>NC_138778.1:128567241-129167241 GCF_965119305.1 Pelophylax lessonae | reverse complement strand
CGATGTAAACTAAATTACATGGACACATCAGTCCGTAGACCACATGTGTGGTGTCACAAGTAATTAAGCTTTTAATTTTAAAAGTTTTGTTGATAGCTCGAACTGTGAAGGAGTCCCTTCTCCTGAAATTGGTCAGTGTGAATGAACAGGCTCTACATCTTCCACAGGTGAAGGACCCCTTCATGTCCGGGAAGAAGGAGACATTAGGGGGATCTAACACTTTCTTTACAATTTGATCGCCAAAATTTGGAGCACGTCTATATATAAATGATGGCTTGGCTGGTAAGGCCGAGCACAGGGTTCTATCCATTTGTAATATAGACCAATGTTGTCTGAAAATTTTCTCAACCTTCTTGTAGTCGTTGGAAAAATCTGACAAGAAGCTCCATTGTTTTGGGTCATCATCCATCCTAGCAGGTTTAACTGCAGGTCTTATTGGTCTAGGGGCATTCATAATCTTAGTAATTTCTTTATTCAAGCCGGTCTCATCATACCCTTTGGCAACAAACCTATCCCTCAGAACTGCTGCTTGTTCCATGTAATCATCTACAGAAGTGCAGTTCCGCCTAACACAGATAAACTGGCCTCTTGAAATATTCCTGAGCCAGTTAGGGTGGTGTCCGCTTTGGATCGCCAAATAACTGTTCCTGTCTGTCACTTTAAAGAATACTTTCGTGGTCAATCTGTTACCTTCTCTTTTAATAGTGACATCCAAGAAGTTGATTTCATCCGGGCTATGGTGAAAATCCAGCTTAATATTATTGTGGTTGTTATTCAGATGTTCCATGAATACTACCAAATCCTCCTCTGCCCCTTGCCAGATGAAGATGATATCATCTATAAACCGCTTGTACAGCCTGAGCTCATGTCGTACCTGGTTGAAGACAAACTTGTCCTCCCACTCCGACATGAACAAGTTTGCCAGGCTAGGGGCAAATTTGGCGCCCATAGCAACACCTGTTTTTTGGCTGTAAAACTTGCTTTGATGCCAAAAATAGTTATGGCTCAGAAAGGTGTGGTCATCAGACCAGCAGATAAAGGAGGAGGATTAGTGATATTAAACAAGAAGGACTACGAGGAGGAAATGGAAAACCTATTAAGTAAGGAAGACACTTATATTAAACTGAGAGGAAACCCTAAGAAAGACTATGAGAAAACACTACACAAATATGTGAAAAAAGGCAAAGAAATGGGTATTCTTAATAAGAAAGAAGCAAAATACCTCTGTCCAGAAGCACCTAGAACCCCGGTCATGTACTATGTACCCAAAGTCCATAAAGATGACAAGAAACCACCAGGTAGGCCCATAATTAGCGGCATCAATTCACTGCATTCCAGACTTGGTGAATACCTGGACAAATACCTGCAACCCTTAGTGCCCTTGGGGAAGTCCTACCTAAGGGACAGCAAGCAGTTTTTATCAGAGATTCAAAATATTGACATTGCAGAAGAGGACTTATTAGTCACCATTGATGTGAACTCACTTTATACAAACATTGTCCAGAAGGATGGTCTGGAAGCAGTAGAATGGGCACTACATAGCAGCACGGAGATGAGGGAGGAACAGATTAATTTTATTCTGGAAGGACTGGGGATAGCCATGAACTCCAACTACTTTTGGCACAAAGGAAAGTACTACACACAAGTTAAAGGCGTGGCTATGGGGGCAAAGTATGCACCGAGCGTGGCGAACATTTTCATGCAGAAATGGGAAGAAGAACAAATTTATAGCATACCAAGGCCCAACATTGGATACTATCGGAGGTACATAGATGATATTGTACTCATCTGGAAAGGAGATATGGAGTCCTTGCAAAATTTCTTCAATGAAATCAACAACAATGCCTATGGTATTACCTTCTCAGGAAGTTGGCATGCACAAAAAATCGCATTTCTTGACATTGAGGTCTTCAAAAAGGATGGAATATTGGCAAGCAAGACTTTTTTCAAAACAACAGACAGAAATGGATATATACCAAAAACAAGCTGCCACCATCCAAAATGGCTTGGCAACATCCCAAAGGGCCAACTAATGCGAATAAGAAGGAACTGTAGCGACCCCGAAGATTTCAATATACAAGCAGACATGCTTATTGAAAGGTTTATGGAAAAGGGTACAAGAAAAAAGATCTGCTTAACATAAAGAAAAAGGTAATGAGCATGAAGAGAGAGGAAATGATACAAGAGAACGGCCCAAAAAATGATAAATACAACAATATGGAATTCGCCTTTTTCACAGGATACAACAGGCAACACAAGGCACTAGAGAAGATTATAAAAAGCATTGGCCCATTTTGAAAGCAGACAAGACATTGAAGAAAATATTACCAAATCAGCCAACCTTCATATACAGAAGAGCACCCACACTCAGAAACAGATTGGTGCATAACGTAATAGACCCCCCCAAACAAGTGCAACTTCCAACCAATTTAAAAGGCTTCTTTCGGTGTAGAAAATGTTTACCATGCAGAACAAATAGAGCACAAGAAAGAAGAAAAAACGTTTTCCAGTCCACATCAACAGGAAGGCAATTCAAAATCAATGAAACTATCACATGCACAAGCACGCATGTGACATATGTGGTTGAATGTCCTTGCAAATTGCAATATGTGGGTCGAACCACTCGTCCATTGTTTGTAAGGATAAGGGAACACGTGAAAAATATAAAAAAGGGCTTTGACAAGCATAGTCTGTCACGTCACTTCAAGATAGCCCACGCAAAAGACCCCTCAGTCATGACCTTCTATGCAATTGATAAAATTAGGAATGACTGGAGGGGCAGCAACAAGAAAATCAATGTATCCCGTAATGAGACAAAGTGGATATACTTATTGCAATCACTTCAGCCTGAAGGCCTTAACATAGACATTGATTTGAACTGTTTTATCACTGATTTTTAACACCATGGCCTTTTATGATTTTTTAGTAGCAATTTTTTAGTAGCAATTTTTTTAGCACTTTTAAGAACATCCAGCACTTATCCAGCACCTTCTTAATGATCCTCCCGACTTTTATGATTTTTACAATCTTAAAAGTTTTAGAAGGTATATGGTTTCCATGCAGTTTTTATGCAGTTTTAGCACATGTGACCCCATGCGACTTTATATCTCCACCATAATTTTCTAATTTTTATTTTTAGACTTTATGGTTTTTTATGGGTTTTCACATTTTAAGGCACCTTGACGCACAAGATCTCATGCGTTTTTATGCCGATATTTTTATGCCGATATTTTACCCCTCCGCAATGGTTTTCCACTACTCTAACATAACAACAAGTCTGTAATTCTCTCCTCCAACCTAAATCTTATGGTTCCTCCTCCACACATATTATCCAACTCCTCTCCTCCATTAACGGGACTTGAGGCCATGCTGTTGTGTGTGCCCAGTCTCATTCAGCCAACATGGCTTTCTAATACCCTCTACGGAATTATCCGAAATTTGCACACCCGATATGACCCTCCAATTAAGTATTTTATTCAATTCTAAACTCTGTTTTAATTTTTTAATTTTTAATTTTTTATGTGTTCATAATAAAAGTTTTATTTTTTATATTTTTTCTCTATTTAAAAGCGGATCACCCACCCGGCTCATCTCTCAGCACTTTATGGCATGTTTTTAAGATTCACCAATCACTGTCACTTTTAAGTTTATGAGATGTATGCATTTAATATGTGGGGACCGCTGTATAAGGAAGTTCACGTGATGAAAACAAACCCGGTATCCGGCATGTGTGGACCATTATATCCAATGGTACCAAGATGGCCGCCGGTATGACTCGCGTGAGGGTACCAAGATGGCGGAGGTACACATAATGGTCGCTAGGATACGCAGGTCTATATAAGCTCCAGGAGTACGTAGCCTAGTACCACCCCAGATGACGTCGCAGTGACGAAACGCGTAGAGCGGCAAAGCAGCGTCATACGTCACTTCCGGTTAGGTGGCTCCAGCAGGTGGAACGCGGAAGCACCGCGCGGCCGAACACTGGAGACACACCAAACAAGCTGACGGTGAACTTCCTAACAGTGAGTCGCTACTATTTTTTCCCTCAATGTTGTACTATACTACGCAATGGAAGCTCTCTTGGTCTTTTGTACACTGACTCCCTAGATGCAAGCGCAACCATATGTGCGGAACAACCAGCTCTTACAGGCATCAGGAGAAGGGAGACACAGTATACTAGAGTGAGAAGGGAGAGGATATTGGTAAGTGCTTTACCCACGGTATTAGCACTCCTCACTCTCAACACGCGCAACAGGCGTTTTATTCTCTTACTTTACACTGCATAGTGTTTGTAATATTCACCACGGATGTCAGTTTCCTCTATAACAGGAGGCCACAATAAAGAATTTACTGCTTAAATCACTCAATTGCACTTAGCACTTTTTTTGCACTTGTCACTTATATATGATTGTTTACATCCGATGAGTGATACATAGACGGTACAATCCAATCGGCACACGATAAAGTACCATCTTTTTATATATTTGCACCATATTGCACATTTAAGATTTTAACAATAAAACATTTTATCTGCACAATATCCGCTCACCAATAAGCACTGTAGACTTTCAATTTTGGATCACATACAACGAAGAAATTCGCTGTGCAAGGTGGTAGCGCCCCATACCAACACCTCCCAACCCCTACATTTCTTTACCCTTGTGGTAAGTTGGAGGCAGCATAACCATCTGATCCCCACATTCTGAATTTAAATACAGTATATTGGTTCAGTATTTGTGTTGCTATCCATAGCGCGGGTGCACCCCAAACTTTTAATTTACCATGGCTCAGACAAAAGTCTAAAGCCCTACCAATGAACACTTTCTGCTCCCGAGGAAGATCATCCCTCTGACTGAGTGCCCAATTTAGGGATAAAAGGGCATCATCATGCTGGATGATGGTATACAGGGACGACACGTCGGCTGTCACAAGAAAGACTGGCGAGTCGTCCCCAAGCAACACACCATCCAGCATGAGAAGAAGATCCGCAGTATCCTTCAGAAAGGCTTTCGTTTGAACAACAATGTTCTGTAAAAACTGGTCCAGATACTGGCCCAGTCTGGCACTTACTGACCCGATCCCATTCACAATTGGGCGTGGGGGAGGGTTGGTTGCGTCCTTAGGGACTTTAGGCAACGTGTATAGAATCGGGATCCGACACGCACTAGGTGTCAGATAGTTGCGTTCCTTCTTTGTTAGGACACCATCCCTGAAACCCGATTCTACCAATCGTTTCAAATCATTCACAAAATCACCAGTTGGATCTTTAGATAATCTGGTGTAAGTGGCAATATCACTTAACATGGTTATGATTTGATCGTGGTAAAATTGTTTATCCATCACCACCACTCCTCCACCCTTGTCAGCTGGGCGGATGATAATCTCTTTGCGAGATTCTAACGAATCTAGGCCCTCTTGTATATGTTTATATTTCTTAGTGACCTCAAACCCAGGTTGAAGGGCCTGTAGATCACGAAGGACTAGATTTTTGAATACTTCCACACAATGATTGTTACTGACAGGTGGATTAAAGGTGGATTTGTTGCGCAAACCACTGTTTATCATCCTCCCACTATTCCTGTTGCTAATTGATGTAATGGGATTATTCAGAAAGTGTTTTTTCAAATTCAACTTTCTGATATATTTGTGTACATCAATATAGGTGTTGAATTTATTAATGGGCTTTTTTGGAGCACATTTCAGCCCTTGGTCCAAAATGTGGAGTTCCCCCTTATTTAAACTCACACTGCTAATATTGAAGATCCCCTCGTTTACCAGTCTCTCCTTCTTTTTTTGGAGCTGTACTCCTTCCGGCCCGTACTCCTCTTCGGGGCCCATACTTTCTCGGTGTAATTGTCTGTCCGGTTGTGAATATTGGGTATTGTACGGTCGACTCCGGCCTCTCCCCCTGCCCCTGCCCCGCCCCAAAAAAGGCTGTCTAGGTGGGTTCAGTGGAGTTTTAGGCCCAGTGTCCTCCGTCCCCCCATTAGATCTGTTGGCCAAGACCTGGTATTGGTTGTGGGTTGGAATGCCCGTTCCCTGAGAGCTTCCCCTCAAGGTACCTCTTTTGTTTTTATTATTACCTCTATTGGTACCCTTAATTGGAGGTCCTGTCCACTCCAACATGGGTCTAACTGGTATGTGTGACACACCTACTTTGGGGCGTACGACGGGGTGTTTGACCACCTCCCAGTTCGTTCCCTGCAGCCTCCATAGGTTCTACTATATTTGGGGCCTCTACGGGATGGGCCCTGGTAGTGTTGCTTGCCAACAAAAAACCTGACAGTTTTTAAAATCCTGTCGGTCCCTCGTAAATTTCTTTACTTTTTTGAGGTGTGTCTCTTTATCAATTTTATCTAATTTAGCCTTGGTGCTATTATTGAATCCTCTTACCTCAGGGGAATCATTTTTGGTTTCTATTTTGGTTTGTAGGTCATGGATCTTTTTATTCAAAAGATCCATTTTCCTTTTCTTCCTTTTTAAAACCAAAGCCTGTAGATCCAGCCCCACTTGATGGAAGAAGTCATACCACTCCCGAATGGAGAGGTCATCATTCAATCCATCCTGTGGTGCTACATCCCATCTGAGGCCCCGACTTATAATCCCTTCTGCTATATAAGCCTCCAGGGTGGTGATATCCCACCATGCTCTCACCTGTTTCTCAAGAGTGAGAGATAGTGTTTTTAATGTCACACTGATATCCTCATCAACTGGAGGTATGTTGTTAATAGAGAAAATACTCTTAATATCCAAAGTTCTAGTGCTTAAGAACTTAATGGCCTCCATAGCAGCAAAGTCAAGAAAAAGACACAATAAAAATGTATATATCAACTTGGACACCCACTGTCAAGTGAAATATCTTTGCGCTTTAGGAGGAGTCAGCCACTTGACTGCTACAATGTACGAACACTGCTGCTACTTATACAAATACTGGAAAATATTTGAAAGTACATAAATGGAAAAGAAGTAGCGCACGAAATCACTGTTAGATGACTCAAAGTGTTATAAGCATGCTGTCAAATATATTGCTTGATAAACACTCAAAAAGTATAAAGAAAAACAATAATGTCCTTCAAGTCCATAAACTCCAGGGGTGCGTGAAGTTGTTACTGGATCACCATCCACCACCAGGTGTCACACGAGAGATAGAAGAAATGGCAACTCACCAGAAATCAATGCTCAGGTGTTCTCACACTAGAGCGAACTGAGCAGGAATCATAAACAGATGTAGGGAATACACGTATGGAAAACCAGGGTCCATTCACCACTGCTGCATAAAGATCCCCTTCACACACTTCCCTCAGTTCAGTGGTATCATAGGGAGAAAGAATGGCTCCAAATAGTGAAGTACCATCAACACAATAGCTTTATTAAAAATGTAAATGTTGCACTCACATGTTAAAAGCATACAGTAGGCATATACGTCCCATATCGCCGGTCAAAGAGGCACCTAACTTGTCCAGTCCTCCGGGCTAACTCCCCGCCAGCCCAGTACCTTCCGGGTAGGTCCTCTGCCGTATCACGTGATGTCGGATGCGTCGTCTGGTCACGCCCCGACCGGTTTCGTCATGTCCGACTTCAACTGGAGGCGTGACTCAGACGACAACATCCGGCATCTAAATAGCCCTGCTGGAACGCTCTGCGTCCAATCGGCAACGAGATGAGCAATCCGGAAGCTGCCCACTCTGCCCAGCAGCGGAACTTCCGACATCAACAATAGGAGAATTCTACCATAGAGGATTATTAACAAAATCCAATTTGGCACTAAAAATACCGATCTTGGTCTTTTATTATACAGGCAAAATAGCTCTAATGAGTAATAACATCACTCCTTGCGATTTTGCCCCGTGCCAGTATGGATCTGCAGAGCATTACCAGTGACATTCTACACATAGATAGGCAATCCTGGTATCGGATAAGGTGTAACATATAATACAGTAATCTATACCTTAGAATATATAGGAGGTACATATATGCTATATTAAAAATATAATGAACTAACCTAAAACATGATAAAACAATATTATATAAAAATCAGCAAATTATATAAAATACAGCATATCATATATAATGCACCAGCTTTCACAACCTCATAGGAATTGTTGATTATGCCTAATTAATAAAACTGGAATAACCGTCTTAGGAAGGAAAGATCAAGAATCACTAATATAGCAATTCAAGTCTAATTCAATATTTAACCCCGTCTGTGCGAGGGCCTGGGAGAGGAAAATCCATTTGGTCTCACATTTGGACAACTCCCTCACCCAATTAGACCCCCGCCACAACGGGGTAACGCGCTCAATCCCCCAGAAGTGGAGACTTCTAGGGTCCCTCTGGTGGAACTGGCGAAAGTGTGCGGGCACGTTGTGTTCGCGCTTTCCTTTTAAAATGTTGGTGATGTGCTCACCTACTCTTACTTTTAAGGCCCGCTTGGTGCGGCCGATGTAAACTAAATTACATGGACACATCAGTCCGTAGACCACATGTGTGGTGTCACAAGTAATTAAGCTTTTAATTTTAAAAGTTTTGTTGATAGCTCGAACTGTGAAGGAGTCCCTTCTCCTGAAATTGGTCGGTGTGAATGAACAGGCTCTACATCTTCCACAGATGAAGGACCCCTTCATGTCCGGGAAGAAGGAGACATTAGGGGGATCTAACACTTTCTTTACAATTTGATCGCCAAAATTTGGAGCACGTCTATATATAAATGATGGCTTGGCTGGTAAGGCCGAGCACAGGGTTCTATCCATTTGTAATATAGACCAATGTTGTCTGAAAATTTCCTCAACCTTCTTGTAGTCGTTGGAAAAATCTGACAAGAAGCTCCATTGTTTTGGGTCATCATCCATCCTAGCAGGTTTAACTGCAGGTCTTATTGGTCTAGGGGCATTCATAATCTTAGTAATTTCTTTATTCAAGCCGGTCTCATCATACCCTTTGGCAACAAACCTAGCCCTCAGAACTGCTGCTTGTTCCATGTAATCATCTACAGAAGTGCAGTTCCGCCTAACACGGATAAACTGGCCTCTTGGAATATTCCTGAGCCAGTTAGGGTGGTGTCCGCTTTGGATCGCCAAATAACTGTTCCTGTCTGTCACTTTAAAGAATACTTTCGTGGTCAATCTGTTACCTTCTCTTTTAATAGTGACATCCAAGAAGTTGATTTCATCCGGGCTATGGTGAAAATCCAGCTTAATATTATTGTGGTTGTTATTCAGATGTTCCATGAATACTACCAAATCCTCCTCTGCCCCTTGCCAGATGAAGATGATATCATCTATAAACCGCTTGTACAGCCTGAGCTCATGTCGTACCTGGTTGAAGACAAACTTGTCCTCCCACTCCGACATGAACAAGTTTGCCAGGCTAGGGGCAAATTTGGCGCCCATAGCAACACCTGTTTTTTGGCTGTAAAACTTGCTTTGATGCCAAAAATAGTTATGGCTCAGACAAAAGTCTAAAGCCCTACCAATGAACACTTTCTGCTCCCGAGGAAGATCATCCCTCTGACTGAGTGCCCAATTTAGGGATAAAAGGGCATCATCATGCTTGATGATGGTATACAGGGACGACACGTCGGCTGTCACAAGAAAGATCGGCGAGTCGCCCCCAAGCAACACACCATCCAGCATGAGAAGAAGATCCGCAGTATCCTTCAGAAAGGTTTTCGTTTGAACAACACTTTTCTGTAAAAACTGGTCCAGATACTGGCACAGTCTGGCACTTACTGACCCGATCCCATTCACAATTGGGCGTGGGGGAGGGTTGGTTGCGTCCTTATGGACTTTAGGCAACGTGTATAGAATCGGGATCCGACACGCACTAGGTGTCAGATAGTTGCGTTCCTTCTTTGTTAGGACACCATCCCTGAAACCCGATTCTACCAATCGTTTCAAATCATTCACAAAAATCACCAGTTGGATCTTTAGATAATCTGGTGTAAGTGGCAATATCACTTAACATGGTTACGATTTAATCGTGATAAAATTGTTTATCCATCACCACCACTCCTCCACCCTTGTCAGCTGGGCGGATGATAATCTCTTTGCGAGATTCTAACGAATCTAGGCCCTCTTGTATATGTTTATATTTCTTAGTGACCTCAAACCCAGGTTGAAGGGCCTGTAGATCATGAAGGACTAGATTTTTGAATACTTTCACACAATGATTGTTACTGACAGGTGGATTAAAGGTGGATTTGTTGCGCAAACCACTGTTTATCATCCTCCCACTATTCCTGTTGCTAATTGATGTAATGGAATTATTCAGAAAGTGTTTTTTCAAATTCAACTTTCTGATATATTTGTGTACATCAATATAGGTGTTGAATTTATTAATGGGCTTTTTTGGAGCACATTTCAGCCCTTGGTCCAAAATGTGGAGTTCCCCCTTATTTAAACTCACACTGCTAATATTAAAGATCCCCTCGTTTACCAGTCTCTCCTTCTTTTTTTGGAGCTGTATCCTCCTTCCGGCCCGTACTCCTCTTCGGAGCCCATACTTTCTCGGTGTAATTGTCTGTCCGGTTGTGAATATTGGGTATTGTACGGTCGACTCCGGCCTTTCCCCCTGCCCCTGCCCCGCCCCAAAAAAGGCTGTCTAGGTGGGTTCAGTGGAGTTTTAGGCCCAGTGTCCTCCGTCCCCCCATTAGATCTGTTGGCCAAGACCTGGTATTGGTTGTGGGTTGGAATGCCCGTTCCCTGAGAGCTTCCCTTCAAGGTACCTCTTTTGTTTTTATTATTACCTCTATTGGTACCCTTAATTGGAGGTCCTGTCCACTCCAACATGGGTCTAACTGGTATGTGTGACACACCTACTTTGGGGCGTACGACTGGGGTCTGAGTTGGAGTACCAGGTGTTTGACCACCTCCCAGTACGTTCCCTGCAGCCTCCATAGGTTCTACTATATTTGGGGCCTCTACGGGGATGGGCCCTGGTAGTGTTGCTTGCCAACAAAAAAACTTGACAGTTTTTAAAATCCTGTCGGTCCCTCGTAAATTTCTTTACTTTGTTGAGGTGTGTCTCTTTATCAATTTTATCTAATTTAGCCTTGGTGCTATTATTGAATTCTCTTACCTCAGGGGAATCATTTTTGGTTTCTATTTTGGTTTGTAGGTCATGGATCTTTTTATTCAAAAGATCCATTTTCCTTTTCTTCCTTTTTAAAACCAAAGCCTGTAGATCCAGCCCCACTTGATGGAAGAAGTCATACCACTCCCGAATGGAGAGGTCATCATTCAATCCATCCTGTGGTGCTACATCCCATCTGAGGCCCCGACTTATAATCCCTTCTGCTATATAAGCCTCCAGGGTGGTGATATCCCACCATGCTCTCACCTGTTTCTCAAGAGTGAGAGATAGTGTTTTTAATGTCACACTGATATCCTCATCAACTGGAGGTATGTTGTTAATAGAGAAAATACTCTTAATATCCAAAGTTCTAGTGCTTAAGAACTTAATGGCCTCCATAGCAGCAAAGTCAAGAAAAAGACACAATAAAAATGTATATATCAACTTGGACACCCACTGTCAAGTGAAATATCTTTGCGCTTTAGGAGGAGTCAGCCACTTGACTGCTACAATGTACAAACACTGCTGCTACTTAAACAAATACTGGAAAATATTTGAAAGTACATAAATGGAAAAGAAGTAGCGCACAAAATCACTGTTAGATGACTCAAAGTGTTATAAGCATGCTGTCAAAGATATTGCTTGATAAACACTCAAAAAGTATAAAGAAAAACAATAATGTCCTTCAAGTCCATAAACTCCAGGGGTGCGTGAAGTTGTTACTGGATCACCATCCACCACCAGGTGTCACACGAGAGATAGAAGGAATGGCAACTCACCAGAAATCAATGCTCAGGTGTTCTCACACTAGAGCGAACTGAGCAGGAATCATAAACAGATGTAGGGAATACACGTATGGAAAACCAGGGTCCATTCACCACTGCTGCATAAAGATCCCCTTCACACACTTCCCTCAGTTCAGTGGTATCATAGGGAGAAAGAATGGCTCCAAATAGTGAAGTACCATCAACACAATAGCTTTATTAAAAATGTAAATGTTGCACTCACATGTTAAAAGCATACAGTAGGCATATACGTCCCATATCGCCGGTCAAAGAGGCACCTAACTCGTCCAGTCCTCCTACAAATATTGACTCTTTGCATTAACTTCATGTAATTGTCAAAAAAAAAAAAAAAAACCTTGACACTTATGAAATGCTTATAAATATACTTCAGTATACCATAGTAACATTTGACAAAAAAAATGTAAAAACACTGAAGCAGCAGACTGTGTGAAAATTATTATTTGAGTCATTCTCAAAACTTTTTTCCATGGCTGTAATGCTCCCTTCACCAATTTGGGGTTTCAGTATGCTTTTTATCCTGCCTAGTGCCTCTCATGGACCCAAAACCTCTCCTGGTCTCGGAGGTCACTTTTCAGTCTTTATGCACTGCTTTCTTGCAGGCCTGGCTTAACTTAGGTTGTCTCTGGGGTTTTTTTTTTTTCCTAGGGGCTTGCCCCAGAGGTTTTTTTTCTATTGACCACATCATGTTGTGGGTCTTTTTTTTTTTTTCTATGCTCAGGTATTATATTGTTCTACCTTTTTGGTGGGTTTTTGTTTCTACAGTCTCTTGCTCGTTCATACTCAGTGTTCCATTTTGTAAAATTCATTACCCTCTGATGGTGATCTCTGCTATCCTGCTTGTAAGCAGCAAGTTGATCCACTGTAGCCTCCCCTTGGTCATTGGCAGCTTTCTGAGTCTTGCTGGAGGCTTCACAACATCTGGTTCAGATGTAGGCATTCGTCCTTCAGATGCTTCTGAGTTGCAGACAGTTTTCAGGCCCCTTGGGCCTGTCAGTGACTGTTGCCCATCCCTCAGTTGGGCTGCTTTTGGATTTCCCAACCATATCTGAATTTCTGTGTCCCTCAATGAACAAGAATGAAAAAAAGAGGTTTGTACCTACCATAAATAAAATCTTTTTATTGTGCGTCTCATTAGGTACACAGGTCCCACCCCCAGTGTGTTTTGCTCTAGCTCTTCCTACTGCTTTTCTCAAAAAATAGAGGCATTATGGGCAGAGGAAGAGTTATATAGGAGCTGGTTTAACATTTTCAGTTTACCAATGTAGATTTACCTAGTGTAAGTGATAGTATAGCCCAACTGTATCTGAATTTATATGTCATCCCATCGACTCCAAGAAAAATATTTTAAAGTAATTACACAATCTTATTTATAACCACTTATTAGCTACTAAAGCAGAACTAATCCATCCTACCCTCCCATCTGCTGTGGGCTGTGTCATCTTAGCCTCTATTTATATCTTTATTTGCCTTGGTTCTGCACAAATGACAAGCTATGACACCAGTTATTTAAAGATTGAGGGATTGATTGAGAGCTGTCATAAGCACACTGGTCCCTGTGGCAGTTATCACCAGAGACATGGTTGTTAACCCACACTGCTAGGTTGATATAATCCTCTTTCTTTCCCAATGATAGGTGCGCCTGTCACTGTGTTTTATTTTAAAAAAGCAGTTTCTACCTAATTTTAGAGCTCTGACAGGCCATCACATGACCTGCCGCCTCTCTCCTTTCCCTGCCTGCAGTGGGCGGGGCCGAGATTCCCCCACTGTTGTCAGTCAGGAGGGGAGAAGGAGAGGAGGAGAGAGTCGGCTGGTCACGTGATGGGCGAGCGGCGCTCTCAAAAAAAGGTAGAAATGGCATTTTTTTAAAATAAAACACAGTGACAGGAGCACCTATTATTGGAAAAAAAAAGGATTATATAACATATAATAAGGTTTTTTTTAGCTGAAGGAGGGGAGGGGGTGGTCACCTGACACATTTGCAGAAAGCAGGGAGGGGGACAGATGGAGACAGAGGTGGACAGGAGGGCAAAAGCTGACTGAGGCATATACACTGAACATGGTGTCAGCGCTCAGCAGCCATAATACACTCTGGTCAGTGTACAGAGGGGAGGGTAGAAACTGGCAGGATCAGCCAGGTTTTTTAGGTAATACGGGGGGGGGGCGGGGCAAATTACACAGCACAAGCACTGTGCTATATAACATTCTGTTAAAAAAACAGGATCTTTTTTTTTTTTTTTTTCTTTTGGGGGGGTTAACAAGCGCTTTATGCATATACTGCACATATGCTAGTAGGCAGAATGTAAATTAGAACTGTAGTATCTTTGATTAAGGATTTTATTAACATTTATTAAATATTTCTAACTAAAGGAAGAACAACAATCAAAAAAAAAAAAAAAATTAAGTCAGCAGCTACAAATGCTGTAACTGCTGACTTTTATTAGGCAGATATATTTACCAGCCCAGGAATCCAGTGCTGTCTTCTCCTGGGCTGGTTCTTTGCTGGCTCTTGGATCCCCAGCGTCGCCATCTTGGCTGTGGGAAGCTGACTATGTTTTCCTGTTGTTTAACAGTTGGCTCCCCACTGAGTGAGATGGTGCTGCGCTAGCAGATTAGTCTTGCAGCCTCCTGGGACATGTTGTGTGTCCCAGGATGTTGTGGGCAGGGGGGAGTTGGGGTCGGGAGCGTAACTTCAATAATACTCACCTTGGCGAGAAACGAGGAAGTCAGAGTGGGTACCTGTCAGAAAAAGGTACCCCCCCCCCAAAAAAAAAAACGACAAAAGATGTTAGAGGAGGGCTGGGAGGCACATTAGTGATACTTTCACTTTTAAACAAAGGTCCACTTTAAAGCGGAGTTCCACCCTGGGACTCCACCACTTGGCCCGCACCTATTAAAGTAATTTGAATACGATAACCTTACTGGCCCTGAAAGAATAGCATTAAAGGATCTTAGTAGTGACGTGAGTATAGTCATAAGGAATGTGGATAAAGGAGGTTCTGTGGTGGTCCTTGACTCTAAAACTTATAAATGCGAGGCTTTACGCCAACTATCAGATATTAATATATATATGTCAAACTCAAGGGCGACCCCACATCATCCTTTAAAAAGGAACTATCTGCTTTGTTGGATAGAGCAACAGCAGTAGGGATCTTCACTCAGAAGGAGAGGGAGGGATATGTTTATCCCGGAGTTCCCTATTATGCCTGTGTTCCACCACCTTCCTAAGGTCCATAGGGGATTAGATCCCCTTATGAGCAGACCTATAGTTGTGGGCATAGGGTCACTAAATGAGCGATTTGGTGAATGGATTGATTACCAGTTACAGCCCCTGGTTTTAAACCTACCAGGTTATCTTAGAGATAATAAGCAGCTTTTGGTAAAGCTGAGAGATTTTGAGTGGAATGAAGAATATAGATGGATTATCCGTGATGTAGTGAGTCTTTATTTGTCTATTCCCCATGATTTAGGCCTTCAGGCAGTGGCTATTTTCCTTAAAAGATCAGGAGAGTATTCCCTGGTCCATCAGGAACTAGTTTTGCTTGGCCTACAATATTTGTTGACACATCATTTTTGTATGTTCGGTGGGGAATGCTATCTCTTAGAGATGTGGGGCTTCTATGGGGGCTCGTTTTTCCCCCTCACTCGCCAATCTCTATATTGGATGGAGGGAGAGGTCCCGCTTTTTATTTCAAAAAATTATTTGAAATAAAAATAACAAACATGTGTATACTTACCTGCTCTGTGCAGTGGTTTTGAACAGAGCAGCCCAGATCCTCCACTTCTTGGGTCCCTCTTTGGCTCTCCTGGCCCCTCCCTCCTGACGAGTGCCTCCACAGCAAGCAGCTTGCTATGGGGGCACCTGAGCCGAGCCACAGCTCCGTGTCTCCATTCAGACATGGAGCCACAGCCCGACCCAGCCCCCCCTCTCTCCTCATTGGCTTACTGACTTTGATTGACAGCAGCTGGAGCCAATGGTGCATTATTGTTCATCACAATAATGGACAATTAATTCTTCAAAGATAAATCTAACAGCTGTGTTGCACATGACCTCTTCGTGCTACAAGAGTCAGACTTCCAAACAATCTTGAACAAGCTTTATCCAGATCCAACTCACTTCAGCGAACACTAAGGCTCCCTTCACACCTGAGCGTATTGTTTTCAGGCGGTTTTTTGGGCTTTTTTCAGGTTTTTTTTTTCAGGCATTTTTCAGGCGTTTTTGTGGGCTTTTTTTTTTTAGGCGTTTTTTTGCAGATGTTTGGAGGCCGGCATTGGCATCTAACAAAAATGGTTGTAATCTGCCAAAAAAGAAGCTCATGTACTTTTTTGATCTTCAGGCGCTTGGCTTTAGGTGACAAAACGCTCATATGTGAGCAGGGGCCATTGAAATTAATAGGATTTTGCTTGTTGGGCGTTTTGAGACTTTAGAGATGAGCGTTTTATGAGCTGAAAAACACTCAGGTGTGAACAGGGCCTAAAGGACTGGCCTGAAATTAGGGAACATTTGATTGTCTTTATAAAAATGATCTTTGACAATGATTACGTTTAGCCAGCTCCACCGTTTCTAGAACTTGGCGCGTGCTGGTATCTGCATTTCTTCGGAGTGTATCATCCACTTAAACCAAAACAAAGCAGGGTAGTGTTTGACTCCATGTCAGGATCAAGGGGTCTCCCTAAATGATGTTATTTTCACTGGTCCTAACCTAACCAACAACCTTGTAGGAGGTCTTACGAGATACAGAAGAGAGCCAGTTGCCATAACTGCAGTGCTGACATTAAACAAATGTTCCATTGCTTTTATAGTAAGAGAAGACCATAGGATCTTCCTAAGGTTTCTGTGACACTGTGACAACAATATAAACAATGAAGTGATTGAATATCGCATGAAAGTACATGTCTTCAGAAACAGTCCCTCATCTGCTGTTGCAAAATATTGTCTATGAAGGACTGCTCTTGATGGCGAAAAGGAGTATGGTGCAGATGCTCAACACTTCAATGAGAGACACTTCTATGTGGACAACGGACTCAAATCCATACCCACAGATGAAGAAGCCATAGACCTGCTCCAAAGGACTGAAGGTATGCTTTATGCCTAGCTTTCTGGGTGTTGATTTTATGTTGAAATCATTTTTTTGGTATAGGTTACATGGGCACAATTAACACCCAAGGACACAATTTTTCCGCAACTGTTTGACAGGGGCATCAAGTTTCAGTTTTTTACAGCAAGGCCTATTCTTGCTTTCATCAAGAGTACCTTTAGAAGGTAACAGGGTGAAGACATCACCACCAAAGACCAATTTTTCCACAACTGTTTTACAGGAGCATCAAGTTTCAGTTTTTTACAGCAAGGCCTATTCTTGCTTTCTTCAAGAGTACCTTTAGAAGGTAACAGGGTGAAGACATCAACACCCAAAGACCAATTTTTCCACAACTGTGTGACAGGGGCGTCAAGTTTCAACTTTTTTACAGCAAGGCCTATTCTTGGCTTTCATCAAGAGTACCTCTAGAGGGTTACAGGGTAAAGGCATCAACAACACCCAAAGACAATTTTTTTTCACAACTGTTTGACAGGGACGTCAAGTTTCAATTTTTTACAGCAAGGCAAATTTTTGCTTTCATCCAGAGTACCTCTAGAAGGTCACGGGGTGAAGGCACCAACAACACCCAAAGACCAATTTTTCCACAACTGTGTGACAGGGGAGTCAAGATACATTTTTTACTGCAAGGCCTATTTTTGCTTTCATCAAGAGTACCTTTAGATGGTTACGGGGTGAAGACATTAACCACTTGCCGACTGCCGCACAACTATATACGGCGGCAGTCAGCCCTTCACAGGCAAAGTGACGTAGGGGTACGTTACTAGCCTGTGAGGTTCTAGAGGGCGAGTGCGCGCCGCCGGAGGCGCGCTCCTGCCCCGCTCGTTCGTTGACCCCCCAGCGCGTGTGACCGGCGGACCCGATGTCCGCCGGTCACTCGCGATCGTCGGGTGGAGAGGGAGAAAGGCAGGCGGCTAATGTAAACAAAGCCGCCTGTCATTCTCCCCTGTGTAAGAACAGAGATCATACGGTCCTGCTATGCAGGATCGTATTTCTCTGTTGTTACACAAACAGCCACATCCCTTCACAGTTAGAAACACGCCCCTAGGGACACACTTAACCCCTCCTTCTCCAATAAAGTTAACCCCTTCCCTGCCAGTGTCATTTTTACAGTAACAGTGCATATTTTTAGCACTGATTACTGTAGTAATGTTACTGGTACTCCCAAAAGTGTCAAAAATGTCAGTCAAGGGACCAATCTGTTTGCCGCAATGTCGCATTCCCGCAAAAAAAATCACAGATCGCCGCCATTACTCGTTAAAAAAAAAAAAAAAAATGACAAAAATCTTTCCCTTAGTAAACGCAATAACTTTTGCGCAAACCAATCAAAAATATGCTTATTGCGATTTTTTTGTTTATAGCGCATGATCAAAAAATCGCACAGGTGATCAAATACCACCAAAAGAAAGCTCTGTTTGTGGGAAAAGAAGGACATCAATTTAATTTGGGTACAGCATCGCACGACCGCGCAATTGTCCGTTAAAGTCACGCAGTGCCGAATCGCAAAATAGGCCCTGGTCAGGAAGGGGGTAAAATCTTCTGGGGCTTAAGTGGTTAACAACACCTAAAAAGATAATTTTTCTGCAACTGTTTGACAGGAGCATCAAGTTTCAGTTTTTTACAGCAAGGCCAATTCTTGCTTTCTTTAAGAGTACCTCTAGAAGGTGACAGGGTAAAGGCACCAACAACACCCACAGACCAATTTTTCTGCAACTGTGTGACAGGTGCATCAATTTTTAATTTTTTACAGCGAGGCCAACTCTTGCTTTCATCAAGAGTACCTCTAGATATTTACGGGGTGAAGGCACCAACAATACCCAAAGACCAATTTTTCAGCAACTGTTTTGCAGGGGCATCAAGTTTCAGTTTTTTACAGCAAGGCCTATTCTTGCTTTCATCAAGAGTACCTCTAGATATTTACGGGGTGAAGGCACCAACAATACCCAAAGACCAATTTTTCAGCAACTGTTTGGCAGGGGCATCAAGTTTCAGTTTTTTACAGCAAGGCCTATTCTTGCTTTCATCAAGAGTACTGTAACGGACCGTTTCAGCAGACAAGGGGTTAAAATCCGTTTAGGCGATATGCCCCTTTCTGAGAGACAGGCACAGCTACTTGCAGGACACCAAACTCCCGAACTGGATACAAAATAGCACTCCAACCTGGAACCTCACGAATAGCTGCTAGCAGACGAACAGGAAAAGCATACATCAGCTTACACTCCTAGCAATCAGTCTCCAACAGCATACAGTGAATCCCCCCAAGAACGAGACAAGGCTCCGTGTGAGGTTCAAGCAGTGGTCTGACTTAGAACTGTTTATTAAATCCACACAAACACATTATATACACTATCAGGTAATGTGAGTCTCATTGCATTAGCATATGCAGATAGATTTGTAAACAGGCACAAAATAACACTAAACTAATTATCTAGCCACCTGGCCAGAACAATGCAAGGTCATTAGCATGTAAGAATGGAACAGGAATACTTAGCACACCCGACAATAAGTGAATGCAAAGCCACCTCAGGCCAAAAGCAACATTTTCATAACTTCTAAAATATGCATCACATTCAAATAAAACTTAAATTTTCAGAATCAGCATACTTCAAATGCAAACATAACTGAAAAATCATAGAAATCCCTCCAGGGGTTAAAAAGTTAGACGGAAGTCCTTTTCTGACCGACCGCAGGCACGTTTTCATGCCCAAATACAGTCTTAAAGGGGTAAAAGCCCCTAGGTCCATAGTCATATTGCAGGAGGCAAGCAACCAGGCTTCTCCAACGCCCAGTGGCGAGATTGGTCTCGTCACAAGTACCTCTAGATATTTACGGGGTGAAGGCACCAACAATACCCAAAGACCAATTTTTCCGCAACTGTTTGGCAGGGGCATCAAGTTTCAGTTTTTTACAGCAAGGCCTATTCTTACTTTCATCAAGGGTACCTCTAGAAGGTTACAGGGTAAAGATACCAACAACACCCAAAGACCAATTTTTCTGCAACTGTTGGCCAGGAAACTCCCCAGACCTTATTCCCATTGAGAACTTGTGGTCAATCCTTAAGAGGTAAGCAAAAAAAAAAAAAACCCCACAAATTCTGACAAACTCCAAGCATTGATTATGCAAATATGGGCTGCCATCAGTCAGGATGTGGCCCAGAAGTTAATGGACAGCATGCCAGGGTGAATTCCAGAGGTCTTGGAAAAGAAGGGTCAACACTACAAATATTGACTCTTTGCATTAACTTCATGTAATTGTTAAAAAAAAAAAAACCTTGACACTTATGAAATGCTTATAAATATACTTCAGTATACCATAGTAACATTTGACAAAAAAAATGTAAAAACACTGAAGCAGCAGACTGTGTGAAAATTATTATTTGAGTCATTCTCAAAACTTTTTTCCACGGCTGTAATGCTCCCTTCACCAATTTGGGGTTTCAGTATGCTTTTTATCCTGCCTAGTGCCTCTCATGGACCCAAAATCTCTCCTGGTCTCGGAGGTCACTTTTCAGTCTTTATGCACTGCTTTCTTGCAGGCCTGGCTTAACTTAGGTTGTCTATGGGGATCTTTTCTCCTAGGGGCTTGCCCCAGAGTTTTTTTTTCTATTGACCACATCATGTTGTGGGTCTTTTTTTTTTTTTTCTATGATCAGGTATTATATTGTTCTACCTTTTTGGTGGGTTTTTGTTTCTACAGTCTCTTGCTCGTTCAGACTCAGTGTTCCATTTCGTAAAATTCATTACCCTCTGATGGTGATCTCTGCTATCCTGCTTGTAAGCAGCAAGTTGATCCACTGTAGCCTCCCCTTGGTCATTGGCAGCTTTCTGAGTCTTGCTGGAGGCTTCACAACATCTGGTTCAGATGTAGGCATTCGTCCTTCAGATGCTTCTGAGTTGCAGACAGTTTTCAGGCCCCTTGGGCCTGTCAGTGACTGTTGCCCATCCCTCAGTTGGGCTGCTTTTGGATTTCCCAACCATATCTGAATTTCTGTGTCCCTCAATGAACAAGAATGAAAAAAAGAGGTTTGTACCTACCATAAATAAAATCTTTTATTGTGCGTCTCATTAGGTACACAGGTCCCACCCCCAGTGTGTTTTGCTCTAGCTCTTCCTACTGCTTTTCTCAAAAAATAGAGGCATTATGGGCAGAGGAAGAGTTATATAGGAGCTGGTTTAACATTTTCAGTTTACCAATGTAGATTTACCTAGTGTAAGTGATAGTATAGCCCAACTGTATCTGAATTTATATGTCATCCCATCGACTCCAAGAAAAATATTTTAAAGTAATTACACAATCTTATTTATAACCACTTATTAGCTACTAAAGCAGAACTAATCCATCCTACCCTCCTATCTGCTGTGGGCTGTGTCATCTTAGCCTCTATTTATATCTTTATTTGCCTTGGTTCTGCACAAATGACAAGCTATGACACCAGTTATTTAAGGATTGAGGGATTGATTGAGAGCTGACATAAGCACACTGGTCCCTGTGGCAGTTATCACCAGAGACATGGTTGTTAACCCACACTGCTAGGTTGATATAATCCTCTTTCTTTCCCAATGATAGGTGCGCCTGTCACTGTGTTTTATTTTAAAAAAGCAGTTTCTACCTAATTTTAGAGCTCTGACAGGCCATCACATGACCTGCCGCCTCCCTCCTTTCCCTGCCTGCAGTGGGCGGGGCCGAGATTCCCCCACTGTTGTCAGTCAGGAGGGGAGAAGGAGAGGAGGAGAGAGCCGGCTGGTCACGTGATGGGCGAGCGGCGCTCTCAAAAAAAGGTAGAAATTGCATTTTTTTAAAATAAAACACAGTGACAGGAGCACCTATTATTGGGAAAAAAAGGATTATATAACATATAATAAGGTTTTTTTTAGCTGAAGGAGGGGAGGGGGCGGTCACCTGACACATTTGCAGATAGCAGGAAGGGGGACAGATGGAGACAGAGGTGGACAGGAGGGCAAAAGCTGACTGAGGCATATACACTGAACATGGTGTCAGCGCTCAGCAGCCATAATACACTCTGATCAGTGTACAGAGGGGAGGGTAGAAACTGGCAGGATCAGCCAGGTTTTTTAGGTAATACGGGGGGGGGGGGCAAATTACACAGCACAAGCACTGTGCTGTATAACATTCTGTTAAAAAAACAGGATCTTTTTTTTTTTTTTTTTCTTTTGGGGGGGTTAACAAGCGCTTTAAGCATATACTGCACATATGCTAGTAGGCAGAATGTAAATTAGAACTGTAGTATCTTTGATTAAGAATTTTATTAACATTTATTAAATATTTCTAACTAAAGGAAGAACAACAATCAAAAAAAAAAAAAAAATGAAGTCAGCAGCTACAAATGCTGTAACTGCTGACTTTTATTAGGCAAATATATTTACCAGCCCAGGAATCCAGTGCTGTCTTCTCCTGGGCTGGTTCTTTGCTGGCTCTTGGATCCCCAGTATCGCCATCTTGGCTGTGGGAAGCTGACTATGTTTTCCTGTTGTTTAACAGTTGGCTCCCCACTGCGCATGAGTGAGATGGTGCTGCGCTAGCAGATTAGTCTTGCAGCCTCCTGGGACATGTTGTGTGTCCCAGGATGTTGTGGGCAGGGGGGAGTTGGGGTCGGGAGCGTAACTTCAATAATACTCACCTTGGCGAGAAACGAGGAAGTCAGAGTGGGTACCTGTCAGAAAAAGGTACCCTCCCCCCCCCCCCCTAAAAAAAAAACGACAAAAGATGTTAGAGGAGGGGTGGGAGGCACATTAGTGATACTTTCACTTTTAAACAAAGGTCCACTTTAAAGCGGAGTTCCACCCTGGGAATACTTTTTTTTAATAAAAATACCCCCGGGACAGTCAGGGCTAGTACATTCCACAATGGCTAGCCTCTGATCTGTCCCGGGTTGCACTTACCTTTTAGGAGAAATACTTACCTTGAAAAAGTATTGTCCAGCGCTGCCATCTCAGGTGTAGGCAGCTTGAAGCCAGCGCAATCCTCTTCTGCATCCTCTTCCGACTTCTTTGGTCCCACGATGCACTGCATCGGCCCCGCCTTCACTTCCGGTGCGCGCGCGTCATCCCTCCATAGCTTCTGGGCATGCCCAGAAGCTGTTTAGAAGGGAATGACGCGCGCGCGCGCGGGAACTGACGTTGGGGCCGGTGCAGGCGCATTGATTCCTGGGAGCGATGACGTTCAGCTCCCAGGAATCATTGCAAAGCCAGGAAGTGACGACGGGCCGTGGCCGCCGAGGGGAGGATGAAAGGAAGTAAGGTAAGTATATTCTCTTCTATACGAGGTAAGTAAAAAAAAATTAAAAATTGCGATTATCCATTTGTTTTTCAGGTGACCCCGAGCGAGAAGATGGCGGTAAGTATAAATTTAGGGTGGAACTCCACTTTAAGCTTTCATTTGTTAATGTCAAGTTGTCAGGAAACCAGATCACACGAAGATGCAAGTAAAATAAAGTGATTTATTTATGCAACAATAATAATCGCACAGCAAGAGGGGAGCAAAATCAAGAACAGCCGGGATCAAGTCCAGGAACAGGTAATCATCCAAGCCAAGATAGAGTCCAGAAGAGGGTAGTCTGCCGAAGTCGGGTCGTCACCTGATGCAGGGTCGTCTGCCGATGCGGAATCCAGAGCCAGGAAGGTCGTCAGCCAAGCCAGGTCATGCACAGAGAAACCACAGAGACCAGAGGACTGCTAGCTGTGATGCACCTTGAAGCACAAACGCAAGGGCAAGGTCTGAAAGCCATCAGGTGATATATATATAGTCAGGTGTGCAACATCATCACTGAGCGATGCCCAAGTGAGGAGGCAAACAGAGTTTATAAGAGACAGCAGTCTGCACATGTCCAAGATGGCTGCCAACAGGAAGGCAAGTTAAGACCTTGACAGTTAAACAATCAAATTAGTGAGCTTGGTCCTGTTTTCATTTACTATAAATAGCCCTAATTAACGACATACACTATATTACCTAAAGTATTGGGACACCTTTGCACGCACATGAACTTTAATAGCATCTTAGTCTGTAGGATATATTATTGAGTTGGCCCACTCTTTGCAGCTATAACAGCTTCAACTCTTCTGAGAAGGCTGTCCACAAGATTTAGAAGTGTGTCTATGGGAATGTTTGACTGTTCTTCCAGAAGCGCATTTGTCAGGTCAGTCACTGATGTGGATAAGAAGGCCTGGCTCCTAGTCTCCGCTCTAATTCATCCCAAAGGTGTTCTGTCAGGTTGAGGACTTTGTACAGGCCAGTCAAGTTTCTCCGCCCATACTTGCTCATCCATATCTTTATGAACCTTGCTTTGTGTACTGGTGCGCAGTCATGTCAGACCAATAAGGGGCCATCCCCAAATTGTTTCCACAAAGTTGGAAGCATGAAATTGTCCAAAATGTCTTAGTATGCTGACACCTTAAGAGTTCCCTTCAATGGGACTAAGGGGCCAAGCCCAACCCCTGAAAAACAACCCCAAACAATAATCTCCCCTCCACCAAATTATTTGGACCAGTGCAGAAAGCAAGGTTCATAAAGACATGGATGACAGGTTTGGGGTGAAGGAACTTGACTGGCTTGCACAGAGCCCTGACCTCAACCCGATAGAACACTTTTGAGATAAATTAGAGCGGAGACTGCGAGCCAGGCCTTGTCATCCAACATCAGTGTTTGGAAAGAAGTGGTAACATACTTTTGAACTAAGCTCTCCATTTTAGGGTTAATTTTGAAGACAACTAATGAATCTGCTGAAAGCTGAAAAGTGCACATACTACAATATTTCGTCTATGAAATTCTTGCAGGCTATGCAGCAACCAGTCACTGTTTATGAAAGACATTTTTTAATGCAAATACAGGACAGCGTGTTACTGGAATGCTGATTCATTTTCCAGTAAGTTTTTTAGACCTCGTTAGTAATAAAACATGTATTAAAAATGCAGCAGCTTTCAGCCATTAGCATTGTACCAAACCAAGAAATGCAGGGACCACTCCATCATAACCCTACCTGTGCTGGACAAAGTGTACAGTAGGGTAGATTGTCAATAGGACTGAACTCCTAATGCTATCAAGAAAATACGTTAACTCTGCTACTGTGGTTCTGATATATTATAGCCATAGACATATGAATACAAAACACACAGGGGAATTCAATTAAGCTCTTAGAATACTTTTCTAGTGGTAACTCCTCTTAGAACTACCTGCAACTAATTCAGTCAAGCATGCTGACATAGGCAGCAAATTCAGGTAGTTCTTACTAGCGTCACTTTTAAAAAACTGTCACTGTGAAAGTGACAGGTTCTTAATAAATTGCAGACATGTACTGTAGATATACTGCAGCAGGGTGGTCGCTCTGGGCTGGATCATGTATCTGATACGCACTTCTGGGTTGGGGCCGCACACGCCGCCCAGGCTGTACTGTGATTGATCGCTGGCACCTGCTGATTGGCTCCGTTTTCAGGGAAGGGAGCTCTGTGTTGTAAACAACACACAGCTTCAAACACTGACAGACGATCTTGTTGTTTTTTTTTTTTTTATTCCCTGCAAACAGGGCGAAAACCAGCAAGATCGCTTTGTAAAAGCAGCACATAACGCACATAGTAAACATTGTTGGGCACACATTTAAACCCTTGATTTCCCCTAGATGTTAACCAGCCAGTATCATTAGTACGATGACAGTGTGTAGTATTAGCTCTGATCACTGTATTAATGTCCCTACTGATGTCAGTATCAGTTAATTAGTTAGTGTATACCCCAGCCAGAGTCAGCTAGTGTCAGATTGCCCACCATACTATCACAGTCCTGCTATAAGTCACTAATCACTGCCATTACTAGTTTAAAATAAATAAATAAAAATTCAAGTATCTAAGTCAGATGCTATAATTTTCACGCAAACCAAATAATATACACTTTTTTTTTTTTTTTTACCAAAGACATGTAGCAGAATACATTTTGACCTTTTTACATGTTATTATTGGATATGTTTTATAACTAGTGATGGGCAGAACACCCCCCAGTTCGGTTTTCACCAGAACAGGGGAAAAGTTCTAGCGAACATTCAAACTCTATTAAAGTCTATGGGACACGAACATGAAAAATCAAAAGTCCTAATTTTAAAGGCTTATAAGCAAGGTATTGCCATAAAAGTGTATAGGGTAGTTCAATTCTCCTGCGCTTAAGTGCAATAATGGGAAAAAAGAGGAAAGTTTCCAACAAATTTGGATAGGTATGACTGAAGGTCTTGCTGCCACCTCAGGACCAAGGGTATCCGATACAGACTGGAGAAAGAAAACAAAAAGAGGGGCGCACCGACCTAGTGCATTACCACTAAAAACATTTATTAAAATAAATGCATTGCGTAATGCGTCAGCCTAGCCACAGCAGCTCCATGCGGTTCGCTGCATGCCATCCAGCATTACGCAGTGCCGGGCTACCTTGGAGACTGTTTTATTGATTTAATGATTTGTCGATATGTGTGTATTTTCACACCATTTTTGTGAGTATATTTTATGCAAAAGTGTATAGGGACCTGGGTACTGCCCTGAGGGACATGTATCAATGCAAATTTTTTTTTTAAAACAATCGTTTTTTACAGGAGCAGTGATTTTATTGATGCTTAAAGTGAAACATTAAAAATGAAAAATTCCTCTAAATATCATGCCTGGGGGGTCCCCTTAGTCTGCCTGTAAAGTGTACAATGTATAGATCTTGCTGCAGCAATACTGACATTTCTAAAAGAAAAAATGTCACTTAAACTTGCTCGCAGCTGTAATGTATTGTGGGCTACCGGCAATACAGATTAAAAAAATGAAAAAAAAAAAAAAAACGGCATAGGGTTCCTACGCTAACATTTTTTAAAAAAGGGTCCCCCAACCTTTTTTTACCCCAATTTTTTTTAATTTACATTTTCTTTCAATTCAGCTCTCAGGAGGGAAGCCTTAACAACCTATTGACTGTGTGCTCGGTGGGCGAGCATTCTGCTAAGTAACAAGAAAGTTCAGGTGTTAGGGAAGTATCTGAATGGGCAATGTTTAGGCCAAACTTATGCTTGGCCCAAACCGTTCACCCATCCCTAGTGGTGCTTGAACACTGTAACCCCTCACAGTTACTCTTGTTGGGTGCAGGAACAGGCCCTGCTGTTAAAAATTAGAAACAGAAATTTAAATGACATGTACTTGTCATTCAGGTGCATAAAAATTGGACCTTGGGTGTCGGGAGTGCCTGAACACTGTAACCCCTCACAGTTACTCTTGCTGGGTGCAGGAATGGGATCTGCTGTTAAAAATTAGAAACAAAAATTGAAATTACATGTACTTGTCATGTTGGTGGTTGGGTGTTGGTGGTGGCTGAACACTGTAACCCCTCACAGTTACTCTTGCTGGGCACATGAACAGGCCCTGCTGTAAAAAATTAGAAACAAAAATTGAAATTACATATATTTGTCATACAGGTTCAGAAAAATTGGGCCTTGGGTATTGGTGGTGACTGAACACTGTAACCCTCACAGTTACTCTTGCTGGGCACAGGAACGGTCCCTGCTGTTAAATACTAGAAACAAAAATTGAAATTACATGCACTTGTCATACAGGTGTAGAAAAATTGGGCCTTGGGTGTTGGTGGTGCCGTAAACCAAAAACATTGTTGGAAGCTAGCATAATCAAGATTAAGGAATAGGATAGGCAGCATAGGTATTCTTCAAGGGATTCCAGATCCCTAGAAAATTCAATCAGTTACATCAGCAACAGGGGCTTGATAGCTGCTGTTGATCCAGGACTGATTCATTTTGATAAATGCCAGCTGGTCAATGGAGTCTGTGGACAGACGCACTCTTTTATCCATCACAAAACCTCCAGAAGCACTGCATGTCCATTTGGAAAGTATGCTGGAAGCAGGACAGGCCAGTAGCTTGATTGCATATTTAGCAAGTTCTGGCCAGTGTTCCATCTTCAAGACCCAGTAACCCAGTGGATTCTCAGTTGGTCTCCAACTCTGCTCTTGCCCCTAGATAATCCTGCACAATATGCTCCAGACTCTGCCGATGGTTGCTTAAACCTAACTGCCCTGGGTGCTGCTGAGGACAAAAGAACTGTTTAAAGGCATCAGTCTGCTGGTCGCTTTCTCCACCGCTCCTCCTTTGGCTGAGCGATGACTCAGAAACACGTCCAGAGAATGTTGACCTCCCAGTGTCTGGAAAGGTGTTACACAAATTTTTCTTCAAGGCATCCTCAAGATATTTCATCCTCTGCTCCCTCTGCGAAGGCATGATGATCTCTGCAACTTTACCCTTGTAACGTGGCTCAAGAAGGGTTTCCAACCAGTAATGATCCCTGTCCTTGATACCACGAATCCTCGGGTCCTTTCATAGGCTTTGCAGCATCAGGGCGCCCATGCAGCATAAGTTTGGGGAGGTATGAGACTCTGAGTCCTCTGGGTCACTAAGGATGACATTGTCAGGAGCAACCTCTCCTCAGCCACGTACAACTCCTGAGGTTTCTTACGTGAAAATACATTTCTTTTTGGAACCTTCCACTGGGATACAGCACATTCCACAAATTCACAAAAGGGGGCAGAGTCTACCGGATGAAAAGGCAGCAGTTGTAGTGCTAACAATTTGGCCAAGCTAGCATTTAGACACTGAGCATGTGGATGGCTGGGACAGTATTTTTTTACGGTTCAGCAACTGGGGAAGCAAAATTTGCCTGCTGCGCAAATAAACAAGTGGTGTACTGCTAGCAGATTGGGTGGAAGTACCCGTGGCACCCATTGCTATACCATCATTGCTCTCAGTGCAGGTTTTTGAGAAGACTTGAGGTATAGTAGGGGTAGAGATCCTAGATGAGGAGCAAGGAGAAGTCTGCATTTTATTATGATGTGGGTCTTTCAGGTGCTGTTGCCAATGGACTGCATGGCAGGTCATCATATGTCTTGATAGAAAAAAGGTAACACTATACTAGTGTATCTCCCAGCGCCTCGGAAAAGGTTTTGATTAAATATAAGATAAAAGTATCAAAATATGTGTGTAATTAGTGAGATATAAATATAAAAATATATATTGTGTGGCAGCAGCTGTAGATTTAAAATGGATGATAGAAAAATAGCCTAGGCTATATACAGCGCTTGCCGCAAAAAATCAATTATCTTAATGTATGTGAACAATGTTGAAAACATATCTTTACAGTATAAGTGAAAATACAAATCAATTGAACATATGAAAATTAATAACAAGTTCCAAGAAATTGATAAATAGATAAATAAGTCTTTTCCGGTGGTGATCAATATATGTGAATAAAATAAATGTAAAATTCAATAAATAAAGTCTTTTTAAAGTGGTGATCAGGTGCAAAGTGCTTCGTGCTCAATAAATAAAAGTTTGTGAATTTCGTGACGTGGATTCCTCTTTTCCTGTGGCTTGTGGTAGAAATAAATGACTTACCAGAATTATTGGGTCCTATGTGCTGTATAGCACTAGGACCTACAGCGCTTGGAGGCCGTTCAGGCCGGATTGGGGATCCCCTTTGTGGATGTTCCTGGTGGGGTACAGGTTAGGTTCCTCCTTACCCGATCTCGATCCTCAGGATATGGGGTTAAAAGAAAGGCTCCAGATAGTGTATTATCGTTTCAAAAGAGAACGCACGTCAGCACGCTACGCACCACGTGGAACGCAAGCCGGAACACTCCGTTCGCCTCTCTGCTAGGAGGTGTTTGTAAGCGGTTTCTTTGCCTGCAAACTTGGAGTTTGAGTCTTTCTTCGCTCCGATTTTTATGAATATTTGATGAATAAACTTTTAAAACGATAATACACTATCTGGAGCCTTTCTTTTAACCCCTTATCCTGAGGATCAAGATTGGGTAAAGAGGAACCTAACCTGTACCCCACCAGGAACATCCACAAAGGGGATCCCCAATCCAGCCTGAACGGCCTCCAAGCACTGTAGGTCCTAGTGCTATACAGCACATAGGACCCAATAATTCTGTTAAGTCATTTATTTCTACCACAAGCCACAGGAAAAGAGGAATCCACATCACAAAAGTCACAAACTTTTATTTATTCAGCACGAAGCACTTTGCACCTGATCCCCACTTGATAAGACTTTATTTATTGAATTTAACATTTATTTTATTCACATATATTGATCACCACCGGAAAAGACTTATTTATCTATTTATCAATTTCTTGGAACTTGTTATTAATTTTCATATGTTCAATTGATTTGTATTTTCACTTATACTGTAAAGATAAGTTTTCAACATTGTTCACATACATTAAGATAATTGTTTTTTTGCGGCAAGCGCTGTATATAGCCTAGGCTATTTTTCTATCATCATATGTCTTGTCAAGCATGTGTTGCCCAAGCGGCTGGTGTTCTGGCCATGCTTAATCCGCTTCAGGCAGAGATTGCAAACAGCAACACTGCGGTCTGCTGCACATGTGTTAAAAAAAAGCCCACACCAATGAACTTTTGGAAGTCAGCAGGGAGTTAGCAGTGCCCTGCACCTGTGGAGCTGTGTGGTCTGATGCAATAGGGTGGCTGCCCTTAAGCCGGCCCCTGGAGGACATCCTGCCTCATTGGAGTTGTGCCACCTCCTCCTCACTTTCCTTCTCTATTCTATCAGGCACCCAAGTACAGTCAGTGACCTCATCATCCCTTCCCTGCTCGTCACTGGAGCAAACTTGGCAGTATGCTGCAGCTTTTGGAACATGACTGCTAGTTTCTTGTCCGTCATTGTCACCCCTCTCTCTAGGCTCACATTATTCCCATCCTCAACCTGGGAACCAACATCGGAGAATTCAAATTGCTGCCCATCCTCCAGCATCATGTAACTGACACTATGATCACATAATTCAGGTGACTCATCCGTGCATGATTGTGGGGCTACGGAAGGAGTAGCTGTGGACAAGGAGCCTGTGGAATAGGCTGCTTTGGCAGCTGTAGTGGAAGGCAAACTAGTATGAGCCGGGGTGACAGAGGAGGATGGGGAGAGCTTAGTTATCCACTCCACCAACTCTTCTGCATGTTGTGGCTCAATAACACGGCCAGCACTGGAAGAAAAGGACAAGTGCGCCCCGCCTGCAGAGGATACAGCATGTCCATGACCACCACTTCTCACTGTGGACACAGAGGCTCCTTGTCCTCTTTTAGTGGCCTGTGAACATCTCCATCTCCTTGTTGGCCCTTCGGACATGATGGGGATTTTTGGAGGGGTTTTTATATACTTTTTTGCTTGGTGCACTATAAACCGTTTTATTATTATTTTTTCATTTTTTGGGGGGGATTTTTAAAACTTTTTATCATAGAGTGTGCGACACAAAAGGGGGGACAGCAATTATGCCCTAAATAAAATGAGTGCTGCTGCGCCACAAAAAAAATCCCTGCTAACGCAGAAGTAATAGCACCTGCAACACAAAAGGGGGGACAGCAATTACGCTCTAAATAGAATTAGTGCTGCTGCGCCACAAATAAAATCACTGCTTATGCAGAAGTAATAGCACCTGTTACACAAAAGGGGGATAGAGATGTCGCGAACATAAAATTTTCCGTTCGCGAACAGCGAACGCGAACTTCCGCAAATGTTCACGAACGGGCGAACCGCCATAGACTTCAATAGGCAGGCAAATTTTAAAACCCACAGGGACTCTTTCTGGCCACAATAGTGATGGAAAAGTTGTTTCAAGGGGACTAACACCTGGACTGTGGCATGCCGGAGGGGGATCCATGGCAAAACTCCCATGGAAAATTACGTAGTTGATGCAGAGTCGGGTTTTAATCCATAAAGGGCATAAATCACCTAACATTCCTAAATTGTTTGGAATAGCGTGCTTTAAAACATCCAGTGTGTGTATACGATCAGGTATGATGTTGTATCGATCAGGTAGTGTAAGGGTTACGCCCGCTTCACAGTGACAGACCAAACTCTGACAGACCGAATTGCGCAGCCAACAGTCACTCCGCTGCAGTTGGAGTGAGAATAGGCTATGCAAAACGGGAGACTAAATCGCTAATATTGCGCTAAATAGGTACTAATAAAAAACATAGAAAAAACAAAAATCAGTTTTTAGAGAAAAATCGAATATGGTCAATATGGCTGGGACTGTAATCTTGTTACCCTTTAGCATGAAATTGAACAAGTATAAGGAAGGAAACAAACAATGGTAAATAATAATCAAATTATCAGCAATGGATATTTGTTGGCTTCCTTTCCCAAAATGATGGCCGGTTAGGGAAGAGTTTCGTCTGGCGTCCTTCAGAGTTTCAGGTAACGGATGGAGCAAGATGGAGTATGTATAGGTGAGTATGAGTATGGATGTAGTAGCGTGTGTGTTGAAGTGTATTGAAGTGTTGTTACATTGTATGTGTCCCATCTCACATCTGGGTTCCTTTTTATTTTGTGTTGAACAAAAGGGCCGTAAAAATTACAATAAGCCGAACCCAGAAGGAGGAACTTTATCCACATTGGTTGGGATTACTTAACCATTTAATGGTGAGGTTATTGGGCAACACCTCTACCAGTCATCCAGTATGTTGGATAATAAAATTATATGATAAGTTCTTCATTTAATAATAATCATAAAAACAATATGAGAATCTGTCCATATTCTCATGGTACATGCGTGGCCATCTGATATTTCCGTCATGCGTCTATGTGAGGATTGGACCTGGTAACGGCATTTAATAAGGATGTATTATTAATACAATATATATTGATTAGGAATGACTGATTTACCCAGATATTATATATTTTACATTTAGTAGCAGTAACAATCATGTGGATATAAACATAGTTATACGTACGTTGCTACACGACAACTGGTAGATATACAATTTTCTATATCTGGGTAATTTTCAATCAGAATATTATTATTATCTATTAGGGGATTCTAATGTTAGTAAACAATACAATAATGATTTCGGATATATTCTGACCATTATAACAATTATCTAAAAGATATACTGTAATTTCAAAATAGAAGATTGTCCATATAACCATAATCTCTACATTTTCTCTTGGTATATGATAGACTATGGAAGTTGTAGGGACTTATGATTATATTCTCAAATATTTTTTAAAATAATTTCTGTTTAATGTGTATTGGTGACTAGCAAACAGAAACTTTTCTTTCTATTGATGGCTCTCTGTATTTAACTTTCCCAGAATTTAGACAATAGTCCGGTAATTGGATAACCCATGTTATTGCTTTCTCTTTGAGGTCCGTTGTATGTAGACCTTCCCCCCCAAGGTTGTCTCACCTGGGATAAGCAATTTAGTTGACTGTTCTCTCCAGAGTATTATATTCAAAGTTTACCCAATGCAGTCTCCCGTGGGGATCAAAGGACATAGCATCTTATCTCAAAGACACGTAAATAATGGTTAACAAGTCCAATAAATGAAGCAATGTGTGCTTGAAATCTAAAGGATTTTGACTGAATCAGTGACAAGTCATTTGAGGCCTCAAAGTTCACAATTCTTGACCCGTAATATGAAAAATGTATTTCTATTTTGAACTGTAGGCCTGACATAATCCCCCTTGATAACTATCTTAAATTGTTGTAGCAGTTTGAGAGAGTTTATCAATGGCAGGCTCTGGACAAAATAGGACTGTATTTGCACTTAAAGATATTTGTGAAGAACATGATGATTCCGTGTGGTGGGCATGGAATATATGAATGAGGTGTAGACACCTGTAAATAGGTGTAGGGACTCGGTAGATAAGCATGGTGACTCCGAGTGAGGTGTGGATCCAAGGGTTATCATCTGTTGGTCAGTGGAATGTGGATCTCTCCGGGCACCTTTGGCTCTGGCTGTCTTGACGGTTTGCCCTGGTAGACCGGCCATCAGGGGTACCCCGGAGTCCTTCACACTGTACCCCCCTTGGGTGTCTCAGACACATCGGACTCTCGGCTTCCTGCTTACTTCCTGGATCTCTTAATCCTATAAAGGCAAATGGATTCCATGAGAAAATGATATATACAGTTTTCATATAGAACTTTTAGTTGAAATTTCAATGTGAGGTTGGTATCCTGAGCTTCCTCAGAGTCCCCTTTAGTCCACCGTGTGACCAGCCTTTTATCTGACCACCATGGAAGGCGAGACTATATATGCAACCTTTCCCAGGGGAGACTGACTTCTGGGGCTCATTAACATGGGGACGTATTCATCGCCATGGATACCACACACCGGACAATAGAACAGTAATACAATATTTTTGTTAGAATTTATCTTCTACTTGGGAGGAAAAATATAATATCTCCCCCTTTGGGGCATCAATGCAATTCATTGTAGGCAACAAAACTACCTGACATTGATGATTCCTCATTGGTTACCGTAATACAACCTTTAACCTCTTGACTTCATTAACGTCATTAGGGTTTGGTCCTCCTTTGCATCACCGTCTTAGGCGATTTTTCGAAATGTGCTCGCTTTGAGCGACCTGTTTGAGTCAGAGGGATGAAGTGACCACTGAAAAATAGGAGGGTAGTTAGTATCTAACGACCAAGATCCCCTGACAGGGTTTTCAGGATCCTCAATACTGTGACCTGGGGATAAAATGGAGTTAGAACCTCTGCCCCCTATGCCTCCATTCAGTGTATGCCTCTGATTCCTGGCCAATTGGGAATTTAAGGATTTTGTGGCCCTTGGCTGGTCACAGGATTTGTTCCTAAAGAGGGATTATTTTGGTTTTGGGCTGCAACACCCTGAGTGAACCAAGTGATCATCTGATCCAACTTGGCATCTACTCTTCTGAAAACCTAGTCAGAATTGGATTGTTGGCTCCGCCTCCTGCGCTGCCTATGTCTCTCAGGTTCAGACAGATTGGACAGATCCCCATCAGAACCACTTGCTCGGTTCTGGCGTGGGGGTCTGGGCCTTAATGGCTCTCGATCTTCCCGAGGATTTTGGGGAGCGAATCCCTATTTATTTGTGGGAGTCCCCCTTGTTGAGGATATTGGGCATAGCGAGGGTTTCCATCCTCAGGGGTAAATCAGGCTCTTTGGGGATACTCCCTATAGCTTCTTCTAAACCTTGGGCCCTGTCCTCTTGGAGGGAAATTCTGAGGTGGCCCCTGCTTCCCCCCCTCGATTGGTGGGGTATCCGGTGTCCCCCTTGGGGCATCCGGTGTCCTCCTTGAGGGCCTAGGTGGCAGGTCTCCTTTTACTACCTCAGCGTATATGTCTTGCTCCTTTTTTCCCAGTGGGAGGGTTGATGAGAAAGGTGTGTTTCTGCCACAATTTTGGTGACAGGCTCACGCCTTTCTTTGTATTCACTGGTCTGTGAATTGTCGCTCTCTTTCACAAACCATTCCAGTGAACACCCCAACTGGTAGTCTCTTGCCAAACTTATTTTTATGTAGGTGGGCAATGCTTCAAAGAATAGGGATTTCAATTCCGGGTGGTTGTACTCAGGCTCCTTCATTGTTAAGTGGTAGGCACTTTTTAGTACAGCCAAAAATCCAGTGGGGCTTTGGTGCTGGGTACATTTTAGGTTGTGGATAGCAGCTCTAGCAGCGGTAAAGTTCTTGTATGGGCCGAATTCTAAATGACAGCGGTGTTTAATTTCTTGCCAGTGAGTACCGTATAGACTCTTCAGAGATTCGAAGAATCCCCGGTATTTGGTCTCAAATACCCATGGCAAGAAATTAACCCTAGACTGGTCATCCTCCAGGCCCAACACAGAAAGGGTGTTTTCATAGGCCTCAAGGTGATCAGTAATATCTAAGGACCCTTTCTTAACAAAAATCGGGACAGTACTCTTTAAAAACTTTATAATTCGGGAAGCATCTGGTATCTTTTTAGGGGTGCTCCTCTTTTTGCTGTGACCTTGATATGACTCATACCTGTCTATGCATGGCTGCTCAATTTCTGCCCTCCTATGTTTAGAATATGGCTGGGGGTAGGACTTAGACTCTTTTTCCGACTCCTCTCAGCTGTCTGGGTCGTAACCATCAGACTGGGAGTCATATCTGAGTCTATGATTAATCCCTTCATTTTTAATGTAGGACTGATAAGCATTACCCTTTTGCATGGACACCATATACTTCTGTAACTCTCCTATTTGTTTACTAAGGAGTTCCTGTCCTGACTTGAGCTGTTTTACTTCTTTGTCTAGTTTTCCACTGCTGGTTACTCGCCAACTTTCGCTAGTTGGCATTTTTCCTTGCACAAAACTTCCTAATTCTTGCATTATCTTTTGCATTTCTCTTTCAATTGTTTGCTTTCATTACAGCTTTCTTGATAGGACTTCTGTCACAGTTCTACTTCATTCTGCAGTTTTAGGCTACATTCTCCAAACTGATGTGTCCCAATAGAGGTCTCTTTCACCTGCTCAATGAGGTTCCTTATCTCACTTTCTTTTACTTGGAGTTGAGATTGGAACTCTGCTAAATTCCTCCTCTGCTGAGCATTCTGGTGCTGAAGTTCCTCACAGAGATACAGTAAGATTGGCCATGACTCTAAAAGTATGTAATCATGCTTCCTGACGTCTTTGGTGTTAGAGAAGCTATTTGAGAGTTCATACATTGGGCATTCCTCTACCCCTATGTCAGGTGCCAAATAACTGGCCTGACTTTTGAGGTTTTTGATATATGACTCTATACCAGCTTCAACATGTATTCTATTTTTTACATGTTCCACCATGTCAGACTGAGAGAGGCGTTTCCACATATCTTTGGTCTGTGCCGAATCTACTGGGGCTGTGGGATTACCACTAGGGACTGACATCTTGCCAGAGTTGGCAGCGTGAACCTCACCTTAGGTAGACATTTTAAGGGCGTTTCTATCAAAATTCACAATTGATAAAATGTATTTCATTAAAGTAGAACTAGAGGCAAAACTTTTTTTTTCATTTTGGATAGAGCAAAGGAGGGTTATAACCCTTGTCAGATTTTTTTTTTTGTCATCTGTGTTCCATTGCAGAGATTTCTCTTCACTTCCTGTCTCATATCCAAACAGGAAGTGAGACGAAATACCTGCAAATGAATGAAATTCCTTGGGGACTCCTAGGTCATTAAAAATAGTGTCCCTAGTGGAAGATTTCTCCTCTATTACTTTTCTGGGGACAAGCCAAATTTTTATTTTACTTTCTATTTCGATGATAATGGTAAACAGGAGAAATAGAGAGGGTAAATCTCCTTAACGAGGGCACAGACAGCAAAATAAACTGACAGGGGTTCTATCCAAAATTTAAAAAAAAAAAAAAAGTTTTGTCTTTAGATACACTTAAAGTATGTCAAAGCGTTTGGTGAAATTCTTTGGATTTTTACTCCACAAGATGGCAGCATTGACAAAAGTTTATTACTGCACATTCAATATTCTGCAACTCAGCGAAGACAAAATCACACTACAATTTGCATGCTGTGTTTTTTAAACTAAAGTAATCCCAGCTAGCATTTCACATGCTGAGCTGCTGAACGATATAAGTTCAGCATGGATTTCAATAGAAATAGTTACCCTAGTCCCATAAGTGAAATCAATCTTTTTTTTTTTTTTTTTTTTTTAAATCACTCTTTTGCCTCAAAACACTAAGTTTAGCTCTTGCAACAAAATAATAAGCACATATATGTTTTCCAATTTTTTTTGCAAATGAGCCTGCAAAGCATTGTAACACCAGTTGATCACAGGTGCACTGTCAGGCTCCTGCAGACTCTTCCTTAAACTCCTTAACTGTAACATGGTCTAAAAGGTGATTTGATTTTAATTTATTTTTGAGTGTTGTATAAAATACGTTTATATTAGATAAATATGTGTAGGTGGGTCCAGTTGTGCCCAGGATACCCAAGCACCCTTCCACAGGGATAGAGTTTAGCGAACACCTGGATGTCCGGGTTTGGCCGGTCTGGCCGAACTTGAAAAAAAAGTCCGGGTTCGTGACCCGAACTTAACCCAAACTTGACCCCGATCCCGAACCCAATTGAAGTCAATGGTGATCCGAACTTTTGAGCACTAAAATGGCTCTAAAAAAAAACATGGAAAGGGCTAGAGGGCTGCAAATGGCAGCAAAATCTTGTTAAGAGCATGGCAAGTGCTCTGCAAACAAATGTGGATAGGGAAATAACTTAAAATAACATAAAAAACATAAAAATAAAAAATAATCATCTTGATCTAGGAGGACGAGGCCCACATGGAGTAGGAGGTTGAGGTGGCGGTGGATGTGGCGGTGTAGGTGGAAGCAGGGGTGGAGGAGTGCGAGGTAGCCAACACTGGTTTTTGTTTTTAATTTTATTTATTTTTAAATTAGGGTAAACCCCAAAAGAGTGAGAAAGATCAAAAATACAACAATGGCTAGGTAAGGCCGGTATACATGTCTATTCTGCACAATTTCCCTTTAAATTGGTGATTTTTGAATAGCACATTAATACAGCACAGTGTAAACACTGTATGTCACAGTAAAGTATGAATAAAAAACTTAAAAATAATTATTTTTCCCTTAAATTGGTGATTTTTGAGTAGCAGATTAGAACAGCACTGTATGTAAACACTGTATGTCACAGTTAAGTATGAATAGAAAACTGAAAAATAATTATTTTTCCCTTAAATTGGTGATTTTTGAATAGCAGATTAGAACACAGCAATGTCTAAACGCTGTATGTCACAGTAAAGTATGAATAAAAAACTTAAAAATAATTATTTTTCCCTTAAATTGGTGAATTTTGAATAGCAGATTAGAACAGCACTGTGTGTAAACCCTGTATGTCACAGTAAAGTTTGAATAGAAAACTGAAAAATTATTATTTTTCCCTTAAATTGGTGATTTTTGAATAGCAGATTAGAACACAGCAGTGTCTAAACACTGTATGTTACAGTAAAGTATGAATAAAAAACTGAAAAATAATTATTTTTCCCTTAACCACTTTAGCCCCGCTCACATTGAGGCTACTGCGGCAAAGTGCCGCGTTCCCGTCCAGCGACGTAGGCCTACGTCGGGCGTGTTCACGGCTCCCAGAGCGCACTCCCGCGCGCCGCGGGTCCCGATTCCGATCGGATTCGGTAGGGAACCGATCAATCACCAGATACTGACCAATGATTTTTGGTCAGTGTCTGGCGATCGGTCCCCACCAATGGCAATCTGTCCCCTGTCTGTGTAATGTAAACACAGACAGGGGAAGTGATGTCACTGTCCCTCCTGGAGTCCTTTCGGTTCCAGGAGAGAGACAGAGACACACCAAAAACGTGAGTTTCCACCAACACTACACTGACACACCTCACATAGGCACATTTAACCCCTTCATCACCTCTGATCACCCCCTGATCACCCCCAAAACCCCTCACAGTGAACACTATATACAGTGGTATACAGATATTTTACTGATCACTGTATAAGTGTCACTTGTGAGCGTAGTTTGCGCTTGCGCTAGGCCCAAATAGGGTTAGGGCACCCGCCACCTATCCCCTAATAAAGTTTTAACCCCTTGATCAGCCCCAGTTAACCCCTTCACTACCTATTACTATTGTGCACTAAATACAGTATATAGGTAAATACTGATCACTGTATTTAGTGTCACTAGTGACCCTAATTTGCGCTTGCGCTAAGCCCATATAGGGTTAGGGCACCCGCCACCTATCCCGTAATAAACTTTTAACCCCTTGATCTTCCCCAGTTAACCCCTTCACTCTCTATAACACAGTGCACTAATATAAACAGTAAATCAGATAACTACTGATCACTGTATTTAGTGTCACTTGTGACCCTAATTTGTGCTTGCGCTAAGCCCGAATAGGTTTAGGCCACCCGCCATCTATCCCTTATAAAGGTTTAACCCCTTGATCTCCCGCAGTTAACCCCTTCACTCCCTATCACACAGTGAACTAATATATACAGTATATCAGATAACTACTGATCACTGTATTTAGTGTCACTTGTGATCCTAATTTGCGCTTGCGCTAGGCCCAAACAGGTTTAGGCCACCCGCCATCTATCCTCTATAAAGGTTTAACCCCTTGATCTCCCCCAGTTTAACCCCTTCACTTCCCTGTCACAGTGTTCACTATATACAGTGATTACCGATCACTGTATTAGCGTCACGGGTGACACAACTTAGGCTAGCTAGTTAGCGTCAGGGTCCCACTACACCACCGTTACTTAGCGTCAGTTAGTCAAGTACACTAACACACACACACCACCGTTACTAGTATAGTGTTTGAACAGATCAATATCTGATCTGATCAGAACTATACTAGCGTCCTCATAATTTAGTGTTCCCCAAACGCAGTGTTTGCACGTTCAGCACTGATTCCTGCTAGCACCTGCGTTTAGCCCCCTTGCCCAGACCACCTTACCCAGGCAAGTGTAGTAATCAATAGATTACTGACACTTCCAAAAAACACATCACACAAAACCGCTGCGTTAGCAGAGTCAGGCCTGATCTCTGTTAGCACTAGCAGTTTTTTTTTTGTAGCGACCAAATAGTCCTCGACAACCAGGTGCTTTTATTACCTAGTAGTCGCATCACTGTACGGGTTAATTTAGCTACCAAAATTACAAAACGTTTGTTCAGTGATGATGCTATATACAGTATAATGACCATGTCAAGTGAGAGCGATGGGGAAGCCTCACTGGCAGAATCAGGGTCAGTATACGAACCAGATGATGGCAGCGGCTCCCTGACAGATAGCTCCGACAGAGGGGTCCCTGCTAGGCTCAGGCGTACCCGACCCCATTCTGGAGTTGTTGACTTGCAAGAACCGAGGGTTTCTCGTATGCAGCAGAGTGCCAGTACTAGTGTCGCTCACACTTCTCGTGAACTGGCAAGCACGAGCGGCCTAGTACACCCTGGACCTTCAACCAGCGCTGCAGTATCACCTGGTGACGTGGCGAGTCACCTGAGTGCAGTTGAAGCTGGTGCGGTGGCTAGCACGAGTAGTGGCCCGCAGCCACCGCGTATCCGAAGACAGGCCCGTAGAGCCCATAGTGTCCTCCCTGAAGCGCTGGCATATCCTAATTGGCAGCCCACAGATTCCACAGCGCCAGTACTTCCCCCATTCACCGCCCAACCCGGAATCCAAGTGGAAACAGCTGGTTTTAATCCCATAAACTTTTTTGAGCTGTTTTTCACTGAAGATCTTTACAGATCTATTGTGGACCAATCAAATTTGTATGCTCAACAATTTATCGCCGCCAACCCAAATTCACCCCTTGCCAGACCATTTGCCTGGAATCCTATTACGATTCAGGAGTTTAAAACCTATCTGGGCCTTTCCCTCAACACGGGCATTACAAGAAAGAATGAATTGCGGTTATATTGGTCCACTGACCCAATTCATCAAATGCACGTGTTCTCTGCTGCTATGTCCAGGGCTCGATACGAACAAATATTTCGGTTCATGCATTTCAACGACAATGAACTCTGTCGTCCTCGGGGAGACCCTGAATATGATCGGCTCCACAAAATTCGGCCCCTCGTAGACCACTTCAATCAGCGGTTCGCAGCCTTGTTTACCCCCCAACAAGATGTCTGCGTTGACGAGTCCCTGATTACGTTTACTGGCCGTCTTGCTATCAAACAGTACCTCCCCAGCAAGCGTGCCAGATACGGGGTCAAGTTGTATAAGCTTTGTGACAGGGCCACAGGCTATACAGTTAATTTCCGTGTCTACGAGGGAAAAGACAGCACTGTGGAGCCCCCCGACTGCCCAGGCTACATAGGGAGCAGCGGCAAGATAGTTTGGGACTTGGTGTCACCCTTATTCGGAAAGGGGTACCACTTGTACGTGGACAATTTCTATTCAAGCGTGCCACTTTTTAGACACCTCTTTCAATTGCAAATTGGCGCTTGTGGCACCGTGCGATCTAATCGCCGGGGCTTCCCCCAACGGCTAGTAAATGCCCCACTGAGCTCGGGGGAGAGAGCCTGCTTGAGGTGCGAGGAATTGCTTGCAGTGAAGTGGAGGGACAAACGAAACGTTTACGTGCTGTCCTCCATTCACCCAGACACGGCAGTCCAAATTTCTACGGTCACTGGTGTTGTTGAGAAGCCCCTCTGTGTCCACGACTATAACCGTAAAATGGGAGGGGTGGACTTCAACGACCAGATGATGGGACCGTACCGAATTGCCCGTAAGGCCAGACGCTGGTACAAAAAAGTGTCTGTATACCTATTTCAGTTGGCTGTTTACAACGCTTTTGTGTTATACAAAGCGTCTGTCGGAACATTATCCTTCTTTCAATTCCAAGAAGAGATAATCAGAGCCCTTCTGTATCCAGCTGGTGCTCCTGCCCCAATTCACCAACCAGATGCAGTGAGCCGGCTGCATGAGAGGCATTTTCCAAAATTCCTCCCGAGTACCCGTACCCAACGATACCCCCAAAAAAGATGCCGTGTCTGCAGCAAGCGCGGATTTAGGCGTGACACCCGGAATTATTGTCCCGACTGTCCTGACCAACCTGGTCTTTGCCACGGTGACTGTTTCCGTCGCTACCACACACTAGTGGATTATTAGCGTAGGGTACAGCACGGCACAGTTTAGGGCACATTTACACAGGGTCTCAAAAGATGTTCGATGGCTATCGTCATTTTGAGAGACCCGAACCTGGAACTCGACGTTTGAAGAAAAAAAAAGAAAACATAAAAGTAAAAAATAGTTGTCGTCTCAGTCATTTTTTATGTTCTTTTGCACTTCCTATGTACTTTTAATGTCCTTTGTATGTTTTTCATTCTTTTGTGACCTGTTTCTCTTGCAGGTACTCGTCGGCTACCACGCATTGATTTTATATATTCTGACACAAACAGTGTTTGCGCTCAGCATATATGGATACCTTTGCTGATAGCAGCTGTGGTGATTTTCTGATTTCAGCACTGCAGTTAAAATCTTATTTTGGTATACGTGGATAGTGCCGTGTATACCCATCATTAAATTCAGTGGGTGGTTGTTTGGGCGGTTAATGATGAGAATCCAAAAACTTTTGTTGTGTCAGTCATTTTATATGTCCTTCTACTCTTCCTACTGTACTTTTTTTAATGTACTTTTTGTTTATTCATTCTTTTGTGACCTGTTTCTCTTGCAGGTACTCGTCGGCTACCACGCATTGATTTTATATATTCTGACACAAACAGTGTTTGCGCTCAGCATATATGGATACCTTTGCTGATAGCAGCTGTGGTGATTTTCTGATTTCAGCACTGCAGTTAAAATCCTATTTTGGTATATGTGGATAGTGTCGTGTATACCCATCATTAAATTCAGTGGGTGGTTGTTTGGGCGGTTAATGATGAGTAATACTACGCATTATTCCTGTGCTGATTTCTGATAGGTTCTCTTTTTTTTCGTTCAGCCCACAGGCTGCATGAAAAAAAAAAAAACCTATATGCCAAACAAAGACCAGCAATGTACTGGTACGTTGCTGGACTTTGAGTGGTTATACCAGGATGATGCCTGCAGATTTAGGCATCATCTTGGTATCGTTTTTTACAGCAAGCGGTCGGCTTATATGTAAAAGCAATCCTAGCGGATAATTGGCCGCTAGACTGCTTTTACATGCAGTGGGAGTGGACTCCCCCCCCCTCCTGCCGCCTTCCGCTGCCTTCCACGGTTTTTCTCGGGCTCTCCCGTCCCATCGGTTAACCCGAGAGTGCAGCCGGTGGTTCAATTATCTAACCATAGAGCTGATTGGAGATGAGAATGGCTCCAATCATCTCTATGGCCTAAGATGCCGGAGGCTACGAGCATTTCATGACTTCTGTTTCGCCAGAAATAAACAGCGCCATTGGGAAATTGGGAAAGTATTTTATCACACCAATTTTGGTATGGTCAGATGCGTTAAGGTCAGAGGAAAGATCTAGAGCCTAAAAGACCCCAATTTTTTTGAAAAAGAGTACCTGTCACTACAGATTGCTATCATAGGGGAAATTTAAATTCACCGTGATAACAATAAAAATTATTAAAGAAAAAAAAATGAAAGAAAAGGTGTCAAAATAACATAAGAAAGCAAATTAAAAAATAAAAATAAAAAAAAAAAATCAAGCCCCCCTGTCCCCCCGTGCTTGCGCGCAAATGCGCGCACAAGCGTTGGTCTAGTGTCATATGTAAACCGCAATTTCAGCATGCATGTGAGGTATCGCCGCGAACGCCAGGTCGAGGGCAGTAATTTTTGCAGTAGACCTCCTCTGTAAGTCCAAAGTGGTAACCTGTAAAGACTTTTAAAGGCTTTTAAAACCGTACGTAGTTTGTTGCCGCGGCACGGGCGTGCGCAATTTTTAAAGTATGTCATGTTAGGTGTCTATGAACTCGGCATAAGATCATCTTTTAAATTTTACCAAACAATTTGGAATTATATAGTGTATTTCTGCATTAAATATAAAAAAGTGTTTTTTTACGCAAAAATTGCGTTTGGAAAATGTGTGCGCAAATACCGTGTAACAAAAAAAATTGCAACATCCACCATTTTGTTCTGTAGGGCCTCTGCTTTAAAAAAATATATAATGTTTGGGGGTTCAAAGTAATTTTCTTGTGAAAAAAAAATATTTTTTCATGTAAACAAAAACTCACAGAAAAGGCTTGGTTTTCAAGTGGTTAGAAGAGTGGGTGATGTGTTGCTAAAATTGAGCATAAAATGCCAGGACTGTTCAAACACCCCCCAAATGACCCCTTTTTGGAAAGTAGACACCCAAAGCTATTTGCTGAGAGGCATATTGAGTCCATGGAGTATTTTATATTTTGCCCTAAGTTTCAGGAAAATGACAATTTGTTTTTTTTTGTTTTTTTTTTTTACACAAAGTTGTCACTAAATAATATATTGCTCACGCATGCCATGGGTATATGTGAAATGACACCCCAAAATACATTCTGCTGCTTCTCCTGAGTACAGGGATACCCCATGTGTGAGACTTTTTGTCAGTCTAGCCACGTACAGGACCCCGAAAACCAATCCGCACCTTCTGGCTTTCTAAGGGCGTAAATTGTTGATCTCACTCCTTACTACCTATCACACTTTTGAAGGCCATGAAATGCCAAAATGGCACAAAACCCCCCCAAATGACCCCATTTTGCAAAGTAGACACTCCAAGATATTAGATGAGAGGCATGATGAGTCCATGGAATATTTTATATTTTGCCACAAGTTTCAGGAAAATTATTATTTTTTTTTTTTTTTTAACACAAAGTTGTCAGTAAATGATATAATGCTCACACATGCCATGGGTATATGTGAAATGACACCCCAAAATACATTCTGCTGCTTCTCCTGAGTACAAGGATACCCCATGTGTGAGACTTTTTTGCAGTCTAGCCGCGTACAGGACCCGGAAAACCACTCCCCACCTTCAGGCTTTCTAAGGGCGTAAATTGTTGATCTCACTCCTTACTACCTATCACACTTTTGAAGGCCATGAAATGCCAAAATGGCACAAAACCCCCCCAAATGACCCCATTTTGCAAAGTAGACACTCCAAGCTATTAGATGAGAGGCATGATGAGTCCATGGAATATTTTATATTTTGCCACAAGTTTCAGGAAAATTATTTTTTTTTTTTTTTTTTTTACACAAAGTTGTCAGTAAATGATATAATGCTCACACATGCCATGGGTATATGTGAAATGACACCCCAAAATACATTCTGCTGCTTCTCCTGAGTACAAGGATACCCCATGTGTGAGACTTTTTTGCAATCTAGCCGCGTACAGGACCCGGAAAACCACTCCCCACCTTCAGGCTTTCTAAGGGCGTAAATTGTTGATCTCACTCCTTACTACCTATCACACTTTTGAAGGCCATGAAATGCCAAGATGGCACAAAACCCCCCCAAATGACCCCATTTTGCAAAGTAGACACTCCAATCTATTTGCTGAGAGGCATGGTGAGTATTTTGCATCTCTCATTTTTTTTGGAAAATGAAGAAAAAAACAGGAAAATGCATTTTTTTCCTCTTTTTTCAATTTCCAAAACTTTGTGACAAAAAGTGAGATCTGCAAAACACTCAACATGCCTCTCTGCAAATAGCTTAGGGTGTTTACTTTCCGAAAAGGGGTCATTTGGGGGGGGGGGGGGGGTTGTGCTGTCTTGGCATTTCATGGCCTCCGAAACTGTGATAGGTAGTCAGGAGTGAAATCAACAATTTACGCCCTTGGAAAGCCTGAAAGTGGGGGTTGGCTTTCGAGGACCTGTACTCGGCTAGACTGCAAAAAAGTCTCACACATGTGGTATCCCTGTACTCAGGAGAAGCAGCAGAATGTATTTTGGGGTGTCATTTCACATATACCCATGGCACGTGTGAGCAATATATCATTTAGTGACAACTTTGTGTAAAAAAACAAAAAAATAATAATAATAATATATTTCCCGGAACTTGTGGCAAAATATAAAATATTCCATGGACTCACCATGCCTCTCAGCAAATAGCTTGGGGTGTCTACTTTGCAAAATGGGGTCATTTGGGGGGTTTTGTGCTATCTTGAAATTTCAGGGCCTCCGAAACTGTGATGGGTAGTGAGGAGTAAAATCAAAAATTTACGCCATTAGAAAACCTAAAGATGGAGATTGATTTTCGGGGTCCCGTACACAGCTAGGCTCCCAAAAAGTCTCACATATGTGGTATCCCTGTACTCAGGAGAAGCAGCAGAATATATTTTGGAGTGTAATTACACATATACCCATGGCATGTGTGAGAAATGTATCTTTTAGTGACAACTTTGTGTCATTTTTCAAACACCTGTGACAAAAAAATGAAATATTCAATGAGCTCAACATGCCTCTCAGAACATTCCTTAGGATGTCTACTTTCCAAAAAGTGGTAATTTGGGGGGGTCTTGTACTGCCCTGCCATTTTAGCACTTCATGAATTGAGATAGGCAGTCAGAAATTAAAGCTGCGTAAAATTTCAGTATTTACACCATAGTTTGTAGACGCTATAACTTTTGCGCAAACCAATAAAAATACGCTCATTGAATTTTTTTTGTCAAAGACATGTAGCTAAATATATTTTGGCCAAAAAAAATGACATAAATTGAGTATATTGGATATTTTTTAAAAGACAAAGTTGAAAATGTAATTTTTTTGCAAAATATTTGCTCTTTTTTTATTAATATCGCAAAAAATAAAAAGCGCAGAGGTGATCAAATACCACCAAAAGAAAGCTCTGTTTGTGGGAAAAAAAGGACGTAAATTTCGTTTGGGTACCACATTGCATGACCGCACAATTGTCAGTTAAAGTCGCACAGTGCCGAAGCACAAAAAGTGGTCTGGACGGAAGACAGCAAAATCCTCCGGTGGTAAAGTGGTTAAATTGGTGATTTTTTGAATAGCACATTAGAACAGCACTGTTTGTAAACACTGTATGTCACAGTAAAGTATGAATAAAAAACTGAAAAATATTTTTTTTTCCCTTAAACTGGTGATTTTTGAATAGCAGATTAGAACAGCAGTGTCTAAACGCTGTATGTCACAGTAAAATATGAAGGAAAAAACTTTTTTTTTTAAAATCCAGATTAAGCTGACACATATGCACTGAGCTTGCATTAAATGGCCGCTGCACACCGCACGCCGCCCACCTAACAGACTGATAAAAGTTTTTTTTTCCCCCTCCTCCTCCCTGGGCTTAGGTCAGGGCAAAAAGATTGTGCACTGCACCCCCACACAATAAAATCAATGTAGATCGCTGTCTGATTAAAGAAGATTCTTCCGTCCTGTGTCCTATTCTTTCCCTGAAAACAATCTCCAGCCTGTCCCTACAATAATCTCCTATCTCTCCCTCAAATCAGTAGCAGCAGGAACCTGTCCCTACAGAAGTTAGAGCAGAGTGACGTGCGGCGCTATGTGACTCCAGCTTATATAGAGGCTGGGTCACATGCTGCACTGGCCAATCACAGACATTCCATTAGTTGACATGGCTGTGATGGCTTCTAAGATCACACTAGTTAAATGCTTGTTGATTGGCTGCCCTGCAGCTGTTGAAACCACGCCATTAAAACCACACCAAAACTACTGAACAATGGACTGTGTCCCGAATATACAGTAAAATGTTCGGGTCCATGTCCGGGTACCGAAAACCCAAAAGTCCGGTACGATCCCGAACAATACAGTCCGTGTTCGCTCAACCCTACACAGGGACCCTCCTTATACAAACGGTTGACTCAGGCTTAGCACACAGGCCACACACAGTCCACGACCCACACAGAACTTTGCTCTTCTTCTGCTCTGCACATGCACAATTAATGTGTTTGAAACATGGAGTGCCTTGAGCCCCCACTCACCATACCCCTGGTCACCAATAGCAATTACTTTCCTCTGGCTGGAGACACTTCTTGCATTGGGCCTGATGTCTTACACATGGTTACAAGATAGAGCTCCTATTCCTCTACCTACCACCATCCCACCACCATTGTACCACCAGTGCATAGTTGCCAACATTTCAAAAAAATTTCTAGGGACACCTTTTTTTTGCTGTGTATTCAATAAGCCATTATAGGCAGAAAATGTATTTTAATTGGGGGTGGAGCCTTTATTTAATATTGGCGTGGTTCTACAAGATACATTTTGTTATCTTAATGGCATCCTTTAATTAACCATATACTGTATATGAGAGCTGTAGTATATAAAACAAAAAAAATCAGTACAACAGTAAACACGTACATAGATTCAAAGGTTTTAAAGGAACACTGCAGGCAGTGGGCAGTATTCCAGGAGAGGAGTGTTGAGGGTTTGATAGTGGGCAATATGTGCAGGAGAAGTATGAGAAGGGGGTGACAGTGGGCAGTATATGCAGGAGAGGTATGAGAAGGGAATCACAGTGGACAGTATGTACAGGAGAGGAGCATGGAGGGTATGACAGTGGGCATTATTTACAGGAGAGGAATGAGGAGGGTATGATAGTGGTCAGTATGTACAGGAGAGAAGTGTGGAGGATAAAACAGCAGGTAGTATTTACAGGAGAGGGACGAGGAGGAGATGACAGTGGAAAGTATGTACAGGAGAGGAGTGTGGAGGGTATGACAGTGGGCAGTATGTACAGGAGAGGAGTGTGGAGGGGATGACAGTGGGCAATATGTATAGGAGAGTAGTGTGGAGAATATGACAGTGGGCAGTATGTACAGGAGAGGAATGAGGAGGGTATGACAGTGGGCAGTATGTACAGGAGAGGAATAAGAAGGGTATGATAGTGGGCGGTATGCACAGGAGAGGAGTATGGAGGGTATGACAGTGGGCAATATGTACAGGAGAGGAGTGTGGAGGGTATGACAGTGGGCAGTATGTACAGAAGAGGAGTGTGGAGGATATTGCAGTGGGCAGTATGTATAGGAGAAGAATGAGTAGGGTATGACAGTGGGCAGTATGTACAGGAGAGAAGTGTGGAGGGTTTGACAGTGGGCAGTTCTGTATGTACAGGAGAGGAATGAGGAGGGTATGACAGTAAGCAGTATGTACAGGAGAGGTGTGTGGAGGGTATGACGGTGGGCAGTATATTGAGGAGAGGAATGAGGAGGGTATAACAGTGGGCAGTATGTAAAGGGAAGTGTGGAGAGTATGACAGTTTGCAACATGTGTTGTGAAGCAGTGTGGAGGATGCTGGGCAACAAATGCAGGAACAATATGGAGTGTATAAGCGAAGTTAGTATGGGCAGAAGAGGAATGAGCAGTCTAGGACAGCAAGCAGTATGTATAGACGACTAGTATGGAGGGTATGGTGGTATGTGCAGGAAAGGAAGGAAGGTATGCTGGTGGGTATTAATTGTAGGAGAGGAGGGAATGACAACAGACTGTGCAAGAGAGGAGTATGGAATATATGACAGTGTACTATGTGTAGGAGAGCAGTAGAGAATACTAATGCAGCCATCACATGCGTGATTGTTGATGGCAACCCATGCATCTGGAAATGCGTGTGACAAACTACATGGTGCTGCAGCACCCTGTGGTTTGGTCAGGCACATTTTTGGAAAAGATTCAGGGACTTCTTTTCTGTGTTGCTCACGCAGAGGACAGCCCACTGTAATAAATAGTCTGCCCTACACACAATGTATGAAAAACTTGCTTGAGCTTGGTTGTATGTGTGAACCAATCCTAACTTTGAGTAGATACAAAATGACAATAATAGTTCTCTAAATAATCACTGTTCATACAATTGTGCTACCATGCAAATAGCTCCTTTCTCCACTGTGGATTGTTATTTTGTATATACTCCAAGTCTGTCTATAGTTTATGTGCTCAGTTTACACTTTTCATTGTGCAGAGTTTGCATAACACAGGGTTACAAAATAGCATGGTCTTAAGTGAACCTCACATTATCTGGATATATGGAGTGCTTGGGAAATGCCTATTAGCGATGGGCTCGGGCGTATTCAGATTGAGCCCACCAGGAAGCCATCACTGCACACCACCAATCATAGGCAGAGTGTGTATGTGCAGCTACCGGTCGGGAAATGCCTCACTGCCTAGGATTGGCGGTCTGCATTGATTGCTTTCTGGCAGGCTTGATCCGAACATGCCTGAGCCCATGACTAATGCCTATATACACAATGATGCTTGAGAGATGTCTGTAATCTGTGTCTCTTCTGAACCTTCTTGCCACCCTTCTTATGTCCTGTTAACAATCCTCCTGTTCCGACATGACAGGCTACCAGCTTACCTATCCCAAACAGACTTTTAGAACTTGAGCTCAGCTCACCTCTCTCCCTGAATGCTAATGTCAGCTGGAGCAGGCTCGCAGTAACTGCTCTTTGCTTTTTCAGCATGGCACTAAAGATCAGAGCGATTAGAGTGAAATATGGGGGGTACAGAGTGAGTGTGTAGGAGACCTCTTGAAGGAGATAAATGAGCTTCTAAATACATACACTGCCAACGGTGTATGTATTTGGAAGCAATGACAGTGCAGCTGAAAAATAGCTCAGATTCCGGGACAAAGACGGGGACTGAGCTGTAGCGGGACACCTTACCAGAAATCATGACTGTCCTAGCTAATCTGCGACAGTTGGCAAGTATGTCAATGCCCAAATATGTCAGTGCCCAGCAGTAGGGGTGCCAATTCCTGGGGTAGCAAAATAAAGAATTTTAGCTTCTTATCCCATCACTGGTGGGTACTGAGTGAAGGAGAGGAGGGAATAATGGCAGGCTGTGCAGGAGATGAGTGTGGAATATATGACAGTGTTCTACGTGCAGGAGAGCAGTAGAGAAAACTAATGTCAGCTAAGCCGGAAGGAAATGAAATCACCCCCTTCCTGGAAGGAATTAAAGAAAAAAATCTTCTTTAACCACCCCCTGCCCGCCATAGGAAGATGGGGGGACCTCCTCACGTTCTGAGATGATGTCAAATTACTTCACCCCAGTGTCACAGCGCTTGCGCGAGCTTTGCAGGGAGAAAAAACGAGATTGTTCCCTCTGTACACAGACCATCAGCAGGTCTCGGCCATGAATCATTGGCCGGAACCTGCTGACAAAATCCCGCTGTGATTAGACACATAGTTGGCAGGCCCATGTGCCCTGTACCTGGAAGAGGCCAGCGACATATAGGTATGTCGCTGTTCCTGCAGGAGTCGCTCGTCTGCAGTACATTGTGGGCGGGTGGTCCTAAAGGTGGTCCTAAAGAGGTCAAAATCCCGCACCACAAAATTTTGCGTTTACATAGTATGGGAAACATCTTGGCCATCCATATTTTCTTTCTTTATCTGGAGACAATGAAAGGCTAGCATGTTAGCTAAGAACATGGGACGAAAGCTAGTAAACGTACACTAGTAAAATTTTGTTGAAAAATTTTCATTCTAAGGCCAGCCATACATGGAAAACATTTCTTTCCTGCAACCACAGACAGTGTTGATGCAGGAATCCCTCCTGCCGGGCCATTACCGGGAGAAGACAGTGATGTCGCTAGCGATAATCACAGGTAAAACCTGGCATGCTGGTTGTATCCAAGTTGATTGATCGATCAACTTGGTACATTCAGCCTGCCCATACACGGTCCAAATCTCGGTCAGTTCCTGCTGAACTGGCTGAGATTCGAAAAGTGTATGGCCTGTCTAAGAATGTTTGTTCAATTTTCCTACTGTTGGTGACGTCAAATTTACAGAGCAGGATGGAAGAAAATTCAAAGGATGGAAAATGTTTCTCAAATAATCAATTTTCTAACAGTGAATGTGGTTTTTGTACTTAAAGCCCATTTGTTCCAAAACAGTATTTAAAAAACTAAACTAAATGTCGAAGTACTTTCCAATGACATTCGTCAAGTTGTCAAATGCATTGAGAATTTTTGTATGAATTTTCGTTTAAGAGCGTTCTTTCAAAAACCTCCTAGTGTATGGCCAGCTATAGTCTCACCTTTCCATATGAAAGGAACAGACCTTCACATAAGAAAGTCTTGTATTTGGAGATGATGTGATCATTGTCTGACCCTCTGCTATGACTATGTCTAGGATCCTTTGCCTCTGTTCCTTGTCTTCTGTAATAATTAGACAATGTCTGGTGTGGAATGAAATCTGACCTCTGCTATAAGGATAAGCGTATTCTGTGGGTGTTGGCTATGTCTCACAAATAACTTGATAACACTTCATATTTTTTCCAAATTAACCTTGAATCCAATGCCTTCTTGAGATGGATTCTGTTACTAGAAGTTTAATTGGTTGCCTAATGCAATCCGCTGTTGGATTCATGTCTTGTGCGGCTAAGTAGTTACAGAACATAGAATGGAGATTTTACAGTTATAGATTGTACTGGCAAGACGTTTTAATAAAATCACTGGCAATAACCCATGAAACCAGTGCCAATATATTACATCGTGCTCTAATCATGAATAATGTTTATCTGCATTGTAATCCCGTTCTTATTTCCCCTGTATATTGCCTCGCTCAAGGATGTAGCCATTGGCCAAGAAGAGGTGTTATTACTGTTTGAGTGGCAGTGTTTATGTCTGTTTTGCAGTTTGCATAAAAGCTCTGTTTTAATTACTGTATAAAATAGCTTGGGGTATGTCTGGAAATCCCTCTGTATTTAAAGGGAAGCCACAGTTTTTATAGATTTTTTTATATATTTCTGTGAATGTAATTAACTTAATGTAAATCACTTTCTCAATCGCAGAGATTTTCAAAGAGTAATACAGAGCAGTTTCAAGTCTGTACTTTGTTCATTTGATTAGTAAGCAAAAAATTGATAATCACCTATATATGCATAATGCATTGTAGTCATTTGCTTAGTTGCTGCAAACATTAGGTATTTTGCAGAGATAATTCCCACATTACCCCATTATTATATTTCCCACAGTGTAATTTGGAGGTTATGCTGTATGTAGCACCCTCCTAGGTAGATGATAGGTTGTTAGGCAACTTTAGTCCTTTTTGCTCTGCTCCTCTGTACTCAGTGGAGCTGCTGTGGTTTGCTTTGGACTGATCATTTGGATTGCTTCTCTCTGCTTTCTGGAAGGCACCAGAACAGGAGTGGAGAAGGTGGAGTGAACAGTCTGAATATTTATGAAGTCCCAGCCAATCCTTAAGGGGGCATTCCCAGAAGGGGACTGGAGAGGACATAAATAGTCTGAGGCTGCTGGGGTCTAGGTCCTTACTCAGTAGGAGAAGTGCCTAGTCTGGAGGGCTGTGCCCTCCCAGGCTACCCTGCACCCTTACCAGGAGCCCAGCAAGGCTCCAGCTACCACTGAATGGTCCAAGGTTATCAGTATTGTACCCCAAGATTCAGTGTTGGGACCCTTAATTTTGAATATCTTTATAAATGATATAGGGTCTGGGATTAAAAGTACCATTTCAGTCTTTGCAAATGACACCAAGCTTTGCAGTGGAATACCTTCCTTACAGGATGTCTCCAACTTACAAGCTGACCTCAATACACTGTTTCATTGGGCAACTATGTGGCAAATGAGGTTTAATTTTGATAAATGTAAAGTTATGCACTTGGGGGGCTAAGAATATGCATGCATCATACATACTAGGGGGAGTAGAACTGGTTGTTCTGGTAGATACTAAGCTTAATAATAGAATGCAATTCCAAGCTGCGGTTTCCAAAGCAAGCAAAGTCCTTTCTTGTATTACCAGAGGCATGGACTCCAGAGGGAGAGATCTAATTTTGCCCCTGTATAAATCATTAGTAAGACCTCATCTGGAATATGCAGTTCAGTTTTGGGCACCAGTTCTTAAAAAGGATATCGGGGAACTGGAGAAAGTGCAGAGAAGGGCAACCAAACTGATAAGAGGCATGGAGGAGCTCAGCTATGAGAAAAGATTAGAGGAACTGAATTTATTCTCTCTTGAGAAAAGGAGATTAAGGGGGATATGATCAACATGTATAAATACATAAGGGGTCCATATAGTGAACTTGGTGTTGAGTTATTCACTTTAAGGTCAACACAGAGGACAAGGGGGCACTCTTTATGCCTAGAGGAAAACAGATTTTGTCTTCAAATTTGGAAAGGTTTCTTCCCTGTAAGAGCTGTGAAAATGTGGAATAGACTCCCTCCAGAGGTGGTTCTGGCTAGCTCACTAGATTGCTTTAAAAGGCCTGGATTCTTTCCTAGATGTACAGAAAATAAATGGGTATTAATATTTATAGGTAAAGTTGATCCAGGGAATATCCGATTGCCTCTCGAGTGATCAGGAAGGAATTTTTTCCCCTGCTGTAGCAAATTGGATCATTCTTTGCTGGGGTTTTTTCGCCTTCCTCTGGATCAACTGCGGGTATAGAATTGTGTATATGGGATTGTATGGTTGGGTTTTCTTTACTGTTTTTTGTTTTTTATTGGTTGAGCCAGATGGACTAGTGTCTTTTTTTAACCTAACTAACTATGTAACTTTAAAGTATAACAAACAGCAAAACTTTTTTTTTAAGTTTTTGATAGTGTGCAGAGGAATTAGAATGCTTGTCAGTTTTTATTGCTGTCTGTGCATATTCACCCGGTCTTTTTGTCCTGTTTACCATTATCATTGAAAGTGAAAATAAAAAAAAATCCCAGGTTTTGGGTTGTCCTCAGAAAAGTAATAGAGGGGAAATCTTCCAATGAGGACACTAGTTCTGGTGACCTGGGTGTCTCAAAGGAATTCCCTTAAATTGCAGGGATTTCCTCTCCCTTCCTGCTTGGCTATGGAATAGGAAGTGAAGGGAAATCTTTGCAATGGGACACAGATAGAGAAAAACAAATCTGACAGGGATTATAACCCTCCCTTGCTCTTTCCAAAATGAAAAGAAAAATGTTTTGCCTATAGTTCCACTTTAAGGCTTGGGCTCTATCTTCAGGGAGACTGCAAGCTAGAGAAGGGAAATTTTACCTAGGGTCCAGTCTGGAGAAGTCTACTAGACAGCTGTCTTCCTGAGGCTGAGAAGGGCAACCCAGCCCCCAAGGACTGACCTGAGAGAAGGATCTAGGGGAATGTTGTTTGTTAACCCCCTAGTGCACTAAGACTGAGGTGGTTTTCCAGGCCTGGGACCCTGCTTTGGTGCCAAGTGTTGCCCACTTCCCACGAGCTGTTGCTGAGGCACTTTTCAAGAGGAATTAGTCACTAAGAGAGGGTGTCCTCCTATTTTCTTCAACATTTCAGAGTATCCCACTGCTCCCTCGGCCCCTGCCAAGTTTTATTTAAATAAATTCAAGAAAAAAAATCCCCTAGACTACCTATTGAGCCAAAAGTGTGGTTGATACTGTGTGCCTGGCTGCTCTTATTTTGCAGGAAAAAAACATATTTGGGACAAGGTAACAGAACCAGCCAGAGTGCCTGTGCTACGTGTACATAAAATTAGTGCAGAAAGGCTTCAGTGAAATTAAATTTCCTGCATTAAGATGGAAAATGTCTCACCTGTTATATTGTCCCCTCACCCTCCTTATACTTACCTGCGTCCTAATTTCATCCAGTAGTGTTCTGGTCTGCAGCAGCACTCTCCTCTTTTTCTCTCCTCATAGGACACAGAGGCATCAGTTAGAGCCACTGGCTCCTGCTGCTGCCTATCAAATTCTGTAAGAAGGGATCAAGGGCAGGGTTGATGCATACCACCTGGCTCAGGAGCGAGATTCCTATAGTGGCTCACCGAGAAGAGGAGGAGCCAAGAGTGCCAGCGGGGTACCTGAGAAGAGGAGGATCAGGGCTGCTCTGTGCAATACCATTATACAGAGCATTTTATCGTTCAAAAAGTGTTTACCAGTGCTAAACCTTTCATCCGATTTCTAAATTGCTGCTTTTGTAAATTTCAAAAGTCAGGATAAAGGAATAGTAGTGGTGAAAAATGAGCACTTGTGGGTTTATCTAATCATATTTAAATATAATTCACCTTTAAGGGGGTGTAACGGGGGTGGGGGGGTGTCCTATGCCTACATACTTTTGCTAATAGGTGTCCCTCATTCCCATCTCAAAAAGTTGGGAGGTATGTCATTAGTGTAGACATGACGAGAGAATATTACCTAGCTGCAAAACTTTTGTGATGTCCACAGTATGTGTCACCTATCTGTGAATGTCCATCATATGGTCGTCCATCCTCTGGAATTCATTTTATCTGTAATTTGAAAATTTTCTCTCAGAGCAGTTCATCCCTGGAGTTCATCATTTCAATACCACAGGGCCATCTCAAGGAAATGGACATGCTTATCAAAGAATGCAACAGCCAGTGTAATCAATGACAATTTTTCACTGCTAGATTCCAATAGCTCTATAGATTTAAAACCTCTCAGGCAAATTCAGTCCATTAAGTATTTGCAGTCAGATACAAATGGCATGTATGCCAGATACATACAAATGGCATGTGTGCCAGATACACTGGCAAACAACTGACCAGTTTTGTAAAAACAATCGTCTGACTTATTTTTAGGGTTCCTGTACTGACTCCGCCTCCTGAAACTCCTCCTCCCAACACCTCTGCAGTTCAAAAGGCAGGCTCTGTGAAATGTATGACACAGCAGTGCCTACCCACAGGGCATATTAAATATGTGTCACTGAATTCAAGGAAGTAAATGTGTGAGGAACTTCACAAAGTAAGTTTACAACCTTTAAGATCTTTCATATAGTTACATAGTCGGTAAGGTTAAAAAGACACAAGTCCATCCAGTTCAACCTGTGATGTGTGAGTGTGTTTGTGTTTATGTCAATAGTACATCGTATATCCCTGTATTAATATAGTGAAATCTCTCTAATAAGCTATACGTGCATATACAGTACAACAAAAGACCCCCCTGTGATGCAGTCGGAAGTGACGAAACACATTGGGGCGTGGCTACATGGCAAACCGGACTGTCAGTCGGAGGAGCAGAGGACGGCTCCTGAGAGATTCTGAACCAGCGTGGAGGTGGTGCGGACCCTCCAGTTTTAGATGTTGTAGCGTTGTTAATATGTATTCCATGTAAGTGCATTTGAAATAGATTTTTTGAATAAACGAAGTTTATGAGACAGTATTACACTAGTGGAGCTTTCTCTTTTCCTGCATGTTTTCCTTGGAGCCATTTATAGAGGAAAAAGACAAGAGAGCTTTTACTCATCTAGAGGAATCTATTGCCGTTTATTCTTTCAGCGTGATTGCCCACACCATGCAAATGGGGGGCATATACTGTATATGTGGTGAGTGTCCATCTGATGGGAGCGTTGTTGGATGTTCACATTGGTGGTGGATTTTTTGGTGATAGAATCATCCTCCATTCACTTTATTGGATGTTGAACTGAATTAAGCAGTTTTTTCACGGGACTGTGCAATATTTATTATTTTTGGACTTTCACTTTATCAATATCTTTGATTTTACATACACTATATATAGAGACTTTTTGGGGCACACACACACATATATATATATATATATTTATTTATATTTATATATATATATATATATATATATATATATATTGTTTGTGCTGCTAGTGTTTCTTCTTTATAAGTGGTGTGTTCACTAATTTGATATATTAGTAATATATCCCTGTATGTTGTGATAGTTAAGGTGCCCATCTAATAGCATTTTTAAAATATTCAAAGTAAAGAAGGTGAATCGGCGCTAATTTCTTCAAAAATAGTGACACTATAGCTGGGCTACGTGTAAATACTGAGAAATATCAATATACGTGGTGAGTATATAAAAATAGATGAGAATATAAAAAATATATATAAATCAACTTCTATCAAACGCAGTGAATATCTTGAAAAAAAGTTGGATAAAGGTGGGGGAGATGATATATGGTGAGTGATATCACACAATGGACAAGAATGAATAAGTGTGAAAGTGCAGTGCTAAAAAGAACTGGTAACTAAAAGTGCACAGATATTCAGTGGACCTTAGAGGCAAAATCAATAACGTAAATAAATAATGGTAGAGATATTATAAAATATATAGATGAGTGCAATCTTGTGCAATAAGTGCTTCAAACTCTGTGAAAAAAGGTTAATCTTCCTGCTAAATAATGTCCAAGTGCAGCAAAGAAATTTATATATATATAAAGTGGCTGAAGGTGATTTCTCAAGGATAATAAGTGACTGTTCTTGTGAGATCCAAATGGTGTCATGCAGGGTGAGCAAGATATCCAAACAATAGGTGCAATGGCTGCTCACCTCACATCACACCAATAAAAGCGTTCTTTTATTATGGTAGGCACTCAAGAATGGGGATGGTGGATTCCTCCTGTTTCTCCTTTTCAGGTAGGATTTTTAATTGGTGGCTTCCTCGATATCCACTCCTTGGGTGGGTGCTCTATATTGTACAGATCACTGTTCTTACTTCCAGTTACTTAAAGAAGATCTTCATTAAAACCTGCAACTATCACAGAGTAGACATTTTTGGAGGTGTTCTTCCCGAAGGCCCAGATGCAGGCAGACTCTGCTGGTACCCTGAAACTGGCCAATCTCCACTGTGAAATGTGCACAGAGGAAAGATCCTCCACCACAGTAATAAGACTCTTCCTCCACGGTGACAAGTGCCAGAATCACGCTATGCGCTTACCAGAAGGAAAATATAATCGGGTCCTTCAGTGTAAACTCAGAGGGTAAAGGCTCCAATCAGCTCCACTAGATGTCTCTCTAATCTCTCCTGCCAGCCAAGCCAGGTGGTATGAGCCACGGAAATGGAACAGCCCGATATTATAAACTGCCTGAAACATAAACTCTCCGACATAAACCATAAAGAGATAGAGGCCACAATGGTGAAGTAAGTAGCAAAAGATTTATTAAATGAGGTAAAAAAACTCACATATAAAACGAAAACAATCAGTGCTAGTATCGGCAGAATCCACAGGAACTTCCGGGTTTTACGTGGTGACCTCAGCATGCCTTACCGACGCATTTCGTCATAGATGACGTCTTCCTGGGGACTTTACATATATACATTTTTTTGTTGCAATTGGACATTATTTTGCAGGAAAATTTACCTTATTTCACAGAGTTTGAAGCACTTATTGCACAAGATTGCACTCATCTATATATTTTATAATATCTCTACCAGTATTTATTTATTTATGTTATGGATTTTGCGTCTAAGGTCCACTGGATATCTGTGCACTTTTAGTCACCAGTTCTTTTTAGCACTGCACATTCACACTTATTCATTTCTGTCCATTGTGTGATATCACTCACCATATATCATCTCCCCCACCTTTATCCATCTTTTTTTCAAGATATTCATTGCGTTTGATAGAAGTTGATTTATATATATTTTTTATATTCTCATACTCACCACGTACAGTAAAACCTTGGATTGCGAGCATAATTCCTTCTGGAAACATGCTTGTGATCCAAAGCACTCTTATATCAAAGCAAATTTCCCCATAAGAAATAATGGAAACTCAGATGATTCGTTCCACAAGTCCTTCGGTTTATAGTCTATATACAAAGATCATAGTAATGTGATAGGTTGTGTAACCATAAAATGTCCATCCACAATATGCAGCCTTCCCAAGGGGATTAGAAGCAAAATCTAGCAGAGCTACAGAATATAAGAGAAATGAGAGGAGCCTCTAAGTGTAGCAAAATGGTTACATTTAATGAAGGTTCAACATTTAGCAACTCACATGGTTGATGATTAAAATAGGCACACCTAAGTATGCATCCGGGGTAAAGCTGTCCACATAGACCATCTTCTGAACCACCGGCTCTCGCCACTGTCAGTCTGCAATCCTGACCGGGAATAATAGCCTGCAGTAGAGTGATCTGAAAGTGAGGCTTTGAATCACTCGTGGAGTGCAGCGGGGAAGGGATGATGAAGATGGCTGTGCAGAGGATGGTCTATGTGGACAACTTTACCCCGGATGCCTGCATACTTAGATGTGCCTGTTTTATTCATCAACCATGTGAGTTGCTAAATATTGAACTTTCATTAAATGTAACCATATTGCTACATTTTAGAGGCTCCTCTCTTCTTTTTTTATACATGACGCTACTTGTATATCAAGACATCGCTTGTATATCAAGTCAAAATTTATTTTAAAAATTTGCTTGTCTTGCAGAACGCGCTCAAACCAAGTTACTCTCAAACCAAGGTTTTACTATATTGATATTTCTCAGTATTTACACGTAGCCCAGCTATAGTGTCACTATTTTTGAAGAAATTAGCGCCGATTCACGTTCTTTACTTTGATCATTGCCAGTATTTGTGATAATACAGAATTGGCTGATTGTTTCCTTTTGAAATTATTTTCTTTGTCTGGAAGTTTGGATTTGCTATTTATCATATACTGCTCTCACGTCTTATACCTGACTAGCAGCGCATAGGCCTCTCTTTTTTCTCTTTATCATTTTTAAAACATATCAGTACGCCGCTGGACTTTCAGTGGTTATACCAGTACAGTTTTTTAGAGCCGGCTGTCAGCTCTGTTGTAATAGCAATAGAAGAAGCTAAAAAGCTGCTCAATTGCTATTACAAGCAGCAGGAGGGGACATCCCCCACCGCTTCCCTGTGGCTTGCTCAGGCTTTACCGTCATACTGGGATTGACTTTGATTGGCTGTTTGTGATAGTAACCTGGAAGCGATGACATGACATCCCTTCCACTTTACCCAGATGTCAACTGTGACATTTTATCAAGTTATTATGGGTGTAGCCCTGCCCTCTGTCAAGTGGCAAGGTGTACATACATCCTCCTCACTTCTGTTGCCCTGAGTGTTGTCCAACCCACTTGACACTATAGGTTCCAACATATTGAAGGATTAGACGATACCAGATTGTGGTAAAAGATCAAATTTACTCGTCTTTATCTTGTGTTTAAAAGAATGAACAAACAGTTTCAATAAACATTCAATATAAAATATCAGGGAGATCCTGAATCCTCAACCCAGAATTGAATGTGATTCAGCACTCAGGATCTGAAAGCACAACCCCAAAGCATCAATATATATATTGCTATAATATTGAGGACTAATGCATTAATATTCTGCCAATAGATTATTCCTCAAGTATAATGCGAGAGTAACCACAAAATCAGTGCTTTACTACAATAGAGACTAACTCCAAAATAATACTAACTTATCTCAGTAACTCTAATATCCTGAACTAGACTATCAATCAGAGTGCACGCTGTATCCTATAGGGGGCCCCCTTTATGTTACAGTACAAGAGTCTCCTGAATGAGCAAGGCCTTACTAGTCTTTGCCGGCAAAGGTATCCTCAGCCAATCTAGAGAAAGTATTTGTAATCCACAGCAAAGGTGTTCATCAACTGTAATCCACTATAGGAATAACAATTAACTGTAATTCAAACTGGAAAGGGAGGAAAATAAGCTTCTGGGCTCAAGCAACTGGTAAAGTGGGGTGAGGCCTTCTAATCCACCACGTACTATTCAGCAATGCAGCGACCTGTTATATAACCAGTGCAGCCTTCTGTTTGAACTGCGTTGCAGACCCAATCTGGCTCAGTCTAATAATCACAGTGTATATTTCAGATCGGATCTCTCTCACCCAATATGATGAACTCTGTATCCCGCGGTCCACACCACCAGCATCCCGCTCTCCTCGGGAGCACTCACAGTGTCTCTCTCTGCCTACCACCGAGCTCCGTCCGCACACCGCTCTCTCTCTTCCCGGTGTCTGTCCACTAGACCTTTGGCCTATCCTCTTCTGCACTCCACAGCAGCTCTTCCCCTCCTCACAGCACGCTGTCCTCGAGGCAAGAGAGCGAATCTTGGTCATGCCCCCTTTATATAGACACTCCCATCTGCCCCTGCGAGTCCCCACGCTCCCTGGGAGGATAGTTCAGTCAAACAGATGATCCACAGTCCTCATTCCTCCCAGAACAACATCTCCCATAATTCAATGGTCTGCTGCCTAGTGGAAACATTAATAACAAACAGAACAGTCTGAACTACTCCAGATGGAACCTGCGACCAGGCTACATCGGTAAAGTTCTACTTTAACACAGTGGGTTTGGTTTACTAAAGGCATACAGACTGTCCACTTTACTCCACAGTTACTCCAGAGTTTAGTAAATGAGGTAAACCTTCACTTTACAAAAAATACATCACATGCAAGGAAAATTTGCAAGGAAAAAAAAAAGTTTTTTGCTTGCTTATGATTGAATGATGGAAGTCAGCAGAGGTTCCCCTTATTTACAAAGCTTTAAAGCAGGGGTGTCCAGTCCTCGGCGCAGGAGAGTTCAGCATGCGGTCCAGGCATGTCGGTAAGAATAGAAGCCACGGTGGCTGGCAGGGTCAAACTGGCACAGGCAGGTATGGAGGGGTGAAGGGGATGCCGTATTTGCATTGAGTCCAAGCGGCCAGCCCAGAAAATCCAGGATTAGGCACAGCTTAAGGGATGCCGGAGGTGGCGTTTTTGTAAAAGCACCGGCAACAGCAAATGTAGGGCCTCCACAAAGCACCAGGCAAGTAAATGCAGCATGGCTGTATCATTTCTGTATCCAGGCTGTATCCAGGGTTTCTGGAGTGGGCTGTACCCCCCACCCCCCTTCCCGCAGATTTCAATTACAACCCCCTGTCCACAACTTTCCCACACAGCACATACCAGGGTTGTGAACCATCATTAAATTTGAAAAACAGTTCATAAAATTCTGCAGTCTGCATGTCCATAACGGATATTCACCGACAGATGTAAAAATCACAGATTTGACAAACTGTCAGTGAATTTAGGATAGGCACTCACTACTGCGGGTGGTTGTGGGTGCGGGAACCACAACTCTTACCGAACCTGCAACCGCCTGCAGCAAAATTGCGCTGCTTTTTACAGATGTGTGTGGCTATCAGACATTCTTAATGGCACCCCCCAGACATCTAAAAACTCAGTGCACTTTCAGGTCCTGAAAAATTTGCACCATGCAATTCAAATATGGTGCAGGAACCTTTTTTCCTGCATGAAACACAGGTACAGAAGCACATTCAAATGAATGGGCTGCCGTGCCCCAGTAAATGCATCCCAAGATAATTCCATTTTTCCAATGTAGCCCAGGAAGGTCAAAAGTTTGGACACCCCTGATTTAGAGCAACTGTACTTGCAAGGTGCACAGTCTATTTTTCTTTAGTAAATCAAACCCAGTGTTTGTCTCAATGCATAAGTGTGACGGAACACTTAGGGGTTCCTTCTCACTTCCTGTTTTGTCTATGGGATAGGAAGGAAAGGAAATCTCCCCAATGGGACACAGATCTAAATAATAAAACTGACAGGGGTTATAATCCTCCCTACTCTATCCCAAAAAAAAAAAAAAGAGTTCTACCTGTATTTCTACTTTAACTGCAACAAATGGCGCTCTCAGTTGTGTCACTTTGACGTTAATGCTGGCACTAAATACACGGCTATTTGTACATAACTCTTACCTCAGGTAACAATCCTTCAGTTATGATATTACTGTCATAGCTTTGTAGACACTATTCTTTCAGTCCCTATTGTTAATCACTTGTCCTCTGTAAGGTTTACCCCCCTTCGAGACCAGACTATTTTTTGTAATACTGTACCACGTTATTTTTAACTGACAATTGCGTGGTTGTGCGACAAATTACCCTAATAAAATGTTTGTCCTTTTATTCCCATAAATATATATATATATATATATATATATATTTTTTTTTTTTTTTTTGCTGTTTAACCACTTCAGCCCCAGAAGATTTTACCCCCTTCCTGACCAGGCCCTATTTTGCGATTCGGCACTGCGTTACTTTACCCGGACAATTGCACTGTACCCAAACTAAATTTACGTCCTTTTTTCCCACAAACAGAGCTTTCTTTTGGTGGTATTTGATCACTTGTGCAATTTTTATTTTTTGCGCTATAAACAAAAAAAGAGAGACAATTAAAAAAAAAAAAAAAAAAAACAATATTTTTCACATCCTGCTATATGACATTCCCCAAACAAAATGTAAAAATCAACATTTTTTAACATTTTAGACAAATTTGTTTTCTGCTACATATTATTTGTAAAAAAAAAAAAAAAACCCAATAAGCGTATTTTGATTGGTTTGCGCAAAAGTTATCGCGTCTACTAACTAAAGATTTGTCATTTTTTTTTTTACTAGTAATGGCGGCGATCTGAGATTTTTTGCGGGACTGTGACATTGTGGCGGACAGATCGGACCCCTGACTGGCATTTTTGACACTTTTGGGGGTATCAGTGACATTACTACAGTAATCAGTGCTAAAAACATGTACTGTTACTGTAGTAATGACACTGGCAGGGAAGGGTTAACGGTATAGGTGATCAAGGGGTTAAATATTCCCCTAGGGGAGTGATTCTAACTGTGGGGGGGGCGTGGCTTCTGAGATGACTATAGAGACATGTGTTCCTATATAGCAGGATCACATGGGCTCTGTGATCATCCCAGGGAGAAGGACGGTCGACTGTGTCTACAACAACTCACCGTCCTTTTCTCTTAGCAGGGAACGATTGTGGGTGTCACACGCGTGTTTGCCCCCTAGACTCCCCAGAGGGAGCGCCGTACATGTACGGCAATTGGCCCAGGAGCAGCTGCCTGCCGCAGTACATCTGCTGCGGGTGGAAGTAAAGTAGTTAAACGAAAAAAGTCTAGCAATTCTGAAAAAAAAAACAATATTTTTTACTTTCTACTATAAAACATATCCAATTATAAATTTGAAAAATCAAATTTATTCATCAATTTAGACAAAAATGTATTCTGCTACATATTTTTGGTAAAAAAAAATCCCAAAAAGCATATATTGATTTGTTTCCCCAAAAGTTATAGCGTCAACAAACTGTGGGATATTTTTATTTATTTCTCCTTTTTTTGTTTTTTTTAACTAGTAATGGATGTGATCAGCGACTATTAGCGGGACTGTGATATTGCGACAGACATCCTAAAACTAACAGAAATTTTTTACACTTTTCGGGGACATGTGACACTAATACAGTGATTAGTACTAAAAAATATGCACTGCCACTGTACTAATGATACTGCCTGGGAAGGGGTTAACATCAGGGGCGATCAAAAGGTTAAATGTGTGCCTAGGTTGTGCTTACTCATTGTGGGGAAGGTGCTTTGACTAGGGGAAGGCAAAGATCTGTGTTCTTGCTTTGCAGAAACAGAGGGTCAAAGCCTTCCCTACTGACAGAACGACAATCTGCCTTGTTTACATAGGCAGATTGTCGTACTGCCTGTGTCCTGTCTAATTGAAAAAATAAATGTGGTATGACCCAACTACCCACGCAAAAGGAAAAAAAAGTATTTTAAAATTGTGTAATCAATAAAAATAAATATTGAAGTATTCACTAACGATGAAAATAATAAAGTGTAGGAATGACCTAAATCAGAAGCAGCAATTCAACACGTAAAAGTGAATGATGGAAAATAAATTAATTCATAATAATTAACCACTTAAGCCCCGGAGGATTTTCCTGCTAAAAGACCAGGGGGTATTTTGCGATTCGGCACTGCGTGACTTTAATGGACAATTGCGCGGTTGTGCGACGCTGTACCTAAACGAATTTGGCGTCCTTTTTTTCCCACAAACAGAGCTTTCTTTTGGTGGTATTTGATCACCTGTGCGATTTTTTGATCACGCGCTATAAACAAGAAAAGAGCGACAATTTTGCAAAAATAGCAATATTTTTCACATTTTTTTATATGAAATTCCCCAAAAAAAAAATGTAAAAATCAAATTTTTTTAACATTTTTGGCCAATTTGTTTTATCCTACCTATGTTTGGTAAAAAAAATCGCAAAAAGCGTATTTTGATTGGTTTGCGCAAAAGTTATCGCGTTTACTAACAAAGGGAAAGATTTTTGTCATTTTTGTTGTTTTTTTTTTTAACGCGTAATGGCGGCGATCTGCGATTTTTTTTGCGGTACTGCGACATTGCGGCGGACAGATCGGACCCTTGACTGACATTTTTGACACTTTTGGGGTTACCAGTGACATTTCTACAGTAATCAGTGCTATACATATGCACTGTTACTGTAAAAATACACTGGCAGTGAAGGGGTTAACTTTATTTGGGAGGGAGGGGCTGTGTGTGTCCCTAGGGGCGTGATTCTTACTGTGATTGGCTGTGGCTCTAGCTGTAAGGACACTGATCAACGGATCTACATACTAGATCCGTGTAATCAGTGTCTTTACAGCGAGGAGAATGACAGGTGGCTTGTTTACACAAGCTGCCTGACATTCTCCCTCTTCCCCCGACGATCGCCGAGTGGCCGGCGGACATCGGGTCCGCTGGTCACACGCGCGGGGGGGTGCGTGACCGCGCGGGAGCGCGCCTCCGCGGGCGCGCGCTCGCTCCCCAGACCCTCCCAGGCTAGTGACGTTAATTAACGTCACTCTGCCTGGCAGGGGCTGACCGCCGCAGTAAATCTACTTGCGGCGGTCGGCAAGCAGTTAATAGATTGCGCTCAACTCAAACACTTAATGAAAGAACGTGAATGAAATAATACATATATTGTGCAATAGTAAAGTGACACAACAATTGGTTGTGCAAAATTAATCACTAATGTGCAAACAATGCAAACAGGATACTGTGCAATAAATACAATATTAGAAAAATGTGCAAAAATTAGCAATATTTGTGCAAGCAATGCAAATAAAGTGCTACGTCCCCACGCGTTTTGTCAGCTCGTATTCTGACGTCATCAGGGTCTGTCTAATTGACAGGTGCCAGCGAACATCGAATCTGTGGTAACCGCTACTGGGCTTCCACTGTGTATAGTCACAGAGGGAGCGGGTCGCTAGAGGCATGCGTGCGCACCCCAGACTCAGGAGTGTCAGATCACATACTAGGTACATGATGTGGTGCACAGCAGCCACCCTGCCTCTGTATATGTGCAATGGGAGGTTGTTAAGTGGTTAATAAAGGCCTCATACACATGGATGCTTGGCTGCTCCTGTGTGCTAAAGGGTAAAATCCCTGGTGTCTTCTGGTGCCCAGGGGAGCCACATGTAGGTAGAGTACAGTGCAGTACGGTGGCAATAATTCATACAGAAGGGTGCAAAAAAGAACTTGTATTGAAGAGTGCAGTAACGGTTCACAAAAGAACCCCAGGGGGGAATCTGCTCAGCTGGGAACACTCACGGTTTGCAGAAATGAGGATAAGGCAATGCTGTGCCAGACTGATTGTGTCTGTAAAAAAAAGCAGAAGGTGGCCTTATTATCTTAAAGATGTCCAGAGGATTTTGGGACCCTACACTTTCCCACCTTATCAGAAACCTTTCACTACTGCTAGTACTGTCCCTGACAGGCTGGGTACCTCTCCCTATGCTACCCACTAACATCAAGCACGCCAAACTCAGGAGCCAGGGACTTAAATAGGCTCTTCTAAACCCAAAATGGCTGCAGGAGTCACATGGGGCAGCAGCATTCAATAAGATAGCTTCCCAGTGCCCCAAGAAAACAATAGCGGAACCCTGATCCTCTTGACTTTTTCCTCCAACAACAGTTCCACTGCAGGAGAGCGCCACCTGTCATGGAGAAAGTAGATGACACCTGCCTACACACACATGCCATGTACAGCGGCCATCTCATCATTTCTTACAAATGATGATGAAATTAATTGGTTGTTATACAAAGAAAGCGATGAGATAGGTGGGGCTAGATTAGAGAATGCAAGGGGAACCCTTAGGAAAACACATTTACTATATTGTCACTGCTTTATTAGTGGTGTTTACCTTACCAGTGTTGTGTAATGGTATTACCAAATTATCAGACCAACAGAGATGAGCAATTTAGTATTTACTATCTGAATGTAGAATAACTGATAGTATAGATTGGTTGGTGAAACAGGTATAAAACAGACAACAAAATACCAGGTAGAGTGAATCTACATATGGAAACATGTAAGCCAGAAATGGTTCTAGAACTTTGCCACTGGGTGGCAGTATCAAACTGCAAGTTTGCAGACAATGTGAGTTTGGCCTCATTTATATCTGTGTGTTGCGTGAACCTGTTTTTTTCAAGCTTTTTTTGTGTGTTTTTATACACATGGGGCAGACCATTCTCTTCAATTTGCTGCCCTATGCGGGATAAAAACGACAAAAGTAGTTATTGTGCTTTGTGCGTTTTTTTACCGCATATTTTAGCACATTTGTTGCACGACAAAATGCGTGTTTGCTAGTCACATTTGGGGTGCCATTTAGCAATAATGGCATTAAAAACACAACACACATTGTCCGTGCATTCTAGGAACATGCGCAGAAATGCACTGATGAGAATGGGGCCTTAAAACCTAATTTTAAAAGACCAGTATCCTAACCCCTTTGCAACGACCACCTCCCGGCCCTTTAAGGGTTCTAAAAGCCGGAAGGCAGACATTCAGGACATGTGACTGCTGTGATTGGCAGTCCGAGTGGTTACATGATCAGAAAGCCCCCGATCGCAAGTATGGATTGGGACGCCACTGATCCCCGCCGGCTACTGTGCTGGGAGTGCACAGCATCAAGAGGTTAATAAAAACACAAACAAAAATTATTTTAGACATTTCAATATAAGCTTACTTGTGTAGCACCCTCTAGTATGTGTGCTAGAATTAGAGCAGGCAAACATACCACACTGTAACTCTGAGTCTTAGTTGAGTCAGGGTTCATGGGAGTTCAGGGCTGGATGACTCATCCTGGCAGCTCGCTGGTGACTCCCCCTGGGGTGGAAGGTTGGAGAATCTTCTAGAACTAGAGGGTGGGGATTAGGAGGAGCTGCCATAAATATGTATGGGGCCTCGGCCAATCCCCAGAGTTAGGCTGGCAGGGGGCAGAGGATACCTCATAAATAGACATGGGCCATGCCAGCAGGGCAGTTGAGTGGAAGATGGAGATGCAGTGTTGAGGAGGCTGTCGGTGGTCCTGAGGGGTACTCTCTAGTCTGTGGAGGGGGGTGTCCTGCCTTGGGCCGGGACTCGGGTTCTGGAAGGATCCTAATACAAACAAGTGGTCACTGCCCCACCTATAACTGGTCTATGCAGCAAGGAGCTCTGGAAGGGCGAAATATGTCAAACAAATACAAAAAGAATTTCAAGCTCGAACTTAGCAACCAGCCAGTGACCAACCAAATTGACCTGTCTAACAATATGCATTAAGAACAGGGGTTTAGTCAGCACACATTTGAAAATACATGTGTAAGCTACAGGCCAGGTCAAGGCACCCTATTTTCTGTAGTCCCTAACTCTAACTTCAGTAAATCTCTACGAGAGCACATGCATTTTAATGTATAGGCAGAGGGCAGGTGGACCTAGAAGGAGCCCACCCCTCCTTATAGGTACAAGGGCACATTGAAAACCCAGCACTAAACCTGCAACCTCTGTGGTGTCTGGCTGTGGCTCTTCTCGCTGTGCCACCTAAGATGGTGGACAGCTCCTGTCTGGTCTTTTAGGATAATCTTGTCTTGCCTCTTGCTTCTTGTAAACCTTGAACCTATTGCTCTTCCTATGAACTTCCTGATTTAAGCCATGTCTCTGCACTTCCTGTTTGCCAGATTATTGTGCTCTCCCCAGCCAATATCTCATTCTTGTCACTCCTGCACCTTTAACATTCTTCTCGACCACTCATTAACAACCTACGGCTTGTTCCTCAACTGCACTTCCACTTGATCCCAACCTGCAACCACTTGTTACTGACCTTTGGCTTGTTTGTTGAATATGCTTCTGCTTGATCCTCGCCTTCTATATCTGCTACTGGACCCCGGCTTGCTCACATACTGGTAGCACAATCCTGGTGACCTTGACTAGGTACTAACATCCAACAAAATCTATTTCCAACATCAAAAGCTCTGATGTACTGTATACCAGTTATTGCTTAGGCTTTGCATCTCAGATGAGCCCACCTCATTGTCAGGATGAACTGCTTGTATCCCTGACCGTGACATTGGGAGAGCTGAAAGAGTCTAAGAGTCTAAGAGACTGAGGAGGCCAAGGTGGCTAGGTAAATCCAGACTGCTGAGGAAATCCGTAAGTCTCAGGGGAGTTAGTGAGCCTGGGGTTGTAGGAGAACCCTTATCTAGAGGCCAGGAATGGGACTGTGCAGTGAGGTGCTGCAACAAAGAGGCTGAGTAAGTCAGGAGAGGTAGGAGATTCTTGAGAAAGAGGGTTTTAAGATCCCTGAAATATTGTTTTTTTTTTCTCCTCCTCTCTTTTTTTCACCAGGGTCTGTCTACTGCCTTAAACCTCTTGGGCATGGAGTTCACCAGAGCTTCACAGATTGCCCCTGGAGTCCTCTTCCACTCTTCCATGATGACATCACGGAGCTGGTGGATGTTAGAGACCTTGCGCTCCTCCACCTTCCATTTGAGGATGCCCCCGCAGATGCTCAATAGGGTTTAGGTCTGTAGACATGCTTGGCCAGTCCATCACCTTTACCCTCAGCTTCTTTAGCAAGGCAGTGGTCGTCTTGGAGGTGTGTTTGGGGTCGGTATCATGTTGGCATACTGCCCTGTGGTCCAGTCTCTGAAGGGAGGGGATCATGCTCTGCTTCAGTAAGTCACAGTACATGTTGGCATTCATGGTTCTCTCAATGAACTGTAGCTCCCCAGTGCTGCCAGCACTCATGCAGCCCCAGACCATGACACTCCAACCACCATGCTTGACTGTAGGCAAGACACACTTGTCTTTGTACTCCTCACCTGGTTGCCGCCACACACGCTTGACACCATCTGAACCAAATAACTTTATCTTGGTCTCATCAGACCACAGGACATGATTCCAGTAATCCATGTCCTTAGTTTGCTTGTCTTCAGCAAACTGTTTGCGGGCTTTCTTGTGCATCATCTTTATAAGATTCCTGTTTCTGGGATGACAGCCATGCAGACCAATTTGATGCAATGTGGCGTATGTTTTGAGCACTGACAGGATGACCCTCCACCCCTTCAACCTCTGCAGCAATGCTGGCAGCACTTATACGTCTATTTACCAAAGAAAACCTCTGAATATGAGGCTGAGAACATGCACTCAACATCTTTGGTTGACCATGGCGAGGCCTGTACTAAATGGAACCTGTCCTGGTAAACCTCTAAATGGTCTTGGCCATGTAAGTAACAATTATAATAAAGCTTGAAAGTAACAATTATAATAAAGCTTAGATCCCAAAATCTTCAGTTTTACTCAAATTAGTTGATGCAAAAATCAATACATCCCACAACAAAAACTACTAGATCTAGTATTTTTTATGACCTATATGATTTGTAAGGACAGCGCCAATTCTTCCAGGCATAAAATGAACAAGTTGGTGACATATTGTAACATTTATCTTTTTCCATTCTTCAAGAACAAACTCTTTTAGAGCCTGGATGCTAGATGAAGAGTGATGCTCACTGTGTATTCAGAATTCTCATGGGTGTTTGATTGGGTTCAGATCAGGGGACATACTTGGCCACTGAATCACTTTCACCCTGTTTTAGTACAGAAATGCAACAGTGGCCTATATGTGTGTTTTGGATCATTGTCATGTTGGAAAAGTTCATGACGACCAAGGGTACAGAGTGATAGTAGCATCTTCTCTTTCAATATAGAGCAGTATGTAGCACCCTACAAGGTAGGTGCTAGGTAAAGTATAGTGGGCCTTGTCTGCTTAACAGCAGGGCTATGATTTTAAGCTGGGCTGTCATGTCTCCCAGGTGTGGCTGTTGAGACTGGGGAGTCTCCCCACTGTGCTCTATGAGAGGGTTCTCATTGGGCAGTGGAGGAAACCCAGCCAATGGCACACTCAGATGAAGAATAAAGAAATCCGCGCTTATGGACGGGGGATAGGGCTGCAGCCTACCTCAAAATATGGCCCTGAGGCTATATCAGAATGTGTGGGTAAGGTGAGGTAAAGTGGCGCTGCCCAATATAAAGTGTTAAAGAAGTATACATTTTTTCCATTTAAAGTGCTATAGTGTTGATTAAAAACTCATTGTCAAAAAATTCCTAAAAAATGTTCTCCTGCTGGAGTGTGATAAAGTGTTCCTAGTGCCAATGATAAATAAATAAATTAATTGTGCCAGTAAAACGAGTGTGTATAAAAAATGTGAGTGTGTAACAAAACACTTAATGAGATGTGTGTATAAACCAATTAATATAAGTGAGCCGTACAGTAAACCACCTCTGTACTAATAGTAAATGAATATGACAATAAATATAGCAAAAAAAATGTAATATATAATAATGCTCATGCAGTGAAATAATGGCGCTTTTCCACTGCATAGAACCGTACCGGCTCGGCACGCTTTTGTGCTTTTCCACGGCGGTACCGCATGGTATAGGGTCGGAACAGTTCGGTACGGTACAGTATAGGTTTGCTTTTCCACTGCATGGAACCGAACGGTACGGTACGGTACGGCTCTGAAAAAACAGTACCTACTCGATTGTGGTTCCAACAGGTACCAAACTGGTACCATATCCCACAATCCTTTGCATGCAGTCACTACTAGCCACTGATTGGTCAGAGAATCACACCCACCCCTTTTTTTGGCGGATCTGAACGGTCCCCCCATGCATCTCTATGGGGGATCGGATGTCAGCGGAGACATGTCCGCTGACACCCGATCCGATCCGATCCGTCAAATCTGGACGGATGGAAACCCTATTTTCCATCCGTCCAGCGGATCGGATCGGATCGGATGGGATCGGGTGAGAACGGACTGACGGTCCGTTCTCACCCAATTTCCCCCATAGAGATGCATGGGGAACTGACAGCTGTGTCTCCTGCTGCTCAGCGGGGGATCGGCGGCTCGATCCCCCGCTGAGAAAAACGGACTCTGTCCAACGGACGGAGTGTGTGAAAGGGACCTTAAGTAACGCCCTTTAAAAAATCAACTGTTCGCTGGACAACTGTTTAATTAATAATTACACTCACCTGTATTTGAATTCTTGTTAATAAGGATTTTGTTTTCTAAAATTTAGCTTTTCTCCTACAACTTTCATTGGGGTGTATTCATTTTTGCAACATTGTCTTGAATGAATTTGTTACAAAATATAATTTTTTGTGTGTGTGTGCAAATAAACAAATATTGGTTGCAATCAATGGCCCACATTTGAGGGAGTATTTTGTAGATAGTATCCCATAGAAAATGTTGATTCTGAAAGGAAATAATATATGCATATATAATGTCCGCTGTTGGTATATGATATACAGTATCTCACAAAAGTGAGTACACCCCTCCAGATTTTTATAAATATTTTATTATATTTTTTCATGTGACAACACTCAAGAAATGACACTTTGCTACAACGTAAGCAAAGTAGTGAGTGTACAGCTTGTATAACAGTGTAAATTTGCCATCCCCTCAAAATAACTCAACACACAACCATTAATGTCTAAACTGCTGGCAACAAAAGTGAGTACACCCCTAAGTCAAAATGTCCAAATTGGGCCCAAAGTGTTAATATTTTGTGTGGCCACCATTATTTTCCAGCACTGCCTTAACCCTCTTGGGCATGGAGTTCACCAGAGCTTCACAAGTTGCTGCTGGATAGAGGTGTACCGAACTGTTCGCCGGCGGACAGTTCCCGGCGAACTTAGCATGTTCGCGTTCGCCGCTGCGGGCGAACATATGCGATGTTCGGTCCGCCCCCCATAATACATCATTGAGGCAAACTTTGACCCTGAACTTTACAGTCAGCAGGCACATTTCCAGCCAATCAGCATACCTCCCTCCCACACCCTCCCACCTCCTATAAATAAGTAAGGGCAGCATCCATCTTAGATCATTCTGAAGCAGTGTGTGTAGTGAGAGCAGGGAGAGCTGCTGCTGCTGCTGTTAAGCTAGGGACAGTTAGTCAGTGTTCCTGGTCTTGCAGTGTTCTTGGTCCACTACTGCTGTAAGGACAGCACCCCAAAAAGCCCTTCTAAGGGCTGGTATTTGTGTATTTTTTTTTTATTATATATATATATATATATATATATATATATATATATATATATATATATATATATATCTAGCGTCCCCAAAAGCCCTTTTAAGGGCTGGTAATTGAGTTTTTTCTTCTTATATATATATATATATCTAGTGTCCCCAAAAGCCCTTTTAAGGGCTGGTAAGGTAATAGAGTTTTTTCTTTATATATATATATATATATATATATATATATATATATCTATTGTACACTGCAGTTGCCTGCCCGCTGTGTGTGAGAGGCCACAGACCTACCACAGACTGTACTGTGTGCACACCACACTCATTTCGGGTGGCACAGGCACAGTACCTTGCATTTTAAAAATTTTTTTTTTTTCCTCTGTCATAATTGCAGTGAGTGCTGTGTCAGGTCCACAGAGTGCACTGTACCCACTGCAGTGCACTGCCCACCACTGATATATATACGGTGGCACAGCATCTTGTTGCAAATTGAAAAAAATATATATTTTTTATTATTGCAGTTGCCTGGGATGCCAGTGACTGTCAGGTCCACAGAGTGTACTGTGCCCACTGCAGTGCCACTCTGTGCCCACCCACCACTGATATATAAGGTGGCACAGCAGCTTGCAAAGTAAAAAAATATATATATATTTTTTAATTGCAGTTGCCTGGGTGCCAGTGACTGCTGTCAGGTCCACAGAGAGTGTACTGTGCCACTGCCCACCCACCACTGATATATAAGGTGGCACAGCAGCTTGCAAAGTAAAAAAATATATATTTTGTTTATAATTGCAGTTGCCTGGGTGCCAGTGACTGCTGTCAGGTCCACAGACAGTGTACTGTGCCACTGCCCACCCACCACTGATATATAAGGTGGCACAGCAGCTTGCAAAGTAAAAAAAAATATATATATTTTTTTTATAATTGCAGTTGCCTGGGTGCCAGTGACTGTCAGGTCCACAGAGTGTACTGTACCCACTGCCCAACACTCCTATACATTAAAAAAAAAAAATGACAGGCAGAGGCAGGCCACCCCGCAAGGGCCGTCGTGGTCGTGGTGCTGTGATTTCCTTAGGCCCTAGAATAATGCCCAGTGTTCAGAGGCCACCACAGACCCTGAACTCAAAAAATTCTGAGGACATAGTTGACTGGCTTACACAGGACACCCAATCGTTTACAGCTTCCGCTCGGAACCTTAATGCACCATCCTCCTCCAGATCAGCTTCGGGCACCTCTCAATTTACCACTCGCCAGCCCGCCGGCACCACCACCAACACTAGCACCACAGCCGCTTCACTTGATCCGTCAGAGGAGTTATTTTCACATCAGTTGGAAGAAATAAGTGATGCGCAACTATTAGTGCCAGAGGATGTAGATAACGGGGATATGTCTCAGTCAGGCAGCATTATACACATGGACGTACATTGTGATGATGATGATGATGTTGTACCTGCTGCTGCTGCCTTTGCTGAGTTGTCAAGTGAAGCGGCTGATGATGACGATGTGTCTGTGGATGTCACCTGGGTGCCTGCTCGAAGAGCAGAAGAAGAGGGGGAAAGTTCAGATGGGGATACAGAGAGGAGGAGGAGACGAGTTGGAAGCAGGGGGAGGAGGTCATCGCAAGGAGCTAGTGGCGCAGTCAGACAGCATGTAGATTCGGCACCCGGGGTCAGCCTGACAGCACGCCAATCAACGCAAGCTGTTGCCACCACCAGAATGCCGTCCTTGCAAAGCTCAGCAGTGTGGCATTTTTTTTGTGTGTCTGCCTCTGATATCAGCGATGCCATTTGTAACCTGTGCCAAAAGAAACTGAGTCATGGGAAGTCCAACACCCACCTAGGTACAACTGCTTTGCGAAGGCACATGATCTCACATCACAAACGCCTATGGGATCAACACATGAGTAAAAGCAGCACACAAACTGAAAGCCACCATCCTCCTCCTGGTCCAGCATCTTCAGCCACGTCAACCACTGCTGTCCTCCATGCCCCCTATCAACAACCCGCCCCTCCGCCTCTCACCTTCAGCAGTTCCTGCTCACCTGCCCACAGTCAGGTGTCTGTCAAGGAAATGTTTGAGCGTAAGAAGCCAATCTCACAGAGTCACCCCCTTGCCCGGCGTCTGACAGCTGGCTTGTCGGAACTCTTAGCCCGCCAGCTTTTACCATACAAGCTGGTGGAGTCTGAGGCCTTCAAAAAATTTGTCGCTATTGGGACACCGCAGTGGAAGGTACCCGTCCGAAATTATTTTTCACAAAAGGCAATCCCCAACCTGTACTCTATTGTGGAAAAGGAAATCATGTCACGTCTGGCACACAGTGTTGGGGCAAGGGTCCATCTGACCACTGATAGCTGGTCTGCAAAGCACGGTCAGGGCAGGTATATAACTTACACTGCGCATTGGGTAAACCTGCTGGCGGCTGCCAAGCATGGAATTGGGGGTTGACTTGCCTGAAAGCAGAGAGTCACACCGGACCAGCACTACTGTCCACCCTGAACGTACAGGTGGATCAGTGGCTGACCCCGCACCAACTGGAGATCGGCAAAGTGGTGTGTGACAACGGAAGCAATTTGTTGGCGGCATTGAATTTGGGCAAGTTGACACATGTGCCGTGCATGGCACATGTGTTAAATCTGATTGTGCAACGCTTTGTGCAGAAGTACCCAGGCTTACAGGACGTCCTCAAGCAGGCCAGGAAGGTGTGTGGCCATTTCAGGCGTTCCTACACGGCCATGGCGCACTTTGCAGATATTCAGCGGCGAAACAACATGCCAGTGAGGCGCTTGATTTGCGACAGCCCGACACGTTGGAATTCAACACTGCTAATGTTCGACCGCCTGCTCCAACAAGAAAAAGCGGTCAACGAGTATTTGTATGACTGGGGTGCTAGGACAGCCTCTGCGGAGCTGGGTATTTTTTTGCCACGTTACTGGACGCTCATGCGCAATGCCTGTAGGCTCATGCGTCCTTTTGAGGAGGTGACAAACCTAGTGAGTCGCACCGAAGGCACCATCAGCGACATCATCCCATATGTTTTTTTCCTGGAGCGTGCCCTGCGAAGAGTGCTGGATCAGGCCATAGATGAGCGTGAAGAGGAAGAGGAAGAGTTGTGGTCACCATCACCACCACCAGAAACAGCCTTACCATCGCAACACTGGAAGAGGAGTGTGAGGAAGAGGAGTCAGAGGAGGAATGTGGCTTTGAGGAGGAGGAACTCCAACCACAGCAGGCATCCCAGGGTGCTCATTGTCACCTATCTGGTACCCGTGGTGTTGTACGTGGCTGGGGGGAAGAACACACCTTCAATGACATCAGTGAGGACGAGGAATTGGACATGAGTAGCTCGGCATCCAACCTTGTGCAAATGGGGTCTTTCATGCTGTCATGCCTGTTGAGGGACCCTCGTATAAAAAGGCTGAAGGAGAACGACCTGTACTGGGTGGCCACGCTACTAGACCCCCGGTATAAGCAGAAAGTCTCTGATATGTTACCCAATTACCGGCAGTCGCAAAGGATGCAGCAGCTACAAAATAAATTGAAAAGTATGCTTTACACAGCATATAAGGGTGATGTCACAGCACAACGGGAATCCAACAGGGGAAGAGGTGAAAGTAATCCTCCTCCTACCACCACAACCACGCCGGCAAGGACAGGACGCTTTACAGACGTCTTGTTGATGGAGGACATGCAGAGCTTTTTTAGTCCTACGCATCGCCACAGCCCTTCGGGGTCCACCCTCAGAGAACGACTCGACCGACAGGTAGCAGACTACCTTGCCTTAACTGCAGATATCGACACTCTGAGGAGCGATGAACCCCTTGACTACTGGGTGTGCAGGCTTGACCTGTGGCCTGAGCTATCCCAATTTGCCATTGAACTTCTGGCCTGCCCCGCTTCAAGTGTGCTGTCAGAAAGGACCTTCAGCGCAGCAGGAGGTATTGTCACTGAGAAGAGAAGTCGCCTAGGTCAAAAAAGTCTTGATTACCTCACGTTTATTAAGATGAATGAGGCATGGATCCCGAAGGGACTGACAGTGGGGGATGCATTTGACTAAAAAAGGCCTGGTGATTACTGAGATGCCTTGGGCTAAAAATGGTCCACACGCTGCTGTATTTAATCATTCTCTGCATGCCGGATGACTTACGTGACGTCTCCGCCACCAACTACGGTTCAAGCCGCAATGTTTTAGTGTACTTTCTGCCTTGAAAACCTCAATTTTTCAGGCCGCTGCTAAAGCAGCGGCTGCAACAATACCTACTTTTTCATGCATGTGTACATGCCTAATTTTTCTGGCCTCTGGTGCTACACTGTGGCTGCAAAAAAACAAAAAAAAAGGCACATACATGTGTCAATTCCCCTTTGTGATCGTTACTTTGTCGTGGTGAAGGGGCTTGCGTATCACAATGAAGCGATCACCTCTAGGAGTGTGTTGGCACACCCCAGATGATAAGGTCGTTGCTTCATTGTGAACAGATCAAAAGCGATCCGCAGGATAATTTTTCATAGAAAAAACATTCATTTTCTTTCATTCTTTCTGCGGAGCTGGGTATTTTTTGGCCGTGTTACTGAATGCTCATGAACAATGGCTGTAGGCTCATGCCATGCGTCCTTTTGCGGAGGTGACAACCCTGGTGGTCATTCGAACCCAAGGATACATCATCGACCTCATCCCATATGCGTTTTTTCTGGAGCGTGCCCTGCGAAGAGTACTGGATTGGGCTGTAGATGAGCATGAAGAGGAAGAGTTGTGGTCCCCATCACCACCAGAAGCAGCCTTGTCATTGTCAATTGCTGGACCTGTGGCAACGCAGAGAGAGGAGTCTGAAGAAGAGAAGTCAGAGGAGGAAGGTGGCTTTGAGGAGGTGGAATACCAGCCACAGCAGGCGTCCCAGGGGGCTTGTTGTCACCTTTCGGGGACCCTTGGTGTTGTATGTGGCTGGGTGGAGGAAGAGACCTTCAATGATGTCAGTGAGGACAAGGAACGGGACATGGCTAGCTTGGTATCCAACCTTGTGCAAATGGGGAGTTTGCGGTTGTGCAAATGGACTGACTGACTGTTAAACGGGGAGTTTGGTCTGTCAGAGTTTGGTCTGTCACTGTGAAGCGGGCGTAACCCTTACACTACTTGACCGATAAAACATCATACCTGATCGTATTCACACACTGGATGTTTTAAAGCACGTTATTCCAAACAATTTAGGAATGTTAGGTGATTTATGCCCTTTATGGATCAAAACCCGACTCTGCGTCAACTACGTAATTTTCCATGGGAGTTTTGCCATGGATCCCCCTCCGGCATGCCACAGTCCAGGTGTTAGTCCCCTTGAAACAACTTTTCCATCACTATTGTGGCCAGAAAGAGTCCCTGTGTGTTTTAAAATTCGCATGCCTATTGAACTCTATGGCGGTTCGCCCGGTTCGCGAACATTTGCCGATGTTCGCATTCGCCGTTCGCGAACGGCGAATTTTAGGTTCGCGACATCACTACTGCTGGAGTCCTCTTCCACTTCTCCATGACCACATCACGGAGCTGGTGGATGTTAGAGACCTTGCACTCCTCCACCTTCCGTTTTAGGATGCCCCACAGATGCTCAATAGGGTTTAGGTCTGAAAACATGCTTGGCCAGTCCATCACCTTTACCCTCAGCTTCTTTAGCAAGGCAGTGGTCGTCTTGGAGGTGTGTTTTGGACCTTATCATGTTGGAATACTGCCCTGCGGCCCAGTTTCCGAAGGGGGGGGATCATGCTCTGCTTCAGTATGTCAAAGTACATGTTGGCACTCATGGTTCCCTCAATGTACTGTGGCGCCCCAGTGCTGGCAGCACTCATGCAGCCCTAGACCATGACACTCCCACCACCATGCTTGACTGTAGGCAAGACACACTTGTCTTTGTACTCCTCACTAGTGATGTCGCGAACATAAAATTCGCTGTTCGCGAACGGCGAACGCGAACATCGGCGAATGTTCGCGAACCGGCGAACATTGCGAACCGCCATAGACTTTAATAGGCAGGCGAATTTTAAAACCCACAGGGACTCTTTCTGGCCACAATAGTAATGGAAAAGTTGTTTCAAGGGGACAAACACCTGGACTGTGGCATGCCGGAGAGGGATCACACAAAAAAAAGTTCTTAAAAATTTTAATTTTTTGATAGAGAGCCAATTATTGGAAAAATTCAGCTCTGTAGCATGTCCGGAACCAGAAAAAATTACGAATTAGGGTTAGGGCTAGGGTTAGGGCTAGGGTTAGGGTTAGGGCTAGGGTTAGGGTTAGGGTTAGGGTTAGGGTTATTTTTATGGCTAGGCTTAGAGGGTTAGGGTTAAGGTTAGAGGGTTAGGGTTATGGTTAGAGGGTTAGGGTTAGGTTTAGTGTTAGGGGCAAGGGTTAGGGTTACGGTGAGATACTTAGGGTTAGAGTTAGTAGCCCTACCCCTACCCCTCTAACTCTAACCCTAAGCACTAAAAATAACCCTAACCTTAGCCCTGACCCTAACCCTAGCCCTAACCCTAACCCTAGCCCTAACCCTAACCCTAACCCTAGCCCTAACCCTGATTCTATTTTTTTCTGGTTCTGGACATGCTACAGAGCTGAAACTTCACAGGTACACTTTTTAGACCCCCCCAGACAATAAATCCAAAGAAATTTTTTTTGTTAAGTTTTTTTTTTTTTTCCAATAATTGGCTCTCTATCAAAAATTACAATTTTTAAGAACTTTTTTTGTGTGATTTAGTGTCTAGGGGGTCTAAAAAGTGTACCTGTGAAGTTTCAGCTCTGTAGCATGTCCAGAACCAGAAAAAAAAAGATAATTTTTCAGTAGAGCAGGGATGGTGGGAACCCCTTTTACACCTATATGATCTTTTTTTCCTGGTTCTGGACATGTTGCAGAGCTGAAACTTCACAGGTACACTTTTTAGACCCCCCAAACAATAAATCCAAAGACATTTTTTTTTGTTAAGTTTTTTTTTTTTCCAATAATTGGCTCTCTATCAAAAATGACAATTTTTAAGAACTTTTTTTGTGTGATTTAGTGTCTAGGGGGTCTAAAAAGTGTACCTGTGAAGTTTCAGCTCTGTAGCATGTCCAGAACCAGAAAAAAAAAGATAATTATTCAGTAGAGCAGGGATGGTGGGAACCCCTTTTACACCTATATGATCTTTTTTTTCTGGTTCTGGACATGCTACATATATATATATATATATTAAAAAAATACTCAAATACCAGCCCTCAAAGGGGCTTTTGGGGACAATATATATATATATATATATATATATATATATATATATATATATATATATATATATATCACAGAACAAAAAAAATTACACAAATACCAGCCCTCAAAAGGGCTTTTGGGGACAATAGATATATATATATATATATATATATATATATATATATATATATCACAGAACAAAAAAATTACACAAATACCAGCCCTCAAAAGGGCTTTTGGGGACGATATATATATATATATATATATATATATATATATATATATATCACAGAACAAAAAAAATTACACAAATACCAGCCCTCAAAAGGGCTTTTGGGGACAATAGATATATATACATATATATCACAGAACAAAAAAAATTACACAAATACCAGCCCTCAAAAGGGCTTTTTGGGGACAATATATATATATATATATATATATATATATATATATATATATATCCAAAAAAACCTCAAATACCAGCCCTAGGAAGGGCTTTTTGGGGTGCTGTCCTTACAGCAGAAGTGTACCAAGAACACTGGCTAACAAGACCGGGAACTGTCCCCAGCTATAACAGCAGCAGCAGCAGCACCAGCACTTTCCCTGCTCTCAGTAACACAGAAATGATCTAAGATGGATGCTGCCCTTGCTTATTTATAGGAGGTGGGAGGGTGTGGGAGGGAGGTATGCTGATTGGCCTGGAATGTGTCTGCTAACTGTGATGTTCAGGGTCAAAGTTTGCCTCAATGATGATGTATAGGAGGCGGACCGAACATCGCATATGTTCGCCCGCAGCGGCGAACGCGAACATGCGAAGTTCGCCGGGAACTGTTCGCCGGCGAACAGTTCTGTACATCTCTACTCCTCACCTGGTTGCCGCCACACACACTTGACTGAACAAAATAAGTTAATCTTGGTCTCATCAGACCACAGGACATGGTTCCAGTAATCCATGTCCTTAGTCTGCTTGTCTTCAGAAAACTATTTGTGGGCTTTCTTGTGTATCATCTTTAGAAGATTCTTCCTTCTGGGATGACAGCCATGCAGACTAATTTGATGCAGTGTGCAGTGTATGGTCTGAGCACTGACAGGCTGACCCCCCACCCCTTCAACCTCTGCAGCAATGCTGGCAGCACTCATTTGTCTATTTCCCAAAGACAACCTCTGGATATGACGCTGAGCGTGTGCACTCAACTTCTTTGGTTGACCATGGCAAGGCCTGTTCTGAGTGGAACCTGTCCTGTTGAACTGCTGTATGGTCTTGGTGCTGCAGCTCAGTTTCAGGGTCCTGGCAATCTTCTTATAGCCTAGATCATCCTTATGTAGAGCAACATTTTGTTTTTTCAGATCCTCAGAGTTCTTTGCCATGAGGTGCCATGTTGAACTTCCAGTGACCAGTATGAGAGAGTGAGAGCGATAACACCAAATTTACCGCACCTGCTCTCCATTCACACCTGAGACTTTGTATCACTAACGAGTCACATGACACCGGGGAGGGAAAATGGCTAATTGGGCCCGATTTGGGCATTTTCACGTAGGGGTGTACTCACTTTTTGCCAGTGGTTTAGACATTAATGGCTGTGTGTTGAGTTATTTTGAGGGGACAGCAAATTTACACTGTTATACAAGCTGTACACTCACTACTTTACATTGTAGCAAAGTGTAATTTCTTCAGTGTTGTCACATGAAAAGATATAATAAAATATTTACAAAAATGTAAGGGGTGTACTCACTTTTGTGAGATACTGTATATATATATATATATATATATATATATATATATATATATATATATATATATAGATATACGTATATATATATATACAGTGTATGTATGTATGTATATATATATATATATATATATATATATATATATATATATATATCCTTTTCATTATCAGTGCTTTACAGCTGGAAATACACCTGGGTAATATTCCCCATAAGTGGAAAGAAGTAAGTCGTGAAGCTGGTATTTGACAAAGAATGGCTTTGTATAGTGAAAATGAAGGTTCTAAGCTATCACCATTGTTTTCCACACGTGGATTCCTTTGTCACACAGTCTTCATACATAGTCTCATTATGCTGTGGAACAGATCAGAAAGAGACATAGTTAAAGAAAATGACAACTATAGAAGCTTCTATTCATTCAGCTGTATCTCACACCTTAACATGTGCGGAAAATTCTGCAAAGTTATAAATGACGGCTTTGTCACGGAGGTAAATCCTATAATCTGGAGTATTTCAGCAACAGCCATTCATACGATTACTGGTGACCCCGTATAATAAAAAGATCATGTCTTCAATATAGGGATTCTGGTCGCCTTAATGGAGCACTTACTTTACAATTACCATACAGCTTACAGACCTAATGTTTTCTTGGTGTGACAAATTGCAATGCTTTCCTCAACCTGACTTTTTAATCTGTAACCAACTAAAAGTCCATTGTGTATGAAACATGCTTTTCATTTTACCAAAGTGTGACAAAAGAATGTGATACAGTTGTGGGAAATAGTTTGTGAACCCTTCAGAGTTTCTGCATGATCGGCTACTAAAGTGAGATCTGATCTTCCTCTACATCACAATGATAAATAGGCTTATTATTACAATTTTATGTGCAATTTTATGGCACAAACAGTTAGGAAAAGGTATGTGAATGCGAGGTGCTTAGTTACTAGTAGGACATTTAGTGGCAGTAACCTCAACCAATTGCTTTCTGTAGCTGCTACTCATACCTGGGCAGCTGTTAGTAGGTGTTTGGCTTATTTATGCATACAAAAGGTTATGAGCATTTGTATATTTCTTGAATATCTGGTTTAAATGGCTTCTTTTTTAAGATAATTCCACAGCATTTTTGTGGGACTGTAGTCAGGACTCTGACTCGGTCATTCTAAGGTCTTGTTCACATGGATATAATTAAACATATCATTTTGTAAGGGCCGTGCTTGCCCACATTGGAGATGCACGGGTGTTCTTTGCATCCCCATGTAGGCAGTCCTATTCATGTCATTTGGAATGCAGTAGTTACATGAACATAACTGTACGTTTGGGACTGTGAACCAGCATGGCCCCAAATGTACCAGTGTGCTCGGGGTTGGCTGCAAACGGTGTGCAACACACCCACATAGTAGTCAAATTGGGAGCAGCTCCTGCTTATGCGGGAACACATGACCCTCACATGGCTGTACGCTTAAGTATGCCCATATGAACAACACCTAAATATAGAATTTCTTTTATCGAGTCCCTTTGTGTTTTATATTATTGTCACATATCACTATGGCACTTGCCGAGGCAAGGGACTTTAGGTTGGGCATCTTCCTGGGAGGCCAGGTACCTGATTGGACGTGGAGGTCTCACAGTCTGTGAAAAGGCTGCTGAACATCAAAAAATGAGCATGCTTCTGGAGCCAAAAATGTTTGGAATCTATTGTAATATATACTGGTATTCTTCTGTTATCATTTTGAGGAGTAAAAGTGAATTAGAAAACCCCTGAACCGACATTCAGTACATCTGTCACAGTGTTAAAGTTAAAAATAACATTAGGAGAGTCTGTTCTGGCAGAGAAAGAATGTTTTCCATTGAAGAGCTGAAAAAACCTAGACGTACTATACAAAAAACACATGAAACACATGAAAAACATAGTGTTTCTAGGCATTTTTGGCTCTTTCATGGAAGAGACCCCAGCCTATTAACGTTTGGAATTGATAGGGTTAAACCCCACTGAAGAGGGTCTAATCTTAAAAAAGAAGTCTCTCAGTATGGGACACACTGGATTTATGAATTGGACACACTCACCCCTTACGGAATGAATATAGATGTAGATCTGATTTGCTTTATAATGGATTTTTAGTTCAAATCATTTGTTCATAATAGATACCCTTCCAGCCACCTATAGAACATCAAAGGAATAGCCCTATATTAACAGAATAGACATAAGGTAATTATGTCACTCAGCCACTAGATGGTGCTAGTGTTTAGACTTAGATACATGCCCATTACTTTGTGTTTTGTTATGATTTATATGTTTTTTTATAATATGTTATGTTGTTACAAATTAAATTAGTGGATCTGATATGTAAAATCCTCTGCTGGGTAAAAGTTTCCAGTAATATCAAAAGTGTAAATCAACCAACTGGAACTTGGAGTATAGTATGTGAGATTGGGAGTTTGGCATGTAGCCACACCTCCTGATGATCTCTGATCGATAGATGAAATCTATGGGAGTAGAGGCGAGCAGTCCTCCCAAGTCTCTGAGTCTGTGCACTAATAGCACCGGCTCTAAGATTCTGAACCATGGACAGCGGCCGTGTTATAATTACTGGCAGATGATTCCTGGGTGTCGGGGGAGCACTTAAAAATGTAAAAAAATAAATTTTGCATGATGATACTCTCTGCTTTGATTGCATGAAAGCTCCCATCTTGTCTGTTTAAGACACCTGTGTAGACAGCACTAAGGACACCTAGTCACGCGCAGCAGAGCTGTGGACAGCTTTCTTTTGATTTTTTTTGGCATAAGCTAAAAGAGGTAACTACATTTGGTGAGTTTGGACCCATTGAGGCAGGGGCACAACTCACAGATTTAAAGAAGTGGATTAGCACTGCACTATCACTTTGAGCACTGACATTGTCTAAACCAGGGGACTCCAAACGACAGCCTTCCAGTTGTTCAGGAACTACAATTCCCATCATAACTAGTCCTGTCTGTGAATGTCAGAGTTTTAGAATGCCTCATGGGACATGTAGTTGCGCAACAGCTGGAGGGCCGTAGTTTGGAGATCCCTGGACTCTAAGCAGATTTAATTCATTCATCTTTTTTTCTTTTTTCATTCATTTATTTGCACATTTTTTTATCACAATAGACTCTTGTACGGGATCAGAGGGATGAACAGCCGGCTCGGAGACAGTCCAGTGAAATTAAATGTGCTTTTATTCAGCAAAACAGCAAAACAAACAGAAAATAACAGGCTTGTCTTGAAATAATATTCCACAGTCTTTGGAGCAAACAGGCTTATAGGCAACTTATACCACAGCTCTAGCCAGAGCTAGTCTCTCCCAAGGCTTGGCTCACCCAATACAGGTCACAGACAACAATGGCGCTTCCCTCTCAGCATACTGGTGTCTCTTCACTCCTGGTAAACAGCTCCTAGCAATGAGCTCCTCACACAGCTCCCAGCACAGCACCATTGATACTTTCATATCAGGTGCTTAATAAACAGGTCTGAAAGGAAAGTACCTGCCCTCTATAATAAACCCTATCTTCAGCCTGTCCCAGGCTGACTCTTTACATATCCCCCCCCCCCCGCGCCGTTCCAGGCCAGGGGTCTGGACACCACACACAAAATGGCAATAGACCCGGGAAAGGGCATCCGCATACTGGTGTACCTTCCCTGGTCTATGTACCACCATAAAATTGAAGTCTTGTAGGGCGAGGAACCACAGTGTGATTCTGGAGTTTTTGTCTTTGTTTTGTGCCATCCACAGAGGCGCATGGTCTGATACTAACTTAAAGGATCAGCCCAACAGGTAGTAGCAGAGTGTCTCCAAAGCCCATTTTATCGCCAGACACTCCTCTTCCACAATGGAATAATTCTTCTTGGCCGGTGAGAGCTTCCGGCTCAAGTGCACAACGGGGTGCTCATCTCCCCCAACCATCTGGGACATAACTGCACCCAGACCCAACTTTGAGGCATCTGTTTGTACCAGGAACTCTTTTTGGACGTCTGGGGCTACAAGCACCGGTTCCTGGCATAAAGCTTGCTTCAAACGGCAGAACACTGCTTCTGCTTCAGCACTCCACAGAACAACAGTCGAGTTCTGTTAAAGGTGCTGCTAGACTGGCAAAGTTGAGAACAAACCTCCTGTAATACCCCACAATGCCAAGGAAGGAACGCACCTGTTTTTTTGTGAGTGGGCGGGGCCACTTCTGGATGGTCTCGACCTTGTTCCGTTGGGGTTTAATCACCCCTCTGCCTACAACATACCCCAAGTAGCGAGCCTCCTTCAACCCAACCTTACTTTTTTCTGGGTTCGTCGTGAACCCGGCATTCTTTCTGCAAGTGACTCTCCCAGTCCTGGCTAAAAAATGACAATGTCGTCAAGGTAGGCAGCTGAGAAGTCTTTATGGGGTCTCAGAACAATATTCATAGCCCTCTGGAAAGTGGCTGGGGCCCCATGTAACCCAGATGGCATTCTGGCATACTGCCATAACCCCTCTGGTGTGGAAAACGCAGTTTTTTCCTTGGCCCCGGGGAATGTAGGATCTGCCAATATCCCTTTGTCAAGTCCAGAGTGGTAATGTATCGGGCCGGTGCTAACCTCTCGATTAACTCATCCACTCGGGGCATGGGATACGCGTCTGGCTTGGAGACTTATTTTAACTTGCGAACGTCATTGCAGAACCGCCAGGTTCCATTCGGCTTGGGCACAAGGACGATAGGACTGGACCAGCTACTTGAGGACTCTTCAATGATCCCAAGATCCAACATACTCTTTAGTTGGGCTTTCAGAGAAGGAGGAGGGGAAAGTCTGGGGACCACATCGCTGCTGCTGCTCAGACTATATTCTCTGACAGATCTGAGTGCTGAGGATGAGTGGCATGGCTCCATGTGGCAGCTAGGACTAACTGGGCGTTTGGGCAGAGTGCTCTGGGGAGATTCAGTCCCCCCAGGGTAGGAAAACCATCGGCCATTGCTGTGCCCTAGGTGACTGCCTAGTTTGCCTAGCGGTAGCTCATGGATCTGACGTTTTCGGCATAATGTTTGTTGCGCATGTTGTCCAACCACTACAGCAGGTAGGATATGGTACCAGCAGCAAATTGTAAAGAGTGAAAATGTTATTCTGTTTATTGATCTATATTGGTTGATCCTCTTTATATTTCCAGATATTTACAAACTGCTGGTCATCCTGAAGAAGCAGGCTTTGACCTGTGAAACACATTGAATGTGCATAATTGTTTATCTGTGTTTGTATATGATTAGGAATGACTGCTCAGAAGGAAATGTTGTTCTTTTTTAAAGAAATTTTATTAGCAAATCAGGTAGTTACAATGTAGAAATAACCATAACGACTGCAGAGAAAATGTACTTGATGTACAGAACCATAGGTCAAAACAACTGGTTAAAACAGTGCAAACCTTACCAATGCAACTGGATGGATATTTTGTAAAAAAAATAAAAAAAAAGTAAGAATGCAAATGCTTTGGGAGAAAAATTGAAACATCTCATATGGTATTCTGTTTGCTGTGGGGCAATTGAAAGTCCAGTTGGTAAACAAAAACCTGGTGAAAGTTCCTTAAGGCATCTGGGGATAGAACACTGTCCATGAATTGCTGCCACCATTTGAGGAAACATTGTTTGAATGCCAGATGATTGAGATCGCCACTTATTTTTTCCCTATGGAATAAAAGTATCAGTTCCTGTTTAATCTGCGGTATTGACGGGCACAGAGGGGAAGTCCAATTCTTTAGTATTGCTCTCCGGGCCATAAGGAGGCAGAGCAATATCCATTCTTTATGTTGAGATGAAGCCGAGATGACCATGTTGAGAGTTGCTTGTCCCAGTAGCCAAAGATCAGGAGAAGAGGGGCCCTTGGCAGGTGTAGAAATGTGATTCCTTGTATGAAGGAGATGACTTGTTCCCAGAATGCAGAGATGAACTTGCAAGACCAGAAGTGGTGGGATAGGGAGGGTCTCGACTAATTACAGAGGGGGCATGAGGCAGATTTAGGGTTAGCTTTATCCACCAGAAAGGGAATATAAGCTCGATGTAGGATTTTCAATTGGGTTTCTCTCCATTGTTTGGAAGGAGTCAGTTGTAGGACCTTATTATATCGGTGCATAATTTTAAATTTCAGATCTTGGTATGGGAAGTGTTAGCCTCAGTTGGTAGCTGTAGAGGATGGGAAAGGGGGGTTGATATTTTTTGATCATCGGTTTATAAATGTCCGATAACGTGTAGGAGCCCTCTTGTAGAAGTTGGTCGGTCAAAGACGTTTTGAATTGTTTGACGCTTTCGTTGCTAGAGAGGCGTAAAAAAATTTATACATTGCCAGAAGTGGAAAATGTGTGCTTGTGGCAAGAAGTATTTAAGAGATATGGAAGAGAAAGAGTGTGGAGAACCAGAGACCAGGTCACAAAGAGGGGAGAATTTTGTGAGGCCCTTGCTTTGCAAGGTAGTAAATATTTGATGATCCAAGCCTGGGGTAAAACTTGGGTCTCCCTGGATTGGTAAGTCCCTGGAGATGAATGGGGAGAGATGCAAGAGCTTGCAAGTTCCCTTCAATGCGATGACTGTGTCTCTTAGCAGAGGATTGTGTTGAAGGTTGAGGGGCATGGTTTTCCATTTGAAGTGAAGGAGAGCTGCCAGGGAGTAGGGGTGTATAATTTCTGATTCGAGACAGTAGTTTGAGTATCTGGAAGATTTCCATATCCAGTCTAGCCCTATGCGCAGTAGGGAGGATAGGTTGTAGGCTCTGATGTTTGGGAGAATAATGCCCCCTTCACTTCTGGGAAGATATAGCTTTTTCAATGCTATACGCAGTCTCTTATTTTGCCAGATAAATTTGGAAAGATTTCTAGTTAATAGTTGGATGTCCTTATGTTTCAATAGCAGAGGAATTGTTTGTAGTCGATACAGTAAATGTGCAAAGCTGACCATTTTGAAGAAATTACATCTTCCGAGAAGCGAGAGCAGAGATGTCAGGAAAGGCTTAAAGCGGAGTTCCGGCCTATTTTGCAACTTTAGTGATTCCAGGAGTGCTCGCTATGCTGATCAACAATTGGGCATTTTCAATTTTTTCTGGGGTCCCTTACCTTATTTTCAGGGCATTTTTGATTGTACTTCCTCCTTCACCCCACTCTGTGGCCACGGCCACCGACATCACTTCCGCCTTTGCATTGCATCCTGGGAGCTGTTTGTCATCACTCCCAGGAGGCTGGAATCAGGAAGAACTCCCAGAACACTCCCTGGATTTAGGAAGAAGGACACAGCAGATTTCACTGTGGCTTCAGATGCCCACATCCAAGGTGGCCATGCTCAGACAGTGTTTTTAAAAGTAAGATTTTGACTAGAAGCCAATACTATACACCTTGTAAGTATGAGAATAGGGGTTCTGTAAAGGGTGATGGATTAGTATTATAGGGGTATTTTTAAATAAAAAAGGTATTTGAGGCCGGAACTCCGCTTTAAGCTGCTGGTGGCACTGTAGCTCCCAAATCCATAGGCTGCAGTTCCAGTGTCCACCAGTGGGTGACTCTCAGCAGCCAGAAGCTGACATCTCATGCAATCAGTCATCACCTGATTCTGGTTGCAGGAAATGTATTTAAACCTTGTGCATGCTCTTCCTCACTGCCTTGGCGTTGTCATGTGCTTCTGACCTGCGTTCCCGTGTCCCTGCATCCTGATTCTGATCCTGATCTGTTACGATTACGATTCGTTTATCCTGTTTTCTGTATATACAGCTGCAAGAAAAAGTATGTGAACCCTTTGGAATGATATGGATTTCTGCACAAATTGGTCATAAAATGTGATCTGATCATCATCTAAGTCACAACAATAGACAATCACAGTCTGCTTAAACTAATAACACACAAAGAATGAAATGTTGCCATGTTTTTCTTGAACACACCATGTAAACATTCACAGTGCAGGTGGAAAAAGTATGTGAACCCCTAGACTGATGACATCTCCAAGAGCTAATTGGAGTGAGATGTCAGCCAACTGGAGTCCAATCAATGAGATGAGATTGGAGGTGCTGGTTAGGGCTGTCCTGCCCTATAAAAAACTCATACCAGTTCTGGGTTTGCTTTTCACAAGAAGGATTGCCTGATGTGAATGATGCCTCACACAAAAGAGCTCTCAGAAGACCTACGATTAAGAATTGTTGACTTGCATAAAGCTGGAAAGGGTTATAAAAATATCTCCAAAAGCCTTGTTGTTCATCAGTCCACGGTAATACAAATTGTCTATAAAAGGAAAAAGTTCAGCACTGCTGCTACTCTCCCTAGGAGTGGCTGTCCTGTAAAGATGACTGCAAGAGCACAGCGCAGACTGCTCAATGAGGTAAAGAAGAATCCTAGAGTGTCAGCTAAAGACTTACAAAAGTCACTGGCAAATGCTAACATCCCTGTTAGCGAATCTACAATATGTAAAACACTAAACAAGAATGGATTTCATGGGAGGATACCACAGAGGAAGCCACTGCTGTCCAAACAAAACATTGCTGCATGTTTACAGTTTGCACAAGAGCACCTGGATGTTCCACAGCAGTACTGGCAAAATATTCTGTGGACAGATGAAACCAAAGTTGAGTTGTTTGGAAGAAACACACAATACTATGTGTGGCGAAAAAGAGGCACAGCACACCAACATCAAAACCTCATCCCAACTGTGAAGTATGGTGGTGGGGGCATCATGGTTTGGGGCTGCTTTGCTGCGTCAGGGCCTGGATGCATTGCTATCATTGAAGGAAAAATGAATTTCCAAGTTTATCAAGACATTTTGCAGGAGAACTTAAGGCCATCTGTCTACCAGGTGAAGCTCAACAGAAGATGGGTGTTGCAACAGGACAATGACCCAAAGCATAGAAGTAAATCAACAACAGAATGGCTTAAACAGAAGAAAATAGGCCTTCTGAAGTGGCCCAGTCAGAGTCCTGACCTCAACCTGATTGAGATGCTGTGGCATGACCTCAAGAAAGCGATTCACACCAGACATCCCAAGTATATTGCTGAACTGAAACAGTTCTGTAAAGAGGAATGGTCAAGAATTACTCCTGACCGTTGTGCACGTATGATCTGCAACTACAGGAAACATTTGGTTGAAGTTATTGCTGCCAGAGGAGGTTCAACCAGTTATTAAATCCAAGTGCTCACATACTTTTTCCACCTGCACTGTGAATGTTTACAGGGTGTGTTCAATAAAAACATGGCAACATTTCATTCTTTGTGTGTTTTTAGTTTAAGCAGACTGTGGTTGTCTATTGTTGTGACTTAGATGATGATGATGATCAGATCACATTTTATGACCAATTTGTGCGGAAATCCATATCATTCCAAAGGGTTCACATACTTTTTCTTGCAGCTGTATTTGGTTTGAGCAGTTGTTCACTGTGTCACTATTGTTTGGTTATCTGGTTTGATTTACACAGTTGTAGTTTTCTGGAGGTGCGTTTACATTTGTGTTTTTCACTTATTTTTAAATAAATTATATTCTTTTACACTTTACTACTTGTGCCTGATATTCTCTGTGGCAGTCTACAAATTTCTGGTCACACCTGTTGCTGACAGAATCCATTCAATTTTCCAATTCTTGATTGATTTTTTTGAATAGGGGAGGATAGTTCAGGGAGTATAGCGAAAATGGGAGTCTCCCTATTTTTATACCTAAGTATATAATGTAAGATTTGGCTAAGGCAAAAGGTGAATGGGAAGTCCATAGGGGATTTGACAATGTGCCTAGGGGGAGAATCTTGCTCTTGTTGTAATTGATGCGAAGACCAGAGTAAAGTTTGAATTCGTCAAATGTTTTCTGTATGGTTGGCATATCTAGTTTACGGTTGGCTGTAAAAATAAGTACATCATTAGCAAAAAGGGCTGTACGAAGTTTGTACTTGCCAATGTGGATTCCCTGTAGAGGGGCTTGGTTGTTTAAGTATCTGGATAGGGGTGCGAGCGCTATGTTAAAAAGTACGGGTGAGAGAGGACATCCCTGTCTCGTTTCTTTGTAGATGGCGGAATTCGTCAGTAAGGAGACCAGCCACCACTAGTCTGGCTGCAGGTGAAGCATACATTGTTTGAATAAGGTGTCCAGGGTAATGATAGCGAAGTCCCCCCCTGTGAGGCATTTGGCATGGTCTATACTTTCCGTATATAAATAGTCGCCGACCTGCCTTTTACAAAGCGTGACTGGGCCAGGTGAATCAATGTAGGGATTATGGAGGCGAATCTATTGACAACGATTTTTGAAAGAATTTTGACATCATGGTTGAGTAGGGAAATGGGTCCATAAGATCCCAGTTCAAGAGGATCCTTCCATTTTTTTGCTAAAAGTTTTATAATGGCCTGGTTACAGGTTGACAGATAAGAGCCTCCCGCCCAAATGGTGTTATATATGGTAAAAAGAGTGGGTTCAAGTAGTTCTCGAAGGGTCTTGAAGAATTCCATAGTAAAACCATCAGGGCCTGGGGCCTTACTAGGTGCTAGTTGACGGATGGTCGTAGAGATTTCCAAGGCAGATATGGGTGCATTAAGGACTGGGGCAGGGGTGACCGTTTGTAGGTGTAGTTTGTCAAGGAATTTTTGGGCTGCATCTGTGTCAATAGGATCAGGGGCATATAAAGATGAGTAGAATTTAAGCATGGTTTTGTTGATCTCCTGTAGGGATGTGTGAATAGTACCTGAAGGGTCTCAGAAGGCTGTGACGGGGCATGTTGACCTTTACAAAGCCTCGCTAGAAGCTTGCCGGTTTTGTTCCCATATTTATAGAGTGCGGCGTCTGTGAGAGAACATTTGGTTAGTTTTAAGGCATGAGTCCAGGAATCAAAATTGTACTTAGCCTTTTTGCCAAATTTCCCTATAGGTGCTAGAGTCCTTAGTGGATAGGGAGCGTTGAGCTAGTTTAAGATTCGAGCTTGCTTCTTTGTATTTGGAAAGTGTATCTTTCTTGTGGGAAGCTGCATAAGAGATGACCCATCCTCTTAAGTATGCCTTTGCCATCTCCCAAAAAAAGGTTTGGGTTGTCAGTATGAGGTGCGTTGGTGATTGTAAAGTCTGTTCAGGCATGCGTCATGTAGGTTTTAAAGTCAGCATTGTTGTGGATGTGGGGGTTCGGATTGGGAACCGAGAAATCAAGCGAGATTGAAATAGGGGCATGGTCTTGTGGATGTCTGAGTCTGGTATTGTTGATATGACATTATCAGCAGTAGATGTAGTCAATTCTTCTAAACACCTTTTGAGGTGTAGAGTAAAAGGTGAATTCCCTATCTGCTGGGTGGGACAGGTGGCATGCATCGCTGAGGTGTAGAGATTCCATAGTGGCTGCCAGATATGTTGAGTCGTTTGTCTTTTGCGAGGTGCGTTTTGGGGTGGATCTGTCGTCTGTGATTTGCATAGTGGAGTTGAAATCCCCTCCAACTATATGAGAGAGATGGCGCTGCTGTAGGAGTTTAGTGGTTAAATTCTCAAATAATTTTTGCCCAGGGTTATGTGGCGCATATACTGTATATTGGAGATTACCAGGTCCCTACCATGAAGTCAGACATATACCGTAACAACACAACCCTGACTGTCCACCGTGACTAAATAAATCACTGAGACCCTATGGCTTGCACCCGAAGGTTCTTAAAGAGCTCAGCCAGGTGATTGCCAGACCATTATTCTTGATCCTTAAGGATAGTCTACAGACGGGTATGGTGCCAGCTGATTGGAAAAAAGCCAACGTGGTACCAATATTTAAAAAAGGGACGAGATATATCCCGGGTAACTATAGGCCGGTCAGCCTAACATCAGTAGTCTGCAAGATTTTGGAGGGGATGTTAAGGGACTATATACAAGACTTTAGTAATGAAAACTGTATTATTAGTAGTAATCAGCTTGGATTCATGAAAAATCGTTCTTGCCAAACCAATCTATTAACCTTCTACGATGAAGTGAGCTGCCACCTAGATAAAGGTAAGCCTGTGGATGTGGTGTATCTGGACTTTGCAAAGGCCGTTGACACCGTTCCCCACAAACACTTACTGTACAAACTAAGGAAGGTAGTTATGGACCATAGGGTGAGTACCTGGATAGAGAACTGGCTCCAGGGGAGAATACAGAGGGTGGTGATTAATAGGGAGTACTCGGATTGGGCGGGTGTGGAAAGTGGGGTCCCCCAAGGTTCTGTCCTGGGGCCAATCCTGTTTAATTCATTCATAAATGATCTAGAGGGGATATCTAGTACAATCTCAGTATTTGCGGATGATACTAAACTAAGCATGCCAATATCTTCTATGCCAGATGTGAAAACCTTACAAGCGGATCTGAACAAAATAATGGGGTGGGCAACTACATGGCAGATGAGGTTTAATGTTGAAAAATATAAAATAATGCACTTGGGCGTTAGAAACATGAAAGCAAGCTACTCACTGGGGGGGGGGGGGAACCTCTGGGTGAGTCTAGGATGGAAAAAGACCTGGGGGTACTGGGGGTATAAAAAAGGAGATTCACTCCAGAAATAAAGAGATTATTCTCCCACTCTACAAGACTCTGGTCCGGCCACATATGGAGTATGCTGTCCAGTTCTGGGCACCGGCCCTCAGGAAGGATGTGCTGGAACTGGAGAGAGTACAGAGAAGGGAAACAAAAATAATTAGGGGAATAGAGGGCATCGGCTATGAGGAAAGACTATAAGCACTGAACTTCGTCTCTCTCTGGAGAAGAGACGATTGAGGGGGGATATGATATCAATGTACAAATACTGTACTGGCAACCCTAGCATAAGGAACAAACTTTTCAGAGAAAGGGAATACAATAAGACACGTGGCCACTCACTAAAACTTGAGGAAAAACGGTTTAACCTTAAAATACATAGGTTCTTCACTGTCAGAGCATTAAGGATGTGGAATTCTCTTCCACAAGCAGTCGTATCAGCAGGGAACATCAATAGTTTAAAAAAACTATTAAATGGGCACCTTAAAGACCACAAAATACAGGGCTATACAATGTACGGTTAACAGCAAACACAATCTCACATCATAGGTTGAACTGGATGGACTGTTGTCTTTTTTCGACCTCACAAACTATTTAACTATGTGTAACTATTTCGCAGGAAAGGCTTTTGTGAATTAGAATAAGGACTCCTGCCTTGCGGTCCACTGTGTCTGAGCCCAATATGGTGCCCAACCATAATTTCTTCCTGCGGAAGAAATCAGAGGATGACAGGTGGGATTCCTGCAAGAGTGCTATGTCTGCTTTTAATCTCTTGAGATGTCGCAGGATTTTATTTGCTTAACAGGGGATCTAAGTCCCTTTGCATTCCACAAAATAATTTTCATATGGGAGATATTGAGAGGGAGAGGTGTGTTGGTGAGATCATTCTAGGAAGAAAACTGCTATAAAATAGCAACCAGATGGTACCGAACCCCTTCCCGCCTATATAAATTCTCGCATAACATACCCAACATCTGTTGGAGGTGTGGACAAGCTGAAGGCACCATACTTCACATATGGTGGGATTTTGCACTGCTTCAACCCTACTGGAAGGAAATACATGAGCTTATAAAACAGGTCACTACATACACTTTAGATTATACCCCTGAGCAATTTCTCCTACACCATATATCTTTTCCTAAAAAAAACTACTATAAATCGTTGGCCATCCATATGGTGAATGCGGCGAGACTCTGCATTCCTGTCCACTGGTGGACTATACTCACTCCAACGATCAGAGAGTGGTTCACCAGGCTTCCCAAAATAGAAGGGATGGAAGAGCTGAGTCACATCGCTCAAGAAAGACTTAAAAAATTTACAAAAATATGGTCATGCTGGTCCCACTTCAAAACCACTGAGCGTTTCCTATCTCATGTTCCTTGACACGCAGGATTTACACTCTACCTCAGTGCGACTGAGCTTGACATTAGAGGATGGCTATTCCTCCCCGGCAAGACAGACGTGAGAGAGAGAATAGACAGATCACACAATTTATTTATTTTTTATCCATTCCTCTCTCTTTCTCTTCAAAACTATTCTGTTACTAGTACCCCAGGACATGAGCTTCAGGTCTCTCCTTCATAAAGTACACGTCCGGGTGTAACGCTCCTGCGTTTTTAGTATAGGCTGGATTTGCAGCTGCAAAATCTCCACTCAGTAGTCATGTAGAGATGTGTTGAATACCAGATCCAACTCTCCAGGACTCATCACCGTGGGCCTGTCAGCTTCAACATACAGATATATACACACTCAATGAGATGTTCCTGGAGTTATAGTATGTATATGATAGTATGAAGGTGATGTGCTGAAGGGACAGGTGTGAACAGTGACAAGGATGGTAATCACTTGATAGGGTTTGTATAGGAGAGTTCAAGATGGTATTAGGAATGCAGATAGGTTAGTATCGAGTATGCAAACAGGTGGGGAGGACAGCAGATGACAAATACAGGATAGACTAACCCAGTGCAAGGATAGATAGTAGTAGACAGGAGAGCCAGCAATCTATGCAGCAGTGCAGATGATAGATGGTAGTAGGCTGAAGAGCTAGCAATCTATGTAACAGTGCAGATGATAGGATAGTATAGATAGGTAGTAACAGTCCTTAATGTGCATAGGTAGATAGTGCAATAAGGTTATGGAGGGTTCCCCTGCGGGGTACTTATCACTTGTAATGTTAGTAGTTTAGAAAGGTCCAGTAGATGAGGAATGATCCAGTAGCGAGATACAGGGATCAGTAGCGAGGTTCCGGTCTGCTCCAGGCAAAGGGAATGGCTGGAGGTTCCGATCGAGAGACAGGCTTGAAAGCATGTGGGTAGCAAGGAAGGTTGAACGAACAATGTGAGTGAGACCGCCGGCGGTTGAAATAGCTGCTCTGCGGCGCTCAGCAGTGACATCATCGTTCTTAAAGGTATATGCGTACCACCTGGAGAGAAAGATGGGACGCATTACAGAGGAAAGTGGTGATTAAGGGTACCGGAGGTACCAGAATCTTACAGTACCCCCCCCCTTAAGGCCGGCTCCGGAAGGCCTATAGGACAGGTTTCTCTGGGTGTTTCGAGTGAAAGTTCCGTATAAGTCTAGGAGCATGAATATCAGAAGTATCTAGCAAGGTGTCGTCTTGGGGTCCATAATTCTTCCATCTTATGAGATACTGGAGTCTTCCTCTATGGATGCGAGAATCCAAAATTTCCTTGATCTCATACTCTTCTCCGCCTTCAACTTGTATTGGAGGTGGAGGCAAGATGGTAGGCCTTATTCCTTGGTTAGGAACATGGGGCTTCAGTAGCGACACATGGAAGATGGGATGGATCTTGAGATCTGCTGGTAGGGTGAGCTGTACTGCAGCTTTTCCAATAAGTTTTTTAATTGGGAAGGGTCCCAAAAATAAAGGTCCAAGCTTCTTGCTAGGGATTTTTAATCTTAAGTTCTTTGTCGATAGCCAAACAAGGTCCCCAATAGCATACTGAGGAGAAGGTCTTCTACGAAGGTCGTAGTACTTTTTTTGTTGACTGTGAGCGTGTGATATAGTGGTATTGAGTAAGCCCAAAGAGTCTTTTATTTGGGTAAGGTAATCCGAGGCTACTGGGTTACTCGATGGCAGGATGCGTGGTGGAAGAAGAGTGGGATGAAACCCATAGTTCAAGTAGAACGGACTTTGCTTCGTGATACTGTGGGTTGCGTTGTTGTAAGCAAATTCTGCTAGAGGAAGGAGATCTACCCAATCATCCTGCAAGTATGATGTGTAGCAACGTAGATATTGCTCAATGCACTGGTTGACTCTTTCAGTCTGTCCGTTGGTCTGAGGATGGTAGGGAGAAGTGAGCTTTCGCTCAATGTGTAAAATTTGACAAAGTGCTTGCCAAAATTTAGAGATGAATTGTGAACCACGGTCGGACAAAAGAGTTTTTGGAATTCCATGCAACTTAAACACATGTTTCATCAGTAGTTCTGATGTTTGTTTAGATGAAGGTAGTCTACGGATAGCTATGAAATGTGCCATCTTTGTCAAGTGGTCCACTGACACTAGGATGGTATTAAATCCTTTAGAAGGTGGTAGTTCTACTATGAAATCTAAGGATACAACTTCCCATGGAACCTGGGGTATTGGTAGACTACAAAGTAGTCCAGATGGTTTTGTAGTGTCAATTTTGGACCTTGCACAGATGTCACATGAAGAAACAAATTTTTGTACAGACGTCTTCATATCAGGCCACCAAAACTGCCTGGTGAGCAAATTAAAGGTTTTCGTTATACCCATATGTCCTGCTATGGGCACATCATGCGATAACTCCAAAATCTTGGTGCGCATAGTAGGGGGTATGTAGAGTTTGTCATTGTAATAGAGGAAGCCTTCTGCATCAGTACTTAGTTGTGGTGGAGGTGAATCCATTCTTATACTGTGCAAAATCTCTTCCTTCAAGGAACGGACAACACCAATAATGCGTTCATAGGGTATTATGGGAATGGAAGGGATTTCGGCGCAATTATCTTCGGTTAATCGTGATAGCGCATCCGCTTTTTTATTTTTGTCTGCAGGCGTGTAGGTCACTAGGAAATTAAATCTTAAAAAGAATAATGACCATCGTACCTGCCGGTGGGAGAGAGTCTTGTTAGTCTGGAGGTATTGAAGGTTTTTATGATCTGTATATATGAGTATTGGTAACTGGGTACCTTCAAGCAGATGTCGCCAATTCTCCAGTGCCAGTTTTATGGCAAGCAACTCCTTTTCACCCACTGGGTAATTCACCTCTGGGCTGCTTAGTGATTTCGAAAAGAAAGCAACTGGGTGAAGTGATGAAGTGTTTGTTGGTCGTTGGGAGAGAACTGCTCCTACTGCCATATTTGATGCATCTACCTCTAGAATATATTGGAGGGATGGGTCTGGATGGCGTAGTATGGGAGCAGAAGTAAAGCTTGATTTTAACAAGCAGAAAGCTAGATTTGCTTCTTCTGACCATTTGAATGGTTTTTTTATACTTGTCAGTTGTGTGAGAGGTCTAACAATAGCGGAAAAGTTCTTGATGAACTTCCTATAGAAGTTCGAGAATCCAAGGAATCGCTGTAGGGCCTTACGAGTTGTTGGTATAGGCCAGTCTTGAATACAGGATATCTTACTCATATCCATCTTAATTCCAGTTTTGGATATAAAGTATCCTAGAAATAATATTTCTTCTTTATGAAATAGACATTTCTTTAATTTCACATATAGTCTGTGTGAGAGCAGTCTGGACAACACAAGTCTTACATGTTTTATGTGTTCAGGCATAGATCGAGAATAAATAAGTATATCGTCTAGGTATACTACAACACAGACATCAAGTAAGTCTCTAAAGATGTCGTTTATGAATCTTTGGAAAGCTGCGGGAGCATTACATAGCCTGAATGGCATCACAAGGTATTCGAATAGTCCGTATCTGGTTCTGAATGCTGTTTTCCACTCATCCCCGTCACGGATTCGGATTAGGTTGTATGCCCCTTTCAGGACTAATTTGGTGAAATAAGTAGCCCCACGCACCTGTTCAATAAGTTCAGGGATGAGCGGCAAAGGATAGCGATCCTTTATCGTAATCGTGTTTAATTGCCTATAATCGATAATAGGCCTGAGACTGGAATCCTTATTGCAGACAAAGAAAAGTCCTGCAGCAGTGGAAGAAGTAGAGGGTCTAATGAACCCTTTTGTCAAATTCTCATCCAAGTATTCCTTGAGATGAGAAAGTTCATCCTGTGAGAGGGGATAAACATGACCGAAAGGCAATTTGCTGTTAGGGAGTAGATCGATAGTGCAATCGTAATCCCTATGGGGAGGCAACACTTGAGTATTTTTCTCAAGGAACACTTCGGACAGATCCTGATAGCATAGTGGTGCAATTTCATCAGACACCACAGACAGAATCTTCCCATAAGATGGGAGGTTACACGTATTCTCACAATAGTGAGAAGGGAAAACCAAAGTCCGTTTTTTCCAATCTATGATTGGTTGGTGTGTGTGTAACCAGGGAAGTCCCAAAATAATAGGAAAATGGGGTGAGGATAGTATGTCAAAGGTGATGGTCTCCACATGTGATTCGTTGGTAGTGGCAAGGAGTGCCTGAGTCTGGTTGGTGATTGGACCAGAAGACAGTGGAATACCATTAATGAAACTAACAGAAACAGGCTTAGATTTTGAAATAATAGGTATTTTATTTAAGGTAACAAAGCGTGTATCAATATAGTTTCCACAAGATCCAGTGTCGACCATAGCCTTGGTGGTGATCCTAGTTTGGTCCCACTGTAATATTAAATGAACAAAAAGATAGGGGTTAGAGAAGGAAGTCGTTAATCCTCCCAGCAAGACATGTGAACACTCACCCTCTTTTTTGCGGACAAGGGGACAGGTGTTTATCAAATGATCCGAGGATGCGCAGTACATGCAGAGATTTCTGGATGTTCTTCTAGCTCGTTCAGTAGTCGTTAAAGGTGGGCGTATGGTTCCTACATCCATAGGAGTAGGGTCAACGGCCGAAATCTGAGAAGGACTAGAGAATGGCATTCCCATCTTTTCAGCCCTTCTTTCTCACAGTCGTCTGTCGATGTTGATACTAAGTTGTATCAAGGCCTCCAAGGTGCCAGGTAAATCCGCTCGGGCGAGCTCGTCTTTAACAGCTTCCGATAACCCGAGTCTGAATTGAGTTCGCAAAGATGTGTCATTCCACCCTGAATCAAGGGTCCATCTTTTGAACTCAGATACAAAGTCTTCTACAGGTCTCCTTCCTTGTTTTAAGGCCCTCAACTGAATATCAGCAGTACTCTGCCTATTGGGGTCATCGTATAAACTAGCGAGTTTCGCTAGGAATAAGGAATAGGTGTTGAGAATCTGATCATTACTCTCAAAGAGAGAGTCTGCCCAGGCCCGTGGATCACCCGTCAGGTATGAAATAACGGTACAGACTTTTATTTGATCAGTGGGGTATGTACGAGGTTTTAACAAAAAAAGCAGTTGACATGCGTTTTTGAATTCACTAAATTTTTTCCGATCACCTGTAAACACTAGAGGAGGGTTTATTTTAGGTTCAGGAGGCTGAATAGCAGTAAGCCGTGAGAGCTGGGTTACCTGCTGTGTCAGAGTCTGATTGTTTTCTTGTACGTCAGTCAGAGCAAGTATTAACGCTTTTACTTGTTGTGTTAATTGTGTCACTTGAGTGGGTAATTCTGCTGAATCCATTTTTATGGTTCGTTCAATCTGTAACGCTCCTGCGTTTTTAGTATAGGCTGGATTTGCAGCTGCAAAATCTCCACTCAGTAGTCATGTAGAGATGTGTTGAATACCAGATCCAACTCTCCAGGACTCATCACCGTGGGCCTGTCAGCTTCAACATACAGATATATACACACTCAATGAGATGTTCCTGGAGTGATAGTATGTATATGATAGTATGAAGGTGATGTGCTGAAGGGACAGGTGTGAACAGTGACAAGGATGGTAATCACTTGATAGGGTTTGTATAGGAGAGTTCAAGATGGTATTAGGAATGCAGATAGGTTAGTATCGAGTATGCAAACAGGTGGGGAGGACAGCAGATGACAAATACAGGATAGACTAACCCAGTGCAAGGATAGATAGTAGTAGACAGGAGAGCCAGCAATCTATGCAGCAGTGCAGATGATAGATGGTAGTAGGCTGAAGAGCTAGCAATCTATGTAACAGTGCAGATGATAGGATAGTATAGATAGGTAGTAACAGTCCTTAATGTGCATAGGTAGATAGTGCAATAAGGTTATGGAGGGTTCCCCTGCGGGGTACTTATCACTTGTAATGTTAGTAGTTTAGAAAGGTCCAGTAGATGAGGAATGATCCGGTAGCGAGATACAGGGATCAGTAGCGAGGTTCCGGTCTGCTCCAGGCAAAGGGAATGGCTGGAGGTTCCGATCGAGAGACAGGCTTGAAAGCATGTGGGTAGCAAGGCAGGTTGAACGAACAATGTGAGTGAGACCGCCGGCGGTTGAAATAGCCGCTCTGCGGCGCTCAGCAGTGACATGATCGTTCTTAAAGGTATATGCGTACCACCTGGAGAGAAAGATGGGACGCATTACAGAGGAAAGTGGTGATTAGGGGTACCGGAGGTACCAGAATCTTACACCGGGGCATAAACCTATTTCACTTTGATAGACTCCTATACCTAAGTTTTTTTTGGTACATCGTGATGCTTAACATACAAATATTGTATTTCCAATAATGTTTTATGTCTCAAAGCATCGTTTCCTGTTTTAAATGCTCCATGACCCCGTAGGCAGTTGTTGCCAAACTTATTCTTGTTATGGTCCTTTCTTGTTCAAAGATGATACATACTTTCTGTTCGAATTGTACCACTTCTCTTATTATCAATAAATCATCTGTGGAAAAAAAAGAGATAGTTCTAGGGAAAGATGCCAGGAAGGTCTTGTCTATGATGTGGAGACTGGAGAGGCATGAACAATTGTACCTTGGAGAGGTGTTTGTGCATGTAGAGAGAGTGCAACAGGAGAGGAGAGAAAAGGTGGGCAAAATAGAACAGGAGGAAATATAAGGGTAAACTATTAACGACAAGGTAAATAACACAGCAACAATAGGACTTTGCTTTTTTTTCGCATGGATACACTGTGGTGAGCAGCTTCCAATAACTGACCCTGCAGTGGGTCTAAGTAACGTTAACCCATTCAGTCTGAAACCATTGACCGGGAATGATCAGGGAGAGAGACTACCACAGGTTTTACAGTGAGGCAATAGAGAAACAGTGTAAAGTGAAGCTAGCAGGTTTAAAAGGCTGACGTATAAAACAGAGTTGTGACAATATATAAGGCACATACAGCAGATAAGCTTTACCACAGTGAAGCCTGTACAGTCCTGATGTTGACCTAATGTTGATGTTGAAAATTAGGGAGAAAGTTCAGTGGGTTAGAGTCAACGAGAGTTTAAACGGTTATTGGAGCCTGAATATTTTAGCCATTTCGGAGAGTCCTTTTGTTAGCTATGTTGGTCCAAAGGGCGGGTGGTCGGCGAATACCGTAAAGCAGGGTTATTCGAGTGTTCAGAAGCGAGTGAGCGAAGAAAGGCCTCCGCCTCTGATGGGTCGTGGAAGGTGGGTTGAACACCGTTGTGAGCTTTAAACCGGAGTGAATTTCATCTGGTGGCGGTGAAGTCCAGAGCAGATGTGTTGAAAGGTTTTTCATTTTTTAGAGATTTCAATTAAATAGTCTGCAAAAATCAGGATTTTGGTGCCGTCTATTTGAAGGAATCCTGATTATCTGTATTTCTGAAGAATCGTGGCTTTGTCAGTGTAGTTGAGGTATTCTGCTATTATCGAACGTGGAGTTGAACACTCCGTGGAGAAAGATCCCAGGCGGTGAGCCCATTCCACTGTGCAGGGGCCCGCTAGGCCTAGGCCTATGAAACGCAGGTTGCTGCGTATTGATCTATTTTCAAGATCTTCTAATTTCTGGAGTATGTATTGGTTAGTTTTCTCTTAGTTTTGTTCTGCGGCCTGGGTTTGATAGAGCTCACCTTCAATGTTGGAAATCTTATTTTCAGCCTCATTTAAATGGGAGGTAAGTTCTCCCAGTTCTTTTATAAGAAGCAATATGCCTGCTGTGACGGCCTTCTCTACTAAAGCTGTTATGGTGGGAGCTAGCATTGCTTGCAGCTACAGCTTGGGTTATGTACTGGGTGTTAATGTCTCCCTGGAGCTGTGTGGGGGAGGTGGAGGTACCACTCACCTCCATAGCAAGAAAATCCGCCGTTATGGAAGACAAGGCCACATTCCCGGGCTCGATTTGTGGCTGGGCATGCCGTTTTTTTCCAAAAAAGTGGATGGAGGTGTCTCCGAGGGTCTGGGACAGTTGTGGGGTCCTGGGCTGATTTTTTATTAAGCTGATTTACGGGTCGTAGTGCAGGAGCTGCTGTGAAGAGCAGCTACCCCATGCAGCGCCGGAACCAGAAGTCAAGAAATGTTATTCTAAAATATAGGTACCCACAACCTAAATATCCTGAAGAGAAAATTGGGTGATGTGGGGCAATATGATTTTATCGGTACCGATAAAGGACATTACAAAATTTTGTTAAAATCAATACATTTTATTTGCGAACAAAATACAATATATATATTGTATAGCTTCTTTAAAAAGCATACAATAGAGCTAAAAGTCATTCTAGAATCTAGAACATCTCTACTTTACAATACTAAAGTTAAAAAAAAGGGTTAAGCGGTAAAATTAATCACAAATCATTCAGCGAATTAAGCCCAATTACAGTCCATTGTATCCAAACATTGGCACCCCCTCATCGAGGAATATAGCCTTTTCAAATAGGTAAGATCTATCCCCAAGCTGGTCTTCAGATGAGCAGCCTTACTGCGTGGTCGGCTGACTACTAGCCACTACTGTCCTGATAAAAAAAATGTCATTGCTATGCAGTACCTACCGCTGTGGGAATTGTCCATGGGTAACAGAGGGCCCTAATATTCGCCTCCCTAATGACCAAAAACACAGATTATCTACCTCTGCAGACTGTACTATCCAGGGGGTCATCTATTTTATGACCTGTCATTGTCAAGCATTTTATATAGGAATGACTAAACAATCACACTGTTTTGGGAACTGATGGCTTTAAATTGTATAGCGTCACAATGATGAGGAGTACAAAGAAAAATGCATGGTGCCTACAGTGAAACATGGTGGTGGCAATGTCCTTCTGTGGGGCTGCATGAGTGCTGCTGGTGTCAGGGAGCTGCATTTCATTGATGGTATCATAAATTCAAAGATGTTCTGCTCTATATTGAAAGAAAAGACGCTATCATCACTCCCTGCCCTTGGTCGCCATGCACTTTTCCAACATGACAATGATCCAAAACACACATCTAGGGCCACTGTTGCATTTCTAAAGAAGAACAGGGTGAAATAGCTTCAGTGGCCAAGTATGTCTCCTGATCTGAACCTAATCGAACACCTATGAGGAATTCTGAAGAGACAAGTTGAGCATCGTTCTCATCGTTCTTGAAGAATGTTAAAAGAAAAATGTTGCAATATGTCGCCAACTTGTTCATTCTATGCCTAGAAGACTTGGTGCTGTCCTTACAAATCATGGAGGTCATACAAAATACTAGATGTAGTAGTTTTTGTTGTGGGGTATATTCATTTTTGTATCAAATAATTTAAGTAACACTGAATATTTTGTAATTTAAATTATATTATTAACCTTACTTTCATATAATAAGCTAAACAAATGCTCTACAATACTCAGTTTTGTCCACATTTTAGAAATTGTTCTTGTGTTCTTTGAGATATTGATTAAAATCTTACTTTTCAAAAGGGTGTACTCATTTATGCTGAGCACTGTATATATATGGTATGGTCTCAGTGTTTTGTGTGTAGCTACACATATCTGATCTTCCAGCTGCTTATTCCTGACACTATCTTTTTTCAACTAGACAGCATAGTGGATAGCACTTCTTCCTTGCCTGGGGTTCTTGATTCATATTCGAGCCAGGACACTATATGCATGGACCGGGTCCTTTGAAGACATTCTTCTATTTTTGTTGCCAATTATATCATGTATGAGTGGATACATTCATACATTCTTAAATAATGAATTTTATACTTTCTTGATTACATTTTCACATTTACATTTCCTTTTTTTTTCACTTACTTCATTCATTTTTTCTTCATTTTTTATATATTGATGGTTAATGTTGGACACTCTCATTTACATACATTATGTATTTATGTGTTTGATTATTTCAAACAGTGATCATGTTTAGTTTTCTTTTTTACATACATATGTTGATTGCAACAAAACTTTTTATTTCATGTCACTGATATGATTTATTTATTCAAACAAATATCAGTCAATACTACATTTTTCTTCTTACAGTAGAAGTTTTTCCTTGGTGTTTCATCCGTGTTTTTGTTTTCGGGATTTCTTCGATCTTTAATACACACTTATCTGTTCATTTATTAATTCTTCTTTTCTGACTTTTTCTACACATTATATTACACTATATTATTATTTTTGTAGATATAAGGGAGAAGGTTATATTGTACACATGGTTTGTCATTAATTGTGTTATATGATTATTTACAATTTTTTTCTCTTTCTTCTAGAAATTGTAATTATTTGTCTTTTAAGCATGTTGGTTGAAGGTGTCTAATCCGCATGTGAAAGACATTTTAGACAATTGGATTCCAGGTGTGTTCATTTCTTTTGAATTGGCACCAGCTGATAATTTGTCTATTTATGTGGCTTATTCACCGATATCCAACTGTGTGGTTATGAGTAAGCGATCATTTGTATCGTGAAACGCGTCAACCTGTCGCATGTTCCTGTGATGCACTATCTGTGTTTATCGTTTATGAGGAATTAAAGCACTTCCACTTCATTAAATTCCTGAGTGCGGTCAACTTTCCTTTGGCTATGCAGTATCTGGATGACGGATCTGACTCGCACAGGAATGCTTTGCCTCACCTGAGTGGCTTTTCTTTGTCAGTAACTATATGCATGAAGTTTGCATGTTCTCTGCGCTTGCATGGTTTTCGTGCCACACTCCAAAGAAACGCTGGTAGGTCAATTGTCTGCTGTCTAAACTGGCCTTAATATGCATGCATGTGGGATAGAGATATGTAAATGTTTGGAGCTATAAAAATACCCATAATAAATAAATATTCTAATTGGATGGAATGAATGTGGAATCTTCCACATGCTGAGTAAGGGGAGTGGAGTTAAGAAATCCTAGCTGGTCCTCTGGCAATGATAACATTTGATTTATAGCACACAAGCAATATTTTAGGACTGGTAAAATATTCAGCCTATTTGCAACATCTCCTGTTTTTGGATTACTTTGAAGGAAGGATGCTGTAAACGTTGGCCTACATGCCTGTTCAATTTCTCTCTGTGATCCTTAGATCTTTTTATTGTGACGATTTCAGTAGTCAACATTGTATTTTATGATTCCTTTAAAATGTAGTAGAATGTGCAGCGTTCAAAGTATTTAGCCTCAGTCTGGTTTTCCACTTACTAAAAAACATCACTCCTCAGGGTAACATCTGTATTCTGAAGGCTTTTTTGTGATGGGCAGCAAGCCAGTGGGATGTTGCATAACATTGTCATGGCAATGCACAGGTGACAGTGCGTAGTACAACATTTTTGGAGACTTCTGACTCTTACATATAGAATTTGGCTGATTCAGTTTTACATTTTCTGCAAAAAAAAAAAAAAAAGGCTTCTAAAACTTACATTGGTGAGATTGGTCTGTTATAAACCTTATATATTGAATGTTTTACCAGTCACAATTTTCTGCATAAAAATACTCATATTATCTAAATCCTGGCCTGTAACACTGACCCAAAGTCTTATTTTTTATTGATCCTTAGGAAACTTACACAGAAAAACTCCATCTGCCTTATAATGACCACCTGAGAATGCAGGAAGGCATCTGTGGAAAACAGGAAAGTGAATAAAGTAGACAGTATGGTGAGGCATAGGCCCATATCTTGTGTAATGAAATATAATTAAAGCGCAAAAAATAATTTTTTTTTGCATAGTACTCCCGTGTTTTCCAGTGCTCATATTATTTTATTTTGTTTGGTGCTCCTAATTTTACCTATTTTTAAAAAGCCTTGTTTCAATAGCATGTGCGTAAAATCATAAAGCTAGTCTTTTGAAAGGAAGATATAATTCTACTGATTGTTGAGATCATGGCAAGAGTTGTCTTTGACTATAAGTGATGCTTGCAAGGAAGAACTTATTTAGTTGTCATTCATTGATGAACATGGCATGATGATGATATACAGAGCCTAAACATATTGAAGCCTATAGGAGCCAAAGCTCTTTTTCTGGCAATTTCCATAGCCAATTCGTAAGCTTGTTAAAAAGTGGGCAGCTGGGCACTGACTTTAGGGATATGTATCAGCTTAGTGGGTAGAGGGTTTTTTAACCCTTTTACTGTCGGGTCAGTACGGCGTACGGACCTACAGCACTGCCTGCAGCTAGCCAGGTCCATACACCATACGGACCTAATTTCTTCCTGTCCTATAAGCTCATGGTCACTTTAATGACCATGAACTTATAACAGAATTATTCAGCAGACTCTGCTGAACAATTCTATAACTCTGATCAGCGGATTACAATTCGCTGATCAGAGTTATTAACCTAAAATGTGACCACCCCCCCGCATGCTGCCGCTTCCCTGTCCCCAGCCTCTTCACCTCCTGCCTGCTCCCTGTCACTTAAAACTACACCCCCCACTCTCCTTCCCTAAGCCTTTCACCCCTTTTCTTCACCTCCAGCACTGATTCCCCCCCCCCACACCCAATCTGACCCCCCCCCCCCCCCCAAACCCGATCCCCTGCAGCTACCTTTAGAAGCCAGCATCCCTCCTCTGCCGCTCCCGCTGGCTTCAGGTGCTGCTGGAGCTTGGAGGGGATCACCCCCCATACCCCTGATCCATCCCTGCTCTGGCGGCATCCTTCCTTCCCCTCCCACTGCCTGCAGCTGCTAACTGCAATGTCCGGCAAACTGTCAGCCTGAGGGGGGGGGGGGTGTTACCCAGCCCCATCCCTGTAGTACAGTGGATAGAAGCTGCCATCGCTACCCAGGGCTCCTATGTCCACTGACAGCTGATTAGCTGATCATAGTAAACCGAGTGTTTACTATGCCAGACTGTCAATTTATGAATGGATAAGGACTCCTTATTCATTAATGTAAAGTGCTGCAGAGAAAGGCACTTTCTTAAGAAAAGAGATATTGGAGTCTGTTTAGACCTCTGATATCTCACCAAAGACCCTGCCCCCCACCCCCTCCCAAAAAAATACAAAAAGAATAATTGTAAAAAAAATGTGAAAAAAAAAAAAAACATGGAGCTGATGCAGAGGTCACAAAAAAGACATATGGGGTCTTTTCAGAACTCTGATATTTCACCAAAGACCCCCCCCCCAAAAAAAAAAAGAATTGTAGAAAATGTAAAAAAAAAAAAAAAACATGGAGCAGACTCTGTCAAGCAGATTCGCCTGCTCAGCGGGGATCTTTCAGCTGATCCACACTGAGCAGGCAGATGACAGGTCCACGTCCGCTCCACTGAGGCAGCGCCAACATGGACACAGCCCACTGTTCTCTATGGCGGTGGGAGGCAAACGGACCGCCTGTCCATTTCCATCTGATACCATCCGATCTGATCTTCTAGATCCTCATCAGTCTGTTTTTAGTGTATCGGATCAGGTGCACGTGGGTGTAAACGCACACATGTCCATTTAAATCAGCTTCTCCATGAAAAAACAATGGGTGCTCCAATTGGGCTGTCTGAAAAATGGATAGACAGACCCGATTGGTCTGCTTGTTTTAAAGGGACCTAAGGCTTTGTTCACACAGGGCATACACAGCAAACCTTCACAGGGATGCACAGGTGTTCCGTTATGTCATTTGGGATGTAGCAACTGCACAAACAGAGTTGTTGCTCCAAATTTGACATCCATATAGGTCCACGTGCATGCCCCTGAGCTCACACTCTGCATTCGGGGTCATGCACCCACACCTGCACGGATGTCAAATGGGGAACAGCAGCCTGTGCAGCCCCAATTGACATAAATGGGACTGCCTGTACGGGGATGCACGGAACACATGTGCATCCCTGTGCGGGTAAACATGGCCCTCCATGTGCGTACACTTTACTATGCCACATGTGAACGATGCTTTAGTTGTAATTTAGAATTTTGTAAGTTATGTTGTGTTTATGCGCACTAATAATGATTTTAGTGTATTTTTAAAAATAGCGATATGATGAACATTTGCGCAATTATTGCGGGGCCCAAAAAATCAGTAGCACATTTTTTTATTCTACAGGTCATGCGCTTTCAGAAAATGTAGGGTTTGAAGGCTTTTCAAATTCTGACAACGGCAAGTGAAAATTGGTAACCTCCGGAGCAAATTGTTTTTATTTACAGTTTTGCGTACATTAAGCTTTCACCATTTTACAAAAAGGTGCAATTTAAAATGTACAAATATTTGGCATTTATTACCTCTATATAGGTTTAACTTTTATATTTAGTAGGAATTTAACAGGAATTTTGTACATTTTGCCATGAATCCATCCAATTAATGATTTTAGTGCATTTTTAGTAAAATTATTGCTTTGATAAACATTTTCACAAATATCGTGGTGCTTTAAAAATCAGTAGCACCTTTTTTTTTATTCTACTGGCCATGTGCTTTCAGAAAATATATGGTTTGGGGGGTATTTTACAAACTCTGAAAGCTGTAAGTGAAAAAGGAAAACATCCAGATTTTTAGAGATCTTTTTGCGTATGTCTGATCTTCACTATTTCTCAAAAAGGCGCAGTTTAAAATTTACAAATATTTGTTATTTATTAACTCAATACAGGTTTAGCTTTTATATTTAGAAGGAACTTAGCAGGAATTTTGTAAAATTTGCTGTGTTTGCATCTGCTAATAATGATTTTAGTGCATTTCTAGCGAAAATATTGTTTTGGTAAACATTTGAACAAATATCCAGGGCCTAAAAAATCAGTATCACCTTCCATTTATTTTACTGGCCCTTTGCTTTTAGGAAATGTATAGTTTGGGGGGGTCTTTTAAAAACTTTGAAAGCTGAAAGTGAAGAATGGAAACCTCCAGATTTTTTGAGAAATTTGGTTATTTATAGTTTTGTGCACATTCAGTTTTCACCATTTCACAAAAGGTGCAATTTAAAATTTACAAAGATTTGTTATTTATTAACTCAAAACAGGTTAAGCTTTTATATTTAGTAGGAATTTAGCAGGAATTTTGTAAAATTTGCTGTGTTTGTATCTGCTAATAATGGTTTTAGTGTATTTGTTAGCGAAAATTATGATTTGGTAAACATTTGCGCAAATATCCTGGGGCCTTAAAAATCAGCAGCACCTTCTTTTTATTCTACTGGTCCTATGCTTTCAGAAAATGTATGATATGGGGGGTCTTTAACAAACTCTGAAAGCTGTAGGTAAGGGAACAATGAAAACCTTCAGATTTTTGGAGAAATGTGGTTATTTACATTTTTGCGTACGTTCAATTTTCACTAGTTTGCAAAAAGGTGCAATATAAAATTACAAATATTTATTGTTAACTTAATACAGGTTAACCGCTTGCCGCCCGACCGCCGTCATATGACGGCGGAGCGGAGCGACCATTATCCTGGGCCGCCGTCATATGACGGCGGCACTTTAAGCAGGGCAGGCACGCGATCGCGTGCGCGCCGCCCTGCACTGCCGGTGTCGGGGTGTCCGGGACACCCCCAGTCACCGGCAGGGGGGAAACAGCCAATGAGCGTGGCTGTTTCCAACGTGATCGGCTGTGTTCCAATGACACAGCCGATCACAATGAAGGCGCCCACAAGATGACCGCACATGCGCGATCGGGAGCACGCATCGCGGTCATGTCGGTGGCACTGTGTTCTATAGGAACACAGCTGTCACCGGCGGTAGTAAACAGTCACTGAAAGTGACTGTTTACTATTAAGGATGATCGAACTTTTGAAAAGTTCGGTTCGACCAGAACACCTGAATTTTCCAAAAGTTCTGTTCGGATTTCAGAACCCCATTGAAATCAATGGGACCCGAACTTCGGTAATCAAAAAACACCATTTTGAAGCCCTAAAACCCAATAAATGCCCCTAAAAAGTGCCTAGGGTTCTGGGTCATGCCCCATTAACTAATAATCACACAAAAAAATTTTGTTAAAAAAGCCAATTATTGAAAAAATTAAAAAAAAAAAAAAAAAAGAGTGATTTGGATTTAGTATCTGGGGGGTCTAAAAGTTGTGCATGTGAAGTTTCAGCTCTGTAGCATGTCCAGAACCATGAAAAAAAAAAAGATAATTTTTCAGTAGAACAGGGATGGTGGTCGGGACCCTCCTTTAACTTTAACACCTATATGATCTTTTTTTCTGGTTCTGGACATGCTACAGAGCTGAAACTTCACAGGTACACATTTTAGACCCCCCAGACACAAAATCACACAAAAAAAGTTCTTAAAAATTGTCATTTTTGATAAAAAAGCCAATTATTGAAAAAAAAAAAAGAGAGATTTTTTGATTTTTACTTTGGATTTCGTATCTGGTGGGTCTAAAAGGTGTGCATGTGAAATCACACATCCATACCCTTCTTAGATATAACCATATCTATTACAAATACCGGGAAAATCGAGACAACTTTATACCGTAAGCCAACGGCAGGTAACACTGTGTTACATGCACAAAGTTTCCACCCTAAACAATTGGTGAGAAGTATACCTTACTCCCAATATCTACGACTGCGACGCATATGCTCAAGCGAGGAGCAATTCAGAAAGGAGGCTGGTATCCTACGTAATAGATTGTTAGCAAGAGGCTATACAACCACCACATTACGCAAGGCTTTCAATAGAGCTTGCCAAAAAACTAGGGAAGAAATTCTATTCAACAAAAAAACTAAGAATACAGAAGAAAATGTTCGTATTGTCACCCCATATCACAAACAGCATCAAATAGTCCGAAATATTTTGCAACAACACTGGTACTTGCTCAAGAATGACAACATCTTGAGTAAATATCTAAAAGACTATCCAGAAATCACATACAAGAAGGCAAAATCAATTAGGGACCAAATAACTAAGAGTCACTTTGTGGACAAAAGGGTTATAGAAGAAGAAAATACAACGGGTACCTGGCGATGTGGTAGTTGTGACTTCTGTGAATGGATATACGAAAACCAATCTCTTTATTTACCTAATAACCAATTACATGCGATAAAACACTATGTGGATTGCCAAACTATAGGCATTGTATACATCATGTTCTGTGAGTGCGGCGCCTACTATATAGGTAAGACCAAGTAAGACAGTTTTGGCGCCGCATCAAAGAACATATAAGCTATGGCAAAAATAACCTCCTATCTACGCCCATTGGAAGACATCTTGGTGTCTACCACAAAAATAACATCAGAGTGGTTAAATTCGCCGCGCTCGAACGGATCCTAGAAAATCCAAGAGGCGGCGAGTTTGACAAAATTATACTCCAACGAGAGGCTAGATGGATCTATATCCTTAAGGCCACCACAAACCCAGGCCTTAATGAGGCCCTTAGCTTTAAACCTTTCCTTTGAATGAATGCAAAAGATTCGGCTGCTGTTTGTGATGTCATGCGACAATTTAGAAATCTAATTCAAAGCCTAACTCCTCAAATGACCCAGTTAGGCCTATGCCCTAAAAGATGTCAGCATGCTATGAATAGGGTATACACAAATCCGCCCTTTCTCTCCTCCAATGATAGCCTACTTTACCGTTCAGCCAGAGTTGCAATAATAGATGTAGGACCTAATACTCAGATTATTTTCCAAATATTCCTTTAAGTCGAAGCCCCCCCCTGAGAGAGTTGTCAAATCTAATCCATCACACATATATTGGCATAATAACCTAACCAGGATTCAATAGGTGTCTGCCTAAACGCTCATAAGATGAGCAGTCTCATTCGTCACCAATTGAATTATTGCCAAATATAAATGGTGACATAATAAGATAAATTCCCAAAAGAGTTCATTATATAAAAATGTAAAAGAATAAAAGAATATCTATAACCTTAGATGGCAAAAATACAAATGAAAATGATTTAAGTGTTCAAATAAAGTTCTTTTATATATTGTTGTACATGTATATGTGTGACGCTATATGGCCGTGATAGCTCTGAGTATGTGGATGCCCATCCTCCCAGCAGTCTATGATACCTCCTCTGGTTACACTCCAGCACCATGTCGAGATTGGGGAGGGCCTATCGGGAGGCGACAGGGTGGCGATGACCCACCCCTTCCGGGTTGTTGGTGAGCATCCTGCGCTTCCAGTGGCCCCCTCCCACTTCCGACATGAGATACGTTCTGACGAACGTCATGTCCGGCGTCGACCGATGACGCACATCCGGTGCGCCGCGGCCGATGCCGAACACCTGTGCTGATTAGCAGCCGGTGTGCGAGGCTTATTTATACCACTAAACCACCAGGGAATAGGATATGGCGGCTGGGACACGAGTGTGGATAAAGCAACATGTGAGTACATTGACTTTCCATGTGAAAGACAGTTAGAACATATTGGTGAACATAGTATCATCTACTAGCATAGTTAATACCAACAGTTTATATCTCTATCTCCTATCCTTAGCATGAGGGGATCTTTTTACTATTACCAGCTGGATGCGGGTCTGCTTAATTCTTTTTAATAGCAAGCCATCAGTGATTGTCCACAACAAAGACACCTTATGTTTGATGCATAAAAATACAAGTGAATTGTAAGTATAAAAAATCTTTTCTTCCTCCCAAAAGAATATTGGCTCTATGATTTGATGTCAATTAAATCCTTGGACCCGCACTGATATTTTTATACTCTTTTTTATACTCTTTTTTGTAACCTTGAAGTATATAGAGACTAAACACTATAAGGTATATTTAAATCACATCATATATCTGTGACTATATATATGCACACCATCTATTTTCCCTTGTTTCCTCTCCCATCACACTTTTTTACCTTACCTTTCCTTCCATTTTCTATTCCTCACTCATCCCCCTTCCTTTTCCCTACCCTTCTCCCCCCCCTTCCCCCTTTTCCTTCCTTTTTCCTCCCTTCTTCCCCCCTCCCCCCCCCCTTCCTTCCCCCCCCCCTCTCCTTCTTTTTCCCCCCTTCCGCCCCTTTCCTCCCTCCCCATTTTTTCCTTTCTTTCCCTCTAATTCCCTTCCCCACCCCCCTTTTCTTTCCTCATTTCTCCCTTATGATGTGATATATCTACCTCACAGAATAACATTTAATATGTTCACTCATATACTCTGAGGTAAAGAAGGAGAAACACATACTATACCAGAATTGAAGAATCTATTAGAATATAAATATCAACATAATGTTTATATTTAGGTATAAGACGCTCAACTGATCCACGCATCACCCTCTACCCAGCCGTCCTATCTCTTCCCATATCCATCAAATATACCCCAAGGTAATTTTGATTCTGTCTATAGAGTATCATACAATAGACGCTAAAATCAATCTTTCAAAGAATATTCAAAAAATAATCAAAAATAGCGAAGAAATCTATATAAATGTTACCTAATAATCTATCAATCTAGGTGGTTATGGTCCGAGGTGCCCCCCCTCCATCGAGCTTAGCCCCCGGTCGAACAGTATGATGCACTGCACATCTAGGAGGTGGGTTTATCCGCTCTTCTATTTGCTCTCTATGGCTATGTAGTGATATACACACATATACAATGAGTGTTTATGTATATAAAATATTATTGCAGATATATGCATATATATGTATATATGTGAAAAAGTAATGTATGATATGCTTTTTGTTTTGTTTCATTAAGAGGTTACCCAATCATCTGAGGTCCTGAGGAAGCGTAAATGCGAAACGCGTTGACCCTATCAGATTTGTATAACAACTGTAACCTTCACCTATTGTCAACAATGCTTACATACTAATTTTGAACATACAAGAAACTATTTTTATGTCAATACTTGTAAAGTGTTTTTTGTTTCTTTTAAAATTTCTTAATAAAAAGTAAATTATTTTAAAGTAATAAGTGTGCTTACTCAGCGTGTGCCTTGAAAGTCCGCCAATATATGTTTGGACAACTTCTGTTGTACCATCCATTTTCTTTTTGGTGTGCATGTGAAGTTTCAGCTCTGTAGCATGTCCAGAACCATGAAAAAAAAAAGATAATTTTTCAGTAGAACAGGGATGTGGGTCGGGACCCTCCTTTAACTTTAACACCTATATGATCTTTTTTTCTGGTTCTGGACATGCTACTGAGCTGAAACTTCACAGGTACACCTTTTAGACCCCCCCAGACACAAAATCACACAAAAAAGTTCTTAAAAATTGTCATTTTTGATAAAAAAGCCAATTATTGAAAAATTAAAAAAAAAAAAAAAAGAGAGATTTTTTGATTTTTACTTTGGATTTCGTATCTGGGGGGTCTAAAATGTGTGCATGGGAAGTTTCAGCTCTGTAGCATGTCCAGAACCATGAAAAAAAAAGATAATTTTTCAGTAGAACAGGGATGTGGGTCGGGACCCTCCTTTAACTTTAACACCTATATGATCTTTTTTTCTGGTTCTGGACATGCTACTGAGCTGAAACTTCACAGGTACACCTTTTAGACCCCCCAGACACAAAATCACACAAAAAAAGTTCTTAAAAATTGTCATTTTTGATAAAAAAAGCCAATTATTGAAAAATTAAAAAAAAAAAAGAGATGTTTTGATTTTTACTTTGGATTTCGTATCTGGGGGGTCTAAAAGGTATGCATGGGAAGTTTCAGCTCTGTAGCATGTCCAGAACCATGAAAAAAAAAAAGATAATTTTTCAGTAGAACAGGGATGTGGGTCGGGACCCTCCTTTAACTTTTCTGGTTCTGGACATGCTACAGAGCTGAAACTTCACAGGTACACCTTTTAGACCCCCCAGACACAAAATCACACAAAAAAAGTTCTTAAAAATTGTCATTTTTGATAAAAGCCAATTATTGAAAAATTAAAAAAAAAAAAAAAAAAAAGAGATTTTTTGATTTTTACTTTGGATTTCGTATCTGGTGGGTCTAAAATGTGTGCATGTGAAGTTTCAGCTCTGTAGCATGTCCAGAACCATGAAAAAAAAAGATAATTTTTCAGTAGAACAGGGATGTGGGTCGGGACCCTCCTTTAACTTTAACACCTATATGATCTTTTTTTCTGGTTCTGGACATGCTACAGAGCTGAAACTTCACAGGTACACCTTTTAGACCCCCCAGACACAAAATCACACAAAAAAAGTTCTTAAAAATTGTCATTTTTGATTAAAAAAAAGCCAATTATTGAAAAATTAAAAAAAAAAAAAGAGATTTTTTGATTTTTACTTTGGATTTCAGATCTGGGGGGTCTAAAAAGTGTACATGTGAAGTTTCAGCTCTGTAGCATGTCCAGAACCATAAAAAAAAAGATCGTTTGTATTAGAAAACTTTCTGACAGGGGGTTTGCTTCGCTCCTGTAACACCTTGCCGGTTTAATAGAAGGCATTTTTTGGGATCTTTGCAGTCAGGAAAAACATCTGAACTTGTGTATAGTGGTACTGTGCACAAGTTCAGATGTTTTGCCTGCCTCCAAAACCCCCCAAAAAATGCCAGCAAAAACACACCTGGGCATTTGGACTAGCGTTTTTTTGGCATTTTTTTGGGTTCTTTTGAGGCAGGCAAAACATCTGAACATGTGTATAGGGGGTATATATACACATATATGTCTGAATATATACCCCTAGACATATATAGGTGTGATAGTAGCAGAAATATATTACTGTAAATGATTTCATTAGCGCAAGCATTTATTTCTGCTACTATCACACCTATATATGTCTAGGGCTATATATTCAGACATATATGTCTATATATACCCCCTATACACATGTTCAGATGTTTTGCCTGCCTCCAAAACCACCCAAAAAATGCCAGCAAAAACACACTTGGGCATTTTTTTTGATGCTAGCGTTTTTTTGGCATTTTTTTTGGGTTCTTTTGAGGCAGGCAAAACATCTGAACATGTGTATAGGGGGTATATATACACATATATGTCTGAATATATACCCCTAGACATATATAGGTGTGATAGTAGCAGAAATATATTCCTGTAAATGATTTCATTAGCGCAAGCATTTATTTCTGCTACTATCACACCTATATATGTCTAGGGGTATATATTCAGACATATATGTCTATATATACCCCCTATACACATGTTCAGATGTCATGTCTGACATCAAACATGTCCTCAAAAAAGCACTGGCAGTGGCAGCCCCTGCAGCATGAAAAATGCTTGGCTGGTGAGAAGCCATATTCCAGTTACGAAGCTATTCAGAGAAATTATCATTTCTCTATAGCGGTCACCCTGCTATGGAAGGGTTTTGTCACCCTGCCATAGCCAGTTAACCCTACACTACACTCGGGTCCCCTTACACTTAACACTTTCCCTACAGAAACTCAATTTTTGAAGCTAACTTAAAGCGGAGTTCCACCCAAAAGTGGAACTTCCGCTTTAGGGAGTCCTGACCCCCCGACATGCCACATTTGGCATGTCATTTTTTGGGGGGGGGAGCGGGTACCTAGTTTTGACAGGTACCCGCTCCCACTTCCGCTCGGAGCGCCGCGGCGCCCTGAGCGGAAGTTCTCCTCTCCCCCTCCCTCCCTGCAATCTTCTGGGACACGTCAGAGGTCCCAGAAGATTGCCGGCCAATCACGGCGCGCAGCGCGACTCGCGCATGCGCAGTGGGTACCCGGCTGTGAAGCCGCAAACTGTAACAGCCGGGTGCCCACAGCAGTGATGCCGGCGCCGAGGGAGAGGATCGAGGCTTCCGGCGGCCGCATCGCTGGACCGTTGGACAGGTGAGTAAATGGGTGGAACTCCGCTTTAAGTGTAAAGGAGCACTCTAACTACACTAGATATCCCTTTCCTCACACTAAAAATAGCTAAATGACACTTTTAAAGTAAAATTAACAGAACTGCTTCCATTCTCTTCCATGTCCAGTATAACAATGCTAGGAATATGGCGGGGGCGATCTTATATACTGGGGGGGCGTATTCACTAATGATTGGTCTAGGGACCCCCTAGTCACTCCAATCACATTCCTAGCATTCTCCTGCCCCCTCAATTGGCTTTTGCTAATGGTTCTGGTCCAATCACGGGCTTTTAAAGCCCATTTCCTGAAGCATTGCATTTTGGGCGGTTCTGGTTGCCGAATTCCGAACTTTTTGGGCAAAAAGTTCTAAATTCGGCCGAACCTCGAACACCCAATGTTCGGGTCGAACCGATGGTGGACCCGAACCGTTCGATCATCCCTATTTACTATGTGATCGGCTGTGAATCCATTCTCAGCCGATCACAAAATGTAAACAAAGAGCAGTAACTCACTGTTACTAGGCTCTTCTCTCCTCATACAGCTTCCAGTGTGAGGAGAGCAGAGCTAGAAATAGTGAGTTACTGCTCTGTACACATGTCACAAAGTAAAAGCACAGAAATAAAGGTCCCCACACAGTCCTTAGCCCCCCCAATGTCACCTGTCACCCAACAGTCACCTCATCAGTGCCCAGAAATTGACACCCATAACGTTCACATGTGAGCGCAGCGATCGCGGGCAGAATCACAGCGATTCTGCCCGCGATCCGGAAATCATTGCAAATCGCGGGACGCCTGTGCATTGCCCGTGATTTGCAATAGCACCCCAAATGCTGTGCGATGTTGCCGCCATTTCCGCCTGCCGAATCGCGGTAACATCGCGCAAACAACGCATAACGCCCAAAAAAGGTACAAGAGTTTCTTTGGGGCGTCATGCGTTGTTTGCGCGATGTTACCGCGATTCGGCAGGCGGAAATCGCAGCAACATCGCACAGCGTTTGGGGTGCTATTGCAAATCACGGGCAACGCACAGGCGCCCCGCGATTTGCAATGATTTCTGGATCGCGGGCAGAATCACGGTGATTCTGCCCATGATCGCTACGCTCACATGTGGACATAGCCTAAAGTTCACCGGTCACCAGAGACTGCCATCAGTACCGCCGTGCACCATCGCCCGTCACCTGTCACCCATCAGTGACCATCGCCCGTCACCTGTCACCCATCAGTGACCATCGCCCGTCACCTGTCACCCCATCAGTCATCGTCACCTGTCACCCCATCAGTCATCGTCATCTGTCACCCTATCAATCATCGTCACTTGACACCCCATCAGTGATCATCACTTGTCACCCCATCAATCATCGTCACATGTCACCCCGTCAGTGATTGTCATCTGTCACCCCATCAATCATCGTCACTTGTCACCTCATCAATCATCGTCACCTGTCACCTCATCAATCATCATCACCTGTCACCCCATCAGTCATCGTCACCTGTCACCCCATCAGTCATTGTCACCTGTCACCCCATCAGTCATCGTCACCTGTCACCCCATCAGTCATCGTCACCTGTTTGCCATATACATGCAATCACTTACTGACCACCTAACAACTATATCTGCGTCGGCCATTAAAAGCTAAATACTGGGGTTATGGCAGCAGATAGCCCCCATAACCCCGGTATTTTTTGAAACGGCGGGCGGTCAGCTTTCAGATAAGGGTGGTCCCAGTGGCGGATTCGCCGCGGAATTACCCTTACGGTGCAGGGGAAGAGGTGACCCCCCCTCCTGCCGCGTCCCAGACGTTTTCCCAGCTTACCGGACCCGCCGGCAGCGGGGAAAACTATCCGGTCCCGGATCCTCAGAGACAGGAAGTCGAGTGAGGGCAAGATGGCCCTCACTCGACTCTATGGTCTTGGAGGACCGGAGCTACGTCAAAAGACATTGCCTAGCAACCGGTTTAAAGGGCCGCTTTTTTTTTTTCTTTTCTTTTTTTCCTCTTTCAACAATTTTTTTTTTTTTTTTCCTTTTTTAGTGTAGTTGTGGGGTCTTTTTGACCCCAGATCTCACAATAAAGAGGACCTGTCATGCCTATTTCTATTACAAGGGATGTTTACCTTGTAATAGGAAAAAAAATGATCAAAACATTTTTTTTTTAAACTGTGTAAAAATAAAAAAATAATAAATAAAATAAATAGGAAAAAAAAAAAAAGGAAAGTGCCCTGTCCCCGTTAGCTCGCGCGCAGAAGCAAACGCATACGCAAGTCCTGCCCACATATGTAAACGGTGTTCAAACCATACATGTGAGGTATCGCCGCGATCGTTAGAGCGAGAGCAATAATTTGAGCCCTAGACCACCTCTGTAACTCTAAGCTAGTAACCTGCAGAAATTTTTAAAATGTTGCCTATGGGGATTTTTAAGTACCAATGTTTGGCGCCATTCTGTGAGCATGCGCAATTTTGAAGCATGACATGTTGGGTATCTAATTACTCGGCGTAACATTATCTTTCACATTATGGAAAAAAAATTGGGCTAAATTTACTGTTTTCTTATTTTTTAGTTCAAAAAAGTGAATTTTTTTCAAAAAAAAATCGCATTTGGAATTGCAAATATGGTGTGATAAAAAATATTGCAACGATCTCCATTTTATTCTCTAGGGTCTCTGCTAAAAAAAATATATAATGTTTGGGGGTTCCAAGTAGTTTTCTAGCAAAAAAAATGATTTTAGCTTGTAAACACCAAGTGTCGAAAATAGGCCTAGTCTTAAAGTGGATAAATGGACAACTCTGTGAAAAGTGCTACTTGGATGTTAGGCATATGTATGTGGCCAGGCTGTGAAAAAGTGTTACACATGTGGTATCGCCATACTCAGGAGGAATAGCAGAATGTATTTTGGGGTGCAATTTTTGCTATGTACATGATATGTGTTAGAAATATTGCATAAATGGACAGCTTTGTGTAAAATAAATGTGTTTTCATTTTCTTTCCACAGTTTCCAAAAACTTGTGGAAAAAAATGACATATTCAAAAGACTCATTATGCCTCAAAAATTATACATTGGGCTGTTTGCTTTCCAAAATGGGGTCATTTTATGGGGGTTTCCATTGTCCTGGTGCTCCAGGGCCTTCAAAAGTGCGATAGGTTGTCCGGAAATTATATGTGTAATTTGTGCTCCTAGAATGCCGGGCGCTGCTACTTGGATGTTAGGCCTCTGTATGTGGCCAGGCTGTGAAAAAGTCTCACACATGTGGTATCTCCATACTCAGGAGGAGTAGTAGAATGTGTTTTGGGGTGTAGTTGCAAGTATACATGTGCTGTGTGAGAGAAATAACCTGTTAATACGTCAATTTGTAAAAAAAAAAAAAAAATCTTCATTTTGCAAAGCATTGTGGGAAAAAATTACAACTTCAAAAAACTCACCATGCCCCTTATTAAATACCTTGGAATGTCTACTTTCCAAAAAGGGGTCATTTGGGGGGTATTTGTACTTTCCTGACTTTTTAGTGTCTCAAGAAATGAGATAGGCCTTCAGTACATCAGGTGTGATCAAGTGTGATCAATTTTCAATGATTCGCACCATAGCTTGTGGACTCTATAACTTTCACAAAGACCAAATAATATACACTTACTTGGGTTATTTTTACCAACGATAAGTAGCAGTATAAATTTTGGCCAAAATTTGTGAAGAAAAATGACTAATTTGCAAAATTTTATGACAGAAACAAAGAAAAATGCGTTTTTTCACGATATTTTCAGTCTTTTTTTATTTATAGCACAAAAAATAAAAAACCCAGTATTGATCAAATACCATCAAAAGAAAGCTCTATTCGTGTGAAAAAAAGGACACAATTTTTGTATGGGTACAGTGTTGCACGACTGAGTAATTCTCAGTCAAAGTGTGAGAGCGCTGAAAGCTGAAAATCGGTCTGGGCAGGAAGGGGGTGAAAGTGCACTGTAGGCAAGTGGTTAAGCTTATATATTTAGTAGGAATTTAGCAGGAACGTTCTTTGTTTATATCTGCTAAAAATGATTTTAAAGAATTTTTTAGCAAATATATTGCTTTCAAATCAGATCACCATACTGGTAACAGTATAATGTGTAACACACTCAGCAGCGCTTAATCCTCCTATGACAATACAATGAAGGTTCATAATCCAAAACTGTCTCTTTCACATCAAGAGGTGAAACGATGGTGTCCAATGTTTAAGCAAGGAAAAAACTTTAAGGTTGAAATGCTCCTGGCTAAAAAAACACCCGTGTTCCTTAGCTTGAAATCAGCAGCCTTCACCACACCTTTTCGTGCTCCCCTTAGCAGTGGACACTCACCACATCTCACACTGATAACAGCCTGTATGCATCAGCTGCATGAGCCCTTGCCCCCGGATAGCGGTCGTCTGCAAAAAGGAAGTTTGCATTATGAACCTTCATTGTATTGTCATAGGAGGATTAAGCGCTGCTGAGTGTGTTACACATTAGACTGTTACCAGTATGGTGATCTGATTTGGACACATTTTTTTCATGAAGTGATCTGTTCACAGTGGCTGCTATTGCATGTTTGCACATCATAATTTGAGTATACAATATTTTGACCATCTATTTATTTATTTATATATTTATATATAAGAGCGCCGGGCGGGTGCATGTAGTTTTTTCTTCAGACACCTTTTTTAAAATATATTGCTTTGATAAACATTTGCACGAATATTGCAGGGCGTTAAAATCAGTAGCACCTTATTTTTATTCTACAGGTCATGTGCTTTCAGAAAATATATGGTTTGGGGGGACTTAAACAACTCTGTAAGGAAACAATGAAAACCTCTTGTCTTTTTGAGAATTTTGGATTTTTCCATTTTTGCGTATGTTTGATTTTCACCATTTCACAAAAAGGCACTGTAACGAGACCCTTGCTCGCTCGCTTCCACTCTCCCGACACTCCTCTGCTTCTAGTGAGTCAGCTTGCAGATCGCAACGTCTGATGGTTCGGTCAACCAAGGCTCCGGGATCCGAACTACAGCTATGTGCCGTTCGGAATCCATTAGAACAAACACCAGGCAGGCTGTATGTAAGTTCAAACAGGAAGACATTTATTGGAAGTACACAACACACTTTTATACAGAATTTGGAACATCCTGCCCCCAACAACCGCTTTCCCATTGGTCAATTGCAAAGTTCATGCCATTCTCCTTCAGGTCCTCCTTAGCCATGCAAATGAGGACTTGAAAATGAGTCAGCAGGGATTGGTCCGATAGCTTGATTAGAAGGACTGTTATGTGTAATGAGACAGAAGCCCCCAGGGGACAATCAATGTACACAATAGCCAGACACAGAACAATGGTTCCATAACGAGCCCCCAATACACATTACTTTGAGTGTCAATACATCCCTTAGCAGACAACAGGTGCGTTCATTAGCACACCCGACAATAGGTGAATGGAAAGCCACCTCAGACAAAAGCAACATTGTTAGACAGTGAGTCTCCTCATTGATCTTCCTGGAATGACCATATTAGGAGTTGTACTTCCTGGTCAGAGACCTCATGGCAAATGGGAACAAATCTCAATATTTCTACATGGAGACCTTGCTGACAAATATGAAGCAATCCAAACCATCACCCACCTGACCTTAAATTCCAGTGACGGTGAACACCGTCACAGGCACAATTTAAAATTTACAAACAGCAGTTATTTATTAACTCAATACAGGTTCGCTTTTATATTTAGTAGGAATTTTGTAAAATGGGTTGTGTTTTTATCTGCTAATAATGATTTTAGTATATTTTTAGCGAAAATAAGTTTGATAAACATTTGCGCAAATATCGTTGTACCCTAAAAATCAGTAGCAGCTTATTTGTATTCTACTGGTCATGTTCTTTCAGAAAATATATGGTTTGGGGGGTTTTAGTAAACTCTGAAAGCTGTAAGGGAAAAAAAAAAGCAATGGAAAAATTGCAAAAATGCCTGGCCTGGTCAGCTAAGTTTAAAAGTGGAGCACAGGGCCTGGCAGTGAAAGGGTTAAAGCATGTTAAAGGGCAAAAGGAAAACATGAAAAATACACAAATCCTTTAAATAAAATGCTTTGGGGATGCTTTAAGAGATGTTGCGGAGTAGGATATTATGCACCTTAAGAGCCGGTTCACACTAAGGCGACATGACTTTGTACTACTTCGGGGGTGACTTGTACATTGCCATGCACCACGACTTCGGAGCGACTTGCAGGGACTTCACATAATGGAAGTCTATGCAAGTCGCTCCAGGTCGCCCCAAAGTAGTACAGGACCCTTTTTCTAAGTCGGAGCAACTCGTGTCGCTCCTATTAGAACGGGTCCTGTAGCGGTCAATGGACCGCGAGGGAGCGCGACTTGTCAGGCTGACAAGTCGCCTGACAAGTCACGCTAGTGTGGACCGGCTCTAAAAGTGGCATTGTTTACAAACATTGGACAAAGTTGTATCATTTTGGGTTCACACCTGTGCGAACACAGACATCGCATGGAATTCGCATCGCATTGCTGTGCAGATCACATGTGATGTCTGTGCGATACAAATTCAGCCATACATTTTGTCCATACAGATGGTCCAGGACCCTTTTTTGGTCCACACTGGAATCGGATTGCATGGGTGTTCAACGGATGCCTGTTAGCTGTTGGTTTTCCAGCATGCCCATTCAACAGAAGCCAGACTATGGGCTGGCTTCTGTCGGACAGGCTGCTTTGTGCATATTGGCTGAAGTACTGCCAGAATATCAGCCACTTTTGAATCGATACCAGCCAATATTTGACCTGGCCTTAATCCAAATTTGTGAGAATAGTATTAGTTCTTTCAAACTGGCACAGAAAAAAAGCACCTATTAAAATCAATTAATGCTTTCACACTGGGATGGTGCGATGGCAGGGCGGTAAAAAAAAATCCTGCAAGCAGCATCTTTGGAGCATGTTTAGAGCGCTAAAAAAGCACCTCAAAAACGCCCCTCTCAATTGAAATGAATGGGAATTGCCTCAAAAGCTCATCAAAAGCTGTCCAAAAACACCTCAAAATGGTTCTTGAAGCAGTTTTTGAGCCACGTGTCCTCAATAAAAGTGCACCATTAACACCTTAAAGCGCTGCAAAAGCACTCAGCGTTTTATGGGCAGTTTTCAAGCGCCTCAGTGTGAAAGGGCTCTTAAGGTCAGGAGTACCTTAGATCAGTGTTTCTCCACCTTTTTTAAGTCGGGCGCCCTTGAAAAGTATTTTTAGTTTTGAGGCTTGGTTTACGTTACTGTATGTCGTGAAATACACCCTAAATTGCTTTCATTCCTGACACGCAGACAAATGCTCTGATCTTTAGGGGTGCCATTCATTCTTAATGGTACCCCACACATTGGAAAACTTGGGGTGCTTTTCATGCAGCACAATTTTTAAAAAAAGAGTCAGGGGCTTCTTTCCCTGCATTTCTGTGGGTAGGAAAGCCCATTGAAATGCATGGGCTGGGGGGGCGTGGCCGGACCGGGCATGTGAGTAGACCTACCTCATGGAGCTCCCGCTCTTGATCCTTTAAGTTTATCCTTTCCCCGGCCGGATAGCCCTAACTAGTAGACTAACTATCCTCAGGGGGTCCCCCTGCTTGCCCCGGTGCCTTTTGTTTGCCGTGGTGTGCCTGGAAACGGAGGTTCCGGAGGATCGCAGGCCGCGCTCTGTTTCCCTGGATTGTAATCTGCTGCCATCTTGTCTCTAAATCTCGCCCACGGCCTCTACTCTGCATCCGGGGGCTTCTCCCACATCCCTGCCACGGACTCCTGCTTTTATTTTTCGGGGGGACCCTGTATCCTGCAGATCCGGATCGCGGCCTAGTCACTGGCCGAAGCCGCGGACTTTCCTGCGGCGGGCGGCCGATCGCGGCGGCGCCGAGCAGAGCGGGGCTCCGGTAAGGGGCTGGATCCATCTCTCTGACCCTCTACACACCCTGACCTGCATCCTGCCTCCTCTAACCCTCCGCCATCCCTGGGCTCGACCCTGCTTCATCTCCTGCACAGGCCCCAAGCGCTGCCATACCTCCATCCAGCAGGCTGCATCTCCCTCTCCTCTCCTCAGCTGCCTTCCTTGTCAGACCTGCTTACAGTACCTGGAACCTGGTGTACCAGCACCCCTGTGTCCCTGTCGTATCCGAGGTAATCCCACCATGACCCACGGCAGCAAATCCAAGGAGGACAGCACAGTGTCGGCATCCCTCCAAGATGGCGCTGGCCTGGCGACCCCGCAGCGTGTCCTGCGTGGCCCCGAGCGGCCGAAGGAGGCTGCGGTGAAGCCTAAAACGACTCGTCCCGCAGGTAAGGACGCCGCTGGGGACATATTGCTATATGCTAAAAAACTGTCGGAACTTCGGGATCAGGATGCTGGGGACTGTGCACAGGCGGACGCTGGGGGTTCCTCCGCTGCTGACGCACAGGGACTGGGGACAGCTGCGCAACCCCCATTGACCGACTGGGACCTGGACACCGACGAGGGAGTGACGGAGGGGACACAGCCTACACTTAGCCAAATACTTCATGCCGTGCACAACTGTACTGCCTCTGTGAATACTGTTAAGGACCGTCTGGGGAGTCTCACTGAAGAGGTGGCTCTCCTTCGCCAGGACCTACAAAAGATCCGTGAACGCACTACTGCTGCGGAAAGCCGTATTAGCGACCTGGAAGACCAGCTGCCGGCACTGATTACTGAGTCCAGATCTACTGCGAGACAGGCACAGATCAATAAAGACAAGACTGATGATATCGAAAATAGATTGCGGCGCAACACACATTGTGGGACTTCGTGAGAAGGTCGAGGGCAGGGATCCTACCGAATTTATTGAATCTTGGCTATGTGATGTGTTTGGCAAGGAATCCTTCTCACCTATGTTTGCGGTGGAAAGGGCCCATCGGGTCCCCACCAGAGCACTACCTGGTAACGCTCCCAGACCCATATTGGCAAAGTTATTACACTATAGGGACAGGGAGAAGGTGCTACGGCTGGCCAGAGAAAAGGCGGAGATTAAGTTCAATGGGACCAGGGTTTCCTTCTATCCGGACTTCTCTGCGGAGGTCCAAAAGCAGCGGGCCAAGTTCGCCGATGTCAAGCAACGTCTCTGACGCATCGGACTGATCTATGCCATGCTGTACCCAGCCCGTCTCCGGGTCACTGCGGAGGGTAGGGCGTACTTTTTTGACACTGCCGCTGATGCCGCGAGTTGGCTGGATATACATGAGCCCTCCCTCCGTCAACGCCAACGGGCCGATCCCGGTGAGTGAGGGGCATCTTAATGTGGACTCTGCGTTTTTTCCCAGTTTGGACACCGTGAAAGAATTCCCCGGTCGGGGCTCATATCCTTGTTGTACTGGCACAGATGTGCTCCATCCATTGCGTGCTACTTTTCTCGATTGAGTGCTGGCGAATGCATCGTACCCGGATTACACAGTGCAGTTTGCGCAGTTGCGCACAACAGGCTGGCGGGCCACCACTGGTTTGCGGGGTTGACGCCCCCGGTGGACTGACTGGTTCTTTTTCCCGCCTCCTGTGCTATGATGGGGCACCGTTGTGCCTTGTCCCGTTGGACCATGTTCTTTTTTTCTTTTTCTTTGTCTTTGAGGAATCGCACACACTGTTGGTCTGGACAGTATCTTGGCTGTGGACTTATCGAAAGCATTGGCTCCATTCGACTCTGCTGCCATACGGTTCCCTGCCGTGGGTGTCGGCTTCTGTGGCTGGTACCCGATTCACAAGATTTGTTACTGCATGGCTGGACTACCTATAGTCTCATGGAATGTGCGGGGTCTTGGTTGACCTCAGAAGAGGGCCATGATAGCTTCTCAACTGCGCAAGTATCATCCAGCTATCATAGGACTGCAGGAGACTCACCTGGTAGAGGAATCTGTGGGGTGTCTGGGATACTCCTGGGTGGGTCGGGGTTACCACTCCACTCACTCTTCTTACTCCAGGGGGGAGAGTGTTTTGGTGCATAGGGCCCTTGCCTTCCAGGAGTTGGGGGTGAGGGTGGATCCTGAGGGACGTTTTGTATTTCTGCATTGTAAATTATTTCAGGTTGTATGTGCTTTAGCGGTGGTTTATATTCCTCCTCCGTTCTCTTCCCAGGTGCTCCGTGAATTTCTCCTGTTTACCGCTGATAAGGCGCAAGTACCCCTTTTTGTGCTTGGTGATTTTAATGGGATATTGGATCCTGCCAGTGATGGACATCCACCTGCTCCCCGAATGGTTTCCGCTAGGGGTACTGCCCTTTCGCGTTTTCTGGGGGAGTTGGGCTGGATGGATATATGGCGTTTGTGCCACCCTGACGAGGTCCAATTTTCCTGCTTTTCTAAGACCCATTCCTCCCTCTCCCGTATCGACCTATGCGTGGGCACGATGGCTGCGCTCGCGTTGGTGGAACGGGTGGAATATGCTTTGCGGGGGATTTCGGACCACTCCCCGTTGGTGGTCTGGCTTACTGTACGGCCTCAGACCGGTTGGCGTAGGGCCCCTTGGCGCCTGAATGCTTTCTGGCTGAAGCTTTTTCCACCAGATGCTAATATCTCAGCTGAAATCACCCGTTACTTTTTGGATAATATCCAATTTCCTGATTCTCTTGCAAGGTGGGATGCCTTTAAGTGCTTCCTTCGAGGCGTTTTGATTGCTAACATTAAGAAAGTGCAAAACGCCTCTAAACATTTTGAGGAGCATTTGGCTCAGCGCACCCATGAGTTGGAGGAGGAATATGTTGCCAACCCTTCGGATACTACTAGGGATGCATGGCTATCTGCACAGAAGGTGTGGGTGGGAGAGGTACAGTCCAAAGCGGATAAGAAGCGTTTCTTTGCTAAAACCACATTCTATGAGGAGGGGGAGCGGACGGGCTGCCTGCTATCGCGTATTGTGGGGGTGCGCCCCTCAGCTCCCCCCATTGGGGCCCTCAAATTGGTAGGGGGACGAATGGCCAACACGCCTGATACTATTATGACGGAATTGGTACGCTTTTACTCTGATCTGTATTCCTCTAAGGTGTCTTATGCACTGGCGGACCTTCGGCGGTATCTGGATGCAATCAATCTCCCAAGGCTGACGGAGCGTCAGAGCGCGGATCTGGAGGCCCCCGTCACCGAGGACGAGCTGAGAGAGACGGCTGCTCTCTTCCTGGGCTCCAAGGCCCCTGGTGATGATGGCCTCCCGGTCGAAATGTATCAGCAATACTCTGAGGTGCTTGTACCGGAGCTGCTTCAAGGCTGCAAGAGAGGTGGGAGCTCTGCCGGACTCCATGACTAAGGCCAGCATTGTTCTATTACTAAAGCCAGGTAAACCCGCATCAGATCCGGGTTCTTATAGACCTATCTCTCTCCTCCAAACTGACGGTAAAATACTTGCAAAGGTTTTGGCTAGGAGGGTTAATACCATTATTGCACATATTGTCCACGAGGACCAGGCGGGTTTTATGCCGAATAGGTCCACCGCAATCAATCTCCGCCGCTTGTTTGTAGCCATGCAGACACCGGCTGATAATGCGGGGGACAGAGTGTTGTTATCTTTAGATGCTAACAAAGCGTTCGACAGCGTCGAATGGGACTACTTATGGGCGGTGTTGGAAAAGTTTGGGTTTGGCCCTCTATTTATCTCCTGGGTGAGACTGCTTTATTACCGTCCGCAGGCTTCCATCAGGGAGGGTGACAGAATATCTGAGCACTTTTACTTGGGGAGGGGCACCAGACAGGGATGTCCACTATCCCCGCTCCTGTTCGCGCTGGCTATTGAGCCGCTTGCGGCTACCATTTGATCGCAGGACGCTATAGATGGGTTTCACTTTGGCCCCCTTCAGGAAAAGATTCTGCTGTATGTGGACGACATGCTCCTGCTGCTTGGGGACTCGGGGGCTTCCTTGCAAGCTACCATGGCCACCATAACGGAGTTTGGCCGATTTTCTGGCCTCACTATCAATTGGTCCAAGTCGGCCTTACTGCCGCTGGATAAACCGGCGGATCCTCTCCTGGGTACGCTCTGTCCAGTCCCCGTGGTAACTACCTTTAAATATTTGGGGGTGGTGATTTCTGCAGATCCGCTCCACTATTGTAGCTTAAATGTGCACCCGCTCCTTGCTCGGTTTCGCGATACGATTAGGGTCTGGGACAAGCTGTGGTTATCGGTTGCGGGTCGGGTGAACCTGATTAAGATGGTTCTGATGCCGCAGCTCTTGTATTTCTTGCACAACTCCCCAGTGGTTATTACGCTGAAAATATTCAGGGTGGTCAACACGTTATTCAGGACTCTTATATGGCGGGGGCGGGCGGCCTGATCCGGATTGAGCAACTACAGAAGCCTAGGGATTTGGGAGGCCTTTCTCTCCCTAATCCCTGGATTTATTATTTAGCCTCTCAGCTGCAGCACCTGGTTGGGGCGATGGCTGGGACGGGGGGGCGATCCGCCTCTAAAACTGATGGGGTATTTTACGGGTGCCACTGGCATTCCTGAGGGGTTGGAGGCTCAACTTTTTGCTAAATTCAATAAACTCTACCCTACCTATAGACTTCTTCAGAAGATCTGGGATAAGGCCAAACAGCTACAACTGGTTACCGGATATACTTCTTATAGTCCCATTTGGCATAATCGTTCTTACCCTGAGCTGGACAAGCTGGATCAGGCTGGTAGGTGGCTGACGTATGGGGTGTCCCATCTTAAACACATCCTGCTCAATGGGGAGTTACTGCCCCTTGAGCAATTGCAACTTCGGTTTTCCTTGCCACATAATATGAAGTACTATTACCTGCAGCTTCGGCATGCGTGCCGGGCCCAACCTTCCTTGTCCCACTCCAGCTTGTCCTCCACACCGGTATTTTTCCTTATGGAGCAATATACCTCTACTAAGGGCTTTATATCAGCTTGTTATGCAGCCCTACTGGGTTCATACTTAGACAGATATCCGTGCAAGGCGTGTGACCAATGGAGCGGAGATGTGGGGGAGGTACCCGCTGAGCAATGGGAGGAGGCCTTGGAGTCAGTCAGAATATGTTCACTCAATGTTTCCCATCAGGTATCCCAATTATATATCTTACTACGAGTACATCGTACCCCGGCAAAATTACATGCTATGGGTCTCCGCCCGGACAATGTGTGCAATAGATGTGAGAGGGATGTGGGGGACCTTATACACTTATTATGGAGATGCCCGAAATTGCATCGGTATTGGACCTCAGTGACCTCCACTATAAACAGGGTTCTGGGCTTGGCGATTCCTTTGGATCCCAAGCACTGCCTCTTGGGTATACTGGATCACATTATAGATGACTGCTACTTACGGGAGGCAGCGGCGCAAGCTCTGTTTCTAGCCCGACTACTTATTCTGAGACGCTGGATTGATAAGGAACCTCCTACATATAGACTCTGGCTGGAGCAACTGGGCACCACTCTTCGCATGGAGAAATACATTTACTTGCATAGGGGTGCCCCGGCCAAATTCCAGAAAGTCTGGGGAGTCTGGTTGAGCTCTCCGGGGATGGCTCCCACGGATCTGATCCTAGATCGCCTGTTACTTTAATTGCTGGATGTGGGGTAGACCACTGGAGGTTAGATTGGGGGGAATTATTTTGATCTGGGTTATGGGACTGTTGCCTTGCGTTATGTTTTTGGTTCAGGCTGTTCTTTGATTCATGCTGTATACTGGCTATGTTGCTGAGATCTGTCTACGATTCTGTGCCTTTATTTGTAGATGTGCTTTTGATCCAATCTGCTTGTTACAATCTTTGTTTCTATGTGCGATTTCTCAATAAACTTTTTATCTTGATTTAAAAAAAAAAGAAATGCATGGGCTGCCCTACACGCAGCCACACAGACACACAGATGTGAACCAAGGGCTTGTTCACATGTCTAGTTGGAGGGGCGGTAAAATCACATGGTTGAGCTGTTTTAACCACCCCCAACTTCTCCCCCTTTAGCTGCAGAGGCAGCAGCTGGGGGTGTACACATGCTGTGGCTGCAGCTGGAGGTATACCCAGGGTGAGTGGGGTGCACTGCAACCACCCCACAACTGTGTGCATTGCAGGGTTGTGGTGTAGTAATGCTGCATTTATGGGCTTAAAACAGGCGGTGAGGAGGCAACATATTGCCTCTTTACCGCCTGTCAAATGCCTCTGAAAAGTGATCTGAGCAGGCATTGCTTTTCAGAGGAGCAGCAGTCCCTGCTGCTATCACAAACAAGCCCTACAAAAGGAGTTCTGAAAGTTCAGGAATAGGGGGTCAGGATTAAAAGTAACATACATACACACAAACACATGCACACACAAATACAGACACAAGTATACAAACACACACACACTCACATGTAGTCACACATACACACACGTACACAATACACACACACACATGTACACATGCACGTATACACACGTATAAAGCCCTTTTAAAATGTTTTAGCACAGTACCTTTCCTCATTCAGCTGGGTACTGCACTGTAGGGGGAAGCAGAGAGCAGTGCACACTCCTCTTCTCTTTACTTTCACTTAGCTGAGGCTGACGGAGCTCCCTTACAGGCTCATCTGATCGCCCTTCTCTCTAATGATCCCACGGCACACTGGTTGAGAAAGGCTGCCTTAGGTGATCTTAATCTGCAGATATACAGTTAGGAGACTCAAAGGAGAGGAAGTGCATTTTTCCTTTTTCAGGAGGAATGTTTCAGATTATTAGAAACAATTATCATTTGTAGGTGCTCTGTATAAAATAGAAAATCTTTACTTTTTTAGCCCATTTTAGGTGTATTAACCCATAACAACCTATTACAAAACCCTCTGTTGAAGTCTTACAACTACAAGATTTATTCTAACTGGGTGCTATGGGTTATTACACTTAGGAAATCGTTTTCATATTTCATTAAAATAAAATTCCTAGTGCTGTAACTAAAGCTACATAAATATCACCAGCAGGTTCACACAGTATGGGCTGCTAATTGCTTCATCATTAACTGTGTAATCATTTATTCTTTCAGTATAGCTACAACATGGATCTTCTGACCCCCCCCCCCCCCCACACAGCATTTTTATTGGAGTGCTTAGAAGGATATATGGAAAACACTGTGTAGTTCAAGCTTCCATAAAAGATGTTGTCATCAGTCTGATGAGTGGTGCGAAGACTCCAAAATGTGGGAATGCAAGAAGTCTTTTGAGATAAACAGTATGTATCTGAGAAAGGAATGCTGTGGAACTTGGGGGCAAAATAGTAGACATTCCTTTTGCTGTTTACCATTCTGCTGCCAGTGGTGGTAGTAAAATACATAGAGCAAGTAATGGCAATTGAGGGTGCACAGAAGCATCTGGGCCACCAACTTTACCTTGTCATGGCACATCAGGTTGGGCTCAAGTGATGGAAGGACTGATCTGCATTTCACTCTCTTGGGAAGCTTTGGGCATAGCAAAGTGATGTCTGTAAATCTTTGAATCACTCTGTTACCTTCTACAATGTACAAGAAAAATGTAAGCTTTGACAGTTCAGGCATTCATCTGGGGACTGCCTCAATCATCTCTAGGCTATGTAACACATATCACCTTTCCCTGTGACAAGCCCCCTACTCCCCCTTTCCTTCCAACAACTCATGTATTCACTTTTGACTTGACCAGTATATTCTCCAGTAATGATAAATGGATACACACTGAAAGCAAATAGACTGTCCACTTTGCAAGGGATTATCCCCAGAGTTTAGCGAATGTGGTAAAATTTATTTTTGTAAAAAATATTCAACCATGTGCAAAAAAAAAAAAAAAACAGCAATATAACTTGCTTATGATTGGATGATGGAAGACAGCAGTGCTTAACCCAGCCTTTTTCAACCAGTGAGGTGAATATTGCAAAGAGAGATGTATTTTTTTAAATGGTATTACCTGCTGAGCAATAACATGTTAAATGAAGAATAAAAGAAGACTACAACATAATGTTTAACCTGGTAAAATTGACCTCCTTCTACCAATTCATGGAGTGTGCCATGACCCACATACTCAGCTTCTTCTACTTCTCAGCAAAACCATCTGTGCTCTGCATTACTGTATTGTCAGATATACAGTATATAAACATTCCTGCATTTCCTATTGTGCCCAGGTTTATGCCTCACTCCAAACTCCACCCAAAAAAAATATTATCGGAAAAATGCTTCTTATTGCATTAAAGTAATATTGTAGTCTTGTTTTTTTTTTTTTGTTTAAAAATAACAAACTACCTTCAGACATCCAAAACCCAGATCCTCTTCTTCTATGGTCCCTTGCGGGAGCTCCTGGCCCCTCTCTCCTGCCGAATGCCCCCACAGCAAGCAGCTTGCTATGAGGGAACCCGAGCCGATGCTGTGTGTATGTTCATTCAGACACAAAGCCATGGCTTGGCCTGCCCCCTCTCTGTCCTCATTGGCTCACTAGGATTGACAGCAGCGTGAGCCAATGGTACCCATTGCTGTCTCAGCTAATGAGGAGGGAGAGTCTCGGACAGCCGTGGCTCTCATGCAACATCGCAGGGGGCTGCTACACATAGAAGTTTTTTTTTTTTATCTTAAGTCATTAAATACCTTAAGATAAAAAATAAAAAAAAAAACCTTCTGCCTTTACAACCACTTTAAGTGTATCAATCTAAAAATCAACTATATAATAAATATCAAGAAATAAAAAAAAAAAAATCCACAAAATAGTTTTTGTTATCTAAAAAGTGTTCCTAATAACATGCAATGCATTAAATGTAGTTGGACTAGATGGACTTGTGTCTTTGTTCAGCCAGATTAGCTATGTAATAATAACCATAGATATGTGCAAATAAATGTGCACAAAAACCTGAAACAAGTCTCTTATGAAACACTGCAACTTTTGTGCTCTCTAATCCTGTACATGGGGATGCCTACCTAAAGGAAATGTATGGTCAAAGTTTTTTTGGCCATACTTCTCATGTGGGTCACAGGAGTTTACTTAGTAAAATTCCTGTGACCCAGATTCAGCCCACAGAGGGCTAAAGAAGGCTAATTGCTATGCAAATTTTTAAAATAAAAACAGTCCAATGACTCTAAATAGATTACCTAAATCAATAACGTTCTCAAGCTCAGCTAGAAAAGCTGCAACCCTGATATCCGAATACTGGACCAAAAAATATTTATGCAAATAATGATTTCATGAATGTGGTTTGCAGTTTCCTACAGTGAATAATAAAGTCCATCAAGAAAAACTACAAAATCACAGTCCAAAGCATAAGTGATAATGTGCTCCGGTGCTTAAAAAATTGCCTCTCAGATATACTCCAGTGCTCAGAGTGCTCCTTATAGAAAAAAAAATTGCCTCTTACTAGATAAGGTTGATCTCCCATCACAGAGATGAAAATATGCACAAACTCCATCTTCAAGGAGGAATGCTGCAATGGCAAGAAGTCCCCCATGATGTGGCTTTACTGATGGGCTGCACAGACCAGCCTCTGAAATTTAGGACACCACTCTCCACCTGGGTGTATGTAAGGCATAAAAAGGGAGAAGATAAATAGTGTAATACCATAAAACCAGTTTTAATAAAAAGAAGGATTATGCTTACATTGAAGCAGTTGAAAGCAAGTGGTAATAAGAAAATAAGCCGGCTGCGGTGTCACCGACTCGCTGGCACGTGGTGACGTTACACAGTCTCCGCCCGATGCGTTTCCCTACAAATGGGGTCTTCTGGGATAGAAGCTCTAATCTGTGTCTATGTCTAAGAGGCAGTTTTTAAAGCACCGAGCACTTTATCACTTGTGATTTGCACTGTGATTTAGTAGTTTTTCTTGATGGACTTTATTATTCACTGTAGGAAACTGCTTATCACATTTAGGAAATAATTGTTTGCATATATATATATATATATATATGTATATATATATATATATTATTTTTATTTTTTTTGCTTGCACGTGCATTTTTTTTCCACATTTATTTTTAGCCTATTTCTTGCAAGTGTTTGCACATTTATCTACATCGGTTTATTTGCACTCATCTGTGCGTAACTTAAGGGTCAACATATACACATTTGTCTTTGCATTTATTCATGATTTAATAAGTTGATGTTTTTGTAATTTTTTTTTTTTTTCCGAAAATACTTCATTTGTTTTTTTTTCAGTCTAACATGGAACAGAGTCTCCGAAGCAAGGTAAACATATAGAGGCTATCCCCGAATGAGGCTTCGTACTGATAGCCAATTATAGTTTGCACGCAGGCGAATGCAGAATAGGGTACAGAAATAATTACTACAATACAGTTTGTAATGGGTGTAACAACCGTAACGAGGAGGTACGTTGTGAAGAGAAAACTCTTCATTCCCCTTTGGCTTCAAACCTCCTCAGCTCCAAATCAGGGGAAGGAGGGGGAGGTAGGTTAGTGTAAGGTCTTGGCGGCATGCCTCCTGAGAGGTAGACATACACACCAAGACCGCATCTCATTAAAGTTTGATAGATCCTCTAATTCAAGTAACCTGTGAAAAATGTAGCAAACAATGGGATAAACATAGTTTGGAGACTATGGGTGGAGCATGTAAGGTATGTAACGCATGTGTGGTTGCATTGATATTGTAACATCCCAATACAGTTCGGGGGTCGGGGGTAGGGAGATAAGTAAAGGGGGTAGGATAGGTAATTTTATGACTCTTCTGGGTTGCATAGCAGCAGAGAAGAGGGGGGGGGGGGTAGGGGTGAACACATAACTAAAAGTCATTCCAGTGGATAGGGGGGGGGGCACTCGTTGCTGCTGGATGTTGGATATATAAAGAGGTGAATAGGAGTGTCAGTGAATTGGGTTGTTTGCCAGAGTGGATCATGGTATGTCCTTATGGTAAATAAAGTCCTGCTGTAGTGAGGGAGACTCCATTGATTGCAAAAGGGAAATGAGATCTGTGTGTTCTGTAGCCAGAAGTGATGAAGCGATAAAGGTTGCCCATTTGCATTGAAATTGGGGTGGCAGTCCTCTTCTGGATAGGGTTGCATTGAGTTTTTCTTTGTTTAATAGGGATATGAGGTCAATCTTAACGGAATTGTTGAAGGGCTGGAGGAGGACCATTTTTTGAATATGGCATGTCTGGCTGACATGAAACATGTTGACACCCAAGCTTTATTGGGTTGAGGTGTTGGTCGGTAGGTAGTTGTACAATTAGATGAAAAGGCATCAAGATGGGCAAAAAGCAGGGAGAAAATGTCATTAGAATAGGGGCCCTGTGACTTTTGCAGCAAAGGTTTCGACTCGTTTCCAGGAGGAGATATGGGGCATTAGTGATGGCCTCTCCTGACCGCATAATGGACATTTATGCTTGGCTGGTGGTTGTGATAAGGACAGAAAAGCGATGTAAGTGCAATGCATTATTTTGAATTGTTTTTCATGCCATGGTTCATTGGAGACAAGAGAACATGTAGAGATATATCCAGATAGAATTCAGTTCACTGCTTCGGGGAAGTTGAGGTCAGCATTCCATGATGCTACAGAAGTTGCGTGTAAGGGTTTGATGAGACGTGTGTTCAGAAGTTTATATGTCCGAAATCTTGAATCGTTGTTTTTCCAAGAGAGTGTCCAGTAATGAAATTTGGAAGCATTGAGATTTGTTTGGGCATAGGCTGGCAGCATGTTGGACAGCTTGATGAACAAGCAGGAAGTAGTGTTTAGGTAGGCCGTAGAGGGTCAGATTTTGGGAGAACGGTCTGACGTTACCTTTGTCTGAATCAAAGGGTTGAGGAAATTGCAATAATTTGTGGTGTTTTCAGATTTTGAATCATGGGTGATACTTGGTTTGCTGGAAAGATGGATTCTCGTGAGTTGGAAGGTGTTGGGATACCCAAGGGGAGAGGTTTAATTTTCGTCTGATCTCCCGCCAGGCAATCAGCCTGTCTCGGTAAAGCAGGTTTTGTTGGAGATGAGGGGGTGAAGAGCAGAGTTTGCAGTGGAGGAGGGCCTGCAGGCTGAATAGAGTAGCCATGTGGGCTTTTATGTCGAAATTGGAGTATCTGGAGGTTTGAGAGATCCAGTCTAGACATATTCTTAAAAGATAGGATAGATTGTACACTCTAAATATTAGGAAAAGTTTGCTCAATGAAATGCAGGGGCGCCTGCATCTTTCAGAGAAAATTTGATTGGACTTTATGTTTTCTTTGGACATCTTTGTGTCATAGGAGAAGGGGAATGGTTTGGAGGGTGCATAGTAGTCTGGCAAAGCTGACCATTTTAAACAAATGACACCTCCCCAAGAGCGAGATGGGGAGGTCCATCCACGTCTCAAATTCATCAATAATTCTAGTGATTACAGGGGTGAAATTGAGATTGTAAAGAGAAGTGGAAGTTTTAATTTTTTTTTTTTATCACTAGGTAGGTGATGTGACTTTTTGCTACTGAGAAAATGGAGGAAGCCGTCCATGAGGGGGATCTAGAGTGGAAGAGAGAAAGGTTCTCATTTTTGGCAAAGTTGATCCGAAGGCCTCAGTATCCTCTGAACATTGTGAAGATGTCCTGTATAAGGGTCATGTTGGATGCAAGGTCAGAGGAGAAGATGAGTATGTCATCAGCAAACAGTGCAAGATGTAATTCCTGATGTCCGATATGTACGCCGCGTAGGGAGGGGTGGGAGATCAGAAAGAGAGAGAGATTTGAGGGCTGGATTGAAGAGAAGTGGGGAGAGGGGACACCCTTGTCGGGTACCTTTGTAAAGTTTCATAGATTTTGAGATGCAGCTAGCTGCTACTATGTTTGCTGTAGGAGCAGCATACATAGTGGTATTTAAGTGGGGGAAGGGTCCGGAGAATCTGAAATTCTGTAGGACTAACCACAACCAGGGGAAGCTCACATTGTCAAAAGCTTTTTCTGCAACAAGAGATATTATGGCTATGTCATCACTAGGGTTCATCTTGCAATGCTCGAGGGAACTGTCCGAATATTGGATGATGCAGAGCGGCCTTGAGGGAATCCTGCTTGTGCTGGATGAATTAAGGTGGGCATGATGTTTGCGATTATCTTGGAAAGGATTTCAGAGTCTAGGTTGAGGAGGGAGATCAGTCTATAGGAGCTAGGTTCTGATGGGTCTTTACCCTTTTTTTCTATTAGCTATATATATATATTATATATATATATATATATATATATATATATATATATATATATATATATATATATATATATATATTATATATATATATATTAGCCATATATATAAATATATTAGCTATATGTGTGTGCCACCAGCTTGTAGAACTTAGGGCTATAGCTGCCTGAGCTTTCCCATTTGCAATGGAGGAAATTGTATTGTGGATCTCTTGCTCAGTGATTGGTGAGTTGAATTGTGAGAGGAGAGTTGGGGGAGAATTTGAGGGAGGGGATACTTTTTTAGGAAATCTTGTGCAGCTTTTTGATCAGTGAGGTCTGGGCTGTTTAGAGTGGTATAGTATTGTTCAAGAATAGAAATAATGTCGTCGGGGGAATTGCATGTGTTACCTTGGGTTTCACGAAGTGCAGTTATATGGGTAGGGACGTGTACGGCCTTGCATAGCCTCGCAAACAATTTGTCAGGCTTGTTGCCAAATTTTTGGAACTGCAGATTGTTATAAGATTTATGGATGCATTCTTGCATGTCTGGGGTGTTGTGTTTTTTCCCCCTACACTTGTTACATATTACAATTTTGGCTTGGCCCCCAACATATGGTTAATTCCGGGGGTTTCTCTTTTTCCCCTTTTTTCAGATCTGGTTGTAAACTTCAGCATATTCTCAAGACTTCATCAATGCTGTGTGATACTTACCAAATGATTTTAAGTTAAGGATACTGTGTCACTTTAAAAAGTCTAATCTATATGCATGAACACTTGGATCCTGAAGAAGCTCATCAAGCATGAGCAAAATGCGTAGATCCATAATTAGATCACACAGTCCATTCATAGGTCTTGTGATGTATTTTATACATGTATTGTTATATCTTTATGACTGTATTACTTTTAATTTGCATTTTGTATTTTCAAATAAACATGGATCAATTCCTTTTAGACCCCATTCACACTAGCGCGACTTGTCAGGCGACTTGGTTGCCTGACAAGTCACGGTGGGTAGCCTGCCATTGATTAGCACAGGACCCGTTCTAATAGGAGCGACACAAGTCGCTCCAACTTAGAAAAAGGGTCCTGTACTACTTTGGGGCGACCTGGAGGCGACTTGCATTGACTTCAATTATACGAAGTCCGTGCATGTCGCACCGAGGTCGCGGTGCACGCTGTGCACCGTGACTTCGCAGGTCGCCCCAGCAAGTCGTGTCGCCCCTGTGGGAATGGGCTCTAAATCTATCTTGTTGGTGATATCATGACACATTTACAGTATCTCACAAAAGTGAGAACACCCCTCACATTTTTGTAAATATTTTATTATAACTTCGGAGACTAGGCCGCAAGCCAGTATTCCAACATGATAAAGACCCCAAAAAAGACCTCCAAGAGGACCACTGCCTTGCTAAATATGCTGAGGGTAAAGGTGATGGACTGGCCAAGCATGTCCTAAACCCTATTGAGCATCTGTGGGCATCCTCAAATGTAAGGTGGAGAAGCGCAAGGTCTCGAACATCCACCAGCTCTGTGATGTCGTCATGGAGGAGTGGAAGAGGACTCCTGTGGCAACCTGTGAAGCTCTGGTGAACTCCATGCCCAAGAGGGTTAGGGCAGTGCTGGAAAATAATGGACACTTTGGTCCCAATTTGGACAATTTAGGGGTATACTCACTTTTTTTTGCCAGTGGTTTAGAAATTAATGGCTGTGTGTTGAGTTATTTTGAGGGGACAGCAAATTTGCACTGTTATAAAAGCTGTACACTCACTACTTTACATTGTAGCAAAGTTTCATTTCTTCAGTGTTGTCACATGGAAAGATATAATAAAATATTTGCAAAAATGGGAGGGGTGTACTCACTTTTGTGAGATACTGTAAATCCCCATAGTCAGGATTGGTAGATTCATTCCTTCGCTTGCCCTTCCCTTTTCCCAATACCCCTCTCCCTATTTTTCTCCTACCATACCTGGTTATACTTACCTAATTTTTACCTTACTTAAGGGGATGGTGCCAGTAATTTTATATACAAAAATTATCTCTCCATACAATCATGTCTGCCTATAGATCAAAGTTTTTTTTGGCCTTCCGCCATTCCATGCAGTGTACAGGGGTGTTGTTTTGTAAAAGCTGTGTTTGGGTTTGACGGAAGCGGTCGCTGGCTTCATGGAATTTTTTTGAGGGCCTTTCTTTTATAGAAAGAGGTAAGCACAATAACACGGCTGCGTAGGACGGTTTTGCCCGGGTCCCAGAACAGGTTGGGATTGGTCTGAGATTGCGATTGTGTGAATAAGTGTTTCTGAGATGTAGGGAAGTAGAGCCAAATTGCATAGTAGGTAATCTATTATGGACAGGGTGTGATGGGCTGGTGAATAGGAGTATTCCCTACCTTCGGCCCTGGATCAGTGAGCTATAGGGCTAAAGCTAAGGATTGGGGGCGTAAACCTTGGTCACTATGAGGTCTCTGTTAGTGATAGGAAGGTGAAGGGATAGAAGTCTCCCTTCCTCGTCAAGTGCAGAGGATACAACCTCTCAAGGAAGGTTTTCGTGAATCAGTATCAGGACCCCTGCTTTGCCTTTTACTGAGGCTGAGCCATATGTTGGACCTACCTATAATTTGCGCATACACCAGAAGTCAGTCTCTTTAACTGGTGAAGTATCTCCATATGTTTGTGGGTGAACTGAAGTCCCTTGACGTTCCAAGAGATAATTTTCATAGTCTAAGAGGGGTTATAGGTTGGGTAATTGTGAAGATTAACTAGTCAGTCTGTGCTTTAGTAGAGGGATAGCTATGCCGGGGTCAGGGAATTAGGAGGGTGGTACGAGAGGGAGGTGGGAGGGGGGTAGGTATGAGTCCTGGGGGGGTATAGAGTAATGTGAGTGTTCTGAAGAACAGCTGTAAGAAGAAATGCAGTAAAAGTGAAAACAAATGTACAGTTTTATGAAAGCCTAGACTACACTTTCTTCCACACATACCTATCACCATAGGACAGCGTTACTGGAGAGGGGGGACTAGGTTGGTATGTTAATTTGTGTATGCAAGGTGTTCATCACCACTAGGACAGGTAAATGGACTTGGATCACCTATAGGTTCGAATTAGTGTGGGTAGGTACCATACCACGTCTCCGAAAGAAGAGTAACCCGAATCGGTGTAAAGCGAGAACAAGCATTATGATTCGGGGGGCCAGGAAGGTGAGGGGCATTGGCCTCACTGGCCTATGATGTTATGGTTCAGTGCTGTTTTGGCGAGCCCTGGTTGTTTGAGTAGCGTAGCTGTTTTGGTGGGTCCCACTGCGCTGATCCCTGGAGCCTTCGGGATATCTGTTGGTCTCCATGGGGGAGATTTCCTAGGAGAAATGTAGGTTCACCTGCATGTAGGAAGCCGCTTCGTCCAGGTTTGTGAAGGATTTAGTCTCCCCTGCCTGGTTTGTGAGGCAAAGGACAGCTGTGTATGCCAGTGAAAATTTGACTTCCTTCAGGTGGGGGGTTGAACAGATGGATTGAAATGCTTTCCGCTTGCCAGATAATTCTCGCAAGTAGTCTGTGAATATGAGAAATTTGTGCCCATCCAGCTGGAGGGTGTTGGCATTTCCAAACGACCTTAAGATGGCAACTCTGTCTGAGTAGTTTAGATATCTACCGATGATCGGACGCGTAGAGCGGCGGTCATTGGGTGGAGCACCTACTCTGTGGGCTCTTTCCACCACGCAGAGTTTGTCGATACCAAAGGCCACAGGAATGCGGGTATTGCATAGATTTGCTGGTGAACCGACATTGTATGTTTCTAGGAGACCTATGATTCTAAGGTTGTTGCAGAATAATCTGTTTTCTAAGTCATCCAGTTTTTCCAGTATGTACTGCTGGGACTGTGACGCCTGATGTGCAGCTGCCTGGGAGCTCTGTGCCTCCTCCTCCAGGTCTGATATGCGGTGTTCTGCTTCAGACAGCCTGTGTGCCTGCTCTCTCAGCTCCCTCCGGAGCTGGTCAATCCCTCCATCAGCCGACTCCGATGCAATCAGCGATACTGCTGGGAGCCCCCCTGGGCTGGAGCTGTGAATCCTGTGAGTAGTGGTAGGCCACGATCCTCTCACACAGCGTCAAACTGGTGCACACTCAATGGATCCAGGGTAGCAAGAGAGCATGGGCCTGTTCATCAGATCCCTTTATAGTCTCTCCCCTGGAGCAGATGGCTTGCTGGGAGGTGTAGTTCATGGATAGTTCTGCAGTTCAGTGAAGTCTGTTCAGGAGACTACAGTTCCCACAATGCTCTCCTTTAGGCTCAGGAGTATGATGTATGTAATCCGAGCCCAGCACTAGGGGAATATAGAGACAGTTTCAGAAGGCAGAGGACAAGTCTGCAGTGTCAGAAAACTGTAGTCCGCTCCCAGCTACATCTATATACTAAGAGACTCAGATTGAACCTGTGCAAATCCTATATTCTTACATAACCTCTATTAAACCCCAGCTAGTGGTCAAGACATTGCAGGTGGAATTCCACCATATTTTCCTACAAGGATATTTTTTGAAGCTTGCACTCACCATCCTCATGCAGTATGCAAGAAAACAAATGCATTTCAGATCAAGGAGTCACCATGGACTTGTTGAGTCCACTCTCTCCTCGTATAGAGAAAAACAGCCCCCAGGAGAAATTTCTCAATGTGTCATTCGGCCAAAAGTTTAGACATTTGCAAAAAAAAAAAAAAAAAAAAAAACAAGTAAAAACAGGTATGACTCCATTACTCATAACTTTCATTAAAACAGAAAAAAAGCTTACAACTACTGTAGAAGATCTGGGTTTTCTGGCTAGATTTTTATTTCTGACAATCTATTATTGTCTTTACCCCTACTGCTCTCTTTTTATGAGAAATAAGCCAGACAGCTTTTATCCATTGTTTATTCCCTCATTTTCTTCTACTTTACTAGTCAAAGACGGTTGTGATTTAAAAGCTCAGGCGACCTGCCAGATGTCTCAGGGCTGAAGCTCAGAATACTGCCTAGACTGCTTATATGTATTTCCCCATGTGTCCTGTCTTGGTCTTGTCTTTGATTTCCCCAGTAAAACTTTACGTGGCAAATAATATATTTGGACTTTTATACATTTGTGGGGGTTTTTTGTGAAAAGGAAAATGCATAGTACAAAATGAAATAGAAATACTCACTTTTTTAATGTTTGTCATGGTAATATAAACCTGTCAGAGCTAAATTTTGTTAAAATTCCTTTTACATGTAAAAGAAGGCAGTAAATACTCCCGTCTATCAGGGCCTATGCTGCTAAACTCCCCACAGATTATTAGGACTAGTCCTCCTAACTCCACTGAGAAACCGACACTTCCAGGAGTGTCGGACTCCTGAGTCCCTGACAGCTCTCCTTCCTTTGACCTCATGCCATTGGTGGAAAAAGTGATGAGGTCAAAGGAATGAACAGCAATAGCTGCAGGGGAACCAGGAGTTTGACACTCCTAGAAGTGTTGGTTTAATAGTGGAATTCCAAGGATCTTTCCTAGTGATCATAGTGAAGTTATAGGTAAGAGGCATTTTAATTATTTTTTTCTTTTTGCAACAGGATCACTTTAACCACTTTCTGCCTGCACTATAGCCTAAAGATGGCTACACATGCTTCCAATGCCAGGAGGGTGTACATGGACGTCCTCCCATGATTGCGCTGATCACAGATCATGGTAAAGGGCCAATCACAGTGGCCCTTTGCCACATGATCAGCTGTCAGCCAATAACAGTGAGTGTCCTCATTTTCAGCACAGTCCCAACAGTTCCCACCTGTGCTGCCAAACAGTGCCCACTAGTGCTGCCAATCAGTACCCACCAGTGCTGCCAATCAGTGCCCATTAGTGCCTCCTCATCAGTGTCACCTATCAGAGCTGCCCATCAGTGCTGCCTACCAGTGCCTATTAGTGTCTATAAGTGCTGCCTATCATTGCCCATCAGTGCGACCTCATCAGTGCAGCCTATCGGTGCCCATCAATGCATCATCATCAGCGCACATCAATGAAGGAGAAAAATTACCTATTTGCAAAAAACGAAAAAACCTAGTAGTGATTAAATACCCCCAAAATAAAGCTTTATTTGTGTGAAAAAAAATGATAAACATTTCATATGGGTACAGTGTTGCTTGACTGCACAATTGTCATTCAAACTGTGACAGTGCTGAAAGCTGAAAATTGGCCTGGGCAGGAAGGTTCCAGCACTTGGCTCCAGTGGCTTAACCGCAAATGTGCACTAGCACGGGCATCAGTAAAACCCAACCTGAGCCTTGTGCAGGGTGTCTAGTGTTCCACACGCCACAAGCATAGCTGTGCAAATGTGACAGACAGGCGGCAGTAAGAGATGACAGCTGCCTCACACATACACAGCTCACAGTGGCTTGCAGCTGAACCTGCCCTCCTCCTTGGCTGTGATGCTTTCCTGCACACAGACAGGAGGGGTAGTTGGGGAGGAGTCATGATAGGGGCAGACTGGGCTGGGGGGCAGGGTGGCAATTGGACCCCGGCCGCTCAGATGCCCGAAAGAGGCCGCATACATGCCCCCCGGACACCTGTGCAGTTCCGGACAGAACCCGCTGGGCTCACATGACTGGCCAGCTCCCTCACTCTCTCCTTCTCACCTCCTTGTCCATGAGCCCCACCCACTGATCGCTGGAGCTACCTGCTGTCAGCCTAAAGGTACCTGGATGGCGGGTCCAATGTGACTGGGGGAGGGAGGCAGTCAGTAAAGGGAGAAAAGATTAGGGGTTGTAAGGGTAAAGTGGGGATGGACTGGGGGGGGGGGGTTTTGTTAGGAAGAGAAATAGGGGGGAGGGGGGATTTGTGCTAGAAGGACTCCCCAAGGAATTCCCCTAATATGCAGGATTTCCTCTTACTTAGTGTTTGGCTATGAGACAGTAAGTGAAGGGAAATCTCCTTCCTCAATCGGACACAGATGGGAAAAAAAAATCTGTCTGGAGTTTTAACCCTCCCTTCCCGTATCCAAAATGAAAAAAAAAAAAATTTTCTACTTCAAAGCAGTGCACATGACCACAACTAACAATCACTGCTCGCTCCAAACAAAAGGATGTGAGGGGGAAAAAATATAGTGGGTGCTGGTAGTCATTCCCCCCCCCCCACACTCTCCCTACTCAGCTAGCCAGGCTCCGCTGCCTGTGTGTACTCTCCTGTGGCAGCTTACAGGGAGTTAGTGAGTAGAGATGTACCGAACTGTTCGCCGGCGGACAGTTCCCGGCGAACTTAGCATGTTCACGTTCGCCGCTGCGGGCGAACATATGCAATGTTCGGTCCGCCCCCTATAATACATCATTGAGGCAAACTTTGACCCTGAACTTCACAGTCAGCAGGCACATTTCCAGCCAATCAGCATACCTCCCTCCCACACCCTCCCACCTCCTATAAATAAGCAAGGGCAGCATCCATCTTAGATCATTCTGAAGCAGTGTGTTAGTGAGAGCAGGGAGAGTGTTGTTGCCGCTGCTGCTGCTGTTAATAGCTAGGGACAGTTGTTAGTCAGTGTTCCTGGTCTTGCTAGTCAGTGTTCTTGGTCCACTACTGCTGTAAGGACAGCATCCTGACAGCACCCCAAAAAGCCCTTCTAAGGGCTGGTATTTGTGTAATTTTTATATATATATATATATATATATATATATATATATATATATATATATATATATATATATATATATCTCTAGTGTCCCCAAAAGCCCTTTTAAGGGCTGGTAATTGAGTTTTTTCTTTATATATATATATATATATATATATATATATATATATATATATATATATATATATCTAGTGTCCCCAAAAGCCCTTTTAAGGGCTGGTAATTGAGTATTTTATATATATATATATCTATTGTACACTGCAGTTGCCTGCCCGCTGTGTGTGAGAGGCCACAGACCCACCACAGACTGTACTGTGTGAACACCACACTCATTTCGGGTGGCACAGGCACAGTACCTTGCATTTTAAAAAATATTTTTTTTTCCTCTGTCATAATTGCAGTGAGTGCTGTGTCAGGTCCACAGAGTGCACTGTACCCACTGCAGTGCACTGCCCACCACTGATATATATACGGTGGCACAGCATCTTGTTGCAAATTGAAAAAAAAATAATATTTTTTATTATTGCAGTTGCCTGGGCTGCCAGTGACTGTCAGGTCCACAGAGTGTACTGTGCCCACTGTAGTGCCACTGCGTGCCCACCCACCACTGATATATATACGGTGGCACAGCAGCTTGCAAAGTAAAAATATATATATTTTTTTTATAATTGCAGTTGCCTGGGTGCCAGTGACTGTCAGGTCCACAGAGTGTACTGTGCCCACTGCAGTGCTACTGCCCACCCACCACTGATATATACGGTGGCAGGCATGACTTTTTTTGGATTAGTGTCTGGGGGGGTCTAAAAAGCGTACCTGTGAAGTTTCAGCTCTGTAGCATGTCCAGAACCAGAAAAAAAAGATCATATAGGTGTAAAAGGGGTTCCCACCATCCCTGCTCTACTGAAAAATGATCTTTTTTTCTGGTTCTGGACATGCTACAGAGCTGAAACTCCATCGGTACACTTTTTAGACCCCCTAGACACTAAATCACACAAAAAAGTTCTTAAAAATTGTCATTGTTGATAGAGAGCCAATTATTGGAAAACTTAAAAAAAAAAAAACTTAAAAAAAAAAATTTCTTTGGATTTATTGTCTGGGGGGTCTAAAAAGTGTACCTGTGAATTTTCAGCTCTGTAGCATGTCCAGAACCAGAAAAAAAATAGAATTAGGGCTAGGGTTAGGGCTAGGGCTAGGGTTAGGGTTATTTTTTAGTGCTTAGGGTTAGAGGGTTAGAGTTAGAGGGGGTAGGGGTAGGGCTACTAACTCTAACCCTAAGTATCTCACCGTAACCCTAACCCTAGCCCCTAACACTAAACCTAACCCTAACCCTCTAACCATAACCCTAACCCTCTAACCTTAACCCTAACCCTCTAAGCCTAGCCATAAAATAACCCTAACCCTAACCCTAGCCCTAACCCTAATTCGTAATTTTTTTTGGTTCCGGACATGCTACAGAGCTGAAACTTCACAGGTACACTTTTTAGACCCCCCCCCCCCCCCAGATGCTAAATCCAAAGAAATTTTTTTTTTTTAATTTTTCCAATCATTGGCTCTCTATCAAAAAGGACAATTTTTAATAACTTTTTTTGTGTGATTTTGTGTCTGGGGGGGTCTAAAAAGTGTACCTGTGAAGTTTCAGCTCTGTAGCATGTCCAGAACCAGAAAAAAAATAGAATTAGGGTTAGGGCTAGGGTTAGGGTTAGGGCTAGGGTTAGGGTTATTTTTAGTGCTTAGGGTTAGAGGGTTAGAGTTAGAGGGGGTAGGGGTAGGGCTACTAACTCTAACCCTAAGTATCTCACCGTAACCCTAACCCTAGCCCCTAACACTAAACCTAACCCTAACCCTCTAACCATAACCCTAACCCTCTAACCTTAACCCTAACCCTCTAAGCCTAGCCATAAAAATAACCCTAACCCTAAACCTAACCCTAACCCTAACCCTAGCCCTAACCCTAGCCCTAAGCCTAACCCTAGCCCTAACCCTAATTCATATTTTTTTCTGGTTCCGGACATGCTACAGAGCTGAAACTTCACAGGTACACTTTTTAGACCCCCCAGATGCTAAATCCAAAGACATTTTTTATTTTTATTTTTTTTTAATTTTTCCAATAATTGGCTCTCGAACAAAAAATTAAAATTTTTAAGAACTTTTTTTTGTGTGATTCAGTGTCTGGGGGTCTAAAAAGTGTACCTGTGAAGTTTCAGCTCTGTAGCATGTCCAGAACCAGAAAAAAAAAAATTAGAATTAGGGTTAGGGCTAGGGTTAGGGTTAGGGCTAGGGTTAGGGTTATTTTTAGTGCTTAGGGTTAGGACACTTAGGGTTAGAGGCGTAGGAGTAGGGTTACTAACTAGGGTTGAGCGGACACCTAGATGTCCGTGTTCGACGGGTTCGGCCGAACTTTAAAAAAAAGTACGGGTCCGTGTCCCGGACTTTTACCGAACTTTTCCCAGACACCGAACCCCATTGAAGTCAATGGGGACCCGAACTTTAAGGCACTAAAATGGCTCTAAAACACCAAAGGAAAGGGCTAGAGTGCTGCAAATGGCAGCAAAACGTAATTAAGAGCATGGCAAGTGCTCTGCAAACAAATGTGGATAGGGAAATAACTTAAAACAACAAAAAAAAACAGAAAAATAAAACAATGTTCTTCTTCATCTCTGAAGGACGAGGCCCATATGGAGTAGGAGGGAGGTTGAGGTGGTGGTGGATGTGGCGGTGACATAGGCATGCGCACAGGGTGTGCCGGGTGTGCCTGGGCACACCCTAATCACCTAGGGCACATAGCATTGCCAGTGAGGAGATGGGAAAGATCTCCCTCGGACCTGCTCTGCTCTATTTCTCTTTGCCTACAGGTACATGGCCCCGATACATTACTCTCCATGCTGGCAAACACATGCATGTGTATTTCAACTTTGGGGTGCACACCTTAATGCAATAGGCTGCGCACACCTATGGGCGGTGTAGGTGGAAGCGGCGGTGGAGGAGGACCAGGGCCGGATTAAGAGCATCATGGGCTTGGTGCTGAGGATTTTGAAGGGCCTTAAGGGCCGTGCCTTGCCATGCACCCAGAGGAGGAAGGGTGCAGCCATGCATGCCTAATTCAACATGGGATGCTGTCTCTGAAGCCCATAAACACATCCATGCATCGGCAACTGTCCCTCCTTGTCCGGCCTTCGCGCTGTGTGGGGAGGTTCTGAGGGTGCTGCCTGGGGAAGCGAGCATAGAAGCCAGACTTCTGTGTTTACAAGTGACAGAAGAGCGGTAACAGTGAATATGGCCAACCCGGGGCCTATATAAAAGGTAGGGGCCTGGAGCTGCAGCTCCAATAGCCCCTACGTTAATCTGGCCCTGAGGAGGAGGACGAGGTAGCCAACACTGATTCTTTTCACAAATTTTAAATGAGGGTACACCCCAAAAGAGTGAGAAAGAGCAAAAATGGAACAATGGGTGGGTAAGGTCGGTATCCATTGCTATTCTGCATAAGGTACCGAAAAGTCCCGTGGGATCCATGCCTGGTTCATTTTAATGAACGTGAGCTTGTCCACATTGTCTCTGGACAGGTGGCTGCGCTTGTCTGTTATAACGCCCCCAGCCGTGCTAAATACCCGTTCAGATAATACACTGGCTGCAGGGCATGCCAGCACCTCCAAGGTGTAAAGGGCAAGCTCAGGCCATGTGCCCAATTTGGAGACCCAGAAGTTGAAGGGGGCAGACCCCTCATTCACTACATGTAGGCGTGTGCACACATACTGCTCCACCATGTTGGTAAAATGCTGCCTCCTGCTAAGACGTTCCATCTGAGCTGCTGGTGCTGCTGTTTGTTGTGGCGTGCTGACAAAGCTTTTCCACATTTCGGCCATGCTAACCCTGCCTTCTGGGGTGCTGGCGGTGCCCTGGTTGCGTTGGCGACCTCCTCCTCCTCCTCCTCCTCCTCTGCCTTGTGCTTCCACTGCGGCCCCGCTGTCAGATGGGAATGCCAGCAGCATGGCGTCTACCAGCGTGCGCTTGTACTCGCGCATCTTGCGATCGCGCTCCAGTGAGTGAATTAAGGACGGTACGTTGTCCTTGTAACGGGGATCCAGCAGCGTGGCCACCCAGTAATCAGCACAAGTTAGAATGTGGGCAACTCGGCGGTCGTTGTGGAGACACTGCAGCATGTAATCGCTCATGTGTGCCAGGCTGCCCAGAGGCAACGAAAGGCTGTCCTCTGTGGGAGGTGTATCGTCCGTGTCCTCTGTATCCCCCCAGCCACGCACCAGTGATGGCCATGAGCTGGCCTGGGTGCCACCCTGCTGTGAACATGGTTCCATCTCCTCCTCCAGCTCCTCCTCCTCCTCATCCTCCTCATCCTCCAGAACTGTGCCCCTGCTGGACAATTGTGTCCCTGGCGTTTGTGTGTGCAGGAACCCACCCTCGGAGCCCCTTGCGAATGACTGCCCTGAAAGCCTTGGAAATGTTACCTCTTCATCCTCCTCCTCCTCCTCATCCTGTGCCACATCCTCTTCCATCATCGCCCGAATTGTTTTTTCAAGGAGGCATAGAAGTGGGATAGTTAAGCTGAGAACGGCGTCATTGCCACTGGCCATGTTGGTGGAGTACTCAAAACAGCGCAACAAGGCACACAGGTCTCGCATGGAGGCCCAGTTATTGGTGGTGAAGTGGTGCTGTTCCGCAGAGCGACTCACGCGTGCGTGCTGCAGCTGAAACTCCACTATGGCCTGCTGCTGCTCGCACAGTCTTTCCAGCATGTGCAAGGTGGAGTTCCACCTTGTGGGCACGTCACATATGAGGCGGTGAGCGGGAAGGCCGAAATTACGCTGCAGCGCTGCCAGGCGAGCAGCAGCAGGGTGAGAACGCCGAAAGTGCGCACAAACGGCCCGCACTTTCTGCAGCAGCTCTGACATATCGGGGTAGTTTTTAAGGAACCTCTGCACCACCAAATTCAGCACATGCGCCAGGCAAGGGATGTGCGTCAAACCGGCTAGGCCCAGAGCTGCTATGAGATTTCGCCCAGGCCGGGCTTGAGGCTCGCTGGCAGCAACCACTCATTTGTCTGCTGTTCCATGCTCCTCCACAACTCCTGCGCGGTGTGTGGTTTGTCCCCCAAACAGGCAAGTTGTAAAACTGCCTGCTGTCGTTTACCCCTGGCCGTGCTGAAGTTGGTGGTGAAGGTGTTACGCTGTCCGGATGAGGAGGCGGTAGAGGATGAGGAAGCGGAGTAGGAGGAGTTAGGAACAGGAGGCAAACTGAAGCGCCCTGCAATCCTCGGTGGTGGAAGGACATGCGCCAAATTGCTATCCGCCTCAGGCCCATCCGCCACTGCATTTACCCAGTGTGCCGTTAGGGAGATATAACGCCCCTGACCGTGCTTACTGGTCCACGTATCGGTAGTTAGGTGGACCTTGGCACAGATGGCGTTGCGCAGTGCACACCTGATTTTTTCCCCCACTTGGTTGTGCAGGGAAGGGATGGCTTGCCTGGAAAAGTAGTGGCGGCTGGGCACGACGTACTGTGGGACAGCCACCGACATAAGGTTTTTAAAACTGTGTGTCTCCACCAGACGGAATGACAGCATTTCAAAGGCCAATAATTTTGAAATGCTGGCATTCAGGGCCAGGGATCGCGGGTGGGTAGGGGGGTACTTCCTCTTCCTCTCAAGTGTTTGGGAGATGGAAAGCTGAACGCTTCCACGGGACATTGTGGAGATGGTTGTTGGTGACCCAGGTGGTGGTGTTGCTGACAGATCGTCTGTTTGCGGGGTGGCAGGTGCCGGTATCACTACAGATGTGGCTGGAGCGGCCGAGACTGCAGCAGAAGAGGAAGCAGGATGAGCCAGAGACGTTTCTTGGTTTTGAAGGTGTGTACTCCACTGCAGCTCGTGCTTTGCACTTAGATGCCTGATCATGCAGGTTGTGCTCAGGTTGAGAAGGTTTATGCCTCGCTTCAAGCTCTGATTGCACAGGGTGCAAACCACTCGTGTCCTGTCATCAGCACATTTTCTAAAGAACTTCCACGCTAGAGAACTCCTTTGAGCTGACTTTGGTGCGCTCGTTCCCTTGCTGCGTTGGGCAGTAGCGGGCGTAGTGTCTAGGGCACGGCCGCTCCGCTTCTGCACCCTGCTCCCTCTTCTGCTGTGCTGGTGGCTCTGTGCGACCACCGCCTCTTCCTCCAAACTACTCAGGTCACCTGCATGACGTTCATTCCATGTGGGGTCGAGGACCTCATCGTCCTCCACATCATCTTCCACCCAGTCTTCACCCCTGCCCTCCTTGTCGGTCTCCACAATGCTGAACGCCGCAGCAGTTGGCACCTGCGTTTCGTCATCATCGGAGACGTGCTGCGATGATCCTTGCATGTACTCATCTTGAGAAATAAGTGGTTGGGCATCGCTGCACTCAATCTCTTCCACTTCTGGGGCAGGGCTAGGTGGATGGCCCTGGGAAACCCTGCTGACAGTCATCAAAAAGAAGAAGAGACTGCTGTATGGCTTGGGGCTCAGACTGCTTGCCTGATTTGCAAGGGGGTGAGGTGAAAGACGGTTGGACATCGGCTGCAGTGCCAACTGTGACCTTTCTGCAGTAGACTGGGTGGGAGACAATGTGAAGGAACTGGAGGCACTGTCAGCAGCAAACCAATCTACTATCACCTCCACTTGTTCTGGCCTCATCACTTCTAGGGGCGTATGATGCCCTACCAAATACTGATGCAGGTTCTGTCGCCTACTCACACTTGAGGAAGGTGTTTCACTTGTGCGTGTAGCTGGCACAGATCGACCACGTCCTCTCCTTGCAACAGGAGCTCTACCAGCAGCACCACGACCCAGGCCACGGCCCTTATTTGACGGTCTCCTCATATTTCTGTATTTTAAGATCTTGCCCTAGAAAGGTTTTTATTGAATAGCGGAATAGGAAATATGATCCAAAAAAGTGTATGTATCTTGCACGTACAAAACCACACTAGGCCCCAATTACTATTGTTTCTACCCCTAAAAGGATGGATTAGGAGTAGGAGGAGTATGGAACAGACAGCACCCTCAAATCTTCAGAAGTATGAGATGAACCTCAAAAACTTGGAAAGGTGGATCTCACACGTACCGACACAGACTATCACGCAATTTAATTGATCCCCAAAGGTTTTAATTGAATAGTGGAATAGAAAATATGATCAAAAAGAAAGCGTATGTATCTCACACGTACACCACCACACTAGGCCCCAATTACTATTGTTTGTACCCCTAAAAGGATGGTTGAGCAGTAGGAGGAGGAGTATGGAACAGGCAGCACCCTCAAATCTTCAGAAGTATGAGATGAACCCCAAAAACTTGGAAAGGTGGATCTCACACGTACCGACACAGACTATCACGCAATTTAATTGATCCCCAAAGGTTTTAATTGAATAGCGGAATAGAAAATATGATCAAAAAGAAAGTGTATGTATCTCACACGTACACCACCACACTAGGCCCCAATTACTATTGTTTGTACCCCTAAAAGGATGGTTGAGGAGTAGGAGGAGGAGTATGGAACAGGCAGCACCCTCAAATCTTCAGAAGTATGAGATGAACCCCAAAAACTTGGAAAGGTGGATCTCACACATACCGACACAGACTATCACGCAATTTAATTGATCCCCAAAGGTTTTAATTGAATAGCGGAATAGAAAATATGATCAAAAAGAAAGTGTATGTATCTCACACGTACACCACCACACTAGGCCCCAATTACTATTGTTTGTACCCCTAAAAGGATGGTTGAGGAGTAGGAGGAGGAGTATGGAACAGGCAGCACCCTCAAATCTTCAGAAGTATGAGATGAACCCCAAAAACTTGGAAAGGTGGATCTCACACGTACTGACACAGACTATCACGCAATTTAATTGATCCCCAAAGGTTTTAATTGAATAGCGGAATAGAAAATATGATCAAAAAGAAAGTGTATGTATCTCACACGTACACCACCACACTAGGCCCCAATTACTATTGTTTGTACCCCTAAAAGGATGGTTGAGGAGTAGGAGGAGGAGTATGGAAGAGGCAGCACCCTCAAATCTTCAGAAGTATGAGATGAACCCCAAAAACTTGGAAAGGTGGATCTCACACGTACCGACACAGACTATCACGCAATTTAATTGATCCCCAAAGGTTTTAATTGAATAGCGGAATAGAAAATATGATCAAAAGAAAGTGTATGTATCTCGCACGTACAAAACCACACTAGGCCCCAATTACTATTGTTTCTACCCCTAAAAGGATGGATGAGGAGTAGGAGGAGTATGGAACAGACAGCACCCTCAAATCTTCAGAAGTATGAGATGAACCTCAAAAACTTGGAAAGGTGGATCTCACACGTACCGACACAGACTATCCCCCAATTCAATTGATCCTCAAAGGTTTTTATTGAATAGCGGAATAGGAAATATGATCAAAAAAAGTGTATGTATCTCGCACGTACACCACCACACTAGGCCCCAATTACTATTGTTTGTACCCCTAAAAGGATGGTTGAGCAGTAGGAGGAGGAGTATGGAACAGGCAGCACCCTCAAATCTTCAGAAGTATGAGATGAACCCCAAAAACTTGGAAAGGTGGATCTCACACGTACCGACACAGACTATCACGCAATTTAATTGATCCCCAAAGGTTTTAATTGAATATAGGAATAGAAAATATGATCAAAAAGAAAGTGTATGTATCTCACACGTACACCACCACACTAGGCCCCAATTACTATTGTTTGTACCCCTAAAAGGATGGTTGAGCAGTAGGAGGAGGAGTATGGAACAGGCAGCACCCTCAAATCTTCAGAAGTATGAGATGAACCCCAAAAACTTGGAAAGGTGGATCTCACACGTACCGACACAGACTATCACGCAATTTAATTGATCCCCAAAGGTTTTAATTGAATAGCGGAATAGAAAATATGATCAAAAAGAAAGTGTATGTATCTCACACGTACACCACCACACTAGGCCCCAATTACTATTGTTTGTACCCCTAAAAGGATGGTTGAGGAGTAGGAGGAGGAGTATGGAACAGGCAGCACCCTCAAATCTTCAGAAGTATGAGATGAACCCCAAAAACTTGGAAAGGTGGATCTCACACGTACCGACACAGACTATCACGCAATTTAATTGATCCCCAAAGGTTTTAATTGAATAGCGGAATAGAAAATATGATCAAAAAGAAAGTGTATGTATCTCACACGTACACCACCACACTAGGCCCCAATTACTATTGTTTGTACCCCTAAAAGGATGGTTGAGCAGTAGGAGGAGGAGTATGGAACAGGCAGCACCCTCAAATCTTCAGAAGTATGAGATGAACCCCAAAAACTTGGAAAGGTGGATCTCACACGTACCGACACAGACTATCACGCAATTTAATTGATCCCCAAAGGTTTAAATTGAATAGCGGAATAGAAAATATGATCAAAAAGAAAGTGTATGTATCTCACACGTACACCACCACACTACGCCCCAATTACTATTGTTTGTACCCCTAAAAGGATGGTTGAGGAGTAGGAGGAGGAGTATGGAACAGGCAGCACCCTCAAATCTTCAGAAGTATGAGATGAACCCCAAAAACTTGGAAAGGTGGATCTCACACGTACCGACACAGACTATCACGCAATTTAATTGATCCCCAAAGGTTTTAATTGAATAGCGGAATAGAAAATATGATCAAAAAGAAAGTGTATGTATCTCACACGTACACCACCACACTAGGCCCCAATTACTATTGTTTGTACCCCTAAAAGGATGGTTGAGGAGTAGGAGGAGGAGTATGGAACAGGCAGCACCCTCAAATCTTCAGAAGTATGAGATGAACCCCAAAAACTTGGAAAGGTGGATCTCACACGTACCGACACAGACTATCACGCAATTTAATTGATCCCCAAAGGTTTTAATTGAATAGCGGAATAGAAAATATGATCAAAAAGAAAGTGTATGTATCTCACACGTACACCACCACACTAGGCCCCAATTACTATTGTTTGTACCCCTAAAAGGATGGTTGAGCAGTAGGAGGAGGAGTATGGAACAGGCAGCACCCTCAAATCTTCAGAAGTATGAGATGAACCCCAAAAACTTGGAAAGGTGGATCTCACACGTACCGACACAGACTATCACGCAATTTAATTGATCCCCAAAGGATTTAATTGAATAGCGGAATAGAAAATATGATCAAAAAGAAAGTGTATGTATCTCACACGTACACCACCACACTAGGCCCCAATTGCTATTGTTTGTACCCCTAAAAGGATGGTTGAGGAGTAGGAGGAGGAGTATGGAACAGGCAGCACCCTCAAATCTTCAGAAGTATGAGATTGTGTTCACTGTACCCCACAAAGATTGTGTTCACTGCACCCCACAAAGATTGTGTTCACTGCACCTCAAAAAGGATTTTGTTCACTGCACCCCACAGAGATTATGTTCACTGCACCCTAAAAGGATTTTGTTCACTGCACCCCAAAAAGATTGTGTTCACTGTACCCCCCAAAGATTGTGTTCACTGCACCCCACAAAGATTCTGTTCCTTGTACCCCACAAAGATTGTGTTCACTGCACCCCAAAAAGATTGTGTTCACTGCACTCCAAAAAGGATGTTGTTCACTGCACCCCAAAAAGGATTTTGTTCACTGCACCCCAAAAAGATTGTGTTCACTGCACCCCACAAAGATTGTGTTCACTGCACCCCACAAAGGATTTTGTTCACTGCACCCCAAAAAGATTGTGTTCACTGTACCCCCCAAAGATTGTGTTCACTGCACCCCACAAAGGATTTTGTTCACTGCACCCCAAAAAGATTGTGTTCACTGTACCCCCCAAAGATTGTGTTCACTGCACCCCACAAAGATTCTGTTCACTGTACCCCACAAAGATTCTGTTCACTGCACCCCACAAAGGATTTTATTCACTGCACCCCAAAAAGATTGTGTTCACTGCACCCCAAAAAGGATTTTGTTCACTGCACCCCAAAAAGATTGTGTTCACTGCACCCCACAAAGATTGTGTTCACTGCACCCCACAAAGATTGTGTTCACTGCACCCCACAAAGGATTTTGTTCACTGCACCCCAAAAAGATTGTGTTCACTGTACCCCCCAAAGATTGTGTTCACTGCATCCCACAAAGGATTTTGTTCACTGCACCCCAAAAAGATTGTGTTCACTGTACCCCCCAAAGATTGTGTTCACTGCACCCCACAAAGATTCTGTTCACTGTACCCCACAAAGATTGTGTTCACTGCACCCCACAAAGGATTTTGTTCACTGCACCCCAAAAAGATTGTGTTCACTGCACCCCAAAAAGGATTTTGTTCACTGCACCCCAAAAAGGATGTTGTTCACTGCACCCCAAAAAGGATTTTGTTCACTGCACCCCACAAAGATTGTGTTCACTGCACCCCACAAAGGATTTTGTTCACTGCACCCCAAAAAGATTGTGTTCACTGCACCCCAAAAAGGATTTTGTTCACTGCACCCCAAAAAGGATTTTGTTCACTCCACCCCAAAAAGATTGTGTTCACTGCACCCCACAAAGATTGTGTTCACTGCACCCCAAAAAGGATTTTGTTCACTGCACCCCAAAAAGATTGTGTTCACTGTACCCCCCAAAGATTGTGTTCACTGCACCCCACAAAGATTCTGTTCACTGTACCCCACAAAGATTGTGTTCACTGCACCCCACAAATGATTTTGTTCACTGCACCCCAAAAAGATTGTGTTCACTGCACCCCAAAAAGGATTTTGTTCACTGCACCCCAAAAAGGATGTTGTTCACTGCACCCCAAAAAGGATTTTGTTCACTGCACCCCACAAAGATTGTGTTCACTGCACCCCACAAAGGATTTTGTTCACTGCACCCCAAAAAGATTGTGTTCACTGCACCCCAAAAAGGATTTTGTTCACTGCACCCCAAAAAGGATGTTGTTCACTCCACCCCAAAAAGGATTTTGTTCACTCCACCCCAAAAAGATTGTGTTCACTGCACCCCACAAAGATTGTGTTCACTGCACCCCAAAAAGGATTTTGTTCACTGCACCCCAAAAAGATTGTGTTCACTGCACCCCACAAAGATTGTGTTCACTGCACCCCAAAAAGGATGTTGTTCACTGCACCCCAAAAAGGATGTTGTTCACTGCACCCCAAAAAGATTGTGTTCACTGCACCCCACAAAGATTGTGTTCACTGCACCCCACAAAGGATTTTGTTCACTGCACCCCAAAAAGATTGTGTTCACTGCACCCCAAAAAGGATGTTGTTCACTGCACCCCAAAAAGATTTTGTTCACTGCAGCCCAAAAAGATTGTGTTCACTGCAGCTCACACACAGAAAAATGGATGTGGATCACTGACACCTGCCTATCTCCTATCCCACACCACACAGCAATATCGATTGTAGTTTGTAGAACATAGTTTCCCTAAAATTCAGCAGCAGCCTCTCCCTAACAGGATTGAGAAGAGATCGTAGATCGGGACTAAGTGCAGACCCCACACAGCAATATCGATTGTAGTTTGTAGAACACTCTGACCCTAAAATTCAGCAGCAGCCTCTCCCTAACAGGATTGAGAAGAGATCGTAGATCAGGATTGAGTGCAGACCCCACCCCCCACACAGCAATATCGATTGTAGTTTGTAGAAGACACTGACCCTATAATTCAGCAGACTCTATCCCTAAAATGCCTACAACTTGCCCTGCCTAAACACTCCGACCTGTCCCTCAATTCTATCCGGACACAAATGTTTTTTTCCTGCCTGTCTTTCCCTAATCAGCAGCCAGCACGTTGATGTGTGCTCTGTCCCTGATCTAAGCAGCAGAATGAAGACGCTGCGGCTGCCTGGAACTTATAAAGACTTGGTCACATGCTTCAGACGGCCAATCACAGCTACTGAGACATTTGCAGGCATGGCTGGGATGGCTTAAGGCACACCAGTTAAACGATTGTTGATTGGCTGTTGAAAGCCCGCCATGAAAAGAGCGCCAAAGCATGCAAAACCCGGAAATAAAACGACTGAACACGGATTTTTACCCGAACATACAGTAAAGTGTCCGTGTCCGTGTTCGGGTACAAAAAATCCAATTATTCGGTACGAACACGAATAATACAGTCCGTGTTCGCTCAACACTATTACTAACTCTAACCCTAAGTATCTCACCGTAACCCTAACCCTAGCCCCTAACACTAAACCTAACCCTAACCCTTAAAGCCCAGTTCCTGTCCCATTTTGGTCGGTTCTGGTCTGTTTGCGGTTGTTTGCGGTGCGTTAAACGGGGAGTTTGGTCTGTCACTGTGAAGCGGGGCGTAACCCTTACACTACCTGATCGATACAACATCATACCTGATCGTATACACACACTCGATGTTTTAAAGCACGTTATTCCAAACAATTTAGGAATGTTAGGTGATTTATGCCCTTTATGGAATAAAACCCGACTCTGAGTCAACTACGTAATTTTCCATGGGAGTTTTGCCATGGATCCCCCTCCGGCATGCCACAGTCCAGGTGTTTGTCCCCTTGAAACAACTTTTCCATTACTATTGTGGCCAGAAAGAGTCCCTGTGGGTTTTAAAATTCGCCTGCCTATTAAAGTCTATGGCGGTTCGCAATGTTCGCCGGTTCGCGAACATTCGCCGATGTTCGCGTTCGCCGTTTGCGAACGGCAAATTTTATGTTCGCGACATCACTATTAGTGAGACAACAGCAGCTGCGGGGGATTTCCTCCCCCTCCTTCCCCCCACCGAGCGGTGCCTAATAGACAGCACGGCCACTAATGCCAACACCTGATTTGTCACAGACAGGACCAATTAGGTGGGACCAATTATACAGAAGGAGATGAGAACCATGGGACATGTAGTCCTGAGGACCAGCAATTTCTTGGAGCAAGGCAGAGAGTAGACTAGAGCCCCCAGGATGCCCCAGGGGACAGAGGAGGGGCTGAAATGGGCAGAGTAGAGTATTAAGGGAGAAAGGGACCACGAGGCTGCAGGGCAGATGGGGAAGACCACGAGGAGCCTGGGCAAATTCAGAGGGGCCACGAGACAGCTATTGAGGCAGATATCACAGCCCAGCTGGCAACACAGCATCTCAGAAGTTTCTCCTGCCAGCAGCACCGACATCGCTCAGCCGCCAGGTTGCCAGTCGGGCAATCTGGAAGAGCCTGTTCCAAAACATCTTTTCTTTGGGCCTTCTTCTTGCAAGATTGGTGAGTGGGATGCAGCCAATTTTGTGCAAACCCTCCTTTTTTTAAGTAGGACACTGCATGCAGACACCTTTACTTTACTCACTTCATCAAGCCCTGTAGGGGACCCTTTATGCATCAGTTCTTTCATCCTGCTGAAATGATTACCTTTTATATATTTGCAAGGACATCTTGGGTCTTTCTAAAGAGCTAGCTGAAGACTCAAAACCTCATCTCCAAGGAGGTGTCTCCGCTGACACCCGCTGCCCCATAGAGCTGCATGGAGGATCCGATCAGATCCGCCTAAAAAACTGACAGGCGGATCTGATCGGATCGCCCGTGTGAAAGAGCCCTAAAACCCATTCAAGTAGTGGAAGTGTATGGATTATTTATGCAGAAAAGAATATTGTTTAGTGTCACCTTAAGTGGATTTTAACCCCCCCCCCCCCCCATTTTTTTAAAACCCCCTACTAACCTGGTGGTGAGTTCTGCACATTTCAGACACTCACTCGCTGATATCCTTATCACTTCTGGTGGCGCTCTGTCCAGAGCAGCCATATTATGGGGTGATGTCGTGTGGAGGCTGCCAGCTTTTCAGGTTCCGCCTGTTGGCAGGTGCAGTCTGTAGTCCCCACTGTAGGTGGCACTCGACTCAAGCAGAAATGAAGGGGGAAGAAATTGCAAAAGGAACTTGATTCCGCTATGATTTCCTGCGGTCACCAGGGGAACAGCTGTGTGATTGGATGCTGTTGCCCCTCATGATCTCCACGGCCATCTTGGGTAAGGACAGAGCTTATTTTAGCCCCCAAGTGTACGGACAGGTTCTCCCTGTGGTAGGGACAGCATTTAGCGACAGGGAGAGGTTCCAGAGGATTTGGAAAATGCAGGGACTATGCCACCTCACCTTGGAAGCCTCTCAGTTGGGGTTGACTCACCAGGCTGTATTCCTGCTCCTCATTGCAGAAGCTGTCTGCATCATTTCAAGCTACAGAACCGCTTTAATTGATACTGCAAGTGGCCCTGGATGGTTGTGCTCACCAACCAAGCCTGGTTTTAACCTGGTAAACCATTTTACAATATACAGTCCATTCATACACAGTCATTGGACCTCAGTTTCAGACTCAGATATTTTACCATGAATCATAAACTTAAATGTACCTACACTAACACTGGTAACACACTAGAGGGTGCTACAAAGTCATACAAAGAAAAACACACAGCGCTATCATTCAAATGTACCACAATAGCATTGGTGATATTATGAGCAGGGAATGTGTGAATGCAGATCCACCACTTCCTCTTTACACCAATGGAAAAATAAAAATACAAATGTAATGAAAATAGTTGCATGTGTTTATATATCTAACAACCCTAATGTATGTAAAGTGTACTCCTCCTTACTACCATGGAATGCAAATCCACTGCATCCACATTTATGAATACAATTGTCATATATGACAGTAAAAATATAAATCTTAACACAAATATCCCCAAAAAATTAAAAAATCCAAAAAAGATGTCAATGCGCCAATAAATTAATTAAATATATGTGAGTCTTTACACTCTATTAAAAATACCAAAGTAAGTGCCAAGGTGAAAATAAAGTGCTCTGTGCTCACGTGCAGATCCTTCAATTCCTCGTTACACTGATATATTATTCGTGCACTTCCCCAAAACGAGAGGTCATACAAGCGGTGTCAAAGCGGAGTCCATATTTCTGGTTTAGCTGACGTCACATCTGGCCCGTGGAGCGCACGCCAAGGTATAGTAATACCACATGCTGTTTATTAGATTTGAATGTGAGTGCATTTCTGTATAAGTGTTTCTTAAAAAAATGCAATACTACACTATGATGGGATCCCTTCATTATTTCTTTTTGCTTTACCTGGAGCCATAAACTATCTTTAGGCTGTGTCCACATATATGCGAAATGGATGCGTTTTTACCGGCATCCAATTTGCGTAACATGTGAATGGAGCCGGTTGGCACATGTCCGAGGGGAAGGTGGTGTAATTTGGAAAAGGGTCCTATGCGTTTTTGTGTCCAGCTCAGATGCAAATTCAGGGCAAAAATTAGATCCTGAATCACAACTGAACCAGTGAACACAAACGCACTGGACTCTGGACTGCAACCCGCAGCCGGACATGTGTGAACCCAGCCTTAGGAGGAAAAGATAATACATTTCTGCTGGAGGAGGATAGAAGTGGAGGAGTCCTATTAAAAGGAGGATCCATTCCGACCCTAAATAATGTCTTCAATAATATCTTACATGCTTGTATGACCTCTCCTGCTGTATAGCGGAGGGTCCACTCCTTCCAGTAAGGGAACACTTGGGGGAAATGCACAAATAACAATTCAGTGTAAAGAGGAAGTGGAGGATCTGCAAATGAGCATGGAGCACTTTATACTCTATATACCTTGGCACATATTTTGGGATATTTAATAGAGTGTAAAGACTGTCACATATATTTTATTGGTGCAAAGAAGATCTGCGCTAGATCTGCATTGACACATTTTTTTGGATTCTTTTAATTTTTGGGGATATTAGCGTTAAGTTTTAAATTTAACACTGTTATATATGACAAATTGACATTAATTCATTAACCACTTGCCGACCGCCGCAAGTACATATACTGCGGCGGTCAGCCCCGGCCAGGCAAAGTGATGTACCGGTACGTCACTAGCCTGTCACTCGCTTGTGAGCCAATAGCGGGCGAGCATGCGCCCACTGAGGCGCACGCCCGCCCCGGCTCGTTCCCTAACAAGTCAGTGCGTGTGACATCGGGTCCGCCGGTCACTCGCGATCGTTCGCCGGGAAGGGAGAAAGGCAGGCGGCTAATGTAAACAAGCCGCCTGTCATTCTCCCCTGCGTAAAAATACAACCGTTGATCTCTGTTTTTACACTAGTAGCCATGTCCAATCACAGTTAGAAATATGCCCCTAGGACACACTTAACCCCTCCCTCTCCAATACAGTTAACCCCTTCCCTGCCAGTGTCATTTTTACAGTAACAGTGCATATGTATAGCACTGATTACTGTAGTAATGTCACTGGTAACCCCAAAAGTGTCAAAAATGTCAGTCAAGGGTCCGATCTGTCCGCCGCAATGTCGCAGTCCCGCAAAAAAAAATCACAGATCGCCGCCATTATTTGTTAAAAAAAACCCACCAAAAATTACAAAAATCTTTCCCTTTGTTAGTAAACGCGATAACTTTTGCGCAAACCAATCAAAATACGCTTTTTGCGATTTTTTTTTTTACCAAACATATGTAGCATAAAACAAATTGGCCGAAAATGTTAAAAAATCTAGATTTTTACATTTTTTGGGGGGAAATTTCATATAAAAAAATGTGAAAAAATATTGTTATTTTTGCAAAATTGACGCTCTTTTTTTGTTTATAGCGCATGATCAAAAAATCGAACAGGTGATCAAATACCACCAAAAGAAAGCTCTGTTTGTGGGAAAAAAAGGACCTCAAATTTGTTTAGGTACAGCGTTGCACGACCGCAATTGTCCATTAAAGTCACGCAGTGAAAAATCGCAAAAAAAACCCTGGTCAGGAAGGGGGTAAAATCTTCCGGGGCTTAAGTGGTTAATGTGTAAATGATGCAGTGGTTCTGCATTATTTGGTAGTAAGGAGCACAGTACACTTTACATATACAGTGGTTATAGAAAAGAATCACATTTTGTTGCTTTGCAGCCTAAAATGAAGACAGACACACTTTTTTTTAAACTAGCTGTATTTACTAGTGCAACCTATAACATCCAAGTGAAAGAAATTGGATTTTAGTCTCATATGACCATAACACCTTTTTCCACGTGGCCTCAGCATCTTCAAGGTGTGTTTAGGATGGTCAGATGAGACTAAAATTAAAATATTTGGCCTCAGTCAACACCAAACGATATGCCTGTCGGAAATCCAATACAGCTCACAGTTCAAATAACACCATTCCTAAAGTAAAGCACGAAGGTGGTAATATCCTGTTGTAGCACCCTACAGGTAGGTGCTAGGTAAACGTATAGTGGGCCTTGTCTGCCTGACAGCACGGCTGTGATTTGTTTAGTCAGGGTGTCATGGTTTCCAGGTGTGTCTGCTGAGGGGGGAGTCTCCCCACTGGCTCCTGTGAGAGGCTTCACATAGGGCAGATTATGCTGCAAAGGATTCTGGGAGTGGGTATAAGTTTGGGGGTGGCGCATGACACGATGTCTTTGGTGGGAGCAGAGTCCCAGGAGAGAGAGAACGGCTGTCTCTCCTCCTGTCTGAGGTAGAGGATCTCGGGGTGTTGCCTGCAGATCCAGAGAGTGCTGAGCTAAGCTGAGGAGATCCGGTGTGCCGAGAGCCTGCAGAGAGAGAGAGGGGTCCAGTCCCAGGAAAGCCTACACAGGTCGTGAGTACTGAGGATTGCCCCTGGGGGTCTGCCTGAAGTTAGAGGGAACCACTCCAGTGGAGGTTTCGGAGATCCAGTGCCAGCTAGTGGTGAAAGGGGGTACCTAGGTTAAGGACCCTGAAGTGACAGAGGGGGTACATAGTCAGTGGACCCTGAAGAGTTCAAGGTTAAAGGGGGCGCCTACAGTTGGGCCCCGAATTGTACAGAGTGTGCCAGTTGGAAGTTGCAGTTTTTCCAGAATCCTACAACATACTACCTCAAGCCAGTGCAAGGTGGGAGGGAAGTATTCAGTGACTTTGCAGTGCAGCAGTGTCAGCAGTTCTACAATTCACAGTCCTGTATCTTCTGGACTTCAAGTCGAAGATTCAGCATTTCTATTGAGGGACAGCGTGCTCTCAGAGTTAGTGAGCGTTGGCTGGCGCCGGCCAGCGTCAAGGAGCGCCAACGGGCATCTTTCAGGAACAAAGTCCCAAGTGTATAAAGTTGAAGCCTAAAGGAGTATCCCACTCCTTCCCTTCTCCCATCCCCTTTAAATCAAATAAAACAACAAACAAAGATGCCAGAGTTGTCGATGTCTCAGTGCTCACACCCAGGGTCTCAGCTCACATGGGCTGGAGAGGTAACCGGTACCGATGGCAGACCCACATCAGGCCACAGGCCTGGAAAACCTGCTACACTGTTATGGGGGTGTTTCTCTAAAGCAGGGACTGGAGCACTTGTCAGGATAGAAGGAAAAATGGATGAGGCTAAATACCATCAAATCTGCTGCCCTCTGCCATCTTTGGTAATAATAAAAAAAAAATCCAATAAGTTTATATTATTTGGTTTGTGTGAAAAACTACAAGTCCCATCATGCCTCTGCCTCTGGGTGTCATGCTTGTGGCTGTCAGTCTTGCTATGCCTCATGGGACCTGTAGTTCTGCAACATCTGGAGGGCCACAGTTTGCATATAACTGAACTAGGGTATATATACTGTATATTTGAAAATTGATAAGTCCTCATGTACTGACAGCCTCATTTCTTGAGGCCCTGAAATGCCAGGACAGTACAAATACTCCTCAAATTACCCCTTTATGAAAGTAGACAGTCTGAGGCATTTAGTATTTTTTGAAAATAAAGAAATTGAATACATTTATTTTCACATTTTTTACTTTTTACATACTGTCACCAGCGCAGTACAGCATCATCATATGACTGGTGTGGCAGTGGTCAGGGACACCGACTGGTGACAGTATAATATTAAAAAAATAAGTAATGTTTTATTACATTTTCTAATTTTTTTAAACATTTTTTTTAAATACTTTCAGTAGAGTAGTTCAGTGTTGCCATAGTAACACTGTACTACTCTTGGGTGAGGGAGTGATCAGGGATGATTGGGGAGGTGATTGGTGACGAAGATCCGGTCCGTTCAGTTCATCAGTTCAGTTACTTCAAAATGTATCAGTTTTCCATCTGTTTTTCATCCATTTTTCATCCGTTTTTCGTCAGTTGTTATCCGTTTTTCATCCGTTTTTCGTCAGTTAACCGTTTTTCATCCGTTGTCATCCGTTTTTCATCCGATCCGTTTTTTTGACGGATGAAAAATAGGGCATTCATTCGTTCAAAAAAACGGATGAAAACGGATGTTAATGGATGATCATCCGTTGTCATCCGTTTTTTACATAGAGATACATTGAAGTCTGTTTTTCATCCGTTAACGGATGGATAAAAAACGGACAAACGAACCGTATGTGTGAAAGGCCTCTTTCACACGGTCCGCCTCCGTAGGCGGATCCGTGCTGCTCAGCGGGGATCGATCTGCAATCCCCGCTGAGCCGGCGGATGACAGCTCCGTCTCCGCTTGCAGTGCAGAGAGGGAGGTGTATCAGCCCCCGCTGCTCTCTATGGGGGATCGGATGAGAGCAGACCCCCTGTCCGCTCTCATCCAATCCGATCCCTGAACGGATGGAAAAATAGGGTTTCCATCTGTCCAGATTTCACGGACAGGATCGGATACAGATGGCAGCGGGTGTCAGCGGAGGTGTCTCTGCTGACATCCGCTGCCCCATAGAGCTGCATGGAGGATCCGATCAGATCCGCCTAAAAAACTGACAGGCGGATCTGATTGGATCGCCCGTGTGAAAGGGCCCAAAGGGGCCTAGAGCCCCGTACACATGTAGCGATTGTCGGCCGTCTTTTGTCCGGTGCTGTCCTGTCGGTTGAAAACTGCAAAAGACTGCACACGAATTTTGTCGGCCAACAACAGCCGACTGCAGACGTGATGTCATGTGATGGTTCACTTTCCGTGTGTTTTTTCTTCTCTGAGCATGCCCAGTCTTGCTAATCTGCTGTCTGTCGGCTGAATTCTGTACTGACTGAGGAACAATCGGCCGTTCTGGTGTTGGCCAACAAAAGTTTTAAAGCCTGCACACCAGATTCTGTTCGGCTGAAAAGTCGCAGTCGGTTGTCGGAAGCATCATACTAACAAACCGACAATCGGCCGATCGGACGTTGGCCGAATATTAACGGCCGACAATCGCTACCTGTGTACGGGCCTTAACAGCTAATTTTTGTTAACTTTCATCAATGGTTACATTCATGACAGCTGTGATCACTAGTTATCTGTGATTGGCTACAGCTAATCACATGGTACAGGGTGTTGTGAATGGCCCAGGAACCATGTGATAGCTGTGGGCCAGATACAGCATTGGAAAGTCAGCTGTTATTAATTAATTTATTCATTACAGCTTTGTTGACATTGTGATCACATTGGGCCTTGGGTACCCAGATTTGTAATCTGCTGTGTCTGGCTGCATAACCCCTAAACCAGATTTTTCTTGAACGTGCCACCTAGCTGCAGTATAAGTACTGTGGCTGGTTGGCAAGTGGTTAAACCCCTGTCAGATTTTTCTTTTTTGTCATGTAGGGTTATCAGGCTCGGTTCACATTTGTGTGGTTCTGTGTGCCATGTTTGTTCAGGGAAAGCAGCCAATTGATTTGAATGAGCTGCTGTGCCTGCGTTTTTCTGTAGGAAAAAAGTGCCTGCACCTTTTTAAAATGCAACTGCACAGAAAACGCATGCATTTTCACAGGCAAGAAACCACACAACACATGTTTCAGTGCATGGGGGGCGTCATTAGTAGTTAATGGCACCCCCACAAGTTTTCTTTAAAGCACAGGGCTTTGCATGCAGCCTTATGCAGGAGAGTGTGTGATTTATATGCGTTCCCACACCTGAACAGATGTGACCCTAGCCTTAAGGGATTTCCCTTTAATTACTATTTTTATAGTTTTTATAACAGTCTATATTTATTACTATTATAGCCACAACAGGATATGAGAACAAAACTCTCCTATTCTAGTGGCCACTCAAAATTTTGGATTTTCCCATCACTTTCTTACACAGGGGTATGGGTCACCAAGACAAATAGAGGGGTGGACCCATAGCACTATTCCATACACCAGTTTTCTAGCCCAGTCCCGACCTTAACCACTTGCCAACCGCCACAAGTACATATACTGCGGCGGTCAGCCCCTCACAGGCAAAGTGACGTACCGGTACGTCACTAGCCTGTGAGGCTCTGGGGAGCGAGCGCGCGGTCACGGACTCCCCCGTGCGTGTGACCGGCGGACCTGATGTCGGGTGGAGAGGGATCGTCGGGTGGAGAGGGAGAAAGGCAGGCGGCTGATGTTTTGGTTACTCTAAAGAAGATTGTATAGAGTATGACCACCTTTAGTGCACCACCTAAATCAGTATTTAGACATATTTTAAATGCCATGACCACGAAGCAAAAGCATTATGGCCACAGCATTGTGCAGCTCAGCTGCACGTTGTTACTGCCCCCAGCTACACACCTGAAAGAAGGCTTATTGGCCTAAGGCTCCTTTCACACAGTAAGTCCGTCAAACGGACTCCGCTTTTCTCAGCGGGGGATCGATCCGCCAATCCCCCGCTGAGCAGGAGAATGACAGCTGTTCTCCGCACTGTGTGCGGAGACACAGCTGTCACAGCCCCATAGATCTCTATGGGGGAATCGGATGGGAATGGACCGTCGGTCCGTTCTCATCCGATCCGATCCGATCCGCTGGACAGATGGAAAATAGGGTTTCCATCCGTCCAGATTTGATGGATCGGATCGGTTGTCAGCGGACATGTCTCCGCTGACATCCGATGCCCCATAGAGATGCATGGGGGGACCGTTCAGATCCACCCAAAAAAATCTGAACGGTCCGCCTGTGTGAAAGGGGCCATACACACTATAAGATTTTCTGAAGACTTTTTCCTTTAGACTTACTAAAACCATATAATATGAGGTCAAACCTAAACACTTTCATAGAGCACTACATAGAAAAGGTAAATCTGAAGGAAATCTAACCACAAAAGTTGGATAGTGTGTATCCAGCTTAAGGCTGGTTTCACACAGGCTTTCTGATCAGATCCTCCTATCGGTTTTTCAGGCCAACCTGATCAGACCCTCCAGTCTCTTCTATGTAATGGCAGATGTCAGTGAACACATGCCCACTGACACCTGTCCCCATCCAATCTGATCCTTTCCGGAATAAACAGCAGATCAGATCAGATGACAGTCGGATGGAAACGGACCAGCAGTTTGTTTCCATCTGATTGCACAATAGAGGAGAGCTGGGCTGTTGCCGTGTCCACTCTGCATGGTGGAGTAGACATGGGCTTGTCATCCGATGGATGACGGATGTGGACTAAAGACATGCCTGTGTGAAACCAGCCTTGGGCTTTATACACACCTGGGTGTTTTGGGATTGTGGCAGAATCGCTGTGATTCTGCCAATCGCAAAACGCAGGTTAGGAGCCATTTTTAATTTTTTGGCTCCTAAACCGAGGGGCGTTGTTGCTGCGATTGTGCGGCAAATCATTTTGGGATTGCAGCAGATTCTTCACTACAATGGCAAAAGACAGATTCAGAGGCCGTTATTTTCAATCGCACCTAAAATTCCTCATGCGATTTATTGCGCGGCAAATGGCATGGCATCACATGACGCATTCTAGGTGCTAATGAAAATAATGACACCTGAGCCTGTGTTTTGCCATTGTAGGGAAGAATCTGCTGTGATACCAAAATGCCCAGGTCTGACTAGAGCCTTAGGCTCCTTTCACACAGGCGGACTGTTCAGATCCGACAAAAAAACTGACAGGCCGATCTGAACGGTCACCCCATGCATCTCTATGGGGCATCGGATGTCAGCGGTGACATGTCCGCTGACATCCAATCCGTCAAATCTGGACGGATGGAAACCCTATTTTCCATCCGTCCAGTGGATGGGATCGGATGAGAACGGACAGACGGTCCATTCCCATCCGATTCCCCCATAGAGAACAGAGGGGACCTGACAGCTATGTCTTCGCACACAGCACGGAGAACAGCTGTCATCCTCCTGCTCAGCGGGGGGATCGGCGGACCGATCCCCCGCTGAGAAAAATGGAGTCCATGTGTGAAAGAGCCCTAAGAGCGCAAACATTAGAGTCACCATCTTATAGACTGATAAGTATTACAAACATTCTTTAACCACTTCCCTACCGCGTATAGGGAAATGACGCCAGCAGGAACACTCTCTCCCTCCGGGCAGATGTCATATGATGTCCGCCCGTTCTCGCTGCTCTCCCACGCCCCCAGGGGCACGCAGCGCGGAGATCGGAGATGCGGCGAGTACCTCGGTACACAGCCCATCACGATCGGTGTAAAGAGCCATTAAAAAAATGTCTCTTTACCATGTGACTGGCTGTGTCCAATCACAGCTGGCCACATGCACTGTCCTCGTGCGCGCCCCCAGGAGCACGCAGAGCGGTGATCGGGGATGGAGAGTGTCACTCTGACACAGTCCATCCCCAATCAGGGTAACTGAAATTGGCTCTTTACCACGGGGCCGGCTGTGTCCAATCACAGCAGGTCACAGAATATCAACAAAAAACACGGTAACTAGCTGTTACCGTGTTCTCCTCCTCATACACAGATCCTGTGTGAGGAGGAGATTGCGGTAACAGCTAGTTACAATTACAGTCCACACTAAAACACACTGCTTGCCCCCCCAATAAAGAGGACCTGTCACTAGCCCATCAAAGTACCTGTCACTAGCCCATCAAAGTACCCCTCACTAGCCCATCAGAGTACCCGAGTACCTGTCACCACTCACCAGCCCATCGGGTACACTGATGACAGGTACTCGGGTACTCTGATGGGCTTGTGACAGGTACTCGGGTACTCTGATGGGCAGGTAACAGGTATTCGGGTACTCCTGATGACAGGTACTCGGGTACTCTGAGTACCTGTCATCGGAGTACCCTAGTACCTGTCACCAGCCCATCAGAGTACCCAAGTACCTCTCTGTTAGGGGTGGATTTTTAGAAAAATAAAGAATGAGGTTAATTTTGTTGCCTCATGTTTTTTAACACAGGGTTACCGGCTCCCACCACAGGGATTATTGGAGGACCACAAGTGTCCCAATTCTTATTTTAACAAACGTGAATTTCATCCATATAATTCTAACCTCCCTTAATACCTACAACACTCTCCCCCCCCATGTATATATTCTTATCCATTCCTCCAGGGAAACCGGACGTCTGGTAAATACATGTGCTAGGAGTCTGGTACTTTAACACACCCCAGGATTCTCATCCTCCCTTAGGATGTGTCATCCACAAGTCTGAGGTAATTAGAATTTCTGCCTACTCACGAGGGATTCGGCAATCTTCGCTTGCCCTAATACTCAATTACTTTTCCAGACCCAACACGTCCAGGATCCAGTAGCAAACCTGGGGGCCTTGGACCACAAAACCCTCCCACTCCTACTATGGGGATATCTATCTCTGAAATCTAGGTACACAACTAGAAAAAACTATGTTATTTTTTGATATAATCTTGCACAATAAGTCACTAATTTTTGTATTTCTTCACTTTTCACCTTATAGAGTTTGGTGGTGATTTTTCCTTGATAAAGGCTATAAATGCCGAAACGCGTCGGAACCCCAGTTCTACAAACGGGAATCACCACTCCGATTCAATAAGTAAAATGGTTCATAAATTGATTGTTAAATCCTGCATATGACTTTGCATCATATCACCAGTATATTTATTTTCTTTTTGCTTTGCTTTATTTATGTGTAAAAACCTTTTTAATAAAATTGATATAATTTACCATTGCCTACAAAATCCCACCTTTTTCCTTTCTTTGGCCTGAGGAACCAAACCCCTTCTTTTCCAAGTACCTCTCTGTATCCCATTAGAGTACCCAAGTACCTGTCTCCAGCCCAGATTACCCGAGTAGGGATGATGGAATGGTTCGGGTCCACCATCGGTTCGGCCCGAACATTGGGTGTTCGAGGTTCGGCCGAATTTAGAACTTTTTGCCCAAAAAGTTCGGAATTCGGCAACCAGAACCGACCAAAATGCAATGGTTCAGGAAATGGGCTTTAAAAGCCCGTGATTGGACCAGAACCATTAGCAAAAGCCAATTGAGGGGGCAGAAGAATGCTAGGAATGTTATTGGAGTGACTAGGGGGTCCCTAGACCAATCATTAGTGAATACGCCCCCCAGTATATAAGATAGCCCCCACCAAATTCCTAGCATTGTTATACTGGACATGGAAGAGAGTGGAAGCAGTTCTGCTAATTTTACTTTTAAAGTGTCATTTAGCATTTATTAGTGTGAGGAAAGGGATATCTAGTGTAGTTAGAGTGCTCCTTTACACTTTAGTTAGCTTCAAAAATTTAGTTTCTGTAGGGAAAGTGTGAAGTGTCAGGGTGACCGTAATGTAGTGTAGGGTTAACTGACTGCTATGGCAGGGTGACCGACTGACCAAACCCTTCCATACCAGGGTGACCGTAATGTAGCGTAGGGTGAACTGACAGTGACTGCTATGGCAGGGTGACCAAACCCTTCCATAGCAGGGTGACCGCAATAGAGAAAAGCTATTTTCTCTTAGGTGACTTTCGTTTCTGTAATATGGCTTCGCCGCCGCCAGCATTTTTGGCTGCAGGCATTGCTAGTGCTTTTTTGAGCACATGTTTGGAGTCAGACATGACATCTGAACATGTGTATATGGGGTATATATACACACCCATGTCTGTATATATACACCTGCATATATATAGGTGTGAAAGGAGCAGAAAAAACTACTTGCGCTAATGAAATAATTAACACCAATATATTTCTGCTCCTATCACACCTATATATGTCTAGGTGTGTATATACATATACGTATGTGTGTATATACACCACTTTACACAAGTTCAGATGTTTTGCCTGCCTCTAAAGAACCAAAAAAATGCCCAAAAAACGCTAGCATCAAAAAAAAAAAAAAAAATGCCCAGGTGTGTTGTTGCAGGCATTTTTTGGGGGTTTTTGGAGGCAGGCAAAACATCTGAACTTGTGTATAGTGTACCTGTGAAGTTTCAGCTCTGTAGCATGTCCAGAACCAGAAAAAAAGATAATTTTTCATTAGAGCAGGGAACTTGGGACCCCACTTTTACACTTATATGATTTTTTTGGGGGGTTCTGGACATGCTACAGAGCTGAAACTTCGCAGGTACACCTTTTAGACCCCCCAGACACAAAATCACACAAAAAAAGTTCTTAAAAATTGTCATTTTTGATAGAGAGCCAAGTATTGAAAAAATAAAAAAATAAAAAAATTCTTTGGATTTAGTATCTGGGGGGTCTAAAAAGTGTACCTGTGAAGTTTCAGCTCTGTAGCATGTCCAGAACCATAAAAAAAAAAGAGGTTGGCTTCTCGCTTTTCACACCTTGCCGGTTTAATAGCAGGCGTTTTTTTTGGGCATTTTTTTGTGTTCTTTTGAGGCAGGAAAAACATCTGAACTTGTGTATAGTGCTATATATACCACTATACACAAGTTCAGATGTTTTGCCTGCCTCCAAAGAACCCAAAAAACTGCCCAAAAAAAACGCTAGCGCCAAAAAAAAAACCGCCCAGGTGTGTTGTTGCAGGTATTTTTTGGGGGTTTTTGGAGGCAGGCAAAACATCTGAACTTGTGTATACAGTACCACTATACACAAGTTCAGATGTTTTTCCTGACTCCAAAGAACCCAAAAAAATGCCCCAAAAAAAACGCCTGCTATTAAACCGGCAAGGTGTGAAAAGCGAGAAGCCATATTTCAGATCTATAATTGCACTAATACAAACAATCTTTTTTTAATGGTTCTGGACATGCTACAGAGCTGAAACTTCACAGGTACACCTTTTAGACCCCCCAGATACTAAATCCAAAGACTTTTTTTATTTTTTTTATTTTTATTTTTTTTATTTTTTCAATAATTGTCTCTCTATCAAAAATCTATCAAAAATGACAATTTTTAAGAACTTTTTTTGTGTGATTTTGTGTCTGGGGGGTCTAAAAGGTGTACCTGTGAAGTTTCAGCTCTGTGGCATGTCTAGAACACCCAAAAAAAGATCATATAGGTGTAAAAGTGGGGTCCCAAGTTCCCTGCTCTAATGAAAAATTATCTTTTTTTCTGGTTCTGGACATGCTACAGAGCTGAAACTTTACAGGTACACTTTTTAGACCCCCAGATACTAAATCCAAAATTCAAAATTAAAAAAATCTCTTTTTTTTTTTTTTCAATAATTGTCTTTTTTATCAAAAATGACAATTTTTAAGAACTTTTTTTGGGTGATTAATAGTCCCTGGGGAATGACCCAGAACCCTAGGCACTTTTTAGGGGCATTTATTGGGTTTTAGGGCTTTAAAATGGTGTTTTTTGATTACCGAAGTTCGGGTCCATTGATTTCAATGGGGTTCTAAAATCCGGGCCAAACTTTCGGGTAGTTCGAATGTTCTGGCCGAACCGAACTTTTCAAAAGTTCGATCATCCCTATACCCGAGTAAATGTTTCCAGCCCAGAGTACCTGAGTATCTGTCTCCAGCCCATCAGAGTATCCAATTACATGTCAGAGTACCCGAGTACCTGTCACCAGCCCATCAGAATACCCGAGTACCTGTCAGAGTACCCGAGTACCTGTCTACAGCCCATCAGAGTACCTGAGAACCTGTCTCTAGCCCATCAGGGTATCTGAGTACCTATCTGCAGCCCAATAGAGGACCTGAATACCTGTCTCCTGCCGATCAGAATACCCGAGTACCTGTCTCCTGCCCATCAGAATACCCGAATACCTCTCTGCAGCCCATCATAGTACCCGAGTACCTCTCTGTAGCCCAGAGTACCCGAGTACCTGTCTCCTGCCCATCAGAATACCCGAATACCTCTCTGCAGACCATCAGAGTACCCGAGTACCTGTCTCAGGTCCAGAGTACCCAAGTACCTGTCTCAGGTCCAGAGTACCCGAGTACCTGTCTCAGGTCCAGAGTACCCGAGTACCTGTCTCCAGTGCAGAGTGCCCGAGTACCTATATGCAGCCCATCATATTACCCGAGTACCTGTCTCTAGCCCATCGGCCACGAAATGGAAGGGGTATTGCTGGCAGTATAATGAAAGCACCTGCAAATTTAGAGGTTCCTGTCGCTTTCGACACAAATGTGCAAGTTGTGGCGGGGGGGTCACCTATCCTCCAAGTGTTTAAAACAGGGTAGAGGCAGGAGTTCTGACACTGGAAAAAGGGAAGACGCCGGTGAGAGTGAAAAAGCTGGCCCTGTTCCTAAGTAGGTATCCTAATCGGGAAGCTGCCAGACTGTTGCTCAGCGGTTTTACGGACGGTTTTCACATTCCTTGCTTGTTGACTGTAGTCCCCCCAGTCTCCGGTAATTTGAGGTCTGCTAGGTTGCATTCTGCGGTTGTATCTGAAAAACTGCAGAAGGAGGTGGCGTTGGGTAGAATGGCGGGCTGTTTTTCCGCCCCTCCACTACAGGATCTTGTAGTGTCCCCCTTGGGTGTGGTTCCAAAAAAGGAACCCAATAAATTTAGAAAAATTGTGGTAGGGGAGATAGCGGCTTTTTAAACAAACATTCGTTGGCACCTCCCCCAAAGAGCAAAAATTGTGTGTAGAGGGTAAAGGCTCGTGCTGGTCTGCACGACAAAGTAATGCAGGCCAGCCACAGAGCCTGGGGGTTTAAATGTGCCACATATATTGAAAAAATATATCCACATTTCCAAGCAATATTTAAAACAATAGATACAAATTTTATTAGTTTTTGTTTACAAAATAATACCAAAGAAAGGGAAAGACATACATATACAGTACAAAGATAGTATATTGATTATATTCATTACACTTCAGGAAGCCCAATAATAAGGGCTGTACAAATAGAAAGGGAGCTGGAACTACGCGTTTCACAGAGAATGCTTCTTCGGGCTCCAGCAAGTTAAGAACATTCATTTTTCTGAGAAGTAAATAGTATATACATTAGTTTTCAGAGGAAGATGTATATTCACATTATTCACAAACTTGAAAAGTATAGGTTTAAAATCAGAAATAATTCCAGGTTTATTACGTTCTATCTTATCCAGATAAGGAATATTATTTCTCTCTGTATGGCTAAAGATAATATTTTCTCCTTTTAACCACTATATATCCAATATTTTCTACTTTATAACATTTCATCTCTATCTTTATATAAAGGCACAATAAATGTTATCTCCTTTAACGACATATTGAGTATGAGGGCAAAAAGAAAAAGGGGGGGGAAAAAGGGGGGAAAAGAAGAAGAAGGAAGGGAAAGGAGAAGGGAAAAGGGAAAAAGGAGAAGTTCCGTTCACAGGCTTTTAATCTTGTTGGTATGCATATTGCTACTCATTGCTTACAAGCACATCCTCTGCTGACACCGAGGGTGGAACTCTACCGTCACTTCCGGTCCATGTGACCGGAAGTAGACGCTATTGACTGATACACAGGAACGTCCTCCCGCATGTCCAATCCGGACATTTGGTGGGCGGACGTGGGGGGCGGGAGACGCAAGAGAGGCGGGTTGGCGCCAAACCCATCTCTATTTAACCAACAAACAAATGTGCAGACTACCATTGCCAGCTGATACAAGGGGATATACTTTCCAGCAAATCTTTGATTCTTTATGACCCGTATACTCTTTCAATCTGCGCTGATGGAACAAGGTAAAACTTCTGGATTTTAAATATATTTTTCCCCCTTTTTTGATATCTACCTTTTGGTCAAATTTGACCTCTTTTAATAATGCAAAATTGGTCAATTTTCCTCATTATATGTCCCCTATAGACAGGGTCTCTGAGACTGGTATCCAGTCAGTGGAACCCCTAAACAGCGCTATTTAAAGAGACGGCTAATCATTTCATATCAACATCCCCATGGCATATCCAACCCTTTGAATACCACACGTCAACCATCTCCTTGGAAGCTTACTTATATTTTGTTATATACATATTTCTTTGAGATTATTCATCTCATCCGCACAGGGTAAGTCTTCCCTGGTGAAAACGATTTTCAGACTCATTTGACCTGTCAAATTTCATTAATCCCTTCTTTTTCTTTATTTCTTCCCTTTTATTCTTTTTATCAACCTCTTTTCTTGTCACAATCCTCTTATCAACCTTAGATAGCAGTGTTCCCTTATATATATTACTGGGACTTTTAAACACTGATTGGTATCTAAGGCTTTAATCTTCCTCTTCATAGCCTGGGTGATATTTTAAATATTTCACACTCTATCCATCCTATAATCTTTTTTCAATTCCACAATTGGTTTAAATAACCCAGATGTATTTTCTGTAATATTGTTTCCTTGCTCCTAGGTTTCAAATGTTATCCCTCCATTCTTTTCCCTACCCTTTCCTCCCCAGTCCTTCCCCATCTATGTTCTTTTGAAAGACACATACCCAGTCAACAGACTATATATATGTATTCCGTAAGAATCAGCGATACAACAATGTTATAGGTAAGCCTTTCTTGCCATATATCTTTGAAATATTCTAATCTTCTAATCTTTCATTTTGTCATTTGCATTATGGATGTTATATACATACGAATAACCAATGAATGAGAAATATTAATGAAATATGATATCTTCTTAACTAAATACAAAGCTTTTGCATATTCTCACACCACCTCTTTTCTCGTCTGGCCTCCTCCCCAGGGCGCTCTGGACTTCCTACCCAGTGGCTGCCAGGGACCTGGCCAACACGCCCCCCCTTAAGCTCTTCTGACTGACTACTATATATACAAGAAGCTTCTCCTCTGTTTTTTCTATTGTCTTTACTTTTTGTCTTTCCTCTCCCCTTTCTCTTTCTCCTTCTCCTTTTTCCCTTTTCCCTTCTCCTTTCCCTTCCTTCTTCTGCTTTTCCCCCCTTTTTTCCCCCCTTTTTCTTTTTGCCCTCATACTCAATATGTCGTTAAAGGAGATAACATTTATTGTGCCTTTATATAAAGATAGAGATGAAATGTTATAAAGTAGAAAATATTGGATATATAGTGGTTAAAAGGAGAAAATATTATCTTTAGCCATACAGAGAGAAATAATATTCCTTATCTGGATAAGATAGAACGTAATAAACCTGGAATTATTTCTGATTTTAAACCTATACTTTTCAAGTTTGTGAATAATGTGAATATACATCTTCCTCTGAAAACTAATGTATATACTATTTACTTCTCAGAAAAATGAATGTTCTTAACTTGCTGGAGCCCGAAGAAGCATTCTCTGCGAAACGCGTAGTTCCAGCTCCCTTTATATTTGTACAGCCCTTATTATTGGGCTTCCTGAAGTGTAATGAATATAATCAATATACTATCTTTGTACAGTATATGTATGTCTTTCCCTTTCTTTGGTATTATTTTGTAAACAAAAAATAATAAAATTTGTATCTATTGTTTTAAATATTGCTTGGAAATATATACATATATATATATGTGGCACATTTAAACCCCCAGGCTCTGTGGCTGGCCTGCATTACTTTGTCGTGCAGACCAGCACGAGCCTTTACCCTCTACACCCAATAAATTTAGACTTATTCATCACCTTTTGTATCCTCAAGGGGTTCAGTCAATGGCGCCATTGACCCTGAGTTGTGTGCGGTGTCCTATGCCTCTTTTGATAGGGCAGTGGCCTGGGTTCTTTGTTTTGGCAATGGTGCACTTATGGCTAAGACGGACATTAAGGCCGCCTTTAGACTGTTACTGGTGCACCTGGGGAGTTTACATTTGTTAGGGTGTGTTTGGCAAGGTGAACTTTTTGTGGACCGTTGTTTGCCCATGGGCTGCGCCATTTCTTTTCGAAACCTTTAGCTTGTTCCTGGAGTGGGTGGTTAAGGACATTTCTGGTTTGTCTTCAATTATTTATTACTTAGATGACTTCCTGGTTATCAGTCCTCCTGGCGATTTGACTTGCGTGATGCTGTTCACTACAATTCAGCATACAGCTGCAAGAAAAAGTATGTGAACCCTTTGGAATAATATGGATTTCTGCACAAATTGGTCATAAAATGTGATCTGATCATCATCTAAGTCACAACAATAGACAATCACAGTCTGCTTAAACTAATAACACACAAAGAATGAAATGTTGCCATGTTTTTATTTAACACACCTTGTAAACATTCACAGTGCAGGTGGAAAAAGTATGTGAACCATTGGATTTAATAACTGGTTAAACCTCCTTTGGCACAATAACTTCAACCAAACGTTTCCTGTAGTTGCAGATCAGACATGCACAACGGTCAGGAGAAATTCTTGACCATTCCTCTTTACAGAACAGTTTCAGTGTAGCAATATTCTTGGGATGTCTGGTGTGAATCGCTTTCTTGAGGTCATGTCACAGCATCTCAATCGGGTTGAGGTCAGGACTCTGACTGGGCCACTTCAGAAGTCGTATTTTCTTCTGTTTAAGCCATTCTGTTAATTTCCTTCTATGCTTTGGGTCATTGTCCTGTTGCAACAGCCATCTTCTGTTGAGCTTCATCTGGTAGACAGATGGCCTTAAGTTCTCCCGCAAAATGTCTTGATAAACTTGGGAATTCATTTTTCCTTCAATGATAGCAATCCATCCAGACCCTGATGCAGCAAAGCAGCCCCAAACCATGATGCCCCCACCACCATACTTCACAGTTGGGGTGAGGTTTTGATGTTGGTGTGCTGTGCCTCTTTTTCGCCACACATAGTGTTGTGTGTTTCTTCCAAACAACTCGACTTTGGCTTCATCTGTCCACAGAATATTTTGCCAGTACTGCTGTGGAACATCCAGGTGCTCTTGTGCAAACTGTAAGCGTGCAGCAATTTTTTTGTTTGGACAGCAGTGGCTTCCTCTGTGGTATCCTCCCATGAAATCCATTCTTGTTTAGTATTTTACGTATTGTAGATTCGCTAACAGGGATGTTAGCATTTGCCAGTGACTTTTGTAAGTCTTTGGCTGACACTCTAGGATTCTTCTTCACCTCATTGAGCAGTCTGCGCTGTGCTCTTGCAGTCATCTTTACAGGACGGCCACTCCTAGGGAGAGTAGCAGCAGTGCTGAACTTTCTCCATTTATAGACAATTTGTCTTACCATGGACTGATGAACAGCAAGGCTTTTGGAGATACTTTTATAACCCTTTCCAGCTTTATGCAAATCAACAATTCTTAATCGTAGGTCTTCTGAGAGCTCTTTTGTGTGAGGCATCATTCACATCAGGCAATGCTTCTCGTGAAAAGCAAACCCAGAACTGGTGTTTGTTTTTTATAGGGCAGGTCAGCTGTAACCAACACCTCCAATCTCATCTCTTTGATTGGACTCCAGTTGGCTGACATATCACTCCAATTAGCTCTTGGAGATGTCATTAGTCTAGGGGTTCACATACTTTTTCCACCTGCACTGTGAATGTTTACATGGTGTGTTCAATAAAAACATGGCAACATTTCATTTTTTGTGTTTTTTAGTTTAAGCAGACTGTGATTGTCTATTGTTGTGACTTAGATGATGATCAGATCACATTTTATGACCAATTTGTGCAGAAATCCATATCATTCCAAAGGGTTCACATACTTTTTCTTGCAGCTGTATGTTCGATTATTTTGGTGTGCCTTTTGGCACCTGAGAAAACTGAGGGACCTTGTACAAAACTGCATTTTTGGGCATTGTTATTGATTCGATGGTCATGGAATGCCATTTGCCTGTCGACAGGTTGTCAGATTTACGAGGGGCCATTGCAGGGTCTTTGAGTTGCAAAAAAATCCAACTTCGGGTTTTACAGTCTCTGCTGGGCAAACTTAATTTTGTCCGTTGCATCATGCCCACAGGCCGCGTTTTCTGTCGGAGGTTGGTGGCGGCCACGGCAGGAGTCAAGTCTCCACATCATTATGTGAGGCTGGCCTGAGAGCATTGCAATAATTTAAGAGTGTGGGAGATGTTTTTGGCGATGTTCAATGGCCTATTCCTGTGGTTGGAGGCTCCTGTGTCCAACTGTGATCTGGAGTTATATACAGATGGCTGGCTCAGCAGGCTTTGTGGCTTATTTTAAAGGTCAGTGGAGTGCAGGGGAATGGCCAATTTTTTGGAGGGAATCAGGTTTCATACGCAATCTTGTTTTGTTGGAGTTTTTCCCCCTCAGTCAAGAATGAGGCCTGGAGATGGATAGGAAACAGTAGGCGGAAGGTCAGACATGACTGGGTTAGCAAGATAGAATGGGAGAATCGCAGGTTTAAATAAATAATTTTGGTGTAGACAGAGGGTCAGTTTTGATTGGAGACAGGAAGGGTGAGGCAGGGTGGAGTCACTGGGAGAGTAACAGGGTGGTTCTGGGGTCCTAGGAGCCCCGACAGCGTGGAACTAGCTTCTCCCTCCCTCCCCCCCTTTTAAAGTTACTCTTGTTTTGCGGGGTCTAGTAGTGCTCTCCTTTTTCATGGTACTGATGTTCATGGGGTTACCCAAGATGGGGGATGGACTGTGAGCAATTCTAGTTTTGGGATTGTCGAATTTCAGCAGTTTTTTGTGATAGCAATTAGCAGGGGTCTCAGGGTCTTGGAAGGCTGTGATGGTTTTAAAAGGTTGAAAAGGAGGGGTGGGGTCCATCTCCAGTATGGGTGTACCTACCTTGGTTGTATTGATGGTATCTTTAATAGCAATAGTCCTCGAGCCAGTGTCGTTGGAGCTGAGGGCCTGGAAATCAATTTTGATGGTAGATACAGCAGGTTGGTTAATATAAGTTGCCTTCCAAGACCCTAGATGTTGACGAGGTTAGTTGACAAGGTTAGTCAATGTACTGATTTTGGGTCATTACTGTTCAGTTAATTTAAAAAGAAATTATTATGTAATTTTATAATAAAATAGTATTTTGTTTTAAGGAAATGGCTGCTATGACCTTTCTAACCCAAGAAGTATATGGTGTTGTTTGTTTTATAGTTTGCAAGATGTAGGTTGGGTTTTAGGGTAATGCAGCCGTAATATCTGCTCTACCTCAGTCAAGAATGAGGCCTGGAGATAGATGGGAAACAGTAGGCGGAAGGTCAGACATGACTGGGTTAGCAAGATAGAATGGGAGAATCGCAGGTTTAAATAAATAATTTTGGTGTAGACAGAGGGTCAGTTTTGATTGGAGACAGGAAGGGTGAGGCAGGGTGGAGTCACTGGGAGAGTAACAGGGTGGTTCTGGGGTCCTAGGAGCCCCGACAGCATGGAACTAGCTTCTCCCTCCCTCCCCCCCTTTTAAAGTTACTCTTGTTTTGCAGGGTTTTGTAGTGCTCTCCTTTTTCATGGTACTGTTCCAGGGTCTTGGAAGGCTGAGACGGTTTTAAAAGGTTGAAAAGGAGGGGTGGGGTCCATCTCCTGTATGGGTTTACCTACCTTGATAACAGCTTAACACAGTAATGATTAAGAGTCATTTGGCTGTACCGAGGGTATCTTTAATAGTAATAGTCCTCGAGCCAGTGTTGTTGGGGCTGAGGGCCTGGAAATCTATTTTGATGGTAGATACAGCAGGTTGGTTAATATAAGTTGCCTTCCAAGACCCTAGACGTTGATGAGGTTAGTTGACAAGGTTAATCACTGTACTGATTTTGGGTCATTACTGTTCAGTTAATTTAAAAACAAATTATTATGTAATTTTATAATAAAATTGTATTTTGTTTTAATAAAATGGCTGCTATGGCCTTTCTAACCCAAGAAGTATATGGTGTCATTTGTTTTATAGTTTGCAAGATGTAGGTTGGGTTTTAAGGTAAAGCAGCCGTAATAACTGCTATACCTCAGTCAAAAACAAAAACAGCGAAGTGATTTGTTACCATAGATCAATTCGTTCTTGTAACGCCGAGTGCTCCAGGTCCCTTGGCTTCCCCGGAGCACTCGAGGCGTTCCGCAGGCTGCAGCGCTCCGGTCATCGTCCCCGACCGTGAGCGCTGTTCCCCCGCAGCTGAAGTACTTACCCGCCGGGTCCCGCCATCTCTGCCTCCCGGCGCACGCCGGGTTCCGTCCTCCTCCCGGCGCGCGCGGCCCCGCTCCCTAGGGCGCGCGCGCCGCTGCACTGAAATTTAAAGGGCCAGTGCACCACTAATTGGTGCCTGGTCCAATCAGTCCAAACCCTATAAAAACCCACTTCCCCTTCCTGTCCTTGCCGGATCTTGTTGCCTTTGGTGCCTTGAGAAAGCTTTTGGTGTATCTTTCCCTGCCTGTGTATCTGACCTTCTGCTGTTGCCCCTGACTACGAACCTTGCCGCCTGCCTTGACCTTTTGCTCCGTCTGACCTTGCCTTTGCCTTGTCCTTCTGTACCGCGCCTGAATCAGCTGTCTTTGAGGTTGAGCCGTTACTGGAGGATACGACCTGGTTGCTACCGCCGCAGCAAGTCCATCCCGCCTTGCGGCGGGCTCTGGTGAAAACCGGTAGTAACTTAGAACCGGTCCCCTGGTACGGTCCCCGCCAATCCCTCACTGACACAGAGGATCCACCTCCAGTGCAGTCACCTGCCGCCAGTCTGGACCCTGACAGTAGATCCGGCCATGGATCCCGCTGATGTGCCCCTGCCTAGTCTCGCTGACATCTCTACCGTGGTTGCCCAGCAGTCCCAGCAGATTGCTCAGCAAGGTCAACAGTTGGCACAGCTGACCGCCATGCTGCAACAGCTTCTTCCCGCACGGCAGCCGCCTGCTTCTGCTTCCGCTCCACCTCCGCAGCCGGTGGCCGCCACCTCCGCTAGAATCCGTTTGTCTCTCCCGGACAAGTTTGATGGGGATTCTAAGATGTGCCGGGGATTCTTGTCCCAATGTTCCCTGCACCTGGAGATGTTGGCCGACCAGTTTCCTACGGAACGATCTAAGGTGGCCTTCATGGTCAGCTTATTGTCTGGGAAGGCCTTGGCCTGGGCCACGCCGGTCTGGGACCGCAACGATCCTGCCACTGCCTCCGTCCAGTCCTTCGTTTCTGAAGTCCGCAGTGTCTTCGAGGAACCTGCCCGTGCCTCGTCAGCAGAAACGGCCTTGCTAAACCTCGTCCAAGGAGACGCTACAGTAGGCGAATATGCCATACAATTTCGCACACTGGCCTCCGAACTGACTTGGAACAACGACGCCCTCTGCGCAACTTTTAAAAAAGGTTTATCCAGCCATATCAAGGATTCTCTGGCCGCACGAGAGATACCTGACTCCCTGACTGAACTCATCCAGCTGGCTACTCGCATAGATATGCGTTTCATTGAAAGACGTCAGGAACTTCACCAAGAAAATAATCTGGTTCGCAACAGGCGATTTCCACGCCTGGCACCTCTCTTCCAGCAACCTTTGCAGCCGGTTACTGTGCCTTCCGCCAAGGAGGCCATGCAAGTGGATCGGGCTCGCCTGACCCAGCAAGAAAGGTCTCGCCGGAGGAATGAGAATTTATGCTTATACTGTGGGAGTTCCGAACACTTCTTAAAGGACTGTCCAGTTCGTCCACAGCGTCAGGGAAACGCTCGCACCTAGTGAACGTGGGAGAGGCGTCGCTGGGTGTAAAGTCTTCCTCTCCACGCTTGATTGTTCCAGTACGGATTTCTTCTGCCGCTAAAGTCTCCTTCCCTGCAGAGGCCTTCTTGGACTCTGGTTCTGCAGGAAACTTCATTAAAGCTTCCTTCATAAACCGCTTTAGCATTCCTGTGATCCATCTCGTCAAGCCTTTCTTCATTACTACAGTGAACGGTGAGAATCTAAACTGTACCGTGCGTTATCGCACAGAACCTGTGCTCATGACCATAGGAGTCCTCCACCAAGAGACCATTGAATTTTTTGTTCTACCGAACTGCACCTCTGACGTCCTTCTTGGCCTGCCCTGGCTCTAGCGCCACTCTCCTACCCTCGACTGGACCTCTGGGGACATTAAATCATGGGGGCCTACCTGCCACACTCGTTGCCTCAAGTCGGTACCTACTAGACAAGTCTCCGTTTTCTCACCTTTGCTCGGCCTTCCTAAGGCTTATCAGGACTTCACTGACGTCGTTTGCAAGAAACAGGCGGAGGTCTTACCACCACATAGACCCTATGATTGTCCCATTGATTTGCTTCCTGGTACCACGCCACCCCGTGGCAGGATTTACCCTCTTTCCATCCCTGAAACCAAGGCCATGTCAGAATACGTTCAGGAGAACCTCAAGAAAGGTTTTATCAGGAAATCCTCTTCTCCTGCCGGAGCAGGATTTTTCTTTGTTGCCAAAAAGGATGGGTCACTACGCCCATGTATTGACTACCGCGGTCTTAACAAAATCACGGTATAAAATCTCTACCCTTTGCCTCTCATCTCGGAGCTCTTTGACCGTCAAGGGTCAAGGGTCTTCACTAAGCTTGACCTCAGGGGCGCTTATAATCTCATCAGAATCCGTGATGGAGATGAGTGGAAAACCGCTTTTAATACCAGAGATGGCCACTTTGAGTATCTCGTCATGCCGTTCGGCCTGTGCAACGCTCCTGCAGTCTTTCAAGACTTTGTCAACGAGATCTTCCGGGACATGTTGTATACTTGTGTAGTGGTCTATCTCAACGACATTCTAATCTTCTCCTCCACCCTGGAGGAACACCATCGCAATGTTCGTCAAGTGCTCCAGCGCCTTCGTGTCAACCATCTTTACGCCAAAATGGAAAAATGTCTTTTTGAACGTAGCTGTCTTCCATTTCTGGGATACCTAGTTTCTGGACAAGGTCTTCAAATGGACCCCGACAAACTCTCTGCAGTCTTGGATTGGCCACGCCCCACAGGCCTTCGCTCTATTCAGCGCTTCCTTGGATTCGCCAACTATTACCGCCAGTTTGTTCCCCACTTCTCTACTATCGTGGCGCCTATTGTGGCCCTAACCAAGAAGGAAGCGAATCCGAAATCCTGGCCTCCCCAAGCTGAAGAAGCCTTTACTCGCCTTAAAGCCGCCTTCGCCTCCGCTCCAGTCTTGAATAGGCCCAATCCGCTGAAACCATTCTTCCTGGAGGTAAATGCCTCCTCTGTTGGAGCCGGAGCGGTTCTTCTTCAAAATTCTGCTAAAGGAAAAAACGTCACCTGCGGCTTCTTCTCAAACTTTTTCCCCTCCTGAAAAGAACTATGCCATCGGAGATCATGAACTACTAGCCATTAAGTTGGCACTAGAAGAATGGAGACACCTTCTGGAAGGATCCCCTCATCCGATCACCATCTATACTGACCACAAAAATCTCTCGTACCTTCAGTCTGCCCAGCGCCTTAATCCACGCCAGGCCAGGTGGTCATTGTTCTTTGCCCGATTCACTTTCCAAATCCATTTTCATCCTGCTGATAAGAACATTAGGGCGGATGCCCTATCACGCTCCACCGATGCCTCCGAGGATGAAACAGTTCCTCAACACATCATTCCTCCTGAGTGTCTAATTTCTACTGCCCCTGCTTCACTGGTACCAGTTCCTCCAGGGAAAACATTTGTTCCTCCACGTCTTCGCCTACGGACTCTCAAATGGGGTCACTCCTCTCACCTGGCGGGTCACGCTGGAATTAAAAAGACGACTCCGCTAATTGCCAGACACTATTGGTGGCCTTCCTTTGAGAAAGATGTAACGGAGTTCGTTCGGGCCTGTACTGTCTGCACACGTGATAAAAATCCCCGCCAGAAGCCTGCAGGTCTTCTTCTCCCTCTGCCAGTGCCTGAACAGCCTTGGTCCCACATAGCAATGGACTTCGTCACGGATCTTCCTGTATCCCATGGCAACACAGTCATATGGGTGGTTGTCGACAGGTTTTCTAAAATGGCACATTTTGTCCCGCTTCCTGGTCTCCCTTCTGCGCCACAGCTGGCGAAGCAATTCTTTTTACACATTTTTCGTCTCCATGGTCTTCCAACACACATCGTCTCCAATAGAGGCGTCCAGTTTATCTCAAAGTTTTAGAGAGCTCTCTGCACCCAATTAAAGATCAGATTGAACTTTTCTTCTGCCTACCACCCTCAGTCCAATGGACAAGTAGAGAGGGTTAACCAGATCCTTGGTGACTATCTGCGACACTTCGTCTCCTCCTATCAGGATGATTGGGTCGACCTGTTGCCCTGGGCCGAATTTTGGATGAGTCATCCACCAAATCTCCGTTTTTTGTGGTGTACGGCGGTCACCCGTTGCCCCCCCTCCCCATTCCCACCTCTTCTGGAGTTCCTGCCGTTGATGATCTGACCCTGGACTTCTCCTCCATCTGGAAAGAGACTCAAGAGTCGCTCACCCTGGCCGCCTCTCGCATGAAGAAACATGCAGATAAAAAATGAACTCCTCCTGTTTTTTCCCCTGGGGAGTGTGGCTCTCTGCCAAATACATCCGGTTTCGGATCCCCAGCTACAAACTGGGTCCACGTTATCTCAGGCCTTTTAAAGTCAAAAGCCAAATTAATGCTGTCTCGTACAAACTCCATCTTCCTCCCTCTCTCCGTATTCCTAACTCCTTTCATGTATCCCTTCTCAAACCCCTCATTCTTAACCGATTTTCCCCCAAGGTCACCGCTTCTGCTCCTGTCTCTGGGTCCTCTGACGTCTTCTCAGTGAAAGAGATCCTCGCCTCCAAGGTTGTCAGAGGTAAAAGATTTTTTCTGGTTGACTGGGAGAATTGTGGTCCTGAGGAGAGGTCATGGGAGCCCGAGTCCAATATTCTCGACAAAGAGCTCATCCACAGGTACCTGGGCTCCAAAAAGAGGGGGAGACCTAAGGGGGGGGGGGTACTGTAACGCCGAGTGCTCCAGGTCCCTTGGCTTTCCCGGAGCACTCGAGGCATTCTGCAGGCTGCAGCGCTCCGGTCATCATCCCCGACCGTGAGCGCTGTTCCCCCGCATTTGAAGTACTTACCCGCCGGGTCCCGCCATCTCTGCCTCCCGGCGCACGCCGGGTTCCGTCCTCCTCCCGGCGCGCGCGGCCCCGCTCCCTAGGGCGCGCGCGCCGCTGCACTGAAATTTAAAGGGCCAGTGCACCACTAATTGGTGCCTGGTCCAATCAGTCCAAACCCTATAAAAACCCACTTTCCCTTCCTGTCCTTGCCGGATCTTGTTGCCTTTGGTGCCTTGAGAAAGCTTTTGATGTATCTTTCCCTGCCTGTGTATCTGACCTTCTGCTGTTGCCCCTGACTACGAACCTTGCCGCCTGCCTTGACCTTTTGCTCCGTCTGACCTTGCCTTTGCCTTGTCCTTCTGTACCGCGCCTGAATCAGCTGTCTTTGAGGTTGAGCCGTTACCGGAGGATACGACCTGGTTGCTACCGCCGCAGCAAGTCCATCCTGCCTTGCGGCGGGCTCTGGTGAAAACCGGTAGTAACTTAGAACCGGTCCCCTGGTACGGTCCCCGCCAATCCCTCACTGACACAGAGGATCCACCTCCAGTGCAGTCACCTGCCGCCAGTCCGGACCCTGACAGTTCTTTTTTAAACCACAGAAATAGGAAACACAAAGGTAATACAAAGATGCTAAATTTCAAAAGTATGAGCAGTACAGCGGTATAGTGGTTAGCAGTAAAAGGGTCGCTGGTTAAAATCCCAACCACGACTCTACCTGCCTGGAGTTTGCATGTCCTCCCTGTCCCTGCGTGGGTTTCCTTGGGGTACTCCAATTTCCTCTCACACTCCAAAGACCTGCTGGTAGGTTAATTGGATCCTGTATGAATTGGCCTTACTATGTGTATGTAAGAATGTGATTTAGTGACCTCTTCTGTACATACTCAGGCCTAAAAATTAATTGGCAAAAGTCTGCTCTAATGCCTCTCCGACCTCAGGTATTTGTAGAGAGTGGCGCTGTAATCCCTCTAAAAACGTACACCTCTTCTTACTTTTTTTGCGAAAAAAAAAAAAAATGATTGAAAAAAAAACAATGTAAGATATTACAAACATGAAAAGTACCAGGAGTAATTAGACAAAGTGAGCATATCATATACAAACATGACTGATTTAGATCACAAATAAGATATGATAAAAATGTGTGCACTAGTTGATATTGGAGTGAGCAAAACAAAAAGCTTGTAAAGGATAAAACTGAATAGTGACACGAAATAAACCGTAGTGTAGGCTCTAATGAGAGTAACCTAAATCTGTAGAGCCCCTTGTGATTTAACAAACAAGAAAGTTAGATAATATCAACTTGACAAGGTAGGTGGGAAAGGGGTATTGAAATGGAATGAGGGGAGTGGGAAAGGATAGCTCAATAATTGGAAAATTGTTACACATAGCTGAGGACGAATCCAGTGGCCCGCAATGAATTCATGTTGGGAATGTAGGGGAGCAGGGAGAGAAGAAAAAACATACAAAAAAAGGGGGGGGGGTAAGAGCACTCTTACAGCTTTATCTAGTGGATGCAGTTCGAGGATGAGTGTAGGAAGCATTTATGAGTAGCTTGGGATCAGAAAATGTCAGCATGGAAGATGAAATTGGATGTCTCTTTAATTAATATAGTTCGGATCTGTGTAGTTAATTGTTCGGGAATATGTTTCAGAGTTGCGAAAGCATATCCAATCGGTTCATATGTCTGCGAATTTTGCGGGGGAGTCTCGTGAAATGGAGATAAGTTCTTCTATTTCAGCTATTTTAGAGAGTCCATTATACCAGTCTAAGATTGTGTGGGCTCCTTGGGGTACCCCAATTCACGGGAATGCACATTTTAGAGGCATTAATCATTATCATAGGTAAGGATTTGTGATAGGAAAGAATAGGATGTTTTTGGTGATGAAGTAGAAATTGGGCCGGGGTGAATTCCAAATGGTGTAACGTTATTTCTTCTATTTGGGAATGAATGGTTTTCCAGAATTAGTTTTTGACAGGACAGCTCCACCAAATGTGGAGGAGATTGCCTTCAGATTGCTGGCATCTCCAACAGTCGTCTGGAATGGATTTGTTAATTTTATGTAGAATAGAGGGCGTACCACCTTGAAAATACCTTGTAATTATTTTCCTGTATGGAGACATTGAGAGATATTATGAAAGCTCTTCTGCCATTGACCATCTGAGAAATCTGTTTGAAGGTCTTTGGCCCAGTCATCACAGATCTTTCCAGCGTGGGGTGTGGTATTGCTCCAAATGAGCGCATGCATTTGAGACAGGAGATGTTTCTGTGGTTTTGAGTCAAAACAGTGTTTTTCCAAGGGGGTTAAATTGACCGGGTGGGAGTGCTTGTTGAGGGAAGATTTTACATAAAGCATAAGTTAAAGATATTCCCAATTTGAGATAAGAGGGTTGTTTAGTTTGCTTTTTAGGTTATCTAAAGAAGGGAATTGGCCCAAATGAGGGCGGTGCACTACCCTCAGCCCTATGTCTTTTTGGTTCGATCTGAGGGAGTGATGGGATAGTCCAGGAGGAAAATCTGGATTGTCCAAAATAGGAGAAAGTGGGCCCTGAGTCATTGAGAGTTTAAGTGTCTTGTTGGTAAGATGGTAGCAGTGAAGAGTTGAGCCAATAAGAGGGTGTTCCTTAAGGTCAGGGGGAATGATTGAGCGTTGTATCCAGGGGGTACAACGAGTGAACGTGCCAATCAACAATACGTTGTAGATGACTGGCTTTATAATAAATAAACAGAAGATATCTGGCACACCCATCCCACCCTTCAGTTTGGGTTTGGATAGGAGAGAGAGACTGATTTGTGGGTGCTTGTGATTACAAATGAAAGAGCGAAAAGCTGTTTGGAGAGAAGAAAAGAAGCTAGTCGGTAAACGGATGGGTATAGTTTGGAGTGGATAAAGAATACGGGGGTGAACGTTCATTTTGAGAATGGCTGCCCTTCTGAACCACGAGAAGTGCGACTTGTTACAAGTTTCACGATTTTGGACAATGTTGTGCAAGATTGGAATGTGATTTTTGGTATAGAGGTGAGCGGGGAGTTGGATACCAAGGTAAGTGATAGCATCTTTCTTCCAGGAGAACGGGAAGTTAAGTTTGCATAACGAGACTTGGGAATCTGAAAGGGAGATGTTCATAGCTTCAGCTTTAGTGTGGTTAATTTTAAAGTTAGCTATGTATTTAAAGAGGGTAAGTATCTTCTGGAGGTTTGGTAAAGTGGTGTGTAGATTTGTGAGAAAAAGAAGGACATCCTCAGTGAAAGCTGCCAGTTTATAATGCTTGTTTTCCGACCGTTACGCCAGTGACGTTCAAGTCGTTGCATATACTGTTCAGTAGGGGCTCCAAAGTGAGAATGAATAAGAGTGGGGAAAGAGGACGACCTTGGCGGGTGCCATTTTTAATTGAGAAGACGTTTGACAGGAGACCATTCACTTTGACTTTAGCTGTTGGATTAATATATAGAGACATAATACATTAGATTAGTCTGTTGCTTAGACCGAGTGCCTGTAACACAGTTAATAATGTGTCAATGTCATCGCTGGCTGAAAATTTCTGACCCGAGGGTGTGCAAAGATGATGGATTGTGTTGCTCGCTCTACTGGAAGCAAGAGCTCTAGCTAGATATTTTCCACTTTTGTTGCTAAATTTGTAGGAGAGTTTTTGTGCTAGAGTGTATCTTTTCTTAATTTTACGCCCCAACTCTTCTCTCAACTGTTTGCGTACTTGTTCTAGTTCCTCTTGAAGCTGCTGGGCGCTGGAAAGTTTTGTCACCTCTGTTAAATATTTGGGAATATTAATGACATTATCTGAGGCATTAAAGGCTAATATGGACCCCCTGATGAGAGCAGTCAGAACTAAACTTATTACCTGGGCTAAACTTCCTTTATCAGTAGCAGGCAGCATTAACCTCAATAAAATGGTCCTTTTTACAGAAGTGTCTATATGTAGCTTCCCATATGCCAGTACCAATGCCCAGATCCTACTTTAAAACCTTGGAAACCCTGTTTGGCTCCTTTATATGGGCCCAGGATAGAAGAAAGCTTACATTTTCCATCTTGCAAAGGCCTAAAGTGGAGGCTGGTATGGCACTTCCGAATATGTACTATTATTTTTAGGCAGGACAATTTCGACACTTAATTGATTGTCTGTCACCTGTTTCACCTACGGTGGTGGAGTCACATTTAGCGCATGTCCTTAAATTAAATAATCTGTTAAAAGCTTTGGAAGCACCAAAGACAGTCCTAGAAAAAGTACGCTTGCCAATTTTTGAATTTGGCTAGAGCGGTGTGGAGAGAGTCTAAGCGAGTTGTAGGATTTAGGGATTGAGGTTACACTCCCTACTTGGCACAATCCCATGTTTCCTCATCTGCTATATTTCACAGACTACTCTTTCTGGGAACAAAAAGGTTTAAATACCCTAGAGGATATCTATAATGGCACTATTCTTTCATCTTTTGTTGAATTACAGCGGAAACTTGACCTCCCTCGTACAAACTTTTACAAATACCTTCAATTTTGGCACGCATTGCATGCTCAGTTTGAGACTAATGTCTCAAATTTTTCTAATTACCCACTCATAGGCATATTAAAGTTATAAGGTCCGCGCTCTCAGGGTCCTAGGGGCCTTATCTCCACGATTTGTTTGCATCTGTTATCGGCCACAGTTGATAGTACTCCGCTGGTGGTGTGCACCAAGTGGCAGCAACTTATCCCTGATTTGTCAGATGAAGACTGGGAGGAGGCGTGTCTGACGCCTCTCGGTTTCTCCGGCTGTTAACAACAGGCTGATCCATCTCTACATGCTACACCATTATTATTTGACCCCGGTTCCGTTGCATGCCACGCATAGACTCTAGACTCCTGCAAGCACCAGGTGTACTCACCAGCATGCGGATTTTGCGCACGTCATGTGGCAGTGCCCGGTCATTGCGAGGTACTGTTGGAGGGTGACTGAGGTGCTTTCCTCGGTCCTGTCTGACACAGTGCCGTGCACACCCATCGTGTGTCTGCTGGGAGGGCTGGACGAGGAGCAGTGGCCGAGACATGCTAGGACTCTTTTACAGGAGTCCCTGTTTATGGCGCGTAAGGCCGTTGCCCTCAAGTGGATTCAACCTGCTCCTCCTTCAGTACGTATGTGGTTACAGTTGGTTAATCAGGTGTTTATGAAACACTTGTGTTTGAACATAGGGGTTGCCCAGCCAAGTATGATAAGGTCTGGGGGGCATGGTGCTCCTCTGATATTACCAACTCTGCTATCTAGATTTGGCTGTCTGAACTTGGACCCTTTTTGTATTTGCTGTTCCCTACATTGCTCTCATATTATGTCTGATGGTTTTCCCTTATGTCGTGTTGGACTGCAGTATACTGATTGATCTCTAAGATAACATGATCGAGATACAATGTTTATCATGGAAATTATCTTTAACATATGCTTGCATGAGCTGATGTTTATGTTTGTTCTTTATTTGATATGTTGGCATTCCTGTTGAGTGCCTTGTTGTATGTACTTTATGCTTTTTCTCCGCTAATAAAAAGAGTTTAAAAAAAAAAGTTATAAGGTCCTGGGGGACTCCTATCTGAAGTCTATAAGGTCCTGGGTGACTCCTATCTGAAGTCTATACCTATCATTTAAATGCCACTATTAGCAAAAATCTACTATCTAAATGGCAACAAATCATACAAGATTTAGCTGAGGAGGATTGGGAAGTGACTTGTTCCTCTCATTTAGAGGTGTCTCCAGCAATTAATAACAAGCTGACACAACTATACATGATACACCAGTCTTGCCTTACTCCAGTGAGATTGCATGCTATGCATCGCATACCAACGTTTAACTGTACGAGATGTAATCACACAAAAGCTGATTTTGCACATGTAATTTGGGTATGCCCTGTCATAGCTCGCTACTGGAAACAGGTGAGAGATTTTCTGTCCTCAGGCTTATCATTACCTGTTCCATGTACTCCTAGAATATTCCTCTTTGGGTATTCTGGATGAGGAACAGTGGCAGAGGTATCATAGAGTCTTACTGAAAGAAACGCTGTTTCTGGCTAGGAAAGCCATTGCACTCAAATGGATTCAACCCAATCTTCCATCTGTTCATACATGGATAAAGATGGTAAATCAAATACTGCCATATGAAAAACATGTAAATGAACACAGAGGGTGCCCAACAAAATATAATAAGATTTGGGATGTGTGGTATGCATCTACCCTTACCGTTTCCACTAATTAAAAAGCCCATCAACTCAGACGTACAGTATAATAACCATAAGAAATCAGACTTCTCAAAGTTGATATCTAATACCTGGGGAAATAACGGTGACTCATTGTATGTTTTCTATCTTTTATTTTGTGATCTAAGCAAGCTGTATACTGTATACATTATCAAACAATTTGATACGTGCCAGTTTAACTGTATTTTATTGCTATGGTGCTCATGTTGAGCATTTTGTTGAAATTGTCCATGTAACAGACATTTATTAATAAAAAGTGTTAAAAAAAGAATGTGATTTAGGGACCTTAGATTACAAGCTCCTTGAGGGCAGGGACTGAAAAGAATGTACAATATATATGTAAAGCGCTGCGTAAGTTGACAGCGCTATGTAGGTAGCTGAAATAAATAAAATAAAAATAAAGAGCCAACTTCCCTAAACTGCTCTTTGCTAGATGATATTAAATGGGATAGAATCATGGGAGCAAAAAACACTGAGGAAAAATGGGAGTGCTTTAAGAACATACTCAATAAAGGTATTGGCCAGTGCATTCCAACAGGGAATACGTTTAAAAGTTAAAATAATCCCTGGGTGACTAAAATGTAAATGTAAAAATACATATAAAAACGAAAGAAAAGGCCTTCAAAAAATACTAGGCTGAGGGGTCATTGGCAGCATTTCAACATTACAAAGAACGCAATAAGAAATGTAAGAGAGCAATCAAGGCGGCTAAGATAGAACACGAAAGGCACATAGCAGAAGAGAGTAAAAAAAAAAACCCAAGAAATTCTTTAGGGCATATAAATAGTAAGAAAGTGAGGCCAGAACATACTGGCCTCATAAAGTATTATGAAGGAAATCTGGCTATAAAGGACAGAGAGAAGGCAAAGGTTCTGAATAAATTCTTTTCCTCAGTCTTCACAAAAGAAACATGGGATACAGTAACCTAGAATGTAATGGTAATGTTAATAACACGTCACAGGAAGCACCCTCATGGTTAACAGAAGACAGACTCAGAACTAGACTTGAAAAACTTCCCATAATTAAGTGACTAGGACCAGATGGCTTACACCCGAGGGTCCTTAAGGAACTCAGCCAGGTGATAGCCAGACCATTGTTCCTAATTTTTATGGACAGTCTACTGATGGGAATGGTACCAGGTGATTGGAGAAAAGCCAACGTGGCACCAATCTTTAAAAAAGATCTGAGATATATCCCTGGGAACTACAGGCCGGTTAGCCTAACATCAATAGTCTGCAAGCTATTGGAGGGGATGATAAAGGACTATATACAAGATTTTAGTAATGAAAACAGTATCATTAGTAGTAATCAGCATGGATTCACAAAGAATCGTTCTTGCCAGATCAATCCATTAACCATCTATGAAGAAGTGAACTGCCATCTAGATAAAGGAAGGCTTGTGGATCTGGTGTATCTGGACTTTGCAAAGGCATTTGATACAGTTCACTGTACAAACTAAGATATGTAGGTATGGACCATAGGGTGTGTACCTGGATTGAAAACTGGCTTCAGGGGTGAGTCCAGAGGGTGGTGATAAATGGTGAGTACTCAAATGGTCTGTTGTGCAAAGTGGGGTCCCCCAAGGATCTGTCCTGGGATGAATCCAGTTTAATTTACTAATAAACAATCTAGAGGATAGGATAAACAGCTCAATCTCAGTATTTGTGGACGATACTAAATTAAGCAGGGCAAAAACTTCCACACAGGATGTGAAAACCTTACAAGAAGACCTGAACAAAATAATGGGGTGGGCATCTACATGGCAAATGAGGTTTTATGTTAGAAAATGTACGATTTTTTTTTGGGTCCCAGAAATACGAACGCATGTTTCTCACTGGGGGAGAACCTTTGGGGGAATGTAAGATGGTAAAGGACCTGGGGGTCCTAGTAGATGACAGGCTCAGCAAAGTATGCAATGCCAGGCTGCTGCAAGTAAAGCCAACAGAATACTGGCATCTATAAAAAAGGGGATTCACTCCAGAGATAAAATGATAATTCTCCCACTTTACAAGACTCTGCTCTGGCCGCATCTCGAGTATGCCATTCCGTTCTGTGCACCGGTCCTCAAGAAGGATGTGCTGGAACTGGAGAGAGTCCAGAGAAGGACAGAAAAGCTAATAAAAGGAATGGAGGATTTCAGCTATGAGGAAAGACTACAAGCATTGAACTTATTCTCTCTGGAGAGGAGTCGCTTGAGAGGGGATACAATATCAATGTACAAATTCCGTACTGGCGAACCTAGCATAGGGAACAAACTTTTCAGCGAAAGGGAATATAAAAAGACACGTGGCCATTCACTAAAATTAGAAGAGAAGCGGTTTAATCTCAAACTGCTTAAAGGGTTCTTTACCTTCAGAGCGGTAAGGATGTGGAATTCTCTTCCACAAGCAGTGGTATCAGCAGGGAGCATCGATAATTAAAAAAAAACTATTAGATGGGCACCTTAACAACCACAACATACAGCGGTATACGATGTACTATTGACAACAAACACACACTCATCATAGGTTGAACTGGATGGACTGGTGTATTGTTTTCAACCTCACTAACTATGTAACTGCGCCTTTAAAAATGATCTTTTTTTGCATTGATACATGTCCCCCAGGGCAGTACCCGGACCCCCATACCCTTTTTTATGGCCAAAAACTTGTATATAAGCCTTCAAAATGGGGACTTTTGATTTTTTATGTTTTGGTCCCATAGACTTTATTAGAGTTTGCGGCTTGGTTCCAAACTTTTTCTCTGTTTGGGAGTTTTCGTGCAAACCAAATTTAGGGGAGGAGGGGGGTTTGGCCCATCACTAGTTCTAACCCCTGTTAGATTTTTTTTTTTTTGCCACATGTGTCATTTCAGAGATTTTCCTTCACTTCCCATAGTGAGAGGAAGCGAGAGCAAATCCCTGTAAATTAAGGAAATTCCTTGGGGACCTCCAGGCGACCAAAACTAGTGTCCCCATTGGAAGAGTTATCTATTTATTTAACCACTTAGGCCCCGGAAGATTTTGCTGCTTAATGACCAGGCCCTATTTTGTGATTCGGCACTGCGTTACTTTAATGGACAATTGCGCGGCCGTGCGACACTGTACGCAAATTTCAGCTCTGAGGTACAGCCAGTGTTCCTTTTTTGTCCTCCTTCAAGGACCTACATTTTGAATGTCTTATCTATGGCCGGCTCACCTCAAGATACTTTGGATGGTGTCTGCATGTCCTGGGCCCAGCCACGGGCGGGTGAGTGACACTTGAAATCCCCCAGCTCTCTGCGGTTGACTGAAGCTTTGCCGGCATACTCTGACAGGGTCTGAAGACCATCGATACAGCTCTTCATGGCAGCGGTATTTGTTATTTATGTATGTTTTTTGTATGTTTCTTTCCCTGGTGCTAGCGGCGTTTTTTTTTTTTTTTGGCCGCAATGGCGCTGGATTGCTTCCTGCGTTTCCAGCATGCCTTACTCTTCCTTCTCTGCTGTCCGCGGCCAATCGGACGGCCGTTTCCCGGTCCTGCGCATGCGCAGTGCATCGTGAACAAAGCCGAGGCTTGGTTCACGCATGCGCACTTGCGATCACGGCCGCTGACGTCATTCCGGCGGGGAATTTAAGCAGCTGTCAGTTCCCCTGTACCCTTGGGAAGTACTGTGGGCATTGCGGCAGCTTCCCTGTGACTCTGGATTCCTTGCTACAGGTATGTGCAATGGATGTTTGACTTGCAGAGGGGGAGATGGAGTATGGTTATCTTACACTATCTACTGTATTGTCCCTGTGTCTGACATATGTTACCTTTCTTTATCAGTCTGGTTGTTTGGCCTGAAGTATGGATCCTGCGAGGGCTAGCTGGTCCCTGGTTCATGGCTAAATCCAGTGTCTCCCCAACTTTCTCTTTCTCCATCAGCTCTTTCAGGCCTGGAGTACCTCAGGATAGAGACCCTGTCAGACCCCGTGGGAGTTCATCCTCCAGATCAAAATGCCATGAATCCCCATCAGGGGGTAGGCACCAGGGGAGATGCTCTAATTCCTGCTCCAGACACCATACACAACATCATGGTCACCGCACACACCAGAGAGCCTGTTGGGGTTGTGGGGCGCATGTCCCGGAGGACAAGTCCCTATGCGAGCCATGTTTTGCTCATGCAGCCGGTGTGAGGGAGCCCGGGGACCACAGATTGGAAACCCTGGTGAAGAGGGTAGTGCAACAGTCCCTGAAGGAGTGGGGTACGATTCCAGCACATGGTCCCACCACATCTAGTTCTCCAGCTGAAGCACCGGAAGATCAGGGCCCCTCTCAACCGAGCATTACTTCGGCAAAATCATCTGACAGTGATTTGGAAGAAGAAGGGGCAGTGGGTGGCTTTGAGTTTACCCTAGTCCCACCTTTGATCAGATCCATTAAGGAAGCTCTAAAGTGGGAGTATCCTGTGTCTCCCCAGAAAAAACAAGGAAGTTTTTCAAGCACCTAGGTAAGGAGCGTATTAACTTCCCTTCCCTCTCTGAGCTGCAAGAAGTGATCACTGAGGAATGGAGCAAAGGGGATGCAAGTCTTCCCTATCCTCCAAGCTGGGAAAGCTGTATCCTTTCAAAGCTAAAGATGTAGCTCGCCTGGAGTCTGCTCCCCTTGTAGATGCTGCAGTCACAAGATTGGCAAATCACGTTACTCTGCCCCTGGATGATGCGGTTTCCTTTAAGGATCCCTTGGATAGGAAAATAGACCTAGATCTGAAAAGAATCTATGTTATGGCTGGGGCAGCCAGCAAACCTGTTATGGCACTAGCAACTATGTCTAAAGCCATGGAGGTCTGGGTGTCTGATATCGAGACCACACTTGGGAGCATCTCGGATGAAGCTGTGGAGAACTCTTCCATTCATAAACTCAAGCTGGCATCTATTTTCCTGGGAGAAGCATCCATTGATGTTCTTTGCCTCTTGCCCAGATCGATGTTGTCTTCGGTTACAGCAAAGAGGGCCCTGTGGCTCCGTCCCTGGCTTGCTGATCCAGCCTCCAAGCAGGCATGGTGTAAAATCCCCTTCGAGGGTACGTCTCTTTTCGGCAATAAACTAGACAGCGCCATTGCGAAGGCCACTGGTGGGAAATCGGGTTTTCTTCAACAGCATAGACGCCTGTTTGGCCAGAAGAAGCCTCAACCTAGGAGGCAATACTCTGAGAGGTTGAGAGATGCCAGCTCCTACAAACCTGCTAGGGATTTTCGGAGAAATTGGAGAGGGGGCCAATCTTCTTCTCTCCTGCTGGGCAAGAAACCACTAAGTCTTTTTGAGATTGGGCCTGTTCAGACATGTCAGGTGGGGGCACGTTTACTCCACTTTCAGCATGTCTGGGCGGCCTCAATCTCGGACTTCTGGACCGTCAGAACGGTCTCTACAGGCCACAAATGGTCTTTTCTGGTGGATCCGGTTCCCCCGATTTATTCCAACTCACTTGCCTTGTCAATAAGAGAGAAGAGAAGTCTTGCTCGCTTATGTAGACGCTTTGGTGGCTCAAGGTGCAGTGGTTCCAGTACCAGACCAAGAAAAGTTTCAAGGCGTGTACTCACCCCTCTTCCTGGTTCAGAAGAAGAACGGGGCTTGGAGGCCTGTTATAGACCTCACATATCTTAACAAGTTCATAAAGAACGAAAAATTCAAAATGGAAACTCTCTCCACCATTCAAAAGGCGGTGCTGCCAGGGGACTGGCTCGCCTCAATAGATCTCAAGGACGCGTACTTTCATGTACCTGTGGCAATCGATTTTCACAAATATCTCCGCTTTTGTGTCTCGAACCAGCATCTTCAGTTCATCTGTCTACCTTTCGGCCTCTCAACTTCGCCAAGAGTGTTCTTCAAAGTTCTCCTGGCCATTGTGGCCCTCATCAGGTTAAAGGGTATACGTCTACACCATTACCTAGACGATCTTCTAATTTTGTCTCAAGACAAGGATCAGTTACTGGCACACAGAGATCAGATCATAGCGACCCTCAAGGAGTTTGGCTGGCTGTTGAACTTGCAAAAGAGCCAGTTGGAGCCCACTCAATGCCTAGTCTATCTGGGGGCGCAATTCAATACCATCGAGAATTCAATCTCTCTCTCTGTAGAGAAGATACCGGTAGTGCGGGAGAGAATCCTCCCAGCCCTTTCTTCCTCCCGGATAAGAGCCTCTCAGTGCCTCAAAATCATTGGCACCATGGTATCCACGGCTCCCATGGTCAAATGGGCCCTTTGGCGTATGCAGCCCTTTCAGAAGGGGTTCCTACAGCAGTGGAACTCGGAAGAGCGAGAGCAATCCATCCACATCTCCTCCAGCATGAACACCAGTCTTCTTTGGTGGCTCCAATGCAAGAATCTGCTCAATTGCCACTCTCTGGTTCCAGTCTCATGGACCATAATCACAACAGACGCCAGCAACTCAGGTTGGGGAGCTCATTGTCTGTCGGAAGTGGCCCGAGGGAGGTGGTCTTTTCAGAGACTCACTCCAGTCTCCAACATCCTGGAACTCCGGGGAGCATATCAGGCTCTTTGATCCTTCCAACACCTCGTGGAAGGGAAATTGGTCTTGATCAGGATGGACAACACCACGGCAGTGTCTTATGTGAAGAGACAGGGTGGGGCGTGGAGCCTTTCCCTGCTACGGAATTAGACCCTATTATGACTTGGGCTCAGGCTCATCTAGTCAACATTTCAGCAGTTTACATTCCAGGTCCTCAGAACGTCCAGGCAGATTCCCTGTCCAGGGTCCAGTTGAACCACAACGAGTGGTCTCTCCATGTGGAGTCGTTCAACGGGATTCTGTCATTGGGAGTGTCTCCCGAAGTCGACCTGTTCGCCTCACCTTGCAACCACAAGTTGGAGAAGTATGTCACGAGAGGCAAATGCCATCAAGCCTATGGGACAGATGTGCTAACCAACAGGTGGGAGTTCAACAGGGCATATGCCTTTCCTCCAGTACCCATGATTCTCAAATTCCTGCAGAGACTTCAAGCGGAAGATGTCGAGATAGTGATGGTGGCTCCCTTCTGGCCGAACAGGCCATGGTTCCCGCTCCTCCTACAACTCAGCTATCGGGACCCAGTCCCTCTTCCCCTCAGACCAGACCTGCTCCTACAGTGGTGGGACTTTTAATTGGTGTTTTGGCCAGGAAGGGTCGGAGCTACAGGGAGAGGTCAAGCTAGGGGCCTCAGGAAGTCTTCAGTCGGAGGAAAGCTGCATTGGAGAATATTTCCCACCCTCCCTCCCTCCCATTTTCTTGTATTTTCTTGTTTTTCTGACTTTTGGTTTTGCGGTCCACCGCCCTTGTTTTTGTGTTAACAGAGGCTTTCTTCTTTTGGGGTGGTTCTTTGTCATGGCAGCAAGTGGGGTACAAGGTCCTGGTGGGTTAGTATGGTGCAAACTTATACTTGGTAGGGACTAGTCTGAAGTACGGCTCCCAGATGGTGCAAACTTATACTTGGTAGGTGCCCGTCTGAGGTATGGCTCCCAGATGGTGCAAACTTATACTTGGTAGGGGCCCGTCTGAGGTATGGCTCCCAGTAGTTGGTATGTTGGTACCTTCGACTGGTTGTCTCCGAGCCGGTGCTGTGGCAGCTGGAGGCCTAATTAAGTCTGACGCAGGTACCTCCTTCTTTGATGCCTTGAGGCTCCAGTAAAAAACGGGGTTTAACGTGTTATTTACCTGTTATGTATACAGTTTGTTAATAAAAGGCTGCTATGGCCATTTAACTCCAACCTGTGGTCATGTGATTATTTATAATGGAGGAGGAGAGTAATGGTCAGAGCAGAATGGAGACAAATCATCTTTAATTCCCTAGTCCAAGGTCTTTTCATACTTTATAGGAGTTTAACCACTTGCCGACCAGCCGCCGTACTTATACTGCAGCAGGTCAGCTCTGTCCCATGAAACGAAGTACCTGTACGTCATTTTGTGGGACAGCTAGCAGGGGGGGGCGCGCACCACCTGAGGCATGCGCATGTGGTAATTGGCCACAGGGGGAGCCAATCAGCTGGTCCGGCGGACTCAATGTCCTCCAGGCACCCGCGATCGCTCTCCGTGGAGACAGAACGGCGGTCTGCAGTTGTAAACACGGCAGACCGCTGTTCTGTCAGTGATGAACACAGGAATCCTGTGTTCCTCTTATTTAGGAACACAGGTCTGTTTTCATGCAGCAAGTCTATCCCCTACTAGTTAAAAAGCATCCCCTAGGCACACATTTAACCCTTTAATCGCCACTGGTGTTAATACTTTCCCTGCCAGTGTCGTTAGTACAGTAGCAGTGCATATTTTTAGCACTGATTACTGTAGTAATGTCACTGGTCCCCCAAAAAGTGTCAAAAATGTCAGTTAGGTGTCTGATCTGTCTGCTGAAATGTCGCAGTCCTGCTAAAAATCGCTGATCGCCGCCATTACTTGTGGAAAAAAAATGACATACATTTTTTCCCCCTAGTTCGTAGACACGATAACTTTTGCGCAAATCAATCAATATACTCTTATTGGGATTTTTTTTTACCAAAAATATGTAGCAGAATACACATTGGCCTAAAGAAATGTAAAAAAATTTGATTTTTACTTTTTTCTATTGGGAATGTTTTATAGCAGAAAGTAAAAAATATTGGGTTTTTTTTCAGAATTGTTGCTCTCTTCTTGTTTATAGTGCAAAAAATAAAAATCGCACAGGTGATTAAATACCACCAAAAGAAAGCTCTATTTGAGGGGAAAAAAGGACATCAATTTTATTTAGGTACAGCGTTGCACGACCTTGCAATTGTCTGTTAAAGCAACGCAGTGCCGAATCACAAAAAATGGCCTGGTCATTAAGGGGGGAAACCTTCCGGTCCAGAAGTGGTTAAGGGAAGATCTGTTGAAATGCTAAAATGTTATCTTTATTGATGTGAGTCTTGTGCCAGAGCAGTGTGAAAGGGAAGATTAGGACACAACAAAGTGTGAGATGTGTTTGTATGAGTTGATGACAGGTGGCTCCTCCTGATACTGTGCAGTGCTGACCTAAAGCAGCAACCGGTGCAGAACCCTCTTCTCTGGGGACCCACTAATGTACAAACCAGATCTGGCTGCACATTGTATTCCTTTCAGAGAAAAGAGGCCTCAGACCATTCCATTGTGCAATCTAAAATGCTGTATAGAGAAGACCTGATGATTGCCTACACTGGAAATACTAATAAGATCTGGCTGTACCAAGTATCGGGTATACCCACATGGGGCAGATGATAAGCCATACTACAATTCACTTTTTCCAATTCAAGTCACATAGGTGTAGTGTTTGTAGTTACAATGCTTGTCTATCATCCCTGACCTAATAAACAGTTTTACTACTAGTCAGCAGAGGTAACATAAATGGATCCGACTCCATATAATAGTATTAGATTAGAGTACACAAATAGATGCTCCTCTTCCTAACCAGGCCATTTTTTTGTGATAGGGCACTGCGTTACTTTAACTGACAATTGCGCGTTCGTACGACACTGTAGCCTAAAAAAATTAGTGTCCTTTTTTTCCCCACAAACAGAGCTTATTTTTTGCGCTAGAAACAATTTAAAAAAAAAGCAACAATATTGTATTTTTATTTTTTTCTTTTTGCTCTAAAACACATCCAATAAAAAAATGTAAAAAATCAAATTTTCTTCATCAATTTAAACCAATATGTATTTTGCTACATATTTTTGGTAAAAAAAAAATCACAATAAGCAGATATTGATTGGTTTGTGCAAAAATTATAGCGTCTACAAACTGTGGGATATTTGTATTTATTTATTTTTTCAGTTACTTATAGCAGGACTGCAATTTTGTGAGTATTCGGACATTGGGATCAATCTGTTCATCCGAATCGGTAAAAGAACAAAAATACGACACTTACAAAATTCCGAACAAACAAAATAACGAAATAACGAAAACTCGTAATTCTGAACATATGAAAGAACGAAAATACGAACAGATGTAGGAAAGAGCATAAAAATGTCTCTATAGCGGATGATTTGCTCACATTCATTCTCACTCCCTACCACAATCACATTGCAGAAATTGTATTGTTAACAAAAGCACCCAAAACCGCACAAAAACCACCAAAGCAATACGACTATCTGCTTCTCTCTCACCACAACACTGTACTCTCTCTCAAAATGGCGTCAGAGGGGCGGCGGCTAAACTAAAATTTGGAAATTGTAAATCATTCCGAATAATCAAAATCCTCACACTTAGGATGGCAACTGGATTTCCTGATGATGCATATGGATGGCGAAATGCATTGAGGTCTGGTTGCTATCTACACCTCCTGTTTAACAACTGACGTCACTTCCGACGCCTCCATGGAGCGCATGCCGGCCAGCCTGAGTGGAGAGAGGGATGAGACTACACCGGAGTGACCTTATGTGGGATTCAGTTAAGGTGATTCAAGCTGGTGCCAGTCTAGCCATTTTTTTTGTAAGTGGGATATGAGAAGAGTTTTGTGCTATTAATTATTTTTAAATGGTGTTCCACAATCATCCTGTTTTTTGCATTTATACACCTGCTATTAGCTATCTGAGAGCCTGGTACCATTTACAAAAAATAAATATAAAGCTTTTCCCTGCTAAGCTTTGTGGTCCCTGGGGATCTGGGGACTCTGGTGAGCGCAATTATTTGCTTTGCACGTGGTGGAGCACCAATTGGTTTTAGAAGAGGAGCACTGGCTGTGGTCACAGGGATTGAAGATTACCACTAGTATTGGTACCTAATCTATGGGCTGTCACTATTATGCATTTTGATCAGGATGTTTTATTTATCACAATTTACTCACAGATTTGAATTCACTATTATCTTGGAATCAATTTATTTTTAATTTACCATTGGTTTTTAACCACTTCCATACAGAGCAGTTAGACCCCCTTCCTGCCCAGACCAATTTTCAGCTTTCAGCACTCTCACACTTTGAATGACAATTGCTCAGTCATGCTACACTGTAACCAAACAACATTTTTATCATTTTGTTCTCACAAATAGAGCTTTCTTTTGGTGGTAGTTGATCACAAATGGTTTTTTTTTTTTTTTCGTGATATAAGCAAAAAAAGAGCAAAAATTTTGGAAAAAAAAAACCACTTTTTTTAGTTTCTATTATAAAATTTTGCAAAAAAAATAATTTTTCTTCATACATTTAGGCCAAAATTTATACTGCTACATATCTCTGGTAAAATTAACCCAAATTAGTGTATATTATTTAGTCTGTGTGAAAGTTATTGAGTCTAGAAGCTATGGTACCAATTACTGAAAATTGATCACACCAGATGTACTGACGGCCTATCTCCTTTCTTGAGGCCCTGAAATGTCAGGACAGTACAAATACTCCGCCAAATTACCCCTTTTTGTAAAGTAGACAGTCCAAGGTATTTAGTAAGAGGCATGGCAAGTTTTTGAAGTTATAATTTTTTCCCACAATTCTTGGGAAAATGAAGAAAAAATTTTTTTTTCTTTTTTTTCCCACAAAGTTGTCAATTTATAAGCTATTTCTAACACACAGCACGTACACAGCAAAAATGACACCCCAAAATACATTCTGCTACTCCTTCTGAGTATGGTGATACCACATGTGTGAGAGTTTTACACAGCCTGGCCACAAAAGGAGACTCCACATCCAAGTAGCACCTTCAGGCGTTCTAGGTGCATAAATACACATAAAACTTTCTTACTACCTATCACACTTTTGAAGGCCCTATAGCACCAATACAATGGAAAAGTCCTCAAAATGACCCCCTTTTTTTGAAAGCAAACATTCCAACGTATATTCTATGAGGCATTATGGGTCGTTTGAACATGTCATTTTTTTCCACAAGTTTTTGGAAAATGTGGGAAAAAAATGAAAACTTTTTTTTTACACAAAGTTGTCAATTTATAGGATATTCCTAACACATAGCATGTACACAGCAAAAATTATACCCCAAAATACATTCTGCCACTCCTCCGGAGTATGGCAATACCACATGTGTGAGACTTTTTCACAGCCTAGCCATATAGAGGGTCCCAACATCCAAGGAGCACCGTCATGCATCCTAGCCACTTGCCTAGGCCTATTTTTGACATTTGGTGTTTACAAGCTAAAATCAGTTGTTTTTGATAGAAAACTACTTAGAACCCCCAAACATTATATATTTTTTTTAGCAGAGACCCTAGAGAATAAAATGGAGATTATTGCAATATTTTTTATCACACCATATTTGCGCAGTGGTCTTCCAAACGCAATTTTTTTGGGAAAACATGCACTTTTTTCAATTAAAAAATAAGAAACCAGTAAAGTTAGCCCAATTTTTTTCCATAATGTGAAAGATAATGTTAAGCCGAGTAGATACCCAACATGTCATGCTTCAAAATTGCGCACGCTCACGGAATGGCGACAAACTTTGGTACTTAAAAATCCCCATAGGCGACACTTTAAACATTTCTACAGGTTGCCATCTTAGAGTTACAGAGGAGGTCTAGGGCTCAAATTATTGCTCTTGCTCTAACGATCGCGACGATACCTCACATGTGTGATTTGAACACCGTTTACATATGTGGGCAGGGTTTCCATATGCGTTCGCTTCTGCGCGCGAGCTCACGGGACAGGGCGCTTTACATTTTTTTTTTTTTACTATTTATTTTATTTATTATTTTTTATTTTTACACCGTTTAAAAAAAAAAAAAAAAATTGATCATTTTTATTTCTATTACAAGGAATGTAAACATTCCTTGTAATAGCAATAGGCACGACAGGACCTCTTTTTTGTGAGATCTGGGGTCAAAAAGTCCTCAGATCTTACAAGTACACTAAAAGATAGAAAAAAAAAAAAAATAATAATAAAATAAAATGAAAAAAAAAAAAGGACCTTTAAACCGGTTGCTAGGCAACGACGTTTGCCGTAGCTCCGGTCCTCCAAGACCATAGAGTCGAGTGAGGGCAAGCTTTTCTGTGAGGATCCAGGACCGGATTGTTTTCCCCGCTGCCGGCGCGTCCGGTAAGCGGGGTAAAGGACCGGAACGCGGCGGGAGGGGGGGCACCTCTTCCGCTATCCCGGAAGGGCGATGAATCCGCCGCTGGGACCAGCCTTATCGGAAAGCCAACCGTCCACCGTTTAAAAAAATACCAGGGTTATGGCAGCTATCTGCTGCCATAACACGGGTATTTAGGTTTAAACGGAGGACGTATATAAACCTTTTTGGACTTGGACATGGTGGCTGTATGAAGGGTGACAGGTACTCGGGTACTTTGCTGGGCAGGTGACAGGCAGGTGACAGGTACTCTGTGTAATGTTCCGGTACCTTTGGTACCCTAAATTACACTTTCCACAAGTTTATGCCCCTACCATTTACTTTTGGAAAGGTGCGCATACACCTTTAAGACTGGAGCTGTGTTCACTCAGCGCCGGACTAGATGGCTATTTAAGGCGTCGGTTCTCACTCACATGTGTTCGTTCAAACACCCTTATCTGGATGCTAACCTTGCTTGAAGCTTCCATGCTTGCAAGCTTACTTCGCTGACGGAACCTCGCTGCGCTGATCCCTGTATCCCGCTACTGGATCATCCGCCTCTCCTGAACCACCCTTCGGCTGTATCGCTAATAGTGCTAAGTACCCCGCAGGGGAATTCTCTATAAACTTATACTAAGCTTACACTATCTAGCTCTGCATAGTAGAGACTGTTTATCACATCTGCATAAACTAGATTGCTAGCTCTTGAGACTACTGCTACTTTTCTGCACTGGGTTGATCTCTTTTGTATGTCCACCTGCTATTCTATCATCTGCTATCATACAACATTGCTAAACCTTCCTGCATCCATCTGCTACTGTCTCACCTTCAAGTGTCTATCACCTACCACCTCCACTCAACCTATCCCTCAATCTTCATCATTGTGTTACCACATGCATAAAGTCACTCTAAGAACCAGCTTGCTAATTGTGTGTATTTACTGGCTGAAATAAGACCTTCCACACATGATGAGTCATTGAGGTTGGGAATGGTATCTCAGCATATCTCTTACATGACAACTGACGTGGAACTATTTCTGCAGCTGAAAATCCACACCATATAAAAACGCAGGAGCGTTACAGATTGAACGAACCTAAAAATGGATTCAGCAGAAATAGTTCCAGAAATAACCACTCAGGTGACACAATTAAAACAGCAAGTATCTGCGTTAATACACGCACTTGCTGAATTAAAAGAAGACAATCAGGCTCTGTCGCAGCAGGTAATTAGACTGACACAACTTACCTCTGCTCAGTCCCCTGAACCCAAGATAAATCCCCCTTTGGTATTTACAGGCGATCGCAAAAAATTTCGCGAATTTAAAAACGCATGTGAGTTACTTTTTTTGCTAAAACCTCGTACCTACCTTACTGATCACATTAAGGTTTGTACTATTATTTCTTACCTATCAAGCGATCCTCGAGCCTGGGCAGATTCTCTTTTTGAGAAAAACGACCAGCTTCTCAACTCCTATGCCTTGTTCCTGGCAGAGCTCACTAGCCTATATGATGACCCCAATAGGCAGAGTACTGCTGATCTTCAGTTAAGATCCTTGAAACAAGGAAGGAGGCCTGTGGAAGACTTTGTCGCAGAGTTCAAGAGATGGACCCTTGATTCAGAATGGAATGATGCATCTCTGAAAACCCAATTTAGGCTTGGCCTATCAGAAGCCGTTAAGGACGAGCTCGCCCGAGCGGATCTGCCAAAAACCCTGGATGCATTAATACAACTCAGTATTACCATAGATAGAAGACTACGAGAAAGAAAGGCTGAAAAGATGGGAATGCCATTATCCGTTTCCTCTCGGAGTCTGGCCATTCCTATGGAGGTAGGAACCATACGCCCACCGCTATCAACTATGGAAAAAGCCAAAAGACGAAATGAAAATCTCTGCTTGTACTGTGCATCCCCGGATCACAAGATAAACGTCTGTCCCCTAGTCAACAAAAAGAAGGGTGAGTGTTCACATGTCTCTCTAGGAGGATTGACAACTTCATTCACTAACCCCTACATTTCTGTTTTTTTGACATTACAGTGGGACCAGAACAGGATTACTACTAAGGCCATGATTGACACAGGATCTTGTGGAAATTATATGGATATATGTTTTGCTGCTTTAAATAAAATTCCTATTATTTCTAAACTCAAACCTGTCTCAGTAAGTCTTATTACCGGTGTTGCGTTATCCTCTGGTCCGATCACCGATCAGACACAAGCACTTCTAGTCACTATTAACGAGTCTCATAGGGAGACTTCTACCTTCGATTTAATACCATCACCCCACTTTCCCATTGTGTTGGGACTTCCCTGGTTGCACACACACCAACCAACCATAGATTGGAAGAAACGGTCCTTGACCTTCCCTTCTTGTTATTGCGAGGAAACGTGTAACCTCCCGTTTTCCGGGAAGATTCTGTCTGTGGTGACAGATGAGATTGCACCACTATGTTATCAGGATCTTTCTGAGGTTTTTCTTGAGAAAAATGCTCAAGCATTACCTCCTCATCGAGACTATGATTGTAGCATTGATCTACTCCCAAATAGCAAATTGCCGTTCGGTCATGTTTATCCTCTTTCACAGGATGAACTTGCCCATCTCAAAACCTATTTGGATGAGAACTTGGAAAAAGGTTTTATTAGACCTTCCACTTCTTCCACAGCAGCAGGACTCTTTTTTGTTCGCAATAAAGATTCAAGTCTCAGACCTATCATCGACTACAGGAAATTGAATGCTATCACAATAAAAGATCGCTATCCTCTACCGCTTATCCCTGAGCTCATTGAGCAGGTGCGTGGAGCTACCTATTTTTCAAAATTAGACCTGAAAGGAGCATACAATCTCATTCGAATCCGTGATGGACACGAGTGGAAGACTGCATTCAGAACTAGATACGGATTGTTCGAATATCTTGTGATGCCATTCGGCCTATGCAATGCCCCTGCAGTTTTCCAACGATTTATAAACGATATTTTTAAAGACTTACTAGATGTCTGTGTTGTGGTATATCTGGACGATATACTTATATATTCACGGACCCTGTCTGAACACATAAGACATGTAAGACTTGTATTATCGAGATTGCTTGCACATAATCTTTATGTGAAGCTGAAGAAATGCTTGTTCCATAAAGATGAGGTACTCTTTCTAGGCTACATCATATCCAAAACAGGAATCGAGATGGACATGAGTAAAATATCCTGCATTCAGGATTGGCCTACACCAACTACACGCAAGGCGCTACAGCGATTCCTGGGATTTTCAAATTTCTACAGGAAGTTCATAAAAAACTTTTCTGCTATTGTGAGACCCCTCACACAGCTCACTAGCATAAAAATACCATTTAAATGGTCAGAAGAAGCAAATAAGGCTTTCCACTTGTTAAAGACAAGGTTTACTTCCGCTCCCATATTACGCCATCCAGACCCATCCCTGCAATACATTCTGGAGGTAGATGCGTCAAACCTGGCAGTAGGAGCAATACTCTCCCAACGACCTACCCACACTTCACCACTTCATCCAGTCGCCTTTTTTTCTAAATCCCTGAGCAGTCCCGAGATAAATTACCCCGTGGGTGAGAAGGAACTGCTTGCTATAAAATTGGCTCTGGAGAATTGGCGACATTTACTCGAAGGCACCCAATTACCAATAATTATATACACGGACCATAAAAACCTCCAATATCTTCAGACTAGCAAAACTCTCTCGCATCGACAGGTACGATGGTCACTATTCTTTCTAAGGTTTAACTTCCTAGTGACCTACACACCTGCAGATAAGAACAAAAAGGCGGATGCACTATCACGACTAACTGAAGAAAACTACTTTGAAATTCCTTCCGTTCCTATAATACCTCACAAACGCATTATTGGAGTTGTCCGTTCCTTGAAGGAAGAGGTTCTGCATGGTATAAGGTTGGATTCACCCCCACCACAACTAACTACCAATGCAGAAGGCTTCCTCTACTACAACGACAAACTTTACATACCACCTACCCTACGCACCAAGATCTTGGAATTATCGCATGATGTGCCTATGGCAGGACATATGGGTATGACAAAGACTTTCAATTTGATTTCTCGGCAATTCTGGTGGCCTGACATGAAAACATCTATACAAAAATTCGTCTCTTCATGCAATGTCTGTGCCAGGTCCAAAATTGACACTACGAGACCATCCGGTCTACTATGCAGTCTACCAATACCCCAAACTCCATGGGAGGTTCTGTCATTGGACTTCATCATAGAATTGCCTCCTTCCAAAGGATTTAATACCATCTTGGTGTCAGTGGACCATCTGACAAAGATGGCACATTTCATTGCTATTCGCAGACTACCTTCGTCCAAACAAACGGCAGAACTCCTGATGAAACATGTCTTCCGATTACATGGTATCCCAAAAACTCTTTTGTCTGACCGTGGATCCCAATTTATTTCTAAATTCTGGCAAGAACTATGTCACATACTACGGATTGAGCGGAAGCTCACTTCTCCTTACCATCCGCAGACCAACGGACAGACTGAAAGAGTCAACCAATGCATCGAGCAGTATTTACGTTGTTACACTTCTTACCAACAGGATGATTGGTTGGATCTTCTCCCCCTGGCAGAATTTGCCTACAACAACGCAACTCACAGTACAACCAAGCAGAGTCCGTTCTACTTGAACTATGGGTTCCATCCCTCTATTCTCCCTCCACGCATCCTTCCTTCAAATAACCCAGTAGCCTCAGACTATCTTACCCAAATAAAGGATTCTCTGGGTATACTAAATACTACCATTGCACACGCTCACAGTCAACAAAAGAAGTACTATGATCTTTGTAGAAGACCTTCTCCACAGTATACTATCGGGGATCTCGTTTGGCTCTCAACAAAAAACTTGAGACTGAAGATCCCTAGCAAAAAGCTTGGACCTCTGTTCTTGGGACCTTTCCCAATCAAGAAACTTATTGGAAAAGCTGCAGTGCAGCTTACATTGCCAATGGACCTAAAAATCCATCCCATTTTCCATGTGTCGCTACTAAAACCCCATGTTCCGGACCAAGGAATAAGGCCTAATATTCCACCTCCCCCTCCTGTACAAGTTGAAGGTGGAGAAGAATACGAGATAAAAGAGATTCTGGATTCTCGTATCTACAGAAGAAGACTTCAGTACTTGGTTAAATGGAAGAACTATGGGCCCCAAGACGACACCTGGCTAAACACCTCTGACATACATGCCCCTAGATTAATCCGCAATTTTCATGCGAGATACCCAGACAAACCAGCTTCAGAGGCCTTCAGGAGCAGGCCTTAAGGGGGGGGTATTGTAATGTTCCGGTACCTTTGGTACCCTAAATTACACTTTCCACAAGTGTATGCCCCTACCATTTACTTTTGGAAAGGTGTGCATACACCTTTAAGACTGGAGCTGTGTTCACTCAGCGCCGGACTAGATGGCTATTTAAGGCGTCGGTTCTCACTCACATGTGTTCGTTCAAACACCCTTATCTGGATGCTAACCTTGCTTGAAGCTTCCATGCTTGCAAGCTTACTTCGCTGACGGAACCTCGCTGCGCTGATCCCTGTATCCCGCTACTGGATCATCCGCCTCTCCTGAACCACCCTTCGGCTGTATCGCTAATAGTGCTAAGTACCCCGCAGGGGAATTCTCTATAAACTTATACTAAGCTTACACTATCTAGCTCTGCATAGTAGAGACTGTTTATCACATCTGCATAAACTAGATTGCTAGCTCTTGAGACTACTGCTACTTTTCTGCACTGGGTTGATCTCTTTTGTATGTCCACCTGCTATTCTATCATCTGCTATCATACAACATTGCTAAACCTTCCTGCATCCATCTGCTACTGTCTCACCTTCAAGTGTCTATCACCTACCACCTCCACTCAACCTATCCCTCAATCTTCATCATTGTGTTACCACATGCATAAAGTCACTCTAAGAACCAGCTTGCTAATTGTGTGTATTTACTGGCTGAAATAAGACCTTCCACACATGATGAGTCATTGAGGTTGGGAATGGTATCTCAGCATATCTCTTACATGACAACTGACGTGGAACTATTTCTGCAGCTGAAAATCCACACCATATAAAAACGCAGGAGCGTTACACTCTGGTACTGATGAGCAGGTGGCAGGTACTCGGGTACTCCGATAGGCAGGTGACAGGTACTCGGGTACTCTGATGGGCAGGTGACCGGCAGGTGATAGGTACTGATGGCTACTGATGAGTAGTACTGATAGGTGATACTGATACTGTACTAATGGGTACTGATGATCAGTACTGATACTGATAGGTGATAGGTAATGATGGGTACTGATGAGTACTGATGAGTAGTGATGGGTATTGATGAGCAGGCGGCAAGTACTCGGGTACTTTAGGCGTCAGGTACTCGGGTACTCTGATGACGGGTACTCGGGTACTCTGATGATGGGTACTCTGGTACTCCGGTGACATGTACTCAAAGTACCCGAGTACCTGTCATCAGAGTACCTGAGTACCTGTCATCAGAGTACCCGAGTATCCTTCATAAGAGAACCCGAGTACCCTTCATCAGAGTACCCGAGTAACCGTCATCAGAGTACCCGAGTAACCGTCATCAGAGTACCCCAGTACCTGTCATCAGAGTACCCGAGTACCCATCATCAGAATACCCGAATACCTGTCACATGCCCATCAGAGTACCCGAGTACCTGTCACCAGCCCATCAGAGTACCCGAGTACCTGTCATCAGAGTACCTGATGGGCTGGTGACAGGTACTTGGGTACTTTGATGGGCTAGTGACAGGTACTTTGATGGGTTAGTGACAGGTACTCTTTATTGGGGGGGGGGCAATCAGTGTGTTTGGGGTGCACTGTAATTGGTAACTAGCTGTTACCACAATCTTCTCCTCACACAGGATCAGTGTGTGAGAAGGAGAACACGGTGACAGCTAGTTACCGTGTTCTCTGTTGACATTTGTGACCGGCTGTGATTGGACACAGCTGGTCACGTGGTAAAAAGCCAATTTCATTGGCTCTTTACCTAGATCGGGGATGGGCTCTGTCCGAGGGGGGCGCGCATTAAGGAGGGAACGAGCGGCTCGCGCTGGAGCCGCTCATGTGATAGGTTGTGATTGACACAGCCGATCGCGTGGTAAACAGCCAATTTCATTGGCTGTTTACCTTGATCGGGGTTGGGCTCAGTCCAAGGGACGAGCCTCACCCCCGATCGCCGCGCTGCTCGCCCCCGGGGGTGCGCAGTAGCGGCGAGACCGGGCGGACGTCAAATGACGCCCGCCCGGATCTAGAAAGCCACCCTGCCGGCGTCATTTGTCTATACGCCGGTAGGGATGTGGTTAATGAATATGTTAATATTTCACATAGTAATTTGACTACATATGACACAAACCTAAGGGAGATTTGTTCTAACAGCGCCTTACTTTACTTTAGCTTTTTTGTCCAATATGATTCACATTTAAAGGGGTAGCAGTTAGTGGGTAGATACACAATTTGTAGGTTGGCACCTTCAAAAAGGGTACACATGTCTACTTTTGACACTTTTTTTGGGGACCAGTAACATTTTTTACAGTGATCAGCGCTAAAAATATGCACCGTCACTGTACTAATGACACTGGCAGGAAAGGGGTTAACATCAGGGGCGTTTAAAGGGCTGTGTGCCTAGCTAATACAGAAACACAGGATCCATGTCTTCTGTACTGACAGAATGACAATCTGCCTTGTTTACAGAGCGCTGAGCGATTGGCAGGTCCCGTGTGAATATTGGGTCTGCGGGACCCGCTGATTTAGCTCCTGCTGTGTAAAATCATCCAAAACCCCGTAGTGTATATGTACGTGATTCTCCATAGTGCAGCCGCCCTATAGCAGTAAATCTGCTATGGGGCAGTCGGCAAGCGGTTAATGTTGTGGAAAGTAAGGAGTGTTGGGTAGTGGTGTGTCTGCTGTTAACTCTGACATTCAGTAATGCAGTATCGGTCACAGCTCAACAAAAATTGAATACTTTTGTGTCAATGCTGTGTTCTCAGACTCGGGGCCCATTCACTTCTATACATTGCTATGACACCCACCTTCCAACAATGTTTGATACTGCACCAATGTGCCATTCATTTCGAATTTTTATGTGGAGCTATAAACTTTCCGTCCTATAAAGAGCTTTGGTGTTTCTCCAAGCAAAAACAGGATACAAAAAAACAAACCAGGTGTGATCAAAAAATCCTGCAGACAAAGGGGTTTAAAAAAAAGGCCATACCCCAAATCATTACCCAATTTCCAAATCACTTAAAAGGGAAGTTCAGGGTTTTAAAAAAGAACAAACAATTGTACCCGCCTAGATGGATGCAGCATCAGTTCTTGTTGGCTCTGCAGTGAGAACTGAGCATTTAAACACCGATGATCACTCAGTTTTCCCTCTCCACTCCATTGAGCACTGGAGGAAAGAGGGGTGGAAGGGGCTTGCTCAGGCTCTCGGGCGGATCGCTGAGAGGCTGAGCCAGGCTCTGATCCAAGGCTTCTGGGTGGATCCTTACCATATGTCAGGATCATTTTAGTCTCTGGACTGGCTCTGTGATGTCAGCCAACAGCAAGTTTCAGCCCGCTGTTGGTTGAAAATGGATCATAGGAGTCCACTCCTGTGATTCATAGGAGAAGTATGGGCAAAAAAGCTTTGGCTTAACTTCCTCTTTAACTAGACCTTATACTAAGTAGAATAAATACTTGTGTATTGCAGGTTATTAATATTATTATTATACAGGATTTATATAGTGCCAACAATATGCGCAGGGCTTAACAAAATGAAGGCAGACATTACACTTACAACACAATGTGGTACAAATGGAAATGGAGGGCCCTGCTCATTAGAGCTTAGAATCTAAAAGGTTAATAGAATACTTTTATTACTGCAAAAACAAACAAACAAAAAATACATATATACAGTGTTGTGAAAAAGTATTTGCCCCTTCCTGATTCTTTCTTTATTTTTTTCATACTTGTCACACCTAAATGATTCAGATTAGCAAACAAATTTTAATATTACTTGCCACACCTAAGACTGGTTACTGCCAGACCTGTTAAATCGAGGAATCCCTTTTTAAATAGAAGCTGTCTGACAAAGTGAAGAATGCTAAAAGATCTCAAAAGGCAACACATCATACCGCAATCTAAAGAAATTCAAGAGAAACAAAGTAATTGACATGTATCAGTCTGGAGAGGGTTACAAAGCCATTTCAAAGGCTTTGGGACTCCAGCGAGACCATGGTGAGAGCCATTATCAACATATGAAGAAAACTTGGAACAGTGGTGAACCTTCCCAGGAGTAGCCGGCCTACCAAAATCAATCCAAGAGCACAATGACGACTCATCCAGGAGGTCATAAAAGAATCCAGAACAACATCTAAAGAAGTAAAGGGAGGACTCCCGTCCGTTCTCTACCATTAGAGATTGGACTGGGCGGAATGGGGATTTTAATGTGCCAAGCAAAAAATAGAACTTATATAAAAAAAATTCCATATTAAAATGTCAACAATTTATTAATACAGCAAAGATTAAAAACATAATTCACATGATCAGTACAGCAGTTTAACCAATTTGGATGAAATCCCAAAGATAACGTATAAGTGCATGTGAATCGATGCGTTTCGCCCTATTGAGGGGCTTCTTCAGGATCCATTTACTAGAAGTTCTATGCACTCATGAACACAAATTAATGTAAGATAGTATAACATAATCATTTGATGAGACATCTTACACCATAATTATTAACAATTCATATCATAAATAACACAAATCTTCACAAAAAAGCAATCTTCACAAACTTCACAGGAAAGGGGACAATGTGAAAAAAAAATATGAAGGGTAACTGGGGTAATGAAGAGAGTATATAAAGACCCAAACTGGATGCAAATTACTTTTTTTCCCTCACAACCTCTAAAGAACTGCAGGCCTCACTTGCCTCAGTTAAGGCCAGTGTTCATGATTCAGCAATAAAGGCCAGTTCACACCATAGAAACACAGTCCGAATACGTTCTGGATGCATCTCTGTATGTGCATTTTTTATGTGTATTTTGTATGCGTTTTTGATGCTTTCCCGTGCATTTTTTCCTCTCTTTTTTTTCTTCACCTTAACCACTTGCTGACCGCCCTACGTGTATATACTGCGGCAGTGTGCTCTATTGCGTGAATCAACGTACATATACGTCGTTGCGTTCAAAAGCCACTAGCCAGAGGTGTGATCGCGCCGTGATTGGCTAGCGGGGATGTCAGTCAACAGGTCCGGCGACCCAATGTCCGCTGGCCACCTACAATCATCCCCGGGAGAGGCAAAATGGCGATCTGCCTATGTACACAAGGCAGATCGCCGTTCTGTCAGGCATGAACACAGTGATTTTATGTTCCTGCTTATTAGGAACACAGATCTCTGTGTTCATCCAATGGGTCCATCCCCCACACAGTTAAAAAGTTAAAAAGCATCCCCTAGGAACACACTTGATCACCCCTGATGTTCACCGCTTCCCTGCCAGTGTCATTAGTACTGTAGCAGTGCATTTTTTAGCAATGATCACTGTAATAATGTCACTGGTCCCCAAAAAGTGTCAAAAGTGTCAGTTGGATGTCCCATTTGTCCCCTGCAATGTCGAAGTCCCACTAAAAATAGCTCATCGCCACCATTACTAGTAAAAAGAAAAAAAATGCTATAAAAATATTCAATCATTTGTAGATGCTAAATCTTTTGAGCAAACCAATCGATGTACACTTATTGGGATATTTTTTTACCAAAAATATGTAACAGAATACATATTGGTCTAAACTGATTTTTTAAAATCATTTTTATTGGGTGTGTTTTATAGCAGAAAGTAACAAATGTTGTTTTGTTTTTTCAAAATTGTTGCTATTTTTTTGTTTCTAGCGCAAAAAATAAAAATCGCAGAGGTGATCAAATACCACTAAAAGAAAGCTCTATTTGTGGGAAAAAAAAGGACATAAATTTTATTTGGGTACAGCGTTGCACGTCTGCGCAATTGTCAGGTAAAGTAACACAGTGCCATATTGCAAAAAATAGCCTGGTCATTAAGGGGGTAAAACCTTTCGGTCCTTAAGTGGTAAATGGGGACATGTGTGTTCTGGTGCATTTTTGGTGCATTTAGGTGCATTCAACTGCATTTGTGATGCATTTTGTGTTCCAGTCCAGTTTAGTGCAGAAAAAATGCAGCATGTTCAAATTTTTTTCTGGAACTGGAACTCACTGGAACTGACCACACTGGTGTGAACTATGCCATTGGAAACCATATAACCTACTATCCTGTAACGCTCCTGCGTTTTACGTATGATGTGGATTTTCAGCTGCAGAAATATTCCACTTCACATGTAGAGAAACGCTGAGACACCATTCCCAACTCTCAATGACTCATCATGTGTGGATGATCTCAATTCAGCAAGTAAATACACACACTCAATAAGATGTTTCCTAGAGTGACTTATGTATATAGTAACACAGTGATGATAGGCTGAAGAGACAGGTTGGGTAGAGATGGTAGATGACAGACACTTGAAAGGAAATGTTCTTGAAAGTAAGATAGTAGCAGATGGGATGCAGATAGGTTTAGCAATCATGTATGGTAGTAGATGACAGAGTAGCAGGTGGACATACAAGAGAGATCAACCCAGTGCAAGAACAGGTGGTAGTAGGCTCAAGAGCTAGCAATCTTAGATAATGCAGATGTAGTAATAGTCCTTAGTATGCAGAGCTAGATAGTGTAAGCTTTAGTATAAAGGTTATAGAGGTTTCCCCTGTGGGGTACTTATCACTAATAGCAATGTAGCAGAGGAGAGGTTCGGCAAGAGCGGATGATCCGGTAGCGGGATACAGGGATCAGCGCAGCGTGGTTCCGACAGCGAGGTATGCTTGCAAGCATGTGAGCTTCAAGACAGGTTAGCATCAAGGCACAAAGCAGTTTGAACGAACACATGTGAGTGAGAGCCGGCGATCTAAATAGCCATCCAGTCCGGCGCTCAGTGATGACAGCATCAGTCTTAAAGGTGTATGCGCACCTTACCAAAAGAGAATGGTGGGGCGCATACACTTATGAAAGAGTAATTAGGGTACCCAAAGGTACCAGAACATTACAGTACCCCCCCTTAAGGCCGGCTCCTGAAGGCCTCTGGAGCTGGTTTGTCTGGGTACTTCGCATGAAAATTGCGGATTAATCTAGAGGCATGTATGTCAGAGGTGTTTAGCCAGGTGTCGTCTTGGGGCCCATAGTTCTTCCATCGAACCAAGTACTGAAGTCTTCCTCTGTGAATACGAGAATCCAGAATCTCTTTTATCTCATATTCTTCTCCACCTTCAACTTGTACAGGAGAAGGAGGAGGGATAGTAGGCCTTATTCCTTGGTCAGGAACATGGGGCTTCAGTAGCGACACATGGAAAATGGGATGTATTTTGAGGTCTATTGGCAATGTAAGCTGTACTGCAGCTTTTCCAATAAGTTTCTTGATTGGGAAAGGTCCCAAGAACAGAGGTCCAAGCTTTTTGCTAGGGATTTTCAGTCTTAAATTTTTTGTTGAGAGCCAAACGAGGTCCCGATAGCGTACTGAGGAGAAGGTCTTCTGCGAAGATCATAGTACTTCTTTTGTTGACTATGAGCGTTTGTAATGGTAGTATTAAGCAAACCCAGAGAGTCCTTTATTTGGGTAAGATAGTCTGAAGCTACTGGGTTATTTGAAGGAAGGATGCGTGGTGGAAGAATAGAGGGATGAAACCCATAGTTCAAGTAGAACGGACTCTGCTTGGTCGTACTGTGGGTTGCGTTGTTGTAGGCAAATTCTGCCAGAGGGAGAAGATCCACCCAATCATCCTGTTGGTAAGAAGTGTAACAACGTAAATATTGCTCGATGCATTGGTTGACTCTTTCAGTCTGTCCGTTGGTCTGCGGATGGTAAGGAGAAGTGAGCTTCCGCTCGATCCGTAGTATGTGACATAGTTCTTGCCAGAACTTGGAAATAAATTGTGATCCACGGTCAGACAGAAGAGTTTTTGGGATACCATGTAACTTAAAGACATGTTTCATCAGGAGTTCTGCCGTTTGTTTGGACGAAGGTAGTCTGCAAATAGCAATGAAATGTGCCATTTTTGTCAGATGGTCCACTGACACTAAGATGGTATTAAATCCTTTGGAAGGAGGCAATTCCACTATAAAGTCCAAGGACACAACTTCCCATGGAGTTTGGGGTATTGGTAGACTGCATAGTAGACCGGATGGTCTCGTAGTGTCAATTTTGGACCTGGCACAGACATTGCATGAAGAGACGAATTTTTGTATAGATGTTTTCATGTCAGGCCACCAGAATTGCCTGGTAATCAGATTAAGAGTCTTTGTCATACCCATATGTCCTGCCATAGGCACATCATGCGATAATTCCAAGATCTTGGTGCGTATGGTAGGTGGTATGTAAAGTTTGTCGTTGTAGTAGAGGAAGCCTTCTGCATCAGTATTTAGTTGTGGTGGGGGTGAATCCAAACTTATACCATGCAAAACCTCTTCCTTCAAGGAACGGACAACTCCAATAATGCGTTTGTGAGGTATTATAGGAACGGAAGGGATTTCGAAGTAGTTTTCTTCAGTTAGTCGTGATAGTGCATCCGCCTTTTTGTTCTTATCTGCAGGTGTGTAGGTCACTAGGAAGTTAAACCTTAGAAAGAATAGTGACCATCGTACCTGTCGGTGCGAGAGAGTTTTGTTAGTCTGAAGATATTGGAGATTTTTATGGTCCGTGTATATAAGTATTGGTAATTGGGTGCCTTCGAGTAGATGTCGCCAGTTCTCCAGAGCCAATTTTATAGCAAGCAATTCCTTTTCACCCATGGGGTAATTTATCTCTGGACTGCTTAGGGATTTAGAAAAAAAGGCAACTGGATGAAGTGGTGAAGTGTGAGTTGGTCGTTGGGAGAGTATTGCTCCTACTGCCATGTTTGACGCATCTACTTCCAGAATGTATTGGAGGGATGGGTCTGGATGGCGTAGTATGGGAGCAGAAGTAAACCTTGTCTTTAACAGGTGAAAAGCTTTATTTGCTTCATTTGACCATTTGAATGTTTTTTTAATGCTAGTGAGCTGTGTGAGGGGTCTCACAATGGCAGAGAAGTTTCTAATGAACTTCCTGTAGAAATTTGAAAATCCAAGGAATCGCTGTAGCGCCTCTCGTGTGGTTGGTGTAGGCCAATCCTGAATGCAGGATATCTTACTCATGTCCATCTCGATTCCTGTTTTGGATATGATGTAGCCTAGAAACAGTACCTCTTCTTTATGAAACAAGCATTTTTTCAGTTTCACATAAAGGTTGTGTGCAAGCAATCTCGATAATACTAGTCTTACATGTCTTATGTGTTCAGACAGGGATCGTGAATATATAAGTATATCGTCCAGATATACCACAACACAGACATCTAGTAAGTCTCTGAAAATATCGTTTATAAATCGTTGAAAAACTGCAGGGGCGTTGCATAGCCCGAATGGCATTACAAGATATTCGAACAATCCGTATCTGGTTCTGAATGCAGTCTTCCACTCGTGTCCATCACGGATTCGAATGAGATTGTATGCTCCTTTCAGATCCAATTTTGAAAAATAGGTAGCTCCACGCACCTGCTCAATGAGCTCAGGGATAAGCGGTAGAGGATAGCGATCTTTTATTGTAATAGCATTCAATTGCCTATAGTCGATGATAGGCCTGAGACTTGAGTCCTTATTGCGGACAAAAAAGAGTCCTGCTGCTGTGGAAGAAGTGGAAGGTCTAATAAAACCTTTTTCCAAATTCTCATCCAAATAGTCTTTGAGATGGGAAAGTTCATCCTGTGAAAGAGGATAAACATGACCGAACGGCAATTTGCTATTTGGGAGTAGATCAATGCTATAATCATAGTCTCGATGGGGAGGTAGTGCTTGAGCATTTTTCTCAAGAAAAACCTCAGAGAGATCCTGATAACATAGTGGTGCAATCTCATCTGTCACCACAGACAGGATCTTCCCGAAAGACGGGAGGTTACACGTACCCTCGCAATAGCAAGAGAGGAAGGTCAGGGTCCGTTCCTTCCAATCTATGGTTGGTTGATGTGTGTGCAACCAGGGAAGTCCCAAAACAATGGGAAAGTGGGGTGAAGGTATTAGATCGAAGGTAGTGGTCTCCATATGAGACCCGTTAGTAGTGACTAGGAGTGCCTGTGTCTGATCAGTGATCGGACCAGAGGATAAAGGAACACCGTTAATAAGACTCACTGAGACAGGTTTAAGTTTAGAAATAATAGGAACTTTATTTAAAGCAGCAAAACGTATGTCAATATAATTTCCACAAGATCCTGTGTCAATCATGGCCTTAGTAGTAATCCTGTTCTGGTCCCACTGTAATGTTAAGCAAACAGAAAGGTAAGGGTTAGTGATTGAAGTTGTCAATCCCCCTAGGAGGACATGTGAACACTCACCCTTCTTTTTGTAGACTAGGGGACAGACGTTTATCTTGTGATCCGGGGATGCACAGTACAAGCAGAGATTACCAGATCGTCTTCTGGCTCTTTCCATAGTTGATAGAGGTGGGCGTATGGTTCCTACCTCCATAGGAACGGGGTCAACGGCCGAAATCCGAGAAGAACTGGATAATGGCATTCCCATTTTCTCAGCCTTTCTTTCTCGTAGTCTTCTATCTATGGTGATACTGAGTTGTATCAATGCATCCAGGGTTTTTGGCAGATCCGCTCGGGCGAGCTCGTCTTTAACGGCCTCTGATAGGCCAAGCCTAAATTGGGGTTTCAGAGATGCATCATTCCATTCTGAATCAAGGGTCCATCTCTTGAATTCTGCGACAAAGTCTTCTACAGGTCTCCCACCTTGTTTCAAGGATCTTAATTGAAGATCGGCAGTACTCTGCCTATTGGGGTCATCATATAGGCTAGTAAGTTCTGCTAGGAACAAGGCATAGGAGTTGAGAAGCTGGTCGCTTTTCTCAAAAAGAGAGTCTGCCCAGGCCCGAGGATCGCCTGTTAGTTAAGAAATAATAGTACAAACCTTAATGTGATCAGTAAGGTAGGTACGGGGTTTTAGCAAGAAAAGTAACTCACATGCGTTTTTAAATTCGCGAAATTTTTTGCGATCGCCTGTAAATACCAAAGGAGGATTTATTTTGGGTTCAGGGGACTGAGCAGTGGTAAGTTGTGTCACTCTAATTACCTGCTGCGACAGAGCCTGATTGTCTTCTTTTAATTCAGCAAGTGCGTGTATTAACGCAGGTACTTGCTGTTTTAATTGTGTCATCTGAGTGGTTATTTCTGCTGAATCCATTTGTGGTTCGTTCAATCTGTAACGCTCCTGCGTTTTACGTATGATGTGGATTTTCAGCTGCAGAAATATTCCACTTCAGTAGTCATGTAGAGAAACGCTGAGACACCATTCCCAACTCTCAATGACTCATCATGTGTGGATGATCTCAATTCAGCAAGTAAATACACACACTCAATAAGATGTTTCCTAGAGTGACTTATGTATATAGTAACACAGTGATGATAGGCTGAAGAGACAGTAGCAGGTGGACATACAAGAGAGATCAACCCAGTGCAAGAACAGGTGGTAGTAGGCTCAAGAGCTAGCAATCTTAGATAATGCAGATGTAGTAATAGTCCTTAGTATGCAGAGCTAGATAGTGTAAGCTTTAGTATAAAGGTTATAGAGGTTTCCCCTGTGAGGTACTTATCACTAATAGCAATGTAGCAGAGGAGAGGTTCGGCAAGAGCGGATGATCCGGTAGCGGGATACAGGGATCAGCGCAGCGTGGTTCTGACAGCGAGGTATGCTTGCAAGCATGTGAGCTTCAAGACAGGTTAGCATCAAGGCACAAAGCAGTTTGAACGAACATATGTGAGTGAGAGCCGGTGATCTAAATAGCCATCCAGTCCGGCGCTCAGTGATGACAGCATCAGTCTTAAAGGTGTATGCGCACCTTACCAAAAGAGAATGGTGGGGCGCATACACTTATGAAAGAGTAATTAGGGTACCCAAAGGTACCAGAACATTACATATCCATGCATTTCTGAAGTAGAAAAAAAACGCACTGGACTGCATGTGGGCAAAAATGGCACCCATTGGAGAGTTCCAAGGCCAAAGCCACTACTGACCAAAAAAAAAAAACACAAAGGCTCGGCTCACATTTACCAAAAAACATCTTGATTATCCCCAAGACTTTTGGCAAATATTCTATAGACTGATGAGACAAAAGTTTAACTTTTTGGAAGCTATGCGTCCTGTTACATCTGGCGTAAAATGAACACAGCATTTCATAGAAAGAACACCATAACAGCAGTCAAAGATGGTGGTGGTAGTGTGATGGTCTAGGGCTGCTTTGCAGCTTCAGGATTTGGACAACCTGCCATCATTGATGGAACCATTACTTCTGTGCTCTACAAGAAAATCCAGAAAAACAGAAAAAAGGAGAATGCCCGGATTTCAGTTTCTGACCTCAAGCTCAAGTGCACTTGGGTTATGCAGCAGGACAATGATCTGAAACACATCTGCAAGCCCATCTCAGAATGGTTAACAAAACTAAATTAAGGCTTTGGAGTGGTCAAAGTCCGGACTTAAATCCAATTGAGATGCTGTGGTATGACCTTAAACAGGCTGTTCATGCTGGAAAAAAATTCCGATGTGACTGCATTAAAACAGTTCTGCAAAGAAGAGTGGGCCAAAATTCCTCCACAGCGATGTGAAAAACGAATTACCAGTTATCGCAAAGGCTTGATTCTTGCCATTAAGGGTGGCACAACTAGTTATTAGGTTTAAGGGGCAATTACGTTTTCACATAGGGTAAAGCAGGTTTGGACAACTTTTTTTTCCTAATAAATAAATTAGCATTTAAAAACAGTATTTTGTATTTACTCAGGTTATCTTTGTGTAATTGTAGCACTACTCCAATGGGAGCTGCTGTGTGTGGGTTCCCCTGGGTTACCATTAGCAACAGTAGACCATTCTGACATGTTTCCAAGTTTTTTTACCTCAGACAAGGACTAGTCCAGTTTCTTTAGTTTTTGTCTTTATTTGTAACTTGGATAGGAGAAGGGAGGAGTGGGATACTCCAATTACTGAACTATGCACAAAAAGGCAGGGACTGTACGAAAAATGCTGACTGACGCTGGTTAACGCTGACTGACTCTGGTTAACGCTGTTTGAGTTGGTCAATGCTAGGCCGCTTATTGTATTTCACCTTTTGACAGTGAAAGAGTCCTATTAGACTAAGGCACTCCTTTCCTGAGGTAGCTGACTTTAATAGTAGACTGCAGTGCTGAGCAACTTCAGGGCCCTTCCTGGTGCCCCCTTTAACCCCTAATCTTCTATAACACTCCGGGCTAGCTGGCTCCTTGATCCCCTTGACCTCTCTGGAGTGGTCCCCTCTCTTAGGCAGACCCCTGGGCAGATGCTTAGGTACTCACGATATTGTTTTTCCAAAATAATCCTGCCCAGCAGCTCCACTTGGTCAGCACACTGGATCCTCTGAAGCACAGCTCAACCCCTGGTCCCTAGGCCGACAGCCTGGACCACCTTCCTCAGCATAAGGAGGAGAGACAGCCATCACCCTCCTGCTGGGACCTGGCTTCCTGCCCAAAGACACCCTGTCGCATGCTCCCTTCCTATTTACAGTATGTCCAATCCCAGGATGCATTACAGGAATGCCCTCCCACTGAAACTGACATAAAACAGAGCGTGCCGCTGGCTAGGTTTCTTCCACTGTCCAATAAGGTCCCTCATTGGCTGCAGTGGGGACACTCCCTCAGACCCAGTGAAACACACTTAGAAACACGTGACAGGCTAAACTAGTAGATCAGACCCTCCTGTCAGGGGGGATCGTGACCGATAAGCGCACTTGCCTAGCTCATGACAGTGTTGACTACCTCACATTTATAAAAATGAATGAGGCATGGATCTCTGAGGAATTCAACACATGTGACCAGTAGACCATGTTTGATTACAATTCCTCATGACAGGCCACAAATATCCGCCAGACCGCCATCCACCCACAACAATTCATGGTCCTTGTCTTCTGTAAATACAGCGGCATAAAAGGCATTTCATGTCCATTGAATGCCTAATTTTTGGGGCCTTTCATGGCCGACAATTATTTTTTCTGTCAATGCCTAATGTACATCCAGCCACAGAATTCAACGTTCTTAGCTGTCAGGTAAACGCATGTGGGCTAATTTTTGGGGCCTGGAATGGCCGACACTTACTTCTGTATCCTGTGAATGCCTAATGTACCTTCAGCCACAGAATACAACGTTCTTAGCTGTCAGGTAAACGCATGTGGGCTAATTTTTGAGGCCTGGAATTCTTTATCCTGTGAATGCCTAATTTTTCAGACTGGAATTGAAAATCAATGGGTCTGTAAACATTCCGCCAAATTGTGGAAGGGATGCGGACCCATTTTACAGACGTGTGAATGGATCCTATATGTATTAGACAATGTATTTACTGGCTGCTGTCAGTTCTGGCTGATTTAGGAAAAAAAAAAATTTTTTTTGCTGTAAAAAAAAAATAAATAAATTTTTAGGGCAGCTTTTTCAATAGCAATACTTCTGTTATGACATTGTCCATTTGGTGGGACTATTTGTGCACAGCCAGTAAGTATTTTGTGGCTGCAAATATGACCTAAAGGTTTTTAAAGTTCGCCTCCCATTAAAGTCAGTGGGGCCCGCCGCAAACTTGCGGTTCGCGAACATTTGAGAAAGTTTGCGGCTAACGTTCGCGAACCGCCCCGGCCGATGTTCGTCCATCACTAGCTGGCAGCACTCATACGTCTATTACCCAAAGACAACCTCTGGATACAGTGGGGATCGAAAGTTTGGGCACCCCAGGTAAAAATTTGTATTAATGTGCATATAGAAGCCAAGGAAAGATGAAAAAATCTCCAAAAGGCATCAAATTACAGATTAGACATTCTTATAATATGTCAACAAAAGTTAGATTTTATTTCCATCATTTACACTTTCAAAATAACAGAAAATAAAAAAAATGGTGTCTGCAAAAGTTTGGGCACCCTGCAGGGTTCATATCTTGCCAAGCCAAGAGTCTTAGAGGTATATTTGCCCATTCTTCCTTACAAAAGTCTTCCAGTTCTTTGAGATTTCTGGGCTGTCTGTCATGCACACTGCTCTTTTAACCACTTAAGCCCCGGAAGATTTTACCCCCCTTCCTGACCAGGGCCTATTTTGCGATTCGGCAAGCGTGACTTTAACGGACAATTGCGCGGTCATGCGACGCTGTACCTAAACGAATTTGACTTCCTTTTTTTCCCACAAACAGAGATTTCTTTTGGTGGTATTTGATCACCTGTGCAATTTTTTGATCATGAGCTATAAACAAAAAAAGAGCGTCAATTTTGCAAAAATAACAATATTTTTCACATTTTTTTATATGAAATTACCCAAAAAAAAATTAAAAATCTAAATTTTTTAACATTTTAGGCCAATTTGTTTTATGCTACATATTTTTGGTAAAAAAAATTGCAAAAAGCGTATTTTGATTGGTTTGCGCAAAAGTTATTGCGTTTACTAACTAAGGGAAAGATTTTTGTCATTTTTGTTGTTTTTTTTTTAACGCGTAATGACGGCGATCTGCGATTCTGCCCCATTCTCACAATGGTGACACACTGTAGTACCGCTTCTCATCACTGGGTCAGTCAGAAGGTTTTTTTGATATAAGAGAGCCACCAGTTTCAAGCATTGAACAGGTGGCCAGACATCAGTAGTCTCGCTATACTCAGAATAAAAACAAATGGACGAATCAATTTGGATAATTCGTTATGTTGTTACGTTATTTTGGATGCTTCAAACATTAAAAAAGGCCAAGACTATTGCATCATGTCATCCAAACAAAACAGCTGAATACAAATTAATTCATTGTTTCGTTATAATTTATTTCGGATTTGTTGAAATTTTGTGATTTGGATACATCCGAATCACACAAAATTAGCCCAAATTTCGATTTGCAATGAAACGAATCCCACTTATCTAATATTATAGCATGTAGTGCTCCCCCTGAAGGAGCCGCTCGTCCCCCAACACTGCACATCCAGGCAACAAGTATTCTCCACATTTTCCCAAGACCCAAGGAACAGTCTTGGACAGGGTGAATAAAAATTGATGTTTTTTTTTAAAAAAACTTTAAAAAAATCAGTTTTTTTTAATTTAAATCAGATTTTTTTTATTTAAATCGGATTTTTTTGTTTAAATCAAATGTATTTTAAAAAATGCTTTTGGAGTTAAAATCTAAGCAAAGATAGTTTTCTATTTAAGATACTTGAAAAATGTAGATTATTTAGCATGAAATGGAGCTTAGTTACTGTATGTAGCATGAAGCTGTATATTCTGCAATATTTACATTTTTGGTAAACACGTTCAATGAATCAAAGCTCTGCAAGCTGAGATAACATGCACTGCATTGATGCATTCACACAATTTCACAGTACCCATGAGATAAAACAAAGTTCAGGAATATTCCTTTATTCCAATGTTTTCAAAAATCTATGTACACTACAAACTGTATGATTGCTTGAAGGGAAATGCATCTGTACCAGGCTCTAAGTGTGAGGAGGAAGGGCAAGCAGTAAAAATAAACATGAAACCTTCTAAACAGATTATAAACCTTGTGATCTTTTTGCACATAGCTTGAAGTGCTTTATTCCTCCCTTGAGGAGCAAAATGGCAGCAGACCCAGTTTGGGAATATTTTAATAAAGTTCCTCTACCTATGGGTAAAGCAGGTATGCATGCAAAATGCAAACAATGCAAAAATGCTGTGATGAAAGGACCGTGTTTGAAGTTTTTTTTATGTGGACCCAGCTGACGTTTGTTTGTGTTTTCAAACATATTTTGTTTATGCACCTCAGTTACTAAATACTGATGTTCAAGCAAATACAAGAAGATGCAACATAATGTTATTGTTATAGTTAAATAAAAAAATTTCTCGAACTATGTGTGATTAACCTATTGACCTAAAACCGGTTCGAATATCGCTGTTTCACTAACCTGACAGCTTATTATGCTAGGTAGGAAACCTTCATTTTGTTTGCAAATATTAAAGGTTCTAACTACCAGAAAGAATAAGACCATACATGTAAACTGGCAATTCAGATCCATGATGGCAGCGCCTGTTAGCGGGCATCCACTCACCTGCTGCCGCCACGTCCCTCACCTCTTGTGTCACTGCCGCATCACCAGCTGTCCCATTTAAGTGAACAGGACTGTCGGTGAGTCAACAACAGGTCAGAGGAGGAGCCACTGCGGAACAGAGTTGACAGTAATTTTATTTCCAAAAATTAAGATTTTTACATGTATGCGATAAAAAATGACTCTGGAGCCTAACCAGTTATGCTATTTCTCCTTGAAAGTTCCTGAATGTGCTGCTGTACTCTCACTGTCCTCATTGCTCTCCCTGCTTCCTGGGCAAGATTCCTTCTGGACTGTGATGATGCCAGATACCTCCCAGGCCAGCCTGAGCCCCTATCCCTCCCCCCTGGCAGTGGTTTCCCTTAAGGGCCACTGATAGTCTCCTCAGCACTCCCTCTTCCACCCAACTTCCAGCCAGCATGACTCATCTGTTTTTAGGGGCTGCTTAGCCACCATGTGTGGCCCACTGTCTGGGGATTGGCCAAACCCCCCTAAGTAGATTTGCCTGCACTATTACTAATAGCACAATAGAGGGTGCTACAAGCATATACCTGTGCGAGAGCTGTGTTTGACAGCACAAGTATGCACAGGTGTTTAGTACATAATCATGCAGGCAGTCCCATTGATGTCAATTGGGACACAGCAGATGCACAGACATAGCAGGAATGCTGGGGATGCCATGCAAAGATAGCAGCTGTGGCAGCTTACATTGAAAACCCAGGCAAAATGCATGCATTGCTGGGGATGCCGTGCAAGCCTAGTTGATGGGTACAGTGTGTGTTCCAATGAGTGCATTGATTAACTGCTTCCTGTGTCTTACTGGCTCTCGTGACCCAAATCTACATACCAGAAAGTCATGAAGTGTTCTATGTGCACAACAGGGGCTAAAGTAAGGCCTTGTTATACAAATCAAAGAATGCTTTTATTTTTCTGCAAACAAGGTAATGTAGCATCCTCCTAGGTAGGTGCTAAAGAGAAAGTATAGTTTTGAGCCCTGTCTGCTTACCAGAAGGACTGCAGGTAAATCTATGTTGTTCTCTGCCTACCAGAGAGCAGGATCTGCTAGTGAGGTCTGCTCATTGTGCTCAGGAACAACTCGTTCTGTCTGCAGAGTGTTTCACACTGGTCCAATAGGGAGGCATATTGGACAGTGGGAGGAAACCTGACAAATGAGTGCACAGGCGTTTGATACAGACCTGGTGATTCGGTAGAGGAAAAGTGCCATGGTGCATGCTGGGATACTGTATAAAAGCCAGGAGCACATGTGCTCGGGGTCTTTCGGATGCATAGTCGAGTCCCAGAGGGAGGGGGCGGCTGCCTCCTCCTCTGTAGATGTGCCATGCGGCCTCAGGTAGTCGGCCTGAGGGCCTAAAGAGAGCTAGTGAGGAACTGAACCCAGAGGATCGTTAAAGCTGACTGAAAGGGGAGACACTGGAGGATCTGATTCCGCAGCACAGTGAATACAGATCTTTGTCAAGGGGCCTGACCTGAGGGGGGCCTCCCCTGCAGCTAGAAGAGTCAGCGGATGGGTGTCAGTAAAGGGGATGCTAGTGAGTGTCCTGAAGATAATGTAGATTCACCAAGTCTATTGGTGGAGAGAAAAGAGCAAGGAGACTTAACCCTTTCCATACATGTGGCAGTATGGATTAAATAGTGCAGCTGCTTCCACAAGCAACCTGGTGAGGCCAAGTGAGAGTTGTCCTTATCAATTGTGAAAAGTTACAGTAGGAGTATACCACTATTCCCTTCTCCCATCCATGTTCCAAAATAAACACTAAAAACCAATACCCCTGGACTGTTTATTGTGTGATGAGCCATCGAGAGTAATGAGTGATGTGTGAACTGTTCCCTAAGTGACTGTGCTGGTAATCAGAGGAGGCCTCACAAGTCACCATACAGCAAGCCCTACGGGGACAGTGCTACTGGTATATTGGTACATAGGGGAGCTGGAATGTAAAATATAGGGTACTGATGTTTGTCATCATTTTACAGGCACATGCAATTTTAAGCCTTAACATGCTGGGAATCTGTTCACTCAAAAACAAAAAAAAAAAAAATGGGTAATATTTTGGAATCATGTGCCCTAAAATAATTTTAGTGTATTTTTTACTGAAATGTTTGTTGGAGATACAACAACTTTAAGCTTAGTCTATTGCAGTTCATAAATAGGACAGTAGATGTCGCTAATGCTAAGTGATATGCTATGCATTCTCTATGATGTGTTGTCATTTCCTGTTCACTGTACTGAACTTGTTGGTTATCTCTTCCTGTCTGTTGTTCTTATTACAATGAGAAAGTGACATCTTTGATTTCTGTGTTATGTTCCAATAAAGAAGCCAGTTCCTGTTTACTCCACAATGACTGATCTGAATGGACTCCGCTGCACCCAGTGATCGCACTCTGCAACAGGTTATGGGCCCAGGATCCGGATAAAGTCTTATGACCAGGTGCGGCCCAGGCAGAACAAAGCCTTGAATGGGAGACAGTGCGACTGATACGGAGATCGACATAAGGAAGGTTTCCAGTGACATCTCCAATAGACAAGTAAGACTGTTTATATATAAAGGAGGGAAAAATGTCTGGAAACTCAGAACTTAAATGCCAAGCTGGATGATCATCTATATCACCTTGACACAGTGAAGGAAAAGGTGAGACTATGTACACACAAGCACAATGACTGTATACATATATGGCACAGACGTCTAGGTCACAGACACCCAGAATGCATACAGGAACTACAGAGCAGGAATCTGACAAGGGATCTAACAATATCCCCAGTTACTGTTAAGTGTGAATGTTGCATTAAATCCAAAGCTACAAGAGCAACACTTCCCAAAGTCAGTCAGAAGAGAGCTTCAAGACCACTTGACTTAGTTCACAGTGACGTGTGTGGTCCCCTAAACCCACCTACACCTGGAGGCAAAAGGTACATAGTGACTTTCATAGACGACTATTCAAGATACACAGTCACCTACCTAATGCAACACAAGAGTGAAGTTTTTGACAAATTTCAAGACTATATAATAAGGACCAGTAACAAGTTTCAGAGGAAGCCTCTCATACTTCGGAGCGACAATGGAGGTGAATTCACAGGATATAAGATACAAGAGTACTTAAAACAGAATGGAATAGAACATCAAAAGACAGTCCCATATACACCAGAACAAAATGGAGTAATTGAAAGAAAGAACAGAACTCTGACTGAAATGATCAGATGTATGCTGACAGACTCTGGACTACCTCAAAAATACTGGGGTGAAGCAGCTATGACAGCTACATATTTGCAGAACAGACTTCTTTCCAGAACAATAGAGAAAACTCCATATGAACTTTGGCACAATGAGAAGCCAAATGTAAAACACCTAAGAGTTTTTGGATGCAAAGCATTTATCTACATACCTGAAGAAAAACGCACCAAACTCCAAAACAGAGCATTTGAAGGTATCTTTGTTGGATACAGTGACAATGTCAAAGGTTACAGAATCCTTGATTCCAAAACAGACAAGGTTACCGTTAGCAACAGCATAACTTTTGTTGAAGATTTCAGAGACAATGTAATGACAACAGTAGAAGCAAGAATAGAAGAGAAAACTGACAATGACCAGCCCATCTCTGTAACTTCTGAACAAACAGTTGAAGTGAGTGCAGACTCTACCAGTACTGAAGAGCAGACACTAGAAGGCTCAGACACAAAACCGAGACGTTCAACAAGAGAAAACATAGGTAAACCACCTGTACGTCTCTCATACAAAGCAAGTACTGCCAGTATCAACAAACCTGCAACCTGGGAAGAAATATCTCAGCTTTCAGAACAAGAAGCAAGTAAATGGATAATGGCTGCTGATGAAGAGATAAAATCCATGCATGACACTAAAACATGGACACTTACAGAACTACCACCCGGAAGGAAAGCCATAGGCTGTAAATGGACTTTTAAAGTGAAATACAATGCAGATGGCACAATTGAGCGATACCAAGCAAGGCTAGTAGCCAAGGGCTATTCTCAAAAATACAGAGAGGACTATGACGAGACATTTGCACCAGTAGTCAAGCACGCTATAATACGGACTTTACTGGCAGTAGCCGTCACAAGGAAAATGCAAGTGAAACATTTTGATGTGAAAACCGCGTTTCTACATGGCGAGCTAACAGAAGAAATTTACATGGAAGAGCCGCCAGGGTTCAAAGATGAACAAAGGCCAGACCTAGTGTGCAAACTTCGCAGGAGTATATATGGTCTAAAGCAAGCAGCCAGAGCGTGGAATATAAAAATAAATGAAGTGCTTACACATCAAAACTTTCTGAGGAGTAAAGCAGACCCCTGCTTATACACAGAGAAATTGGGAGACAGATGGGTCTATATGCTTATTTATGGGGATGATATCCTGATTTGCTTTGAGCAAGAAGGGGATGAATCAGAAATACTAGAAAAATTAAATCAGAACTTCAACACCAAAGATCTTGGCAACATAAAGAATTACCTCGGCATCCAGATCGAGAGAGAGGAAGATGGCAGCTTTCTTCTGAACCAAAGACACAAAATACAAGAAATAATTGAAACATTTGGAATGGAAGATGCCAAACCAGTAAAGTCTCCTATGGAAACCAACTACCTAAAGGAGATGAATTGCCAAGATAACCCATTACCTACTAATACTCAATACAGGAAGGCAATAGGGAAATTGCTATATCTTACCACTGCTACAAGGCCGGACATTGCAGCAACTGTTGGAATCCTATGCAGAAAGGTTTCGATGCCAAGTCAAAAGGACTGGAATGCTGTAAAGCGAATCATTCGCTATCTTAAAGGGACTTTGCATTACAAGTTAAAGTTACCAGCAAGCGATGAAAGCACCTTGACAGGATATGTGGATGCTGACTGGGCAGGAGACACCAGCGACAGGAAATCTACCAGTGGATACTTATTTTTTCTGTCCGGAGGTGCCATCAGTTGGACTAGTAAAAAGCAACTCTCTGTTTCACTGTCGTCTACTGAAGCAGAATACGTTGCTGCAGCACAGGCAAGCCAAGAAGTTATATGGCTGAGACAGCTATTAACAGACTTGGGTCAACCACAGTTGGGACCAACAGAAATCTATGAGGACAATCAAGGATGCATGCGCACATGGAAGGAGTTAATTCAAGAACCAAGCACATTGATGTGAAGTTCCACTTTCTAAGGGATCTTCAAGAGCAAGGTCTTCTTGAGTTACTTTATTGCCCAACCGAGGATATGGCAGCAGATATCCTTACAAAGCCTCTGACCGCTGAAAGACACTCAAGGCTTACAAAGAAGATGGGTTTAATAGACTAAGTCTTAGCTGTTGAGAAGGGTTGTTGGAGATACAACAACTTTAAGCTTAGTCTATTGCAGTTCATAAATAGGACAGTAGATGTCGCTAATGCTAAGTGATATGCTATGCATTCTCTATGATGTGTTGTCATTTCCTGTTCACTGTACTGAACTTGTTGGTTATCTCTTCCTGTCTGTTGTTCTTATTACAATGAGAAAGTGACATCTTTGATTTCTGTGTTATGTTCCAATAAAGAAGCCAGTTCCTGTTTACTCCACAATGACTGATCTGAATGGACTCCGCTGCACCCAGTGATCGCACTCTGCAACAATGTTGTGTTTTATAAAATGTTGCGTTAATATCCTGTGAAAAAAAACTTGGAAATTCCAGTATTTTATTCTCGAGGGTCTCGGCTTTCAGTAAATATTTAGTGTTTGGGGGTTATAACGAATCCTCAGGTTTTCTAAATGTGTGTAAAAAAAAAACACAAAACCGGCTCTGGCGGTGAAAGGGTTAAAGCATCACCTAGTGATCATTTTGGGAGACTTCATTCTCTGCTATTTTATGGGAGCACACACCGTTTTGAGGATTGACATACTTGGTTTATATTTACTTGATACGGCAGCAACTTTTTAAATATTTTTAAATCTGCAGCCTGATGATCCTGAAATGTAGATCCTTGTTCAGGCATCTTCTGTTATATGGTAACATCTCTCAGTATATTTGGCTACCCATGGTCCCGAGAGGGCAGCAAGACCCTCCCTAGGCTATGTCTGTAAAGAACACAAAAAGGAAGGCGCAAGACTGTTATTCCAACAAGGATATACCTACAGAAACAAAGTGAAATATGCTGTAGTAGTCTATATGGGGAGACTAAACTAATCTCCAATCAATAGTCCAGGTAACAGAGATGTTATGATGTAACAGTCTGTATTGCTAAAAGTCCGTTCACTAAGGGCAGCCACCAACATGGATACAGAAGCAGGTTCCAGCAAAAGCTGAGAATGAAACAAAAAAGAAGAGGTGCCTCTACAGTATCTTACAAAAGTGAGTACACCCCTCACGTTTTTGTAAATATTATATTACATCTTTTCATGTGACAACACTGAAGAAATGACACTTATAACTCAACACACAGCCATTAATGTGTAAACTGGCAACAAAGTGAGTACACCCCTAAGTGACAATGTCCAAAGTGGGCATAAAGTGTCAATATTTTGTGTGGCCACCATTATTTTCCAGCACTGCCTTAACCCTCTTGGGCATGGAATTTATCAGAGCTTCACAGGGTGCCACTGGAGTCCTCTTCCACTCCTCCATGATGACATCACGGAGCTGGTGGAGGTTGGAGACCTTGCGCTCCTCCAACTTCTGATTGAGGATGCCCCACAGAAGCTCAATTGGGTTTAGGTCCATCACCTTTTCCTCTGGTTTTTTAGCAAGGCAGTGGTCCTCTTGAAGGTGTGTTTGGGGTCGTTATCATGTTGGAATACTGCTCTTTGGCTCAGTCTCTGAAGGGAGGGGATCATACTCTGCTTCATTATGTCACAGTACATGTAGATGTAAATAACCGCGCTGGAGCAATAGTAGTGGAAGCTGCAGCTATAGTGGGAAACACTAGAGGCAAATATATATTGGAAAGCTGCGCTAACAAATGATAAAGCAAATGTAAGAACACTGGGAATTTGAATACAGTCCAAGTTCATAAGAGAGTATCAAGGTCAAGTGTAATAGTCCAAGGAAGCCTCCAACAGACTCCGAGTTAAAGAAAGTCCACCACCAGAGAGCACTCGGTCAACCGCTGTGAAGCATGCATAAGGGGTATGCGCTTACCAGAAGGATACAGGTTTTAAGCATGGCTATACACCAAATAGCCTCAGAGCCAGCTCCAGCGTAAGTCACTTCTCCCACCGAATGCAATAGGAATATGAACAGCACCAGCTACCTCGTCCTCATCAGAGCCAAGCAAACATATGCAAGAGAAGAGTGGGGCCACAATAGTGTAGATGGTATGCACAGTTTATTGGAAAAACAAATGAAATAACACTCACAATATGTCGAAGGATAAAAAGCATTGAGCAGGATCACAGCCGCCGCCGCCCGACTTCCGGCCGCACAGTAGTGACGTCAGCACGCCTTCCCAAGGCCAAGGGAAGGCGTGCTGACGTCACTACTGTGCGGCCGGAAGTCGGGCGGCGGCGGCTGTGATCCTGCTCAATGCTTTTTATCCTTCGACATATTGTGAGTGTTATTTCATTTGTTTTTCCAATAAACTGTGCATACCATCTACACTATTGTGGCCCCACTCTTCTCTTGCATATGTTTGCTTGGCTCTGATGAGGACGAGGTAGCTGGTGCTGTTCATATTCCTATTGCATTCGGTGGAAGAGGTGACTTACGCTGGAGCTGGCTCTGAGGCTATTTGGTGTATACCCATGCTTAAAACCTGTATCCTTCTGGTAAGCGCATACCCCTTATGCATGCTTCACAGCGGTTGATCGAGTGCTCTCTGGTGGTGGACTTTCTTTAACTCGGAGTCTGTTGGAGGCTTCCTTGGACTATTACACTTGACCTTGATACTCTCTTATGAACTTGGACTGTATTCAAATTCCCAGTGTTCATACATTTGCTTTATCATTTGTTAGCGCAGCTTTCCAATATATATATGTCACAGTACATGTTGGCATTCATGATTTTCTCAATGAACTGTTGCTCCCCAGTGCCGGCAGCACTCATGCAGCTCCAGACCATGACACTCCCACCACCATATAGAAAAATAAGTCGCGCTGAGTGATGTGGAAAAAACAAATAAATGTCCAAACAATCAAATGTCCCAAAATGTCAACTTGAAATGATGTTGAAAAAATGAACAAACTCCAAGGTCTATTAGGAAATGTGCTTACCAAACGACCACTAAAAATCTGCAAGATTCATATGTCGAAGTGTATTCACAGGCCAGGGAGATTAACTGGAGTTCATATGCCAGGATTCTCAACGAGTGGTGTCATAAATTGAACATGAAAGAAAAAATCTCCATAGTGTGATACCGTACAAATAATAAATGTAGTGATCAACTATAAGGATCAAATTAGATTCCACCACCAATCAGTGAAGAATCCTTGACCAAATGTGCAGCAGCTTACCAAATAAAGGAATTAAGCCAGTGAATAACCCAGTGCTGGGAGAAAAAAGATGAAGAGGAAAACCACCACCAATTGTGAAGCCTCTTACCAAATAACAAATAAAGTGAGCAAAACACGGTTATTCCAGATGCACCAAGAAGCCACCACGCCACTCAAGAGCACTGCAAGCCTCTTACCAGATGATATATGATATACACAGTAAGATCACTTGTTGCGCTTCCCCATCATAGGCAGATAGCTCCGGGACCAAATGGTATCAATAGGGATTGCTGTAGAGATCTCAGTACCAGGGTATTACACCGGCCCAAGTAGAAAAGAAAGCGCCAATAGTGTAATAAATTCTAACAAAATTCATTGTATAAAAGAAAGGCACTTACAAACATAAGTAGTATAAGTCACGAAGGATGAGAAGCCGCCGGCCGGACGGCAAAGCGCATCCGCTCCTAAGATAAACTTCCGGGAATGACGTCAGCACGCCGCGACCACCACCATGCTTGACTGTAGGCAAGGCACACTTGTCTTTGTACTCCTCACCTGGTTTTCGCCACACATGCTTGATTCCATCTGAACCAAATACGTTTATCTTGGTCTCATCAGACCACAGAACATGGTTGCAGTAATCCATGTCCTTACTAGTCTGCTTGTCTTCAGCAAACTGTTTGCGGGATTTCTTGTGCATCATCTTTAGAAGAGGCTTCCTTCTGGGATGACAGCCATGCAGACCAATTTGATACATTGTGCGGCGTATGGTCTGAGCACTGACAAACTGACCCCCCCACCCCTTCAACCTCTGCAGCAATGCTGGCAGCACTCATACATCTATTTCCCAAAGACAACCTCTGGATATGACACTGAGCAAGTGCACTCAGTTTCCTTGGTCGGCCATGGCGAGGCCTGTTCTGAGTGGAACCTGTCCTTTTAAACCGCTGTATGGTCTTAACCACAGTGCTGAAGCTCAGTTTTAAGGTCTTGGAAATGTTCTTATAGCCTAGGCCATCATTATGTAGAGTAACAATTCTTTTTTTCAGATCCTCAGAGAGTTCTTTGCCATGAGGTGCCATGTTGAACTTCCAGTGACCAGTATGACAGAGTGAGAGCGATAACACCAATTTTTAACACACCTGCTCCCCATTCACACCTGAGACCTTGTAACACTAATGAGTCACATGACACCGGGGGGGGGGGAAATGGCTAATTGGGCCCAATTTGGACATTTTCACTTAGGGGTGTACTCACTCTTGTTGCCAGCGGTTTAGACATTAATGGCTGTGTGTTGAGTTATTTTGAGGGGACAGCAAATTTACACTGTTATACAAGCTGTACACTCACTACTTTACATTGTAACAAAGTGTAATTTCTTCAGTGTTGTCACATGAAAAGATATAATAAAATATTTACAAAAATATGAGGGGTGTACTCACTTTTGTGAGATACTGTAAGTGTAGGTGAAAATTATGGTTTAATAGGAATAGTAAATGGCAATACACAAGGGTAAGAGTAAATCAGTCACATCTATGTGGAGTAGTATTATCCCAGTGAGCTCTCATCAGTGACGTTTCACTGTCATTCCTCGCTTGTAGGAAGTCGGCCATAAGGTGGAATCAGTTCCAAAACGAGGCTTGGCGGGCATATGGAGGGCAGTGTAAAGTGATGATGTTACTGGGGTGCGACGCGTTTCTGACCTGGTGAACTGTGAATGACCTGACAGTGGCGCTCCTTTTTCCAAGTTATAGTGCAGGGGTGTGGAATCGACTATATATAGCACCAAGGGGAGTTGCCAACAATACAAACAAACAAATCCTAAAGCTATATACTACGAAAATGATTACACACATCTGTATATACACTGAATGAATAAGGATTAATCACACCTTTTCCCCTCGAGCATAACACATATGTGCAGGAGAGTTACATTTTTATCATCGCTCTGTCCCTGTCTCTCATTTGTGTTTCAAAGGCCCCTTTCACACTTGTGCAACTTGTGATGCAAGTTGCACGACATGTCGTTCCCCATGTTTTCCAATTATACCCATTCATATATGCGCAACTTAAAGTTGCAGCAACTTTAAAGTAGTTCATGCACTACTTTGGTCCAACTTTCATCCAACTTGAGGGCCATAGACTTCAATGTTAACCCTCAGAAGTTGCATGAAAGTCATACCAGAATGTTATACAATGCAACTTGTGTGCAACAGTTGTCCATTAAAACTGGTCAAAGCCAAAGTCGTATCCAAGTTGCACCCATCCAAAGTTGCGTCAAAGTTGCACCAAAGTTGCACTCCAAAGTCGGCACAACTTTGAAGTCGTACAAGTGTGAAATAATTGTCACCCTGTCACATGGACTTCTCATTCTTACTAGTATCCATTTCAACATATTTTACACATGCCTTCACCAATACATGTTGTACTGTAACACTTTGATCAGGGTGCTCTGCAGCCTGTTAGGAGCATGCCTTGATTGGCATGAGCCCTGGACTGCAACATGCTGTTCAACCACTTCAGCTCCGGAAGGTTTCATCCCCTTCCTGACCATGCCATTTTTTGCGAATCTGCACTGCACGGCTTTAACTGCCGTCATGCAACGCTGTACCCAAAAAAAATTGATATCCTTTTTTCCCCACAAATAGAACTTTCTTTTGGTGGTATTTGATCACCTGTGTGGTTTTTATTTTTTGCTCTATAACCAAAAAAAGATTTACAATTTTGAAAAAACAAAGATTTTTTTACTTTCTGCTATAAAACACATCCAATAAAAAAATGTAAAAAATCAAATGTTTTCATCAATTTAGGCCAATATGTATTCTGCTACATGTTTTTGGTAAAAAAAAAAATCTCAGTGAGAGTATATTAATTGGTTTATGCAAAAGTTATAGTGTCTACAAACTATGAGATAGGTTTATGGACTTCTTTTCGTTTTGTTTTTACTAGTAATGACTACGATCAGTGATTTTTAGCCGGACTGCGACATTACGGCAGGCAAGTCTAACACTAAAGGCCCGTACACACGTACCGATCGTCGGCATACAAACGTCGGTGGACGAAGGATCTGCCGATTGTACGCGTGTTAGTATGGTGCCTCCGACAGATGTCTGCGCACAATCCGCGGACAAAAGTCTTTCTTGCAAACATGAAAATATTTGTATGCCGACACCAGAACGGACGATTGTTCGCCTGTCAGTACACAATTCTGCCGACACACAGCTACAAATCCCAACACGCATGATCAAACCAAATGAGTTCCCGGAAGAATTTTCTCTAGTAAACTCAACATTTTATTCAGAAAGAACTTTCGGCTCGCGGAAGTCCAAGAAATAGGTGAAATGCGGAGCACATGCTCATCTTGATAAATGTGAGAAGAAGGAAGATGCTGCTCATAATGCCATACTTTTCTAATAAAAAGGCATGTGTTCTGTTATGATGAAGATAATGTTTGTCTATTCTATCTGTTCTATCAAATTTTAGAATTAAATAATTTGAACTCTTCACCATTATTTTTGTATTTTCACACCAAAGATCTAACTATTGATATGACCCTTTATTCTTGTATGAATTAATGTCTAAAACATATTTTTCAGGTTATGCACAATATTAAACATGTTAACAAATTCAGATAGGCCATTTTTTATTTTCAATTTTCTTTATTTTTTGGATCTCAGCAAAAAAAAAACAAAGCAAACATCAATACTTTCCGTATAACTAAACATAAAAAAGGTCCATTTGGACAAAATTAAACTAGAAACTGGCAAACAGGGGTAAAATAAATAATAGGGGGTTACAAAAATTAAAGTTGCTGGTAACTGAAATCAGGTTGCCATGAGGGCAGGTTTGGATCCTGCTGGCCATATTGCCACTGGCCATGTGGCATTTGGCGAGGTGGTGGGTGTTGTGGAGGTGGAGGTGGAGGTGGAGGTGGAGGTGGAGGGCACGGGTGCTCCTGGCATGCATGGCTGTGCTCATTAAGTATGCCGGTTTCAGCCTTTTGCAGCACATCGAGGATGATTTTTCTGGCATACTGACACTGCCTGAGGTCCACCTTATCTAAAATTTTTGCCGTCATGTTGCCGAAGGACTCATTGGCCTCCGGTTTCCGACGTAGGGCTATGGTGGCCTCCTGGATAAACTCGTCGGTGATGTCATCCACGTGCTTCCTCTTTTGCCTCCGTTTGGCAGGAGGAGGTGGTGGTGGAAATAGTTCCACAGGCTCCTCAGGCTCCGCAGGCTCCCCAGGCTCCTGGCTGCAACCTGGCTCCTCCTCAGTGACACTTCCCTGTTGATGAAATGAACAATTGATTAGAATGTTATAGTGAATATAAAAAGTCATGTTTGTTATATTATTGTGAACAAATAGCAGACTTTACATACAGTGGCATATCTAGGGTCTCCAGTGCCCTTGTTGAGGAGCTGTATTTGGCAACAACCCCCCCCCCCCCCAAGATCAATGTAAAACTGTAACCCACCCCCCCAAAAAAAAATTAAAGGGCATTAAAAGTTTCTAATTTGCCCCTTGTTTGCCCAGTGTAGAGCTCTCTAGTGGGCAATCATTGTCTCAGGTGTGAAAAAGAAAGAGAGGGTTGAGAGATAGAGAGAGGGAGAGAAAGAGGGGGTGTGAGAGAGAGAGGAGGGGGTTGCAGAGAGAGAGGGGCCTGAACTTGCAGAGGACTTGATGTAGGGCATTGAGGGTGAAGCAGTACAGGGAAACATGAATAAGGAAGCCACCTGCCTTGCTGACCCAGAGTGAGAGACCAGAGACATGGAAGCAAGGATGGATGGATCATTTGCAGGAGCTGTTAGTTTTGTATTAAAAAAGGTTGAGCCAGAGGAATGCTGAGGCTACAGCAGTGTTTGTTAGGACCAGAGGTGTGCTGGGGATGCAGCAGTGTTTGTAAGACCAGAGGTGTGCTGGGGATGCAGTGAGAGGCAGTCTCAGTCTCCTGGTCTTTTGGCTCAGCTGCTCTCAATGTTTTACACCTGCATGAAGCTGCTCTCAATGTTTTACACCTGCATGAAGCAGCTCTCAATGTTTTACACCTGCATGAAGCTGCTCTCAATGTTTTACACCTGCATGAATCCGCCTGCAAACTGGGGGTTCTGGGGTGTGCAGGCTGAGTGGATTGTTAAAATAAACAATAAAACAATGCCAATGTTTTTGTGACCCACCCCCCTTGGCCTGCGCCCCTGGCGGTTGCCTGTCATGCCAACCTCTTGCTATGCCCGTTTACCTAAAGGGTCAATTATGGTTTAGCTTATAATTTTGTTACATGATTACATTTTAGCAGACAATATATTGTGAAATGCCATACCTGAGTAAAACTCTCCTCCAGGAAATCCTCATCCTGGCTTTGATCTACAGACACTGAGCCCTCTGCCGAAGTCGAAGGCAGCGTAGAAATTGACGGCCTGGATTCCATGGTGTCTGCCAGGAACCGCATGTTATCAAAGTACCACAGCCGTGGTACATATACATTCCGTGCCCCTGCTCCAGACTGGGTGGAATCTTCTATTTTTTTTAACTCCCGCCTGTAGGCAGTGCGAATACTGTTTATTTTTTTGCGGATATAATCAAAATTTGCCCCAGGACAGACGGGCTTGTAGAAGGCCACCAAATGTTCCATGGCCTGTTTTCTGAGTTTTCTATTTTTATAATCTGCGGACTTGACTTGCCACAAACAGGGCAGTTGCCTGAATTCATCAATGAAACTGATGAGAAAGTTGTGGGTGGTGAAATTGTCCACCATATTGCAGGACAGTATATGCCTGCAAGACACAAAACAACACAAAACATATTAAAAGAGCATGTATTTTGGCACATAATAAAGATATTCCTAATAAAAGCTGTATAGGGCCCAAAACACACACTTTCTATTAAAAGAGTCGTACCTTTGTTTGTGGGGAAAAGTCGTGATTCGCCGCTCGATCGTGCTCCAACTCTCGATATGTCCGCTAGCGAATCGTCGGCCGAACGATCTGGCGTCCTTTAAATACAGCGCAGGCGTCAACTCCTCCTCCAGTGGCGGGCTTGTGCAGGGGTGTGTACGTGCCGAAGATCAGGCCTACATGCGACACTCACACCTGAAGCAGAGGAACAATCTTTTAATCAAGAAGAATGTCTGAAAGATCTCAGAGTTCATCAAGTGGGGGCCGAAGTGATTGGGCCACCAGAAAATCAAGGGCTACACCCATGTCAAAGCCAGAAATGGTGGAGATGGTCTCCATTTTAGAAAAAATGGATTATGATGGCAAGTTGGCTAATTACGAGCGGCCCAATGCCAGGAAAGATGGCATCATGGACAAGGTGGTGGCCTGTTTGGTCAAAAAATTCGGTGTCGAGCGATCGAAAGATCAGATTCGGAAACGGTGGTCTGACCTCAAACACCGTGAGCAGGATCAGCTTTCCCAAATCCATCGGATTTTGAAAAAAAGTAAGTTTTATTTTTTCTTTATTTTTTTAATCATGCAATATGTTTTTTATAATTTTGTGTATGTTGTATTAACATGTCTAGATTATAATGTCTATGTAAAAAGTTAGATTACTCATTTTAGTTGTCATGTCGTGATTTGATCGATCTATTGTTGATGTTTTAGTATATGACATTAAAAGTCAGGAAGCCATACTTTAAAATATATGTATTGTGTTGCAACGAACGTTCTTTCCTGCACGAATCTTCTCAGCAAACATTCCTATTAATCACAGATTATTATTCAAACCTTTAAATAGGAGAAAAACGTAAACTCCGTGCCAAACTATGGGAAAGGAGGAGGAGAGGTCTGGCAGCTCCATCGGCAGTTGCCGAACAAGATGAGGACATGGGCACAGAAGGTGGCACAGATTCCACTAAAGGTAATTGGTTCCTATGCACTGTCAAACATTAATGTACCATATTTTTCGTAGATAACCATGTACATGTCTTCATATTTGTTACTAAAAGAGCTATCAAGCAGGGCACCATGTCCTAACAAATGTACCTCTTGTGACTTTTATGATATGGCCAATGTTTTGTATTATGTAGATGAAGACATTATTCCGGAAATAATCCTGGTGGAGCCAACAAGTGATGAGACACCAGAGCAACAAGAAGGTTGGTAGTCACAGATTTTTGTGTAGTGGGATCATAGAAATATGTGTATTTGCAATGATTGTTTAACCTTATATTCTTGTATTCCCTTACAAATTTACATTGCAGATGTTGCATCATGCCAGGATGTGGCATCCCCAGCCAGGTCAGAAGCCCGATCTCCTGGCAACTTGCCAAGCAGCATGGAAGCCAGTTCCGAAACTGTGGAGGAACCAGGACCAAGTGTCCAAGAGCCAATTGTGTGCCCACGTAGGTTTTTGCAGAATGATTTTTATCAGTGTTATTTTTAGCCTCCAATTTACAACACTAGTTCCCTATGGGAGCCTCTTTATTTGAATGGAAGTCGCACCGTAAGTCGGATCAGGATGCTCTGACTTGCGGGGCCACTTGCGTTGTGAAGATTTTTGAGGGGGAACTACACCAAAAAATTGAAGAACCCACCGTGGGTGTCCCCCCAAGTTCACAACCAGGCCTTTTGTGTGTGGTATTGAGTTTGAGGGTATGCCCACAACAAAAAGACAGCGTGGGTTACCCCCAAAACCCCTACCAGACCCTTATACAAGCATGCAGCTTGTCAGGCCAGGAAAGAGAACGAGCAAGCGGACCAAACACCCCCTGGACCACAGCAGGACACATGCCCTCAACATGGGGGGGTTTTGTTGCTTTGGGCCAGGGGGCCTCTGCACCGCACACCCAAAAGCACCTTACTCCCATGTAGAGGAGGACAAGAGCCTCATCCCCACAACCCTGTCTGGTGGTTTTGGGGGGTCATGCGGCCAGGGGGTTCCTAGGACTTTGGAAGCAACCTTTAACAAAGGGTGGCCCCCAGATCCCAGACCCCAATCACTATGTGAATGGGTATGGGGTACATAGTACCCCTACACATTAACCACATAAATGGAAGTGTATGTGAATAACGACAGGAGACGTTTATGAAATGTTCTTAAAGATCTTCATCCGGTCTTCTCCACTCTGCTCTTTGGATCTTCTCCTCTCCAGTCTTCTGCTGTCCAATCTTCTGCTCTTATGTTGTCTGCTCTTTTGCCCTAGGCTCTTCTTCTTCCTCCTGTCCTCCTCCAATGCTGTTGCCGTGCATTCTGCCCGTCTCTGGTCTCTGCATCTTAATATATATACATTACAACCATGCCCTCACAATGACGTCATCATGCGTTCACACCCCTAATGAATATATAGTAAGCTCAGGAGACCGGCAGAATCATCAGCAACAGCATTGGAGGAGGTCAGGAGGAAGATGAAGAGCCTAGGGCAAAAGAGCATAAGAACAGGGTAGGTATTAACTCAAGAGGAATTTAAAGATTACCTGCACACCAAATGTTTCTATATTATGACCTCATGTAGGTGATTCACATTGACTCCGTTGTATTTTATTTTCCAGATCATGTATTACATACTTGCACATTGGCCAAATTGACCCGTGAGGCTCTTCAATGCTGCTCAGACCTCGAGCAAATAAAAGAGACTGCAACGGCATTGCAAGGAAAGATGCGTGATTTTGTGGACATGCTTGCCAAATTTTAAAAAAAATTATTTTAAAATTTTTTACTGTTTGTATTGGGATGTTCCCATTTTTATATAATATTTTATGCCAGTTTTATGACACTCAGATGTTAAAGAGTGTACCCAAGTTTGGGAAAAGCACTTTCCAACACCCTAACCCTAACCCTAACCCTAACCCTAACCCTAACCCTAACCCTGTGAATGTTTGATACTAAAACATTTTTACATTCAACAATGTGTGTTCAATTCTTTATTAGACTTTCGTTGGGGGGTCGAGGTCTAAAGCTGTGTAAAGAAGCACTAAATGTATGATGGCTGTCCTATTCACATATTTACATGTTAATGAAAGCATTTTGGACACTGCCATATGCAAGTTGCTGGAGGTGTCAATGAAATGTTAAAGATACCCCCAGTTTTAACGCATATCACAGTGCGATCTGACATTTCACACAGGATCGGATCACACAAGTTTGAACGACTGTGCGATCCTATCCTGATGCGGCTGAATAAATGCATCATGTGCGACTTTTGTGCGAGTGCAGTGCAAATTGAGCCATACAAACTGTATAGCTGATTTTCGCATGAACATCTGATCGCATGTAATAAAGGAGCAGTGCGCTACGATATTACATGCCATCAGATGTGCAGTGTGAATTGAGACATACACTTTGTATGGCTACATTCGCACTGAACACGCATACAAGTCGCACATGACCCTTTATTTCTGATGTATCTGGATTGGATCGCACAGTGCTTAACACTTGTGGAATACAATCCTATGGAAAAAGTAAGTGGCGGGTCACCCTTATGCAATGCTGGAAGGCTGCAAAGTCGCAGACTTCCCGCATCGCATAAGTGTGACTCAACACTCAAGGTACTAGCAGTCCTAGGATTCAATATGGCATTGATATTGCCAGTAGCAATCAGTGTAGGGAGATCAGTGTAATCTATAGTGTATTGCTTGTTCGTTGCTCTAGTTCACTTTCCATTACCTATATATATACAACACTTTGAGATGAACAATGATCAAGTTTCACATAACACTGACATATCCTAACATTGGTGGGCAGTGAGAAGGATGTCATAAATGAACACAACATAACAGATGTAGGTACTTTGTTAATACCCTAATGTATTATCTGAAATATATAGTATGGGCAACTTCTGGACAATGAACACCAATGTAAGGTGACATTAGATGAACCTTGGGTGTGACCTAGTTCTCAATGTGACAGGGTTTGTGTACATTTTGTGGGGTGCAGAAGGCCCTTGTATTTACACCACTGGCTAAAAAATAACACATGGCCATCATCACTTTGGATCAGCTGGTGAGAGACTACAGTCAAGAAACACACTGATGAATGTATTAACCCTTCCAAAGTCACACATATATAACACATGATTAACCCAAATAATTGTGTTTGGCATATGTGCCCAAATGATTATAATCCACAATACAGAATCATTGCAATTTTTGTTTAATGTGTTGAAAAATAATATATCTCTGACATTTATCTTGTGTGTCCAATCTTTAACAAGATTAATGTGTTTGTGACAGTGATTGCTGCCAGGACACAGCTCCTCTCCCCACGAAATAGTCCAGATATTCCTGGCGGATCTGACGGGCCCTGTGTGATGCCAATGCTGACCGTCCAACTTCCATTGACGGCATGGACTCCACTTGGTTAGAAGGTTGGGCCTCTCCACTTGTACCTGGCATAGCAGGGTCAGTATCCAGTTGCTGCAATACATAATTTTGTGCATTCCTGCGTAGGAAGTTGTGCAAAATGCAGCAACACAAGACCACATTATCCACTTTGTACAGTGCCAGGTTTATGGACGTCAGGAATATCCGGAACCGGTTGGCCATTATCCCGAAAGCATTCTCCACAACTCTGCGAGCTCTGGACAACCGGTAGTTGTAAATCCTTTGGTCTGGGGTGAGGTTCCTCTGAGGGTAGGGCTTCATGAGATGCTCCCCAAGCGCAAAAGCCTCATCTGCGATAAACACAAAGCTCATACCCTCAACAGTTTGCTCCCTGGATGGCAGGTTCAGAGTGCCGTTCTTTAGACGACGAGCGAACTCCGTCTGATCAATAACTCCCCCATCCGAATTGCGGCCATTTTTGCCAATATCCAAAAAAATAAACTCATAGTTTGCATTAACTATGGCTAGCATGACTATACTAAAAAAACCTTTATAATTATAATAAAATGTGCCGGAATTCGGAGGGGGGACAATGCGGACGTGCTTCCCATCAATAGCACCCCCACAATTGGGAAAATTCCACTTCTCCAGAAATTGATCAGAAATCTCCAGCCATTGCTCTGCGTTTGAAGGAAACTGTGGGGAAAAAATACAAAAAATAAAATTAGTGCTTGAGCACATCACATTATTAATTACACACACAGTTGTCTGTTAAATCCTTATGCAACTTGCTAAAAAAATATACAACAGGAAGGCAAAGGTTTGGATATGGGGATGTAACATCTACATACATTTATTTTCAACCTCCTATTGTTCTTATATTGTAAAGGGCCATACACACTAGAAGATTCTCTGAAGACTTTTTCGTGCAGATATACCTTTTCTATGTAGTGCAAGGGCCTACCAGATTGCATAGGATTTGAAAGTGTTTGTTGGACCTCATATTATTTGGTTTTGGTAAATCGGAAGGATAAATTGTTCTGACAATCTTCTAGTGTGTATGGCCCATTATACTCACCAGCTAGAGCTGAGATTTACAAACTACGGCCATCCAGCTGTTGCAGAACTACACATCCCATGAGGCCTTGTAATTCTCTGACATTCACAGACATGACTAGGCATGATGGAAATTGAAGTTCGTGAACAACTGGTGGGCCATAGTTTGAAGACCTCTGAACTTGAGCTTTGGTATATGCTGACTTTGAGATTTAGCATGTGGGTGGGGGATGGGTAAGTAAAACTGGGCATTTATACATCAATAAGGGCTTGTGGTCAGTGAAGGTTTTAACATCATTACATAAACATACAGAATCATAGGTGGGAATGGATGGACTGATGTATTTTAGATAAATCATTAACTAGGTACTAAAACATTGGCCAAGGAATAATTGTTTGAGGGAAAGCAATAAAATTAGATAAATTCGACATACTGTTAACAGGCAATGCGTTTAGGGACACATAGGAGAGAATGGTGGGGTGGTTAGTGGGTAATTTTACAAATGGTTAAAGATAATCTACATCTTTACTACTATGTGCATGCGGACAGAGGGTAGTTTACAAATAATGGCCTGTGTCAATTGCTGTACATCCAAAAACATCATAATTCAGGTGAAACTAGTAATACATGTAATGTAATGTAAAAAATCAAACATACCTTGATATAGTCCTTCTGCAAGACCTTGATGATGGCAGAGCAGGTCTCAGGGATGATGACTCCAAGTGCTTGGGGGGAGATGCCTGTGGTGAACTTCAGATCCTGCAGGCTTCTCCCTGTTGCAAGATACCTCAACGTCGCAATTAACCTTTGCTCAGGAGTAATTGCAAGCCGCATACAAGTATCCTGCTTCAGAATATAGGGGGACACCAGGGCAAGAAGACGGTAAAAGATGGGATCCGTCATCCTCAAATAATTCCTGAAGTCATCAGGATTATTTTCCTGGAGCTCCCTCAGCAAGGACATATGAGAAAATTGATCACGGTTAAGCAACCAATTTTTCGTCCAGGAGGTCCGCTTCTTCTTCCTATTGCTCGTACGTCGTCTCCGAGCCAAAACTCCAACACTAACGACAGCAACGGACGAATTTACGGTCGCCATAATAAATTCTCGAACGATGTCTCGGAAAATAGCGAAATGTCGTCAACCAAACAAATGCTACCGAAATCAGCGCGAGATGCCCAGAAGGGTCACGGCCAAACACTCACTTCCTCTTTTGTAGCGGCGAACGTGCGTGGAACGTGACGTCATTTTCTGTCGGAAGACAAATGTCCTGGGCAAGTTTAGAGCACTTTTCAACAGACAAACAACAAACACACCAGCCGCGAACATTTGTAGGACGTTCCGTCGGCCGACGATCGGTACGTGTGTACGGGGCTTAAGTGACACTTTTTGGAGACCAGTGACACAAATACAGTGATAAGTGCTAAAAGAAATGAACTGTCACTGTATAAATGACACTGGCAGGGAAGGGGTTAACATCAGGGGCTATCAAAGGGTTAAGTGTGCTCCTAGGGAGTGCTTTCTAACTGTGGGGGAGTTGCTGTGACTGGAGGAAAACAGAGATCCATGTTTCTGCTTAGTAAAAACACAAGATCTCCATTTTCCTCCCTCACAGAACGGCGGTCTGTCTTGTTTACATAGGCAGTCCGACGTTCTGCATCTCCTGTGAACGATTGGTGGGCCCCGGCGACCATCACGGCTGCCGGACCCGCTGATTGACTCCCGCTGTGTCCAATCAAAACAGGAGCAGGGCTCCCCAGAGCCAATCAGAGGAATCACATACAGGTACGTGATTTTGCACTTAAGGGCCGCCCTGCCGGAGTATATGTATGTAGGGTGATCCTTAAGCGGTTAAGCCATGCCCATAAAGCACAGAATTACAGCCATGGCATGTGAACAGCCCTGCATGGCTGAATTTCTATGTTTAGGAGGGAAGCATTTTTAAGCAGCTTTTCATTTGCCAGGAGAAAAGGCAACCTGAACAAGTGCTAAGGGCACCATCTTGTGGCAGGCAGTGCACTCACAGCTTTTTTATTTATTTATTTTTACTTTTTTAAATTGTGTCATAAAGAATTTTATTTAATGTTTTTAGCTAAAAAAAAAAAAAAAAAAAAAAGTGCAGTACCTACGACAAGATGCTGCCCTTTGCACCTGCTCAGGTTGCACACTGAGAGCCGGTTCACACATATGCGATGACAGACGTTGCGCACTGCTCTGCAAATCATATGCGATGTCTGTGCGATGCAAATTCAGCCATACATATTGTATGGCTGAATGCTCATCGCATTCGGACCAAACTTGCACAGGACCCTTTTTTGGGTCCGCACCAAAATCGGATCGCATGGGTGTTCACATGTATGCAATCCAATTCATGTCTGAACTGACAGTTCGCACTGCTATATGCGAACTGATCTGGGGGTGTTGTTAACTGTGTATTGACACCCCCAACGATTTGCATATGGCAGTGTGAACTGCCTGCGAGTTGAGTGTGATGCGGGAACCCGCAGTGGATTCGCAGGGTTCCCGCATCGCATATGTGTGAACCGGGACTAAGGGTCCTTTCACTTGGCATGCTCTGCTCCTTTCAGCAGGGGATCAGTGAGCGGATCTCTTGCTGAATTGGACCTAATCCATGCCCAATCAGTGTTTTGTCAGTGGACATTTGCAGACCCGTGTTGGATCTGTGGGCTGCTGGATATAAACTGACTTATGTCCATTTACATCAGGTTTCCTCTTATCCGTCCAACAAAATGGAAAAAGATGTCATTTCCTTTTCGGGACTTGGATAGTCTCAGTGGTAGGTTGATGTAAAGGTGCCCCCTCTGTCTGGCAGGTTACTCTGTTCTTGGTGCCTAGCATAACTCCTCACTCCTACAAGTCCACCTGAAAAATTGTCATTATCCACTTAGCGCCTTCCCACCCGCATTGTACTGTGGACGAGCAGCCGCTGTAGGCAAAGCTATGTACCCATACCTCACTGCCTACTTCGGAATTTAGGGCATGAGCATGCATGCCGACCTACCAGGCTAATGCTGTGATTGTACACAATGGGAGCCTGTCAGCAAGTCCGGGCCAATGCTTCACAGCTGGGACCTGCTGATCTGCTATGTACATTCACAGCCCAGAGCTCTGTGTTGACATTCAACACAGAGCTCTGTACACAGAGAACAATGTCTGTGTTTTTTCAGGGATGAGAGATCAGCTAGTAAACGCGGTACACACATTATATATTGTTAGGCACATATTTAACTCCTTGATCGCCCCTATATGTTAACCCCTTCTCAGCCAGTGTCATTAGTACAGTGACAGTGTATATTTTTAGCACTGAGCACTGGATAAATGTAACTGGTGATGTCAGTGGCAGTTAGTCACTCCCCCCCAGCATCAGTTACTGTCAGATTGCCAGCCGCACTCACAATCCCATTATAAATCATTGATCGCCACCATTTTTAGTATAAAAAATATAAACATTCCAGTATATTTACCATAATTTGTAGACCTTTCACGCAAACCAATCAATGCACACTTTTTTATTTTTTTTCAAAATTTTCAGTCTTTTTTCGTTTATATCGCAAAAAACCCAGTGGTGATCAAATACCACCGAAAGAAAGCTTTATTTGTCTGAAAAAATTAATCCAAAATAGGTTGGGGTACAGCGTTGCATGACCGCGCAAATGGCAGTTAAAGTTGTGCAGTGCCAAATAGAAAAAAATGGCCTGGTCATGAAGGGGGTAAAATCTTCCGGAGCTCAATTGGTTAAAAGAAAGCTCATGTAAAAGGGGCCCATGGCTGTATTACAAAGTGTAGATAATCACTATCTGTGCAAACAGTCAGAAAAAGCTACAGCTTCTCTCTGCCTGTTATTGCATTATACAGGTTTGGTGGCTGCAGCTATCCACAAACCACTGTCAATCCCAGCTGCATCCATATATTCTTGGCGCTGGGATTTTCAGTATGGTAAAATGCAGCATGAATATACTCTAAAGCTGGATACACACTATCCAACTTTTGTGGTTAGATTTCCTTCAGATTTACCTTTTCTATGTAGTGCAAGGGCCTGCCAGATTGCATACAAATTGAAAATGTTTAGGTTTGACCTCATATTATATGGTTTTGGTAAGTCTAAAGGAAAAAGTCTTCAGAAAATCTTATAGTGTGTATGGCCCATAAGACTCAATAATAGCCAAACTTACCAACACAACAGTGTGGTTGTTTTTTGTGTTAAAAGAAAAAAAAAAAAAAAAAAAAAAACAGTAAGTGTACTGCCACATTGTGAGAGTCCAAGAGGGAGGAGCAGGTTGCAGTGCTGCAGGCTGACCTGATGTCTCCAGGCAGGCCAGGTTCCTCCCACTGCAGAGAAGGCATCAAGTGGTGAAAAGGTAGAGTAGGGTGGGCATGCATCAGAAATACTGTGTCACTGCACAGGGCGGGGCAGCAGGGACATTTGGCATTTCGGGCAGGACACTTTGGGGGAAAGTTTGGACCCCCCTATCCCCCCTTTATCTACGCCCTTGGAGGTCAGTTGGCAGGTAGTGAAGTCACAGTTCAAACACATGTGTATACCACCCCTGGCAGCCCCTGTGAATGAGCCCTTGATAATTTGGGTTGCACACAGGGGCGTCCGGCCCCCTAATCTAAATGCGGGGCGCTGGACGCACGGATTCCAATGAGGATTTTTTTTTTTTTTTTTGAAGCACGTTATTAGAGCCAGAGGTTTTAATAGGCTTCAAAAAAGGGTGGGCTTGGGGAACAGAGCACTGCGCCCTGAGCCCACTCAGTTGTGTGACAATAGCGAATGAATATTCGCTATTGTCACACTGACTCTCCTCCCAGCCAATCAGGGAGAGGGTTGTGAGACCCCTTTCCTGATTGGCCAAAAGGAGAAGCAATCTTACTGGCCAGGAATAGGCAGAAGAGACACGGCTGTAGGAGAAGGACAGCAGCTCAGCCATCCAGCACTCCCCGGCTCGGACAGGAGGAGGTAAGGAGGCAGACTGTTGGGGGAGAGGGGAAGAACGTCTCGCCTGTCAACTGACCGGGGGGGAGGGGCATGTGCATTGGTTTGACGCCTCCCCCTCGAATTACCGAGCACCAGCCACAGCTGGTTACACATCTACTCTGTAATTATTATTGCCTGCCCATAAATACACACATTCACACAATGAGCCCAGAAGATATAGCCCATTGTTTTTGTGCTTCAGGAAATGGAAATGGAATTGGAATTCAGTTTTCAGTACTAAAAAACAATCTAAGATGTCACTCTGTTCTTTCCCTATAGATTAATAGAAATATAATACCATGTAATTAAAGTTTTGTTGATTTTGTGACCGAAAGTAAAATGTAAAACTTTAACATGGTAGGCTGATTGGGATATAATTCAAACCTACAAGACGTAAGCGGTACTCTGGGGAAGGAAATCATTGTGTTGCAAACTGATACAAAAGCCACAGGCGAGTTCTTTATTCGGAAGCTGGGGCCAGATTACATTCCACACCCCCTCAGATCAAGCCTAGGTGAACAGGACATGTGGATCTCCCGGGGAATCGTTTCCTGCACAGCAGCTCTTAATACAACACCTATATCATTCACTGGCGATAGATCCTCCTGAGGTCATTAAAGATGCTCAGACACAAGAGGCCAGCAAAGGCTTTGGAAATTTCCTAAAACCACAATGGAATCTAGCAACAATAGTGTTGAAATGAATACTACATTACATCTAATCCAGAGTTTCTGGCCAACAGTGGCCCTTTTCCAAGTCCTTACTTAGCCTAGTATTACAGTCATAATTAGAAGAATTTTCTACCACTCTAATTCTATTGTGGGATCTATATTTAACCACTTAAGCCCCGGAGGATTTGGCTGCTAAAGGACCAGGGGTTTTTTTGCGATTTTTTACTGCGTGACTTTAACAGACAATTGCGCGGTCCTGCGACGCTGTACCTAAACGAATTTGACGTCCTTTTTTTCCCACAAACAGAGCTTTCTTTTGGTGGTATTTGATCACCTGTGCGATTTTTTGATCACGCGCTATAAACAAAAAAAGAGCGTAAATTTTGCAAAAATAACAATATTTTTCACATTTTTTTATATGAAATTCCCCAAAAAAAAAAGTAAAAATCAAAATTTTTTAACATTTTTCGGCCAATTTGTTTTATGCTACCTATGTTTGGTAAAAAAAATCGCAAAAAGCGTATTTTGATTGGTTTGCGCAAAAGTTATCGCGTTTACTAACAAAGGGAAAGATTTTTGTCATTTTTGGTGTTTTTTTTTTTTAACGCGTAATGGCGGCGATCTGCGATTTTTTTTCGGTACTGCGACATTGCGGCGGACAGATCGGACCCTTGACTGACATTTTTGACACTTTTGGGGTTACCAGTGACATTACTGCAGTAATCAGTGCTATACATATGCACTGTTACTGCAAAAATGACACTGGCAGGGAAGGGGTTAACTTTATTGGACAGGGAGGGGTTAAGTGTGTCCTAGGGGCGTGCTTCTAACTGTGTAGGGACATTCCTATTGGTGTAAAAGCAAAGATCCACCGTTCTACATAGTAGAACGGACAGATCTTCACTTTTACACAGGGAGAACTGACAGGCAGCTTGTTTACACAAGCTGCTCTGTCTTTCTCCCTTCACAGGAGCGATCGCAGTGTGACTGGCGGACATCGAGTCCGCCGGTCACACGCACTGACTTGCCTGTGAACGAGCCGCGGCGGGCGCGCGCCTCGGCGGGCGCGCGCCCGCCCGCGATAGGCTCGCAAGTCTGTGACAGGCGAGTGACGTACCGATACGTCACTCTGCCTGGCCGGGGCTGACCGCCGCAGTATATAGTCGTGCGGCGGTCGGCAACCGGTTAAAGGAGCCCTGACCATAATACCTAAAATTGGTCTCCTGTGGAAAAACAGCAATAAAAGGGTAAATAATTAACAAAGCATTCCAGGTATATATACACTATATTGTCAAAAGTATTGGGACACCTACCTTTACATGTACACGAACTTTAATGGCATCCCAGTCTTAAGGCCCGTACACACGTACCGATTGTCGGCCGTAACGATTCGGCCGACGACTGATCGGCCCATTGTAGGCTTGTTAGTATGATGCTTCCGACAGCCGACAGCGCATTTTCGGCTGAACAGAATCTGTCGTGCAAGCATTAAAATTTTTGTTGGCCAACACCAGAACGGCCGATTGTTCGCCAGTCAGTACAGATTTCGGCCGACAGACAGCAGATTTGCAAGATTGGGCATGCTCAGAAAAGAAAAAAGACAAGGAAAGTTAACCATCACATGACATCACTTCTGCAGTCGGCTGTTGTTGGCCGACAAAATTTGTGTGCAGTCTTTTGCACTTTTCAACAGACAAGACAGCCCTCGAACAAAAGAAGGCCGATCGTTCGGCCGACGATCGGTACGTGTGTACGGGGCTTTAGTCCGTAGGGTTCATAATTGAGTTGGGCCCACCCTTTACAGCTATAACAGCTTTAACTCTTCTAGGAAGGCTGTCCACAAGGTTTAGGAGTGTGTCTATGGGAATGTTTGACCATTCTTCCAGAAGCGCATTTGCAAGGTCAGGCACTGATGTTGGACAAGAAGGCCTCGCTCACAGTCTGCAATCAAATTCCTCCCAAAGATGTTTTATCAGGTTCAGGTTGAAAATTCAAAGCATTCTCTGAATGTCACCCATGCTGAGAAGCCAACAACCTATGTGTCCTTTCACACGGAGCGGACCATTTTTTGATCCGCTCCGGCACTTTTTTTTTTTTTTTTTACGGACACTGTGGAGTGTCCGTTCCGTATGTCCGTTTATCATCTCATCCATTTGCGGATGATAAATGGAGATAATGCATGTCAATGGGATTGCGGATGACACCGCTGACATCCGTTTTTGGGTCCGTTCCGTCTTTTTAAACGGAAGAAAAATTGGGTTCTCTTCCGTTCCAAAAAATGGAACTGATAGGAAAGGACGCAAATCGAATATCAGCGGATGGTCATCCGCTGACATTCGCAATCCCATTGACATGCATTATGTCCGTTTTTCATTCGCAAAAAAATGGGATGAAAACGGACATACGGACCGCCCGTGTGCAAGAACCCTTAGTTTACAATGCAGCAGAGCAGTTGCTCAGCACAGGTTCCAGAAGCGAAGAGAAGAGTAGTGAAATAGTGATGTCTACTACAGTGATTTCCAGCTTCCAGGGACATTGTTACATTAATCCAGCTTGGACCAATGTAATTATGTAAAATATACCACACCTGGAATTATTTTTTTTAAATAAACTCTACTAGCAATTAAACTAAATTAATTAAACTAAATCTGCTCCCGTGATGAGGTCCACTGATTAAATAAAAGAATTCCCCCAGGAGGTTTTTAAAAAAAAAAACGCTCTGGCTGCAATACTCACCTACACTCTGTCCCTATCCATGAATTTCTTCTAACAAATGCAGATGTTGCAACCATGTGCCCTAACGATTCTAACACCTGCCCCTCAGTATTGGTTGAAGACCTAAGCCCCCGTTAACACAAGTGCGACTTGTCATGTGAATTGACAGGTCCAAATCTCATGAGAAGTTGCACCCTATTGTCAGCAATGGTACTGTTCAAATGGGTTGATTTCGCGGTGCCACACCATTGGATGTAACAAGCAATATCCTATATAAAAGGGAGGGCAAGAAACCTATTAGTCAGAAACCACCAGACCGAGAACGTAATACTGCAAATAATTTAATGGCCGAAAGCCGCTGTTATAACAGTAGATCCGAAAACCTCAGGCGATTGAAGAGCCACATTCACCCTGTAGTGTCGGATAAAGGTGTTGGGTGCACTCCAGCTTGCTGCTCTGCACACTACTTCTGCCGAAACCTTAGCAATATGCTGCCCAGGAAGCTGCCATGCCTCTTATAGAATGCGCTTTAACCTCTGAGGGTTGAGGAAAGCCCAGAATTTTGTAGGCAATCTGAATAATCTTGACAATCAGAGAAGAGACATCTATAGGTGGCACAGCCATGCCCTTTTTTGGGCCATTGGGCAAGACAAAAAGCTGATCTTGCTTTCGGAAATCTTTAGTTCTGTTCAGATAGGTTGATAAAGAGACTACCAGATCCAGCCTTGACCATTCATCCTCTGACCTGTGCTCTGGAAATGCCAGGAGGACTGTCTCCCAACTCATGTGAAAACGGAAAATTGATATCAAATACTTACCGTAATTTTCCTTTCCTGATGGACTCCATGGCAGCATACGTTCGGGTAGGCTCCGCCTCCTCTCCTACCTCATAGGACCCCACTCCCATAAATCTTTGCTCCCTTTCAGAATCAGTGTTCTGTAACTAGCCTACTCAGGAATTGGGAGGGGACTCCTGCTGCCATGGAGTCCATCAGGAAAGGAAAATTACGGTAAGTATTTGATATCAATTTTCTGTTTTCCTGACAGACTCCATGGCAGCATACGTTCTGGAAATAACTCGCTATACATTCCCGGGTGGGAAGATGCTGAAGAAAGAAAACTTTAATTGGCACTGTCAACTGACAAAACTTGAACGCCAAAGTTAACTGAAGATAAGGCAGCAGGTTCAACACAGTAATGTGTAAGAAAGGTATTCACAGATGACCAAACGGCTGCTTTGCAGATCACATCAGGCGCGACGTGTTTAGACACTGCCCAGGATGTGGCAATGCTTCTGGTAGAATGAGCTGTAATCGCCTCTGGAGGAGCCAAGCCCTTTGCTCTATATGCCCATTGTATAGCCTGGACAATCCATGCAGCCACCGCTCTTGAAGAAGCACGCATCCCTTTCTTATTCCCATGGAGAAGAACAAACAGGAAATCCGATTGACGGAAGGAGGATGTGGCTTCTAAGTATTGACTCAAAGTGTCACCCACATCTAAAGGATGGACTAAGGATTCTTCATTTGTTCTGAAGGTGGGCAGAACTATCTCAGAATTTTCGTGGAAGACAAATGTTACTTTAGGGTCCCAACATAGGGATTAGGACCACTCTGTCCTGAAAGAAGGTCAGAAAAGGTTCTTTGCAGCCCAAATTGTGTATCTCCGAGACCCTCTTAGCAGAGGTGATAGCCACCAGAAATACCGTCTTCAACGTAAGCTCCCTGATGGACATGGAAGCAACCTCCTTTGAAGCAAAGAAGTCCAGGAAAAACGGAAGATCCCATTTCGGTAATCTAGGTTTTCTCTGAGGCCTGAGCCTGACTGCGCCCTTAAAAAACTGTTGGACCAGTTGATGTCTTGCCCACTGAATTCCGGTGAAAGCTGAGATGGCAGAAACTTGCACCCAGAGAGAACTAACCGAGAGGGACAGATCTAAGCCAGACTGCAGGAAACTCAACATTTGTTGAATGGTAGGCGCACCTGCCGGACCCAAACCCTGGGATTGATGACTCAAAAACCTTGCCCAGATTCTCTCATACACTCTGTTGGTGCTAGCTCTTCTTGAGCTCATAAGAGTGGGAATCACTTCTTCTGGACATCCAAGGGCCTCCAGCCTCTCCCTCTCAAGAACCAGACCTTGAGGTGTAGACGTGCAGGGCATGGATGCAGAGTAGGCCCCTGCGATAGAAGGTCTGGCCTGAGAGGCAGAGGGATCGGATCCCTGAAGCTGAGAAGGGACAGCAGAGGAAACCAAGGCCTGTTGGGCCAGAAGGGAATTATCGCTATGACCTCTACTCCCTCCATCTTCAGTCTCCGAAGGAATTGGAGCACTATAGGCACCGGTGGGAAGGCATAGGCAACCTGGAAGTTCCATCTGTCCGTGAGGGCATCCACTCCGAAGGCTCGAGGATCCCTGAACCTCGTATAATACTTTCGAAGTTTTTTGTTGTGTGGACTCGCAAAGAGATTCACCTCCGGTGAGACTCCCAGAGACAGAACCCAATTGAACACCTCCTGATGGAGGGACCACTCGTTGTTGTCCAATTGAAATCTGGACAGGAAGTCTGCTTCCGTATTCAGCACCCCCGGAACAAAGACCGCTGAGAGGTTGGCCAGGTGTTGCTGGGCCCAAGACATAATTGGATCTGTTTCCTGGAGTAGAGTCATGCTGCGGGTTCCACCCTGCCTCTTGACGTATGCCACTGCCGTGGTGTTGTCCATCCTGAGTAACACTGAGGCCCCTTGAGTCAGATGGTAAAAAGCCTGGAAGGCTTTGAAGGCGGCTCGTAGCTCTAGGATGTTGGACACCACTCTGTGACTGGAGAAGTTCCACCTGCCTTGTGCCACTTCTGACCGGCAGTGAGCTCCCCAGCCGGTACTGCTGGCGTTGGAGGTTATCGTCACCCAGGAAATTGGAGCAATTGAGTGGCAGTTGGTTAGATTCGCACGGCGTAACCACCAAGGAAGACACCCTTTCATGAATGGTGTTAGATAAATAATCTGTGACAGGTTCTCTGTCGTCCACTAGTGGAGAAACCCCTTCTGAAAGGGCCTCAGCCTCCACAGAGCCCACTTCACCATGGGCGAGGTAGCCACTAGAGTCCCTACCACCTTTAGACACTGACGAGCAGTGAGATGGGAGGCAGCGAGAGCGAGAGCCACCCTGCTCTGGACGACTGGAATTTTCTCTTCTGGCAGAGATATGGTGCAATTCAACGTTTTGAACAGTGCTCCGAGAAATACCAGGGACTGCGTGGGCACCAGATGGCTCTTCTCCAAATTGAGAATCCACCCGAACTCCCGAAGAGTAAGGATCACCTGCTCCAGATGTATCAGCAACTGGGCCCTGTCCTGGGACAGAAGAAGGAGATCGTCCAGGTAATGATGTAATCTGATACCTCTGGTTCTGATGAGAGCCAAAATTGCCAACAACGTCTTGGAGAAGGTGCGGGGCGAAGTCGAGAGCCCAAAGGGAAGACATGTAAATTGCATGTGGACATGATTGACAGCAAACCGGAGGAATTGATGATACTCTTTTGCCACAGGAACGTGGAAGTACGCATCTTTTAGGTCTATTGATGCCAACCAATCTCCTGGGAGAACCGAATGTTGTATTGTAATTAGGGACTCCATCTTGAATCTCTCTCGACGGATAGATCTGTTTAGATAAGTGAGATATATTACCGGGCGCCATGTGCCGTTCTTTTTCTGGACGAGGAAGAGAGGTCAATATACTCCCTGACCCCTTTCCTCTTCGGGAACTAGTACTACAGCTCGTTGATCCAGTAGGGTATCCACATAACTGAGAAGAACCTTCTTCTTTTCTGCTGTAGAAGGAAGGGAAGTTGCAATGAACCTGGGCTTGGGAACGTTGTTGAACGCCCAGGAGTGTCCTCGGGACACAACATTTAGAACCCAGGGATCCTGGATCGAGGCCACCCAGACGTCCCGAAATTGGAGCAACCTGGCCCCTACCGGAACAGACTGGACGGGTCCAACCTCAAAAGGATTTGGTGGCCTCCCGGTCACCTGACGAAGGGCCCTTGGGACCTTTCTGAAAAGAGGACTTCCAGCTTCTCCCGTAGGATTTCCCTGGTCTGTAGCTGCGCGCTTCCCTAGAGCGATTAGCATTTTGTCTCCTTGGGAAAGAGCGCTTCTGAGCGCTTGGGCGTTTGTCCTGGGGAAGGAACCCAGATATTCCACCCGTGGCCCGGGTTATGGCTGCATCTAGTTTATTCCCAAAGAGGGAAGAACCCTCAAAGGGAATCCTACACCAAGCCTGTTTAGAGGCAGCATCAGCAACCCAAGGCCAAAGCCAAAGGGCACGTTTGGCCGTAACGGAGGCCAGCATAACCCGGGCCAAGAGGCGAATGGTGTCCAAAGAAGCCTCCCCCAAGAAGCCCGCAACCATCTTCAGCTCCTGAATAGGGGAACTTTGGAGCACTTCCTCCGAAACTCCTCCAAGAGTATCTTCGAGGGCATTAACCCAAACCTCCATGGCCTTGGAAATTGTAGCCAAAGCCATTGCTGGCTTACAGGCCATGCCGGCTGATAGGTATGCTCGCTTAAGATCAGCGTCAATCCTCCGATCCGAAGGATCTCTAAATGATGCTGTATCCTCCATTGGGAGAGTGACGTGTTTCGCCAGACGCATCACTGTGGCATCCACACTAGGAGATGACTCCAAATATTTCACCTTTTCCTGTTTAAAAGGATAGAGCTTCGCTACTTTAGTGGTCATGGAATTTTTCCTTTCCACTTTGCTCCACTCTTCAGACATTATGTCTCCCAGTTCCTCTAGAAATGGGAAATTCAAGCGCTCTTTGCATAATTGCTTGAAATATTTCTTCTGTTTAGGAGAAGAGACAGCAGGATCCTCCCAATCAAGGGCCTCTCTTACCGCTTTAACTAACGGAGACACGAGGGCAAACTCAAATCCAGTACCGGAGTCATCCGAATCGGAGTCGGACTCTGACGGGAGAATAGATGGATGGCTGGGTTGGGAAGATTCAAACGGATCCTGAACCGACAAATCTCTGTCAGGAGAGCGTGACGGACCTGCAGAAGTGCTTGGCTTATGCAACTCAGCAAGAGAGTCCTTTAAAACTCTACGCACCACCTCCTCAATATGTTGGTCCATTTTTTCCCTTTCACCCGTAGCTTGGGTATAACATGGTTTGCACAAGGAGGAACCATCTGGTATTAGGGTACGGCAACCCCAGCATTTTTTCTCCTGTGGGCGTTCTGAGCTGCCATGGTGCGAGGAAGACTGGCCCTCACGTCCCCTGCCATGAGAGGAGCTGCGCTTAGATTTAGATGAGGAGCGCCGGTGCTGCGTATTTGAATGACTGTCTTCGCTGCGTGTGCAGGGCTGTTGATCAGACCTAAGAGAGCTGAGACAGACACATACAGGCAAGCCATAAGAAAAGATGAAAGAGACACAGGGCATAAAAACTGTCAAAACCAGCACATACCTAGAAAGAGCAGGCTGGCCACTAGGGGGCGGCGATGAGTCCATAGCTCGAGTAATCACAAATGGTGCAACTAGGTAGGGATAAGTATTCTAATAGGAAGAGGATATAACCATCAGTCCCATTACCTAAAAACAAGACCCCCAGGAGAAGGAATCTTCTTACCTTAACCACAGGACCGGAGTCTGGGGGAGGCTACCGATATACCGACCTTCCCACCAGCTCCGGTCTAATCGCAGGTTTAAATAGACCGCCGGACTGCGACGCGCCGTATTGCGCAACCGCGCGTGACGTCAGACCGCACTACTGCGCATGCGCGACGATTCCAATACTCGGCGGTGTACTGCGCATGCTCAGACGCGCCGGACAACCCGAAAGTAGCGGAAAGGACCGTGGCACCGCAAGTAAGTTTAAACCGCAAAAGTAGCAACACTAGAACGATAAACCGATAAAACAACACCCTAGACACGAGCATAGATAAAAAAGGCAATATACAAGGAAGATAAGCATGAAAAAGAGGAAAAAGAAATGGTCCCATATAAGGGCTTACCACCCTCCGATAGCATAACCGAGTCCAGGAGACGCAACACCGGCTTGTGCCTTCAGCCAATAAAGGGCCACCCGCAGCAGCAGGGCTCTCTCGGCCAAACCACATAGCTCCAGCTAAGGGTCTCTTCCATTGCCCCCTCCATACCCCGCTAAGAGCCAGGGCTTATCGGAGACTCCGAAACTCAGTCTGCCACCGATATACAGGACCAGATAGTAGGAACATCAGACATATGTATGAGGAGGACGAAAAAGGAACACTGATGCTGAAAGGGAGCAAAGATTTATGGGAGTGGGGTCCTATGAGGTAGGAGAGGAGGCGGAGCCTACCCGAACGTATGCTGCCATGGAGTCTGTCAGGAAATTAAGTTACCACCTTTGGTAGAAAACTGGGAACAGGCTTGAGCACCACTCTGTCTCGAAAAATTAAGCAATATGGCTCCTTGGCTGAGAAGCTGCACAATACTCAGATACTCTTCTAGCTGAAGCAATTGCAAGTAAAAATACATTCCCTAATGTTAAAGGAAACAGAGAGCACAAATCAACTGGATAAAATGGAGGGGTTAACAGGGCTCTCAAAACCAGAGGCAAATCCCATTTGGGGAAAAAACGATTTTACTGGAGGTCTGATCTTGATTGCAACCGGCAAAAAAAAACGCATCACCAGAGGATCCAACACCCACCTCCTGTTTGACATAGCAGAATGGGCAGAAGCCTGGACTTTCAAGGAATTGTAGGCCAAGCCTTTATCATTTCACACATACGGTCCGTTTGTGCATTTTTCATCCATCCGTTGATGGATGAAAAACGGATATCAATGCATCTCTATGTAAAAACGGATGACAAAATAACCAATGATCATCCGTCAACATCCGTTTTCATCCGCTTCCGTCAATGTCCATTTTTTGGAACGGATGAATGCCCTATTTTTCATCCATCAAAAAAACAGATCTGACAAAAAACGGATGTAAACAGACAAACGGTCTGTTTTTCATCCGTTTTTTTGCATTGGTAGCGGATGTAAAAAAAACGTATGAAAAATGGACGAAAAACGGACGAAAAACATATGAAAAACATATGAAAAACGGATGAAAAATGTATACATTTTGACGTGACTGAACTGATGAACTGAACGGACCATATGTGTGAAAGGGGCCTAAAGGTGAGGTGTCCTGAAGCTGACCTCTTCTTTTGGGCTTATTTCGTCTTTATCATCCATATTAAAATTTTGATCATGTATTATTTCCTCACAATAGATCTGACTCCCTCATTTATTGCCCTTTGCATCAATGTTTTACAATTAGTGATGGGTTGAACACCCCCCCAGTTTAGTTTGCACCAGAACTCCCAAACATGGAAAAAGTTTAGACCCTAACCGCGAACGCTATTAACAACTATGGGACCCGAACTTGAAAAATCAAAAGTGCCCAAGGTTTATATGCAAGTTAATGGTCATAAAAAATGAAGGGGGCCCGGGTACTGCCCTGGGACACCTGTATCAATGCAAACCTTTTTTTTTTTTAAAGATCATGTACAAAACAGTAGAAAGTTGATTATAGGATCCCACTGGATCTTACCTTCAGGATCAACCCCTTGGATACGGTGGGTAATAAACTGCTGTACTTTAAAGGGAAATTTGGGGAGTTTATAATACAATATATAATTAAGCAAATCTAATCACCTTAGACCCCTAATTAGGATTATTCTCACATCTTTGTAGGCTCCACTATAGGGAGCATATCCCCTCTGTGGCACACTGATACTCTGCGGATCTGTTCATCAGTGTTAATTTTGACATCAAATTTTGATTTCGTTTTAGTTATAGTCTTTTGACTAAAATGCCATTTTAGTTTTAGACATATCTTAGTCATCTGAGTTGCTTTAGTCATATTTTAGTCAACTAAAATCTCCAGTACATTTTAGTCCACTAAAATCAAATGGGTTTAGTTAAATTTGAATGCATTATTTTGTTAGAACTGACAAACATTATATGCTCCTGGAATCTAATCTAATCACGTTTATTATTTATGGTATTAAGGTTTGAACATGCACTACAGACAAAGATTTAGCCGTTGTGATAAAAAAAAAAAAAAAAAAAAAATCAATTTAGTTTTAGTCATAGTCTTTTGGACTAAAATGTCATTTTAGTTTTAGTTGTATTTTAGTCGACTAAAATAGTATTAATTTAGTCGACGAAAATATTTTAGTCGGCAAAATTAACACTGCTGTTCATGATTTTACCATCAAATTTTTTGAAACCTTACATACATCTGGGGTGGAACCATTAATTAGATGTCTTGTAGATATAGGAATGTCATAAGTGTTTGTACAATATTAAAATTTATGTATGATTGCGTCTTATATGGATTTTTGTGGACCATTAGGGTCCTCACTTGTGTAATAATCTTACAATGTTTCCTATTTATCTGTAGTGTTATCAAGTACAAGGCTCTGTAAGTCTCCTGAGGAAGCCACAGTCGCGGTGAAACATGTTGAGCGGAAACCTCTGTACAATGACCGTATGAAATTGTTATGTTGGTTTTTTTAATACTTGTTTTTTAACTTTGAATATTTGATATAAAAAGCTGTTTTTAGCTACAATGTCTAAGTGCCAGTTCACACTGGTGCGATGAAAGACATTGCAAGTGATTCGGACCGCACTGATATGCAAATCACATGCAATGTCTTGTCAGATTTTATGGCTGAATTTGCATTGTATTCACATCGCATTCAAGCCAAAGTTGTACAGGACCATTTTTTTTGGTCCGCACCAGAATCTGATCGCATGGGTGTTCACACCGATAGTTAACAGCGATATGTGAACTAATCTAGGGGTGTCTTTAACTTTGTATTGATGGTCCCAGCAGTTTGCATATGGCAGTGTAAACTGCCTGCGAGTTGAGTGTGATGTGGGAACCTGCAGTGGATTTGCAGGGTTCCCGCATCACACCAGTGTGAACGGGCACTAATTCTTTGTTGATAAGCACCTAAAAAATCCTGCAATGTATTCTCCGAAAAAAATATATAAAGAAAAAAATGACATTTAAATAGATTTTCCCAGCTGCAAGCTTTCTTGAAAAAAAAAAAACATTCCCGGCAAAAAACGTGAAAAAAAAATTGTGTGAGGGGGTCCCCCCCCAATCCATACTAGGCCCTTTGGGTTTCCTATGGATTTTAAGGAGATCTTATATGTATGAGTGGTTCCTGCGCTATCCGAGGTCGTATATGTTTCCCTTCCTGCTGCTGCACCACAATACTGGTACCAGGAACCAGTCAATACAATGTGTGCAATTTGGGTGGGTGGTGCGCTTCAGAAGTGGAAATGTAACTTATAAGGGTGTGGCTTAAAACATGGCTTAAAATTGTGAATATATAAAATAAAGACGTGTTCCTGTGATAAAATTGTGTTATCGTTAAATTATGCCGTGGTGATCAAATAAATTAAAATGTAAATAAACCATTACAATATATCTTCTATACGAAAAAGTGCTGAGTGCTTCAATTTCATAAAAAAACTCAGTGAATAAATAATCCGTTAACAAAGTATAAATATATAGATGGAACTTCAAAAACAATTAAAGGTGCTTTGTGCTTTCTGAAATAAATAAATAAAGTGCACTGTTCAAGGTGTCCATTCATAAAAATCCAAAAGTCAGGTGCAATTCCCTTCAATAGCTTCAAAGAATAGTAAACGTGCTCTCATGCAAAAAATAAGGGTGTTGTGACTTGCTGCCTCCACCAGGTGTCACATCTAGGTGTTCTATATTCTCACCTCAATAAGGTGTATATTGCGCCTGTATATAAAGCTTAGCCTCCGGGTAACATGTAGGCTTTTGCTAATTCCAATCTCCTGTTTCGACCTCCGGGTATTTTCCTGTCCTGTCCTTTCAGCTTTTGGGGTGTTAAGCTTTCTGGCGTCCTTAACTCCTTATCGTAACCTCGGGCTCAGTTAAAATAGAGGGCAATCATGGTGCAGTATATCAAATCAGGTTTATTGTTAAAAACATAGTTGCACTTACAATTTGTAGATCATTCATTCGCAAATAATATATGAATGCAGCGTGGGGAGCGATATCGCTCCGATCTCCAACGTCACTTCCGGTAGTCTGGCGGCTCCTCCTACGCGTTACGTCACATCACGTGACTTCCTCAGGGAGTCACGTGAGGAGGAGAACCCTATGCCAACATTTTTTTAAAAAACAATGTGGCCCCCCCCCCCAAAATTCCTACCAGGCCCCTTATCCGAGCATGCAGGCCAGGAAAGGGGGAGATGAGCGAGTGGCTTCCCCCCTCCTGAACCATACCAAGTCATGACCCTCAACATGGGGTGGTTGCTTTGGGGCAAGCTGGGCTCACCCCCCCCCACCCCAAATCACCTTGTCCCCATGTTAATGTGGACAGGGGGCCTTTTCCCCACAACCCTGGGCGGTGCGTGTGGGGGGGTCTGCGGGCAGGGGGCTTTTCAGAATCTCGAAGTCCTCTTTAAAAAGGGGGCCTCTAGATCCCTCCCCCTCATGTGAATGAATATGGGGTACATTGCACCCCTACTCATTCACCAAAAAAGTGTCAAAAAGAAAAAAAAAACAGAGTTTTGACAGTTTTGCTCCCTTGTCCCCCTCCCTTTTCCTGACCTAAGGGTCTGGTATGGATTTTGGGGGGACCCCATAACATTTCATTTTTTTAATTTTGGCATGGGGCCCGCCTTAAAATCTATACCAGACCCAAAGGTTTTGTTCACATTTTTGCATTGTCGTCAATTTTTTTTTTTTTTCATTCAGTTGTTCTCAGAGAAGCCGTTGTTAAGGATGTAGCAGACTTCAGCCAATCAGGACTTAGAATGCACTGTGCAGCATGCAGTGCATTGTGGGGTGCTCGGCAAGTGAACATCCTGCCAAGCAGCCCACAAATTCGGGTGTTTGGGTGCTCGTCCCAAACCATTCAGCCATCACTAGTCACAATGAAAGCGACCTCCTGAACAAGGCAACATTAGATTGCTATTATTTTTGGTAGGCTTATTTTGCCCTGTCCACTTGAAGGGTTTCATAATCACTCATCAATTTAAACTAGAAGTACAGCCAAAGCTTGTTTGGCTGTAATTCTCCTGTGGATCACAGGAGTGCAGTTAATTTTGCACTCCTGTGACCTGTTTTCAGCAGAAAGTGGGCTGAAGTCCGCTCTCTGCTGAGGTCAGAGTTGGTCCAGGCTCTGGCGTCATCACGACCATAGTATCGGAATCTGCCCACATGCCTGGACCGCTGTAATGGAACCGTCCCAATCTCCACTTCAGTGCTTCCGTCAGTATACCGCTTCCCCCAGTCTGAACATAGATATCAGATATTATAGCGGCACATTGAAGCCAAAAACTAGACGGGACTACCTCAGCTGCAAAACTGGAACTCTTTATTGAACAAGAATACAGGCTTTGTATACACTACACACTCAGGTGAGGCTGATCACATTATCATATGCAAACACAACTGTATACATAAATATAATTAACACTATAAACATTAAGTTAATTAAACAACTAGCCACCTGGACAATCAGGGATCTCATTCCAGGTCAGACTTGCCAGCATCAAGCTAAAAAAGTACATTACACCTTATTACAAGTGTAAACACATCCCCCAACAGTTTGCTAGCAGACAATAGGTGTGTAAATTAGCACAATTAACAATGTGTGGAAGACAAGTGGTTGAGCTGATGTTATTGACATTTGCTATGAGTCTGACTGTGTGTTGCAGTCTCTATTGGTAATAGGGCTGCTAGACCCTAAACAGGGACCCTGGGCCTAGAGTCCCAGAATCTGCGTGTCTTGGGGAGACATGGACTTGAATCCAAAGTAATATTACTCCAAGTGTCTCCCCAGCATACACCTCACAAAGACTAGTATTCCCTTAAAAGTCAGTCAAGAGGCTAGCCTGCAGTCCCCTCCAAAAACCTCTGTCCTGGGTGGGTCTGTCACACTTCTCCCCCATCAAAAGTTGACTAACAAGGTCCCACACCTCCACCTGGTGTGGACATGCGTTATTCGAGCATAGTGAACTCACATAGAGAGTCAACCTGGTTTCCATCCAAGAGGCTAGCCTGCAGTCCCCTCCAAAAGCCTCTGTCCCGCGTGGGTCTGCCACCACCGGCACCCGGCTCAGACTCTCAGCGAGCCACTGAGAGCCTGAGCTGGCCGCACCTGCCCCCTCCACAGCCCTGCACTCCAGTGATCAAGGAGGTGGCAGAGGAGAGAGCTGCTGACTGACACTCAGCACCTCTCTGCTCATGGAGCTGTAAGAACCATATGATCTGCGGTGTATGATTGCTCATTTCTCAGCGTTAAAGGTGCCGGGGGACAGATGCAGCATCATACTTGGTGTGCAGTCATGTTGGAACAGGACGGGACCATCCCCAAACTGTTCCCACAAAGTTGGGAGCATAAAATTGTCCAAAATGTCTTGGTATGCTAATGCCTTAAGAGCTCCCTTCTTTTGAACTAAGGTTCCAAGCACAACCCCCTGAAAAACATCCCCACACCATAATCCCCCCTCCACTAAATGATTTGGACCAGTGCACATAGCAAGGTCCATAAAGACATGGATGAGTGAGTTTGGGGTGGAGGAACTTGACTGGGCTGCACAGAGTCCTGACCTCAACCCAATAGAACACCTTTAGGATGAATTAGAGTTGAGACTGCGAGCCAGGCCTTCTCTCCAACATCAGTGGCTGACCTCACAAATGTACAAGCAGGATAAGAGTTGGCGCATCACACATACCTATATAGCATCAAGGGGTATGCAGTTCATGTATAGTCATTAATCTGGTGTAGTTGATGGCTGAAATAGATTACACTCAGGGCCAGCTCAGCTGCAGAGAGAAGTCAGCTCTGAAAGTGAAAAAAAAAACAAAAAGCAGAGCGCCTCTAAGTGTTATCAGTTTAATTAAAAGGGTAATGCAGGTACAGGAAAACTGCTCACATTTAAAACAGTATAAAATAGCTCATCTGTTAGGTGGTCTGCAGGAACACAGGGGTCCACGGCTGGATGTTAGTAGCTCCAAGAGATGGTGCAGGGGATGCTGAAGGAGGGAGATGTCTGGAGTAGGGATGATCGAACTTTTGAAAAGTTCGGTTCGACCAGAACACCCGAACTTCACGAAAGTTCGGTTCGGATTTCAGAACCCCATTGAAATCAATGGGACCCGAACTTCTGTAATCAAAAAACACCATTTTTAAGCCCTAAAACCCAATAAATGCCCCTAAAAAGTGCCTAGGGTTCTGGGTCATGCCCCAGGGACTATTAATCACACAAAAAAAAGTTCTTAAAAATTGTCGTTTTTGATAGATAGCCAATTATTGAAAAAATTAAAAAAAAAAAAAAAAAGAGATTTCTTTGGATTTAGTGTCTGGGGGGTTTAAAAGTTGTACCTGTGAAGTTTCAGCTCTGTAGCATGTCCAGAACCAGAATTACAGCATACCAAACCTTCAAAAATGACTTTTTTGCTTAACCGCACCTTTCTTTTGCTCCTAATCAACGGCTCAGCCAATGTGTATGATGGGGACATAATGCAGTGCACTGGGAACAAGATTAGAGGTTTTTTTGGAAAAAGGTGCTGTCTCTTTAAATGTGCATATAATTAACGGGTGTATTTCCACAATGGGGCTTTTATTACCAAATGTTTCAAGAAGTCCAAAGATGTATGTAATTGCACTTTATTTCATGTAAAATGGTGTTTGGTGCACTTTAACTTGAAATCTCACAAGAAACAGACATATATGCACGGATACATTGAGGGTTAGGGGTAGGGGCCACAATGTAGTGCAGAGTGAACAAGATTAGAGATGTTTTGGATGAATACTGTTGTCTCTTGACTTTGAATAGAAGTAAAGGATGCTTAAAAATTGGGCATTTGGTGGTGCGGACGATGCCTTGACACCATATCCCTATGAAAGTGCTGGTAATGAAAGCAATAATTGCCTTTGTAAGGAAAAAAATTACAATGATATGCATCTGTGTGACAGGTGCGCAAAAATTGTTGTTTGGGTGTTGGCGGAGCCATACCACTGTAAGCCCAAAGAGCTGGTGTTGAAGAAGGCGTAAAAATTATGAAGGTGTGCACCTGTGGAACAGGTGCGCAAACATGGTAGTTTTGGTGTTGGCGGAGCCTCCCCACCATAACCCCAAAGAGCTGGTGTTGAAGGAGGCCCAAAAATTGTAAAGGTGTGCACCTGTGGAACAGGTTCGCAAACATGGTAGTTTTTGTTTAGCATAGCCTCCCCACCTTAACCCCAAAGAGCTGGTGTTGAAGGAGGCCCAAAAATTGTAAAGGTGTGCACCTGTGGAACAGGTGCGCAAACATTGTCGTTTTTGTTTTAGCATAGCCTCCCCACCTTAACCCCAAAGAGCTGGCGTTGAAGGAGGCCCAAAAATTGTAAAGGTGTGCACCTGTGGAACAGGTGCGCAAACATTGTAGTTTTTGTTTTAGCATAGCCTCCCCACCTTAACCCCAAAGAGCTGGTGTTGAAGGAGGCCCAAAAATTGTAAAGGTGTGCACCTGTGGAACAGGTGCGCAAACATTGTCGTTTTTGTTTTAGCATAGCCTCCCCACCTTAACCCCAAAGAGCTGGTGTTGAAGGAGGCCCAAAAATTGTAAAGGTGTGCACCTGTAAGAACAGGTGCGCAAACATTGTCGTTTTTGTTTTAGCATAGCCTCCCCACCTTAACCCCAAAGAGCTGGAGTTGAAGGAGGCCCAAAAATTGTAAAGGTGTGCACCTGTGGAACAGGTTCGCAAACATGGTAGTTTTTGTTTAGCATAGCCTCCCCACCTTAACCCCAAAGAGCTGGTGTTGAAGGAGGCCCAAAAATTGTAAAGGTGTGCACCTCTGGAACAGGTGCGCAAACATTGTCGTTTTTGTTTTAGCATAGCCTCCCCACCTTAACCCCAAAGAGCTGGTGTTGAAGGAGGCCCAAAAATTGTAAAGGTGTGCACCTGTGGAACAGGTGCGCAAACATTGTCGTTTTTGTTTTAGCATAGCCTCCCCACCTTAACCCCAAAGAGCTGGTGTTGAAGGAGGCCCAAAAATTGTAAAGGTGTGCACCTGTGGAACAGGTGCGCAAACATTGTCGTTTTTGTTTTAGCATAGCCTCCCCACCTTAACCCCAAAGAGCTGGTGTTGAAGGAGGCCCAAAAATTGTAAAGGTGTGCACCTGTGGAACAGGTGCGCAAACATTGTCGTTTTTGTTTTAGCATAGCCTCCCCACCTTAACCCCAAAGAGCTGGTGTTGAAGGAGGCCCAAAAATTGTAAAGGTGTGCACCTGTGGAACAGGTTCGCAAACATGGTAGTTTTTGTTTAGCATAGCCTCCCCACCTTAACCCCAAAGAGCTGGTGTTGAAGGAGGCCCAAAAATTGTAAAGGTGTGCACCTGTGGAACAGGTGCGCAAACATTGTCGTTTTTGTTTTAGCATAGCCTCCCCACCTTAACCCCAAAGAGCTGGTGTTGAAGGAGGCCCAAAAATTGTAAAGGTGTGCACCTGTGGAACAGGTGCGCAAACATTGTCGTTTTTGTTTTAGCATAGCCTCCCCACCTTAACCCCAAAGAGCTGGTGTTGAAGGAGGCCCAAAAATTGTAAAGGTGTGCACCTGTGGAACAGGTGCGCAAACATTGTCGTTTTTGTCATAACCAAAATGAGGTTCTGTGAACGTAAAGAGAATGAGAGGAGGGTTTGAGGGTGGCACCATGGTCCAGGCTTAAACTGAGGCTCAACTGCCACATCACAACGATAGCCTAGTCTACAAGGTCTGCATCAGGTGCATCAAAGCTTGATATCCACGACTGATTCATCTTAATGAATGTCAAACGGTCGACTGAGTCGGTGGAGAGTCTAGTTCGATGGTCTGTGACGAATCCTCCTGCTGCGCTGAATGCCCGTTCCGATAGGACACTGGAAGCAGGGCAGGCCAACAACTCCATGGCATACTGGGCCAGTTCTGGCCAGTGGTCTAATCTTAAGACCCAGTATGCCAGTGGATCGGATTCGTCACATGAAAAGCCCTCTGTGTCACTTTGTGCCCTCACGTAATCGTCCACCATGTGATGCAGACGCTGTCGATGCGATGTGGCAGCTGAGAGGCCTGGGCGGTGAGGACTAAAAAAAGACCGAAAGGCATCCGTCAACCGCACGCCTTCTCCAACGCTCCTCTCGTGACCACCAGTAGAATCCATGGTAGGTTGTCCCCGCCCCTGCACCCTACGGGAGTCGGGGAACATGTTCACCAGATTCCTCTTGAGACTGTCCTCAAGGGATTTGATCCTGTGGACTCTATGGGTGGATGGGAAAAGCTCCGAGACTTTACACTTGTACCGGGGGTCAAGTAGGGTGGCCAACCAATAGTGGTTAGTCTCTTTAATGGCCTTGATTCTGGGGTCCTTTCGCAGGCTCTGGAGCATGATGTTTCCCATGCGTCGCAAATTAGCGAAGGCCTGAGAAGCTGACTCCTCGGGGTCACTCATAACGACATTATCTTCAACGGGCTCCTCCTCCTCCCAGCCACGTACTACTCCAAAGTGTCCCGAGGGAGTCAAACTAGGCCTTGCAGATTGCCGCATGTCTTCCTCCTCCTCCTCCTCAAACCCTGCAAAAGTTCCCGCAGAATCGTCCTCCTCCTCCTCTTCCACCCCTGGATCCTGCTCGGGCCTCTGGGAGCTAGGCATAATGGGGTCAGGATTCTCAGGATAAAGGGGGCCTTGAGAGGCAAGGAAGTCCTCCTCTTCCTCCTGCTGCTCTGCCTCCAGTGCCCTGTCCATAATGCCACGCAGAGTGTGCTCCAACAAAAACAGTACCGGTAGGGTGTCACTGATGCATGCGCTGTCCCGGCTGACCATCCTTGTGGCCTCCTCAAATGGCGAGAGGACAGCGCATGCATCCTTAATCAAAAGCCACTGCCGTGGTGAAAAGAAGCCCAGGCGCGCAGAGCCAGTGCTGGTGCCGTACTCGCATAGGTATTCATTGAGGGCCCTCTGCTGCGTGTACAGGCGCTGCAGCATAGCCAAGGTGGAGTTCCAGCGGATGGGCATGTCACAGATGAGGCGGTGTACCGGCAGGTGAAACTCGCGCTGCACTTCGGCCAAACGTGCAGTGGCACTGTACGACCGCCTGAAGTGACTGCACACCCTTCTTGCCATCCTTAGCACATCCTGCATTCCCGGGTACGAGTTCAAAAACCGCTGTACCACGAGATTCAGGACATGCGCCAGGCATGGCACATGGGTTAACTTTCCCTGACGAAGGGCGGCCAGGAGGTTTGACCCATTATCAGTAACCACCATCCCTGGCTGCAGCTGGCGTGGTGTCAACCACCTCTGGGCCTGTGCCTGCAGAGCCCCAAGAATCTGAGGGGCAGTGTGCTGCCTGTCCCCTAGACACACAAGCTGCAGCACTGCGTGACACCTTTTGGCCTGAGACATAGAATAGCCCTTTGAACGTTTACGTGGTATCTCATCATATTCAAAGGACCATTCTGCAGAGGAGGGCATGGAGGAGGTAGAGGAGGAGGAGCAGGAGGGGGTAGAAGTGATCGATCTACCCGGATCAGCGACACCACCAGCTGTTTGCAGACGTGGGGGCAACACTGGCTGCAGCACCGAGCCCTGGCTACAATCCCTTCCACTGGCAAGCAGTGTCACCCAGTGAGCAGTGACAGAAATGTACCGTCCCTGCCCATGTTTGCTTGACCAAGTGTCAGCCGTCAAGTGTATCTTACGGCTGACTGACTTGGCCAGGGATGACACTACATTGCCTTCCACATGTTGGTATAGGGATGGCAGGGCCTTACGGGAAAAGTAATGCCGACTTGGCACCTGCCACTGTGGAACTGCACATTTTGCGAAGTCACGGAAGGGAGCAAACTCTACCAGGTTAAATGGTAATAGTTGCAGAGCCAGTAGTTTAGCCAAACTACTGTTTAGACGCTGGGCATGTGGGTGGCGGGGAGTATACATTTTTTTTCGTTCCAGCATGTGTGGAATCGAAATTTGGCGTCTAGATGATACAGCTGGTGGTGTGCTGGAGGTAGATGCGACACTGCCTGCTATATCATCATCCCTGCCAGTGGAGGCTGCCAACAGGTGACGAGTGACTATAGCAGGGCCAGGAACAGACTGATGTGCAGGTGGAGCAGGTGGAGCAGATGGAGCATGAGGAGGAGCGCGAGGAGAACTAGGAGGCCGACTGACCAATCTTTGGCCCTTTTGTGGGTTCTTTAAATGCTCCTGCCAACGGGCCGAGTGGTGGGTTGTCAAATGCCTGTTTAGGCAGCTTGTACCCAGGTGGTTGACATTTTTGCCACGTTTTATACCCTTCTTACAAATCTTGCAGATCGCAACTGTTTTATCTGCATGGGATGTCTCAAAAAAGGCCCAGCAAGATGAGGTGTGTATAGTGGCCCGGGAGACAACAGGTGCGGCCTTAGATGGAGTAGGCCGTCTGCTCTCCCCTCTTGCTTGCTCTGCCTCCTCCTCAACCTCAGACCCAACATCTGACTCCATCAAAGACTGAGCATCAGGCCTGGCCTGGGAGACAACAGGTGCGGCCTTAGATGGAGTAGGCCGTCTGCTCTCCCCTCTTGTTTGCTCTGCCTCCTCCTCAACCTCAGACCCAACATCTGATTCTATCAAAGACTGAGCATCAGGCCTGGCCTGGGAGACAACAGGTGCGGCCTTAGATGGAGCGGGCCGTCTGCTCTCCCCTCTTGTTTGCTCTGCCTCCTCCTCAAACTCAGACCCAACATCAGACTCCATAAAGGACTGAGCATCAGGCTGGAGTAGATGGCCGACACTGTGGTCAAACAGCTCAGCTGACTCCTCTGCCATGTCTGAAATTGGGTCTAAGGGAGGACATGAGGTGGACATGGACTCATCTGTATTTGTTCTGACAACTGCAGAAGACTGACCACTTTTCTCTGCCTGGGTCACTGTAGTTGCAGATGATGCCGATGATGAGGGTTTGTTCATATAGTCCACCACCTCCTGTACATACTGTGGACGTATAGCTTGGCCACTGCCGGAGAACAATCCAAATGGTGGCCTGGCTGAGGACTGACCACCACGTCCACCCCTGCCTCTAGACACCCTAGAAGCTGTGCCCCTTTCCGCAGCAGGGCCACGTATGCCTTTTCTTGGTCTACCAGGCATATTTCTCAATGATGCGTTGGCAACTGTGTGCGGTGAAAAACGCACACTGCTATGCGACCCACAGTTGTCGCTGGATACAGCACAGCAGTTGCGGTTCACGCACAGTAGCAAAGCCTTTTGCACAGTGGACCTAACGCTTTGAACAACAGGCGTTAGGTTGTCACTGATGCGTTGGCAACTGTGTGCGGTGAAAAACGCACACTGCTATGCGACCCACAGTTGTCGCTGGATACAGCACAGCAGTTGCGTGTCACGCACAGTTGCAAAGGCTTTTGTACAGTGCACCTAACGCTTTGAACAACAGGCGTTAAGTTGTCACTGATGCGTTGGCAACTGTGTGCGGTGAAAAACGCACACTGCTATGCGACCCACAGTTGTCGCTGGATACAGCACAGCAGTTGCGGTTCACGCACAGTAGCAAAGCCTTTTGCACAGTGGACCTAACGCTTTGAACAACAGGCGTTAGGTTGTCACTGATGCGTTGGCAACTGTGTGCGGTGAAAAACGCACACTGCTATGCGACTCACAGTTGTCGCTGGATACAGCACAGCAGTTGCGTGTCACGCACAGTTGCAAAGGCTTTTGTACAGTGCACCTAACGCTTTGAACAACAGGCGTTAAGTTGTCACTGATGCGTTGGCAACTGTGTGCGGTGAAAAACGCACACTGCTATGCGACCCACAGTTGTCGCTGGATACAGCACAGCAGTTGCGGTTCACGCACAGTAGCAAAGCCTTTTGCACAGTGGACCTAACGCTTTGAACAACAGGCGTTAGGTTGTCACTGATGCGTTGGCAACTGTGTGCGGTGAAAAACGCACACTGCTATGCGACCCACAGTTGTCGCTGGATACAGCACAGCAGTTGCGTGTCACGCACAGTTGCAAAGGCTTTTGTACAGTGCACCTAACGCTTTGAACAACAGGCGTTAAGTTGTCACTGTATTTTGCTGCCTAGCAAGCACGTATACCTGCTGTGATACAGCAGCACTGTGCCACGTGCTCACTAAACAGAACCCTCACACTTTCCCTACAGAAACTAAATTTTCAAATCTAACTAATGTAGTACAAAGTTCCCTAACTACACTAGATATCCCTTTCCACTAAATAGAAAGCTCCATACAGCAGAAGACTGACACTGTCCCTTAAGTTTTTTTTTTTTTTTTTTTTTTTTAACTCTAAGAACCAGCACAATCGCTGTACCTAACTACACTGGCTTTAAGCTAAATACAATTCTGCTATATGGAGCTTTAGAACCACTCGATATGTAGGAAATGTAGTGTAGCAAGCAGGAGTCAGACAGAACTGCTTCAACTCTCTTCAACAGGCTCTGGATAACTGTGCTAGGGGTTAGGCGGGGCCATCTTATATAGTGTGGGGCGTATTCACTCCTGATTGGCCTCTGGTCCCCGTAGTCACTCCAATCACGTTCCTAGGAGACTCCTGCCCCCTCATTGGCTTTTGCAGACGTTTCTGGGCCAATCACGGGCTTTTAAAGCCCAGTTCCTGTCCCAGTGCATTTTGGGCGGTTCTGGTGGCCGAATACCGAACTTTTGCCGCAAAAAGTTCGGTATTCGGCCGAATATCGAACATCCAATGTTCGGGTCGAACCGATGGTCGACCCGAACCGTTCGATCATCCCTAGTCTGGAGAGCCAAGAGACCAGATAGTAGGATGGTCAGCAGCTTCAGGAAGGTGTTCTGTTCCTCAGGGAGACACCTGGTGAGCCGAGAGACCGTTAGGTAGAATGGCTGTCGGCTTCAGAAGGGCGCCCTGCTCCTCAGTACATCCGGCGCCAACAGATAGGGGAGCCCAGCGTGACAGATCCAGCAGCCAAACGCACAACGCGTTTCCGAGCGTGCGCAGTAGCCTCACAGGGCGTGCGCGCTCCTTTCTCAAGTGCAGTGGCATGACACAGAAGAGCTGAACAAGTTTATAGGAAGCCAGCACTCAAGCTGGGTGGATACAGATGGACTTAAAGTGGCCATTGTAAATGGGCTGGACAGTGGGACCACAATACTTAAAGCGGCAATAAGAAAATAAACACAAAAAAAAAAAAGAAAAAAAAAATCGCATACAAATGAAATCGCATTAAAAAAAAAATGGTTATTTAACAAGGTAAAAAGACATACATCGGCTCTAATCATAATATGGTGTTAACATCTAGCTCTTCATTTAAACCCTTGGGTGAAAGTGAATCCAGGGTATAGATCCAAAATGTCTCTCGTTGGCATAATTTGGCAAATCGTTCGGCCTCAGATGGAAGTTTGGGGATAGACTCTATTACCCAAACCTCCAATCCTGATGTGGACTTGTTGTGGAACTCGAGGAAATGGCGTGGTACGCTATGTTGGTCACAACCCTCCTCCACAAACCTGCGATGGTGACCAAATCGTTGCCGTAGTGGGCGGATGGTGCGACCAACATAGAGTAGTCCACAGGGACAGGTCAGGCAGTAGATCACGTAATCAGTAGAACAGTTATAGAATTCTTCCAAACGGTAAGTCTTATTCTCATGGGTGAACTGTTTTTTACCATGTCGCACAAAGGCACATGTTTTACATAAAGGCTTGTTACATCGATACATGCCCTTTAAGGGAATGAGGCATAGTGGATTATGGACTTTTTTAGTTTTGAGACGACTGGGTGCAATTTTGTTTTTTAGGGTGGGAGCCCTACGGTAAGTAACTCTAGGTTTGTGACCTAAACTGGGTAAAAGATGGGGGTCCTGTAATAAAATGTTCCAGTGTTTCTGTAGTATGGATTCCATTTTCCTGTAGCGGCAGTGGAATCTGGTGATGAACCTCGGAGTGGATTCATCATATTTAGCTGTATTTTTGGGGGGTTTACCAGGCAGGAAGGTGGTGTAAGCTTGATTGACCAATTGGTCAGGGTAACCCTTATCCCTAAACTTGGCTCTCAAAGCATCACTCTGTGTGATGTAATCTATATCCCTGGTACAGTTCTGTCTAAGGCGACAGAACTGCCCTTTAGGTATATTGTTTACCCACTGGGGATGATGACAACTACTATAGTGTAGGTACGAGTTGCCAGCGGTGGGCTTGGTGTAGTTCCGGGCAAAAATGGAAGTTCCTTCACTACCCAGCTCGAGGTCCAGGAAGGCTAGATGAACCGCATCACAAACAGAAGTAAAGGTGAGACCGAAATCATTGGTGTTGCAGTGGATGACAAAATCATCAATCGAGGATGGAGGACCGTCCCAGATGATGATGATATCGTCTATGTAAAGGCCGTAAAAAACTAGATATTGAGCAAAGGGGTTGTTGTGCCAAATGAAGGATTCTTCCCAGAAACCCATGGTCAGGTTAGCGTAGGAGGGTGCAAAGTTAGCGCCCATTGCGGTACCATGGGTCTGAAGGTAGAAGTCGCCATTAAAACAGAAGTAGTTATGCCTAAGACAAAAATCGGTGGCATCAAGGATAAAGGTGGCTTGTTGGTTTTTGAGCATAGGATCTTTTAATAAAAAGTGTTGTGTCGCCCGCAGACCTATGTCATAGGGGATGGACGTATAAAGGGAATTAACGTCCAGGGACAACCAAAGAGAGCTATCCGCCCAAGAGTATGGGGCTAAGAGCTCCAATAGGTGGATAGAGTCTCTGATATAAGACTGCAGGGACTGGGCGAGTGGCTGCAAAAATACATCAATGTACTGTGACAATCCGCTGGTGATGCTATCCATGGCAGCAACGATAGGTCTACCAGGTGGGCAGAGGGGGTCTTTATGTACCTTGGGAAGGTGATAGAAATAAGGTGTATGGTAGTATTCCTTTTTAAGAAAAGCGGCTTCTTTGGTATCAAGGACTTTATCTCTAACTGCGTTACAGATCAAAGACTCCACCTCTAATCTAAAGGTGGGGAGTGGATCCTTGGTTAGCTTGACGTAGGTGTTTGTGTCAGACAAGAGTCTGAGGGCTTCCCTGATGTAATCGGCCCTGTCCTGGATGACTATAGCTCCACCCTTGTCGGCCGGTTTAATGACCAAATCTGTATTGTCGGTAAATTTTTTAAGGGAAAGGGTTTCGTTGCGGGTAAGGTTGTGGTGAATTAATTTCTTAGTATTAGAGGGCTGATGACATAGCTGCTGGAGATCAGAAAACACCATTCTGTAAAAAGACTCAATATACGGGCCTTTGGACCTAGTAGGATAGAAAACTGACGGGGGATATAGATTGGTGTGCTTGACAGGGGGAGATGTCTGTAAGTGTTGTGTGTACAAGTATAGGTTGAGGTCAGGGTCATCGGGGTCAGGATCAACCTCATATAAGCTAAAAACATCATCCTCAATGGTAAGCAGTTCAGTATCAGGGGTGCTAGTGGGTATGTCCTTGTCCAGGAGGGGTGTATTGCTCAAGTCCTTCTTGGACTTAATGTTGAAGTGTCTATTGAGGGTCAATTTTCTGACAAATTGATTAAGATCTTTAAATAGGAGGAAAGAGTTGGGATATGTGGTGGGTGAAAAAGAAAGACCTCTGCTGAGTAGGGCTTCATCAGCAGGCGTGAGGGCCTGTGATGATAGATTAAATAATTTTATAGTTTGCGCACCTTGGCTCCTATTTTTGTGTTTGTGCCTTCCTCCTCTACATCCTCTTCTATGAATTTTCTTTTTAGCCTTTGCTTTAGGTGGGGGCTGATCCCTAAAAAAGACACAGAGGTGGAGTGAGGTGGTATATCACCAAGCTGGAAATCACCCACTAATATGGTTGGACCTTCAGTGGGATCCGAGCCAGTGTTCTCATTAAGTGAGTGGGGGTCTTGGCTTATATTGTCTGCAGACGGGAGAGGGACTAACTGGGTGGTGCATGGAGGGGGGCCAGTCGGAGGATTAGGTGGGATGCATTGCTGACTGGTGGGCATTGAGGATGTTTTGTTGAGGGGTGTATTCCCTCTATGGGTAGTGGCAGTAGGGGGAGAGGTGCTCACCTTGTGTGTGGCCAACCCACCTGACATGCTTGCAATATAAGTGCCTACTTTTTTCTGTTTTGGAACAAATAGACTCTTTGGAAGTCCTGGTGTTACTTGTTTTCGTGGGGGGGTCTTTCTGGTCTTATTGTTGGGGTATGGTGGCGGGTTTCTATGAGCAGTGGATAGAGGGGGAGGGCAAATGGGAGGGTGAAGAGGACCAGGGACTGGGTGGTGGGGAGGGGGGAAAGAAGGAAGATCCATGAGGGGGGTTATTAAAGGATGTTGCTTCCAGGAAAAAACCTTATTATGTTGGTAATCACCCAGATCGCGTTTGAATTTGCCTAGCTTTGTGCGGATCATGTTGTCCTCTTTTTTCCGTGTATTCTTTTGGAGGGTGTCGGACCATGAGGAGGGAACAGATTGGTTGAAGGACAGAATATCCTCAACCAACATCTGAATGTGATGCACAGCGTCTTCATATTTGATGCAGCGTTGACTAATGATGACATTCATGAATTTGGAGGTACAGAAATCAGCAATGCCCTCCCAATCTTTGGTATGTGCTGGATCTAAGAATGAACAGGATTTTAAAATACGGAGACCTCTAGGTGTAATTTTGTCTTCTACGTATTTTTTGAGAAAAAAGCTATCCCACCAGTGAGTGTTAGCCGTGTGAAAGAGTCTCTCAAGTTTCTTAAATTTACCACACAGCGTGTAACGAGTGGGTTTGGGCAATTGTACAGAATTATGAAAAAGGTCAGATGGTAACGTGGAGAACAGAGAATCTAGGATCTCATATTTATGGAGTTCCAAATTATTTAGAAAATCCATGGCAAAAAGAAAAAAAAAAAAAATAATAATAATAAAAAAAAAAAATAATAAAAAAAAAAAAAGTGTTTTATATATATATATATATGAATTAAAATGAAAGAAACAAAAAAACAAATATTAGGTACAGATAGATTAAAACATTAAAACATTAAGTTAAAAGATCAACCGCAATAAGCATGGGTACATGAACAAATAAATACAGACTGACATGCTAGGATGTCTAAAAAGGCAAAGTGTCAGCAGCACAACAAAAACAAACTTCAATAAGCACATGAACAAGCAGGATAAGAGTTGGCGCATCACACATACCTATATAGCATCAAGGGGTATGCAGTTCATGTATAGTCATTAATCTGGTGTAGTTGATGGCTGAAATAGATTACACTCAGGGCCAGCTCAGCTGCAGAGAGAAGTCAGCTCTGAAAGTGAAAATAAAAACAAAAAGCAGAGCGCCTCTAAGTGTTATCAGTTTAATTAAAAGGGTAATGCAGGTACAGGAAAACTGCTCACATTTAAAACAGTATAAAATAGCTCATCTGTTAGGTGGTCTGCAGGAACACAGGGGTCCACGGCTGGATGTTAGTAGCTCCAAGAGATGGTGCAGGGGATGCTGAAGGAGGGAGATGTCTGGAGAGCCAAGAGACCAGATAGTAGGATGGTCAGCAGCTTCAGGAAGGTGTTCTGTTCCTCAGGGAGACACCTGGTGAGCCGAGAGACCGTTAGGTAGAATGGCTGTCGGCTTCAGAAGGGCGCCCTGCTCCTCAGTACATCTGGCGCCAACAGATAGGGGAGCCCAGCGTGACAGATCCAGCAGCCAAACGCACAACGCGTTTCCGAGCGTGCGCAGTAGCCTCACAGGGCGTGCGCGCTCCTTTCTCAAGTGCAGTAGCATGACACAGAAGAGCTGAACAAGTTTATAGGAAGCCAGCACTCAAGCTGGGTGGATACAGATGGACTTAAAGTGGCCATTGTAAATGGGCTGGACAGTGGGACCACAATACTTAAAGCGGCAATAAGAAAATAAACACAAAAAAAAAAAAAATCGCATACAAATGAAATCGCATTAAAAAAAAAAATGGTTATTTAACAAGGTAAAAAGACATACATCGGCTCTAATCATAATATGGTGTTAACATCTAGCTCTTCGTTTAAACCCTTGGGTGAAAGTGAATCCAGGGTATAGATCCAAAATGTCTCTCGTTGGCATAATTTGGCAAATCGTTCGGCCTCAGATGGAAGTTTGGGGATAGACTCTATTACCCAAACCTCCAATCCTGATGTGGACTTGTTGTGGAACTCGAGGAAATGGCGTGGTTGACCTCACAAATGTAGTTATGGAAGAATGTTAAAACATTCCCATAGACACACTCCTAAACTTTGTGGACAGCCTTCCCAGAAGAGTTGAAGCTGTTATAGCTGCAAGGGTGGGCCAACTCAATATTAAACCCTATTGACTATGATTGGGATGCCATAAAAGTTCATGTGCATGTAAAGGCAGGTGGCCCAATACTTTTGGTAATATAGTGTATATGATAATGTGTGTTTTAGGGAAATTGTACATATCGATCATGCTAACATATCCCAAGATTAGAAAAGATATACAAGGAGTAAATGAGTCATATGTGTATGATCTAATATTGCAGCCTTAAAATTCCCATCTACACTCCTACTTCCCACATTGAGAATACATAGTAAGTGGCCCTCAATTGAACTTTATGATCAAAATATGTTTATATGATATACAGTCAGGTCCATAAATATTGGGGCATCTACACAATACTAATCTTTTTGGCTCTATACACCACCACAATGGATTTGAAATGAAACAAACAATATGTGCTTTAACTGCAGACTTTCAGCTTTAATTTGAGGGTATTTACATGCAAATCAGGTGAAAGGTGTAGGAATTATAACAGTTTGTATATGTGCCTCCCACTTTTTAAGGGACCAAAAGTAATGGGATAATTGGCTGCTCAGCTGTTCCATGGCCAGGTGTGTGTTATTCCCTCATTATCCCATTTACAAGGGGCAGATAAAGGTCCAGAGTTCATTTCAAGTGTGTTATTTGCATTTGGAATTCTTTGCTGTCAACTTTCAATATGAAATCCAAAGAGCTGTCACTATCAGTGAAGCAAGCCATCATTAAGCTGAAAAAACAAAACAAACCCATCAGAGAGATAGCAGAAACATTAGGTGTGGCCAAATCAACTGTTTGGAACATCCTTAAAAAAGAATGCACCAGTGAGCCCAGCAACACCAAAAGACCCGGAAGACCACGGAAAACAACTGTGGTGGATGACCGAAGAATTCTTTCCCTGGAGAAGAAAACACCCTTCAAAACAGTTGGCCAGATCAAGAACATTCTCCAGGAGGTAGGTGTATGTGTGTCAAAGTCAATAATCAAGAGAAGACTTCACCAGAGTGAATACAGAGGGTTCACCACAAGGTAAACCATTGGTGAGCCTCAAAAACAGGAAGGCCAGATTAGAGTTTGCCAAAAAACATCTAAAAAAGCCTTCACAGTTCTCGAACAACATCCTATGGACAGATGAGACCAAGATCAACTTGTACCAGAGTGATGGGAAGAGAAGAGTATGGAAAAGGAAAGGAACTGCTCATGATCCAAAGCATACCACCTCATCAGTGAAGTATGGCAGTGGGCATGTATGGCTGCCAATGGAACTGGTTCTCTTGTATTTATTGATGATGTGACTGCTGACAAAAGCAGCAGGATGAATTCTGAAGTGTTTCAGGCAATATTATCTGCTCATATTCAGCCAAATGCTTCAGAACTCATTGGATGGTGCTTCACAGTGCAGATGGACAATGACCCGAAGCATACTGCGAAAGCAACCAAAGAGTTTTTTAAGGGAAAGAAGTGGAATGTTATGCAATGGCCAAGTCAATCACCTGACCTGAATCCGATTGAGCATGCATTTCACTTACTGAAGACAAAACTGAAGGGAAAATGCCCCAAGAAAAAGCAGGAACTGAACACAGTTGCAATAGAGGCCTGGCAGAGCATCACCAGGGATGAAACCCAGTGTCTGGTGATGTCTATGTGTTCCAGACTTCAGGCTGTAATTGACTGCAAAAGAATCACAACCAAGTATTAAAAAGTGAAAGTTTGATTTATGATTGTTAATCTTTCCCATTACTTTTGGTCCCTTAAAAAGTGGGAGGCACATATACAAACTGTTGTATTCCTACACCTTTCACCTGATTTGGATGTAAATACCCTGAAATTAAATCTGAAAGTCTGCAGTTAAAGCACATCATGTTTGTTTCATTTCTTTTTTATATACATTTTTATTTTCCTTTTTACATACAAAATCAGACAAAAAATATACAGCAGTGTTAATGCAGCTAATTACTTGGGTCAAACACTCCAAGGCTTTGCATAAATAGACAACGAAGAAAAAAAGGAGAAGAACCAAAAAAAAAAAAAAAAACACGAAAAAAGAAACAAAAAAATTAAAATAAACACCCAAAAAAAAAAAAAAAACAGAAGAAAAAGGGGGGGGGGGGGGATTTGAGATTCAGGATTCAGCCTGAGCCTATCTGGGTTGCAACCCTTTATGTTGCCAAAAAAAATCGGCCATGTCCCTAGAAGAATACCATTCATTGAATCTAAAAGGGCGTATCATATCTGTCAAGCTCTCTTCTGAAAATGTATATTCCAGAAATGATCTCCATCTGGTAAGAAATCTCGGGGTAGTACGTGAGTTGGAAAGCATAACGTCAAGTCTTTCCAGTTGGCATAGGGACAGCAAAGATTGTTGGACCTGTAAGAGATTTGGTGGGGTGGGGTTAATCCAGTTAGCCATAATCATTCTGCGTGCTGCCAAGAGGCAGAGGTGAGTCCATTGTGAAGAAAAGGATATGCAGTTAAAAAGGCAGGTAGTAGGAGTCTTAGGTACACCCATACCCGAAATAAAGTTGATGTAAAAGTGTAGGACGTGTGACTTTACACCATGGACATTGCTCTTGGGTAGGATCATCTGGGCAATGTCGAAAAGGATGCATTATTCTAAATTGAGTTTCCCGACAATTTTCAGAAATAATATTAGAATGTATTCTTTTATAGCTCTTAAGAAGCTTTTCCGGTAATGTTTCATCCCCCAGAATGTGAGACCATTTCTGGAATAATACCTGTTGAATCCTACCCAACGAATGAGACACTAAATGCTTATATAGAATAGAAATAGAATATTCTTTTTGATGAAGCACTACATCGATAAAGGAAGGTTTAAATGGGAGAGGCGTGGCTACCAGCGCGGGAGATGGCTGCTCAGTAAGCTAGCTCTGCGAGCCACCCGGGACAAACGCCGCAACGAGGGCACCTACCGACCTGCTGACTAGCGGTACCGCTGCACGAACGCCCGCTGACACCATCAAGATGACCCGCAGAAAGAAGGAGACCGGACAACTTAACAAATTGTCTGGTTTCTTTATCTCCCAGGCACATGGACTCTGCCAAAATGGCGCTGGTGGGACGGGACAAGCACACAGCTCCAGGCAGGGAGACGGATCGCTCCCCAAGCTGCCTCAGCTCCCGCCACCGCCTCAACAGTACAGGATTATCAGGAACCCCGACAGTGGTCAGTCTTCGGAATCACCTTCACCGCCATCACCGTCCTCAAGAAGTCCGGCTAAGCATAGGCAAAGGAGGGACTCGCCGCCTGGATTCATGGGCGACTCAGGTATGGAAGTATCTCCCCATCACTCAGCCCCAGCGATGCAGCCATTGCCTATTAGTGACCCATCAGGAGCAACTACCCCGGGGGGAACCCCATCTCAGAAGCTACCATGAGGGATATGTTATTCTCCCTGAGGGCCTCCATGCAGGCTGATATGTAGCAGCACACAAACGGCATCACTGCAGAGATCTCTGCTTTGGGGTGCAGGATTGATCAAGTGGAACACTCCGTCCATAATCACGCTGAAACCATTGATTCTGTAATTGACAGACTAAACACTCACACAGAGGAAATCTCATGGCTAAAAAATAAGGTAGCAGACCTGGAGGATCGCTCCAGGCGAAACAATATCAAGCTAAGGGGTATATCTGAATCGATCTCTCCTGATCATCTACAACAACATGTTGCATCTCTCTTCAAGTTGCTGGTTCTATCCCTGTCGGACTCGGAACTTCTTATAGACAGGATTCATCGACTGCCCAAGCCCACCTTCCTAGAGGGCAATGTGCCACAGGATGTACTGCTCAGGGTTCATTTTTTCACCACCAAAGACAAGATCATGCTGGCTTCAAGACCATATGGGGCTCTACCAGAACCTTATTGCAACGTACAACTGTTGCCGGATCTTTCCTAACACACGCTTCAATCTAGGCGCAACTTATCCACCATCACCAAGGCCCTGCGCAACCACCAAATACACCATAAATGGCAGTATCCCGCGACTCTCCTGGTAACGCAAGGGGGTTCTATGACGGCTGTCAAGACACTGGATGAGGGACTTTCTTTGCTCAGGAGATGGAACATCCTTCCTGCTGACCAGGCTGCAGCTGCGGACTCTCCACCCTTACGCTCACTGGACAGCGACTGGCATGTATCTTCCCACAAAAGGCCTTCTCGGCCCTCTTCCACCCATCCTAGCCCCAACCGCAATTGACCACCACATATGTGTCTCCGGCCTCTGAAAGGTGCCCTTTCATCTGGCCCTCCTCAAGTTTTTTCGCGAGTCCTCTCGCTCTCGGGCTGTCGAGACGGCCCTTTTTTTAGTTCTTTTTTCATTTTATTTTTTCCGTTTATGTTTCTCAACCTTTTTGAAACTCAACGCTGACTTTATCACAGATGACATCGGCTTTATCTCGTTCTCTTTCCTGAGACATGACCATTAAGCTGTTATCGATAAATGCCAACGGCCTGAACCACCCGGCCAAGAGGAGATCCCTCTGGAAGGAAGCTCTAACACGCAGAACTGACGTATTGGCGGTTCAAGAAAGCCATTTTCAAGCGGACTCATCACCATCCTGAGGTCACAAGAACTACCCTCATATTATTTTTGCGTCCTGTGCTGAAAAGAAGAGAGGTATGATGCTGGCCTTTCGGGATACCCTGACGGTTCGAATCCATAAGACGGTCCTAGATCCCGAGGGCAGATATATCATGGTGACTTGTGATATTAACGACCTACCACTTACCTTAGTGAACTTATATGCTCTGAACTCTCATCTAGTCCGTTTCGTGCGCAGGATCCTCAAGCAAGTATCAACACTTCATTATGGTCATCTTTTAATGTGTGGGGACTTTAATGCGGTTGTTGACCCCGGGTTGGACTCTTCTGCGTCCCCCCGGAGCCGACAGCAGTCCTTGGGACGGGTGATGCATGAGGAAAAGTTATTTGATGTATGGAGATGCCACCACTCCACGGAGCAGGACTACTCATTTTTCTCCCCCAGACATTGTTCGTATTCCCGCATAGACATGTTCTTTGTTGATCTATTCTTGTTGGACAAAGCTTCCTCCTCTGCTGTCAATGACATAACATGGTCGGACAACACGCCTGTAGAATTGACGATAGAGGACGCAGTAAAATGTAATAGCTCTTACATCTGGAGATGTGATGTTCATATGTTGCAAGATGCGAAGTGTCAAGCTCACGTTTCCCAACAACTGCAGGACTTCCTCCAAATTAATGAACCCTCTGTCTCCGACCCGTGGGTGCTGTGGGGTGCACAAAAGGCCTTCATAAGAGGAGTGTGCATCCAGCAGCAGGCGCGGCTTTGGAGACAGAGGAAGGATAAAATCTCTCTGTTGACACAAAAAATCCATACTCTGGACGCTGACAAGGCTAACCCTACTGACTCTAGGTCACAAACATTATTAGACTGAGGCAGGAACTTAGCCTCCTGCTTTTGGAACTCTCCAACAGACATTTTCATTACCTTAAACAAAAATATTACTGTCAAGCAAACAAAGCGGGTAAGTTTTTAGCATCCCAGGTTAGGCGCAAACAGGCGAAAATCTCAAATCCCCTACCTACTCCGCCCCACAACAACATCTAAAATCACCCATCCGCAAGCCATTGCAGATGAATTTGCTGAGTATTACAGCGCCTTATACAACCTCAAAGATAATGCATCTGAGATTCAGCCATCTGAGGAGGAAATAAATGGTTTTCTCCATAAGGTGTCCTTGCCCTATCTCTCTGAACACCAACTAAGCATCCTAAACTCCCCGATCACGCGCACGGAGGTTTGCTCTAGCATTACCTCCCTGTCGAAAGGCAAATCACCCGGCCCTGATGGGTTCTCTAAAGAGTTTTATCAATTATTTGCCCAATATCTCAGCCCCACTATGACAGATGTCTTTAACAAGGCCATATAGTGCCCATATAGTCACTCTACCTAAACCAGGTAAAGACCCCACTACACCCGCCCCATTTCCCTGCTGAATTCGGACGCAAAAATCTACGTATCCTGTCCAAGCGCATACAGGCCATGCTACCTACACTTATACACAGGGATCAAATGGGATTCACTCCTGGAAGGCAGATGTCGGATGCCACCCGGCGACTCCTGGGCATAATGCACCAAGCGCAATCCTCTAAAACTCCGTCTGTATTACTCACCCTGGATGCCGAAAAGGCATTTGATAGGGTTCATTGGGGATATATGAAGGCTACCCTGCAAAAGTTTGGCTTCTCTGGCCCTATCCTATCTGCTATCATGGCTCTCTACTCGTCCCCGTCGGCGCAGGTGTACACCTCAGGCATATTGTCTAAAAAATTCCACCTATCAAATGGCACTAGGCAGGGCTGCCCCTTGTCCCCCACAATTTTTAACCTGGTAATAGAGCCATTAGCGGAAACAATCAGATCCAAACCCCTTATCACAGGATTCAAGCTACCGACATATCATCACAAAATCAACTTGTTTGCTGACGGTATAATCATGATGCTCACCCGTCCAGACAGATCCTTACCAGCGGCTTATAACACACTTCAAAACTATAGCAGAGTTTCATTCTATAAACTTAATGCATCTAAATCCACTGTTCTTAACATGGGAGTTCCCGCCGGAATCCAATCTAGCATTCAACAGACCATCCCTATTCCCTGGTCCACTGTGAGCATCCATTACTTACTCCCAGCCAACCATCTTAAACTTCTGTCCGTCAACATTAATAGATTATTGACCAAAATTAGAAATGACATTTCCCACATGCGTAACCCCTATTTCTCTTGGAGTGGTAGAGTCGCAGCCTATAAAATGTTTATACTCCCCCAAATGTTATATCTCTTTAGAGCGCTTCCCATCCACTTCCCGGCGACACATCTCCAAAAATTCTCCAGATTAATGTCGTCCTTTATATGGGGTGGCAAAAGGCCTCGTTGTGCTTTTTCACTTTTGGTTAGGAAAAAGCAATTTGGAGGGGCCGCAGTTCCTGATATTACTACTTACTATAGGGCCACAATTCTGGCGCAGCTGAAACAGTGGTTAACTACCAAAGAATCGCCCATATGGGTGGATCTGGAGAGAGATGTGGGACCTGAGAACTCTGCTCTGGAGCGATAGGTGGATGGAGTGGCGACTTGCCCCTCTGTCACCTACTATGCAGGCGGTGCTGAGGACATGGCGCTTATCTCCGGCATCACTGAATACGAGAGACATAACCGCTATCTCATCACTACCTCAGACAGTACTTACTCACTACTTACCTGATATTCCAGTTCACTTACTAGATAGGGTGTGACCTCTATCAATTCCTTCTATGACAAGGGATCACTCACCCCCATTGAAGACATGATTCGAAGGTACGGCCTTCCAGGGTACATGTACTACCATCTTCTGAGAGAAGCTCATTTCTTACTGGCTCACCCGCTGCGGTCTATCTTGGTGGATGGTGGTATATGGGACCTCCTCACACTTGATGCCCCAACAAACCCCAGGCTATCGCATTTTTATGACGTTCTGTTGGACAATGCCAAATTCTACAAAACCTCTTCTATGTTTAAATGGGACAGGAAAATAGGCACTGCATTCTCTATTCCACAGTGGCGTTCTGCCCTCACCAATATATATAAATATTCGCACTGCGCAAATCATTGGGAGATGACCCAAAAAATTCTGAACAGATGGTACTATACCCCTTACCGTCTCGCAGGCTTCTCTCCATCTTACTCACAACTTTGCTGGAGGGACTGTTCCCAGGTGGGGACTCTGCTACACATCCTGTGGTCCTGCCCTACACTGACGAGCTACTGGAACAGAGTATTCACTTATGTGTCTACTCACACGGGTTGTATACTAAAGCCATCCCCGGAGCTAGCCCTTTTACACATAGGAATATACCGTCTACCGGTCATATATAGGCCCTGGGTTACACACGTGTTATTGGCTGCTCGGACGATCGTTCTCCGTAAATGGAAGACAGCAGAGGCCCCTAATTTAGAAGAGGTGGTTCAACTCCTGAAATTGAACTACCACTTCGAAAAGGCCTTGGCGATCAATAGACTGCAACTGCAATCCTTTACCGCTCACTGGAACTTTTGGGCTGTGACAATATCCTGATTTTGCTGTGTTCTTCTGTATCTTGCTGCCTTGCTGTTTAGCTGTATACTACTACATAGCTGTTGGTTAAAGCAAAGATATCTTTATGTTGTGAATGATTCCACTTGAGATGTTACTGTATACTGCTTATATGTTGAGAATACCCTGATTTTCTTTCTTTTCCTTGTTGTGTTCCAAAACTTGAATAAAAATTATTTGCAAAAAAAAAAAGGAAGGTTAAAATGGATTTGTTCCATATCTGCAGCAAGTCCGCAAAAAGGAAGTCATTTGTAGGTAGAAAAAGTAATGAGAAGAGGGCAGATTAAATTCCTGTCTCAGCACTTGAAAAGATTTGAAATGGTTGGTAATATTGTCATAAAGCGAGGAGGCTTTAGTTAGTCCCAAAATTGCCCACTGCCTGAAGGTTGCTTGTGTAGTAGATGGAATGAACATGGGATTGCCTTGAATAGTAAGGTAGCTAGAGATACTGGAGGGCAAGCCCACCATCCTCCGTACCTCCCTCCATGCCACCACTGTATCTCTGATAACAATATTGTTTTTAAGATGGGGTGGTAGCGCCCTGAGAGAGGAGTGGAGGATGGCTGGCGGGGTATATGGAAATACCAGCGCTTCTTCAAGCTCGAAATTAGAATATTGTGATGCTCCTGTGAGCCAATCAAGACCCTGTCTTAATAAGCATGATAAATTATAAAGGCGAATATCAGGGAGACCCCCCCCCCCCAGACCTCGGGAGAGAAAGTTTTCGTAAAGCAATACAAGGTTTTTTGATGTTCAATGCTTTATTTATTCTCTGCACATCCGAGTGCTTCAAGAGTAAAGGAAGTGTCTGTAATGGATATAAAAGACGCGGAAAAGATACCATCTTAAATAAATGACATCTCCCGAAGAGTGAGAGAGGGAGGGTCGCCCAGGTCTGCAACTCAGGGACAATTTTACAAATGAGTGGTGGAAAGTTAAGGGTGTATAAAGATGAGGGGACCTTCCTATGCGAATGCCAAGGTACGTTATATATTGCGGCGCCATAGCAAATTGGCATAGTCTACGCCAGTGAGCGGACAGTTGAGGATGTAGGTCTAATACCTCACTTTTATCGAAAAATGTATCCGTTTTTTTTCAAATCCATTGTGGTGGTGTAGAGAGCCAAAAAGATTACAATTGTGTCGATGTCCCAATATTTATGGACCTGACTGTAGGTAAATACAACTTATTTTAAAATAAGTCCCCATAACAGTCCCATCTTATCAGATTATATGTATTTCACTGAGCTACTAAGAAGATATAACCACTTCTGGACCGGAGGATTTGCCCCCCTAATGACCAGGCCATTTTTTGTGATTCGGCACTGCGTTATTTAACGGACAATTGCACAGTCGTGCGACGCTGCACCTAAATAGAATTGATGTCCTTTTTTTCCCACAAATAGAGCTTTCTTTTGGTGATATTTGATCACCTGAGCAATTTTTATTTATTGCGCTATAAGCAAAAAAGGGCAACAATTCTGGAAAAAAAAAAACATTTTAACTTTCTGATAACTAACATTCCCCAAAAAAAGAAAAAAAATCCCAATAAGCATATTTTGATTGGCTTGTGCAAAAAAATGATCGTGTTTACAAACTAGAGGAAAGATTTATGTAATTTTTTTATTTTATTATTCTTTTACTAGTAATGGCGGCGATCTGCAGTTTTTATCGGGACTGCGACATTGGAGCCGACAGATCAGACCCCTAACTGACATTTTTGACACTTTTGGGGGACCAGTGACATTACTACAGTAATCAGTGCAAAAATATGCACTGATACTGTAATATTGACACTGGCAGGGAAGGGGTTAACCCAGGGGTAATCAAAAGGTTAAGTGTGAGCCTAGGGGAGTGTTTTCTAACTGTATAGGGGAGGGACTTGTGGAATCAACACCGAGACCTGTGATCCAAAATAGGAGGAACACAGGCGCTCTGTGATCATTTCAGAGAGAACAACGGTCTGCTGTGTTTACAACAGCAGATCGTCATTCTCTCTCCACGGGGGGCAATCACAGGTGCCCGGGGGCAATTGTGGCCCCATGGATCGGCCTCCCTAAAGCCTAATGTGGGCGGGCACGGAGTACAGGTACGGCGGCTCACGCAGCTGAGCCAACCTGCTGCAGTATATCTGCGGCGGGCGGTCGGCAAGTGGATAAGAAAAAGTGGATTCTCTTACCTCAATAGCGATCAAAGAACTGTGCATGCAAGAAATGACCATATCAAGTCTCCATACAGATGAGTATGCCCCTTACAGAATAGGGGGAGCTATTGAAACCAGGTAGTAGTTTGGGGTGGTTGCTCAAGGGCCCATGTGTCTCCTTAGCTCCCTATATATAGGGGGGAATGTCCATGTCTTGACACAGCGTGCTGTGCATGCGCACGCAGCATCGTCGCCCAATTCACTGGATGGTTTGGTGCCAAATTGCGGCATCCCACCAGTGTAATGTTAACACTTGTCTGGCATTTTAAAACTGAATTTTCAGATGTTTACTCATCTTTTTACATTCTATATTAATTTCATCCTCCCAAAGAAAATAATCAAGGAAGCCTGCATCCAACCATCTTGGAGCCCAAATTATAGCAGAATTAAACCCAAAAGCAAACATTTCTTTTATTGCAGCTTATCAATTCTTAGATGTGATGGCTGCATTCGTTTTCTTCTTTTAGGCTTTCTTTTTTTTATATTTTCCTCTGGTGATTCAGCCTGTAAGTTTGTTTTCCAAAGGAACAAGCTTTCTTGCGTTCGTATTAGTTACAGGGATAAAAAAACCAATTATCACTGACAGGGATGCCTACAAAGATCAGTTTTTAGTTATTTATGTAAAACCTTTATCCTGAAAGGGAAAAAAACTATTTGCTGTAACTGCTTGTAAATTATTAGCTGGAATTCGGCTTCAATTTGTTTGTGTATCGAAATCTGCTAGTCCAAAACTCAGAATTAAAAAAATAAGGGATTTTCATGGTGCCCAAAACCTCACAATTTTAGTATGGCTTTGAGTTTTACTGTTGTTTGGGATAACAGCACTGGAAGGTTCAAGAATTGTATGGTCATAAACAGTCACTATTCAGCACACCTTTATCATATTGCGGCATTTTGTCCATTATTTTATTCATTTCATGTTTTTGACATTTTCAATATACCTATATCTATGGTAATACCTTATTTATTCACAATACTGTTGCCTCTATGTCTATACATGGAGGTAACAGCATGTAGTGTAGTGGTCATTTCAGTCATGGGGGTAGCGCTGCACCATCTATTGATTGTAGTTTCACTTGTATAGGCTCCAAGGTAGATGCAGAGGCAGAAAACAGCGGCCCAGCACGCAAGATGGGTGTCAAAGATGGGTAAACCAATTATAGGTCTTACACCATGCAGTATTTAAACAAATCTCTTCCACAAGGTAAGGAATGTGACAGCAAATCTGTAGGGCTCATTCACACATTGAATAAAGTTTTTTCCACACTGGATAAATACCAGTCACCGGTAAGGTACATAGAAAGCAATTTTTTTTTTAAACTTTACATTTTTATTTAAGTATCAAAAATATAACAGAGCTTTTCATTACATTTCCATTACGGACAAGAATATAAAACACATATAAACAGAATATGTAGGCATAAGCATAACAGACATATCATTAATTACAGGTTTATGCTGAAATAGTTACCGTACTCAACCATTGGAACAATAAAACCCTATTGACCCCATTGGGACTATACTGTCAATAGGAGTTATTCCTATTTAAAATGGGGGAGAAAACCACAAAAGTATGGAGGAGGAAGCTACTGTAACGCTCTGGGTTCTTAGTTCAATGGGGCTGGATCTACAGCTGCAGAATTCCACTCAGTAGTCTTGTAGAGATATGTTAAATCACCTGATCCAACACTCTTGACTCATCACAGTGGTTCAGCCTGATTCAGTATGCACATACACAAACACTCAGTTAATGATGTTGCAGGAGTGATAGGTAATTATGCAAGTAGCAGTGAAATGATACACTGAAGGTATAGGCTTTGAAGAGTGACAGTAGATGATGATAAGCACTCAGATAGTGATGTTGCAGGAGTGATAGTAGATGATGATAGGTAGAAGTAATAGTTACAATGGATAACACAGGTATGTTAGTCTCTTTGTAGGTGTGTGGAGGTAGGTTGGTAACTGATGCGAGAATCGGATATAGCTGGTAACCGATGTGAGAATCGGATAGGGCTGGTAACTGATGTGAGAATCAGCTAGGCTGGTAACCGATGTGAGAATCGGATAGGGCTGGTAACTGATGTGAGAATCGGATAGGGCTGGTAACCGATGTGAGAATCGGATAGGCTGGTAACCGATGTGGGAATCGGATAGGCTGGTAACCGATGTGAGAATCGGATAGGCTGGTGACCGATGTGAGAATCGGATAGGCTGGTAACCGATGTGAGAATCGGATAGGCTGGTAACCGATGTGAGAATCGGATAGGCTGGTAACCGATGTGGTGTTCAGAGGTATGCACAAACAAAGTTGCAGGGTAACAGATAGCAGAAGACACAAGAGCTAGCAATCTAGTTCAGGAATGCAGGGTTTAGTAAGCAGTAGGCACAAGAGCTAGCAATCTAGTTTAGTAATGCAGGTGATAGATACTAGAGAGCATGTATCCTAGAGCTAGCAACAGTTCTGTAATGCAGGTATTAGTTAGCAAGTGTTGTTGATAAGAGGGGGTCCCCTGTGGGGTACTTATCAATAGCCAGTAGTGAGGGAGTGCAGGACAAGGTAGCGAGGCTCCGGTCAATACAGGTATAGGGTATGTAGCTGGAAGATTCGGCAGCGTCAGGTTAGGCAGGTATCAGGAGCGGTTGCACGAACAATGTGTGAGTGCAGACCGTCAGTTGAAATAGCCACTCAGTGCGGCGCCTGATGATGATGTCAGCCCTGTTAAAGGAATACACACCTATATGCGTTCCACCTACCTGAGTGGTGGAACGCAAACCGGAAGTGAGGTGATAGAAAGGCACTGAGAGTACCAGGATCTTACAGCTACCTTTCTTAATGTAATATGTAGATAAAGTGTATTCAACCCTTATTAAAGCGGAGTTCCGCACTCAAAATCGATAAAATCGATTTTGGGCCATCCGCTTAATAAGGGGAACCTGAAAAAGAAATGGATACTGGCGATTTTTTTTTTTTGGTCACTTACCTTATTATAGAAGAAAATATACTCACCTTCCTTCCACTTCCTCACTCTGCGGCCGCGGCCCGCGCCGTCACTTCCGGTTTGCGATGATTCCTGGTAGCTGAACGTCATCACTCCCAGGAATCAATGCGCCTGCACCGGCCCCGCTCGTCACTTCCGGTGCAGGCACAGCATTCACTGCTAAACAGCTTCTGGGCATGCCCGGAAGCTGTGCAGGGATGCCGCGCCTGCACCAGAAGTGACGAGCGGGGCCGGTGCAGTGCATTGTGGGACTCCGACATCACGAAGAGGACACGAAGAGGGACGCTGCAGCTTCAACTGCCCACACGTGAGATGGCAGCGCTGGAGAAGAAATTTTCTAGGTAAGTATTTCTTCTTACAGGTAAGTGCGACTCGGGACAGTTTAGAGGCTATCCATTGTCGAATGTACTAGCCCTGACTGTCCCGGGGGTATTTTTAGCTCAAATTGACCCCCAATGCCGGAACACCGCTTTAAAGTCTTTCATGTAAGTAGAAGCTTGTGGTGGTAAGGTTCTTATTAGCTAGCATCAGTTCATAGTGAGTATGCATATTTAATCTCAGAATAACCTCAGAGAGGTTAGGAGCTGCATTGGATTTCCATAACTGAGCTATGGTGAGCCTTGCTGCTATTAGAATGTTGGCAACAATAGTTCTATAACAAGGTGAGTATATATCATGGTTGATTCCCAGTAGGACCATTGCAGGTGTGAGAGGGAGTAGGTTACCTGTGAGTGATGTGGTAAAGCAAGGCCCGAAGCGAAGAAAAAAAAAAAAAAAAATAGCGCAGGGCAGACATGACCATGTGAAGAGGGGAGACAGGGCAGGTGTGAGTTAAATTAAATTGTTTTGAGTTGGGGGGTATTCAGGGATTGGTGTATCAGGTTTGGGAGGGGTTGAGGTACAGTTAGGAGGGGTGGCCCCTCAGATTGGAGGTCAGTGGAAGTTCAACGGACGAAGGAAGAAGAAGCTTGGTCACCCACCTTTTTCACTGCAGAGCATCTCACCTCAGCTCCCCTGGTCTGTGATGGCGGATTTGGACGTTTTGCTGGAGCAAATCAAGGCCGCTGCTGCGGTGAAGGGGACTGAGTGGCTCCGGTCCCAGGTCTCCACGTTGATGGGGGTTCAGGACTCTGCACAGGATTCGGAGGGGCTTGCGGTCCCGCGGGCTCGGCGGTCACGGCCGCCGGAGCGTTTTTCACCGGACCCTTCCCCTCGAGCTCAGCGTCATCCTAGGAGCCCCGACAGGGACCCTTCAGGGCCGCCGGCTAAGCGTTCTCCTGCTGCGGCCGTGCGCGCCTCTGGGAGGAATCCTCTGCATGGACGGAGCTCTGGGGGTAGTGGGGGGAGGCGGCCTTCGGTCTCTCCCCGTCCCTCTCGCCGGGGTGCTGCTGGACTGGCGGGCTCCCCTACTGGCGATGCTCCGGTCGGAGGGGTGCCTCGGCGTGGGAGCGGCTTCATGGCGGCCGGTGGCAGCAGTGATCGGCGGGACTCGGAGTCGGCCTCGGCTGGGCGCAGAGAGATGACGCGGCGGGGCAAGTCACGTGGCCGGGTCATCGGAAGTTCGGCTGGTTCACAGAGGTCTCCGTCGGGCGGAGCTGGAGTACGGGGGCGTGGACGCCTGTCGCTCGGCTCTGCAGATGGCGGGAGTGCGACACCTGGTGGACGGATGTCGGCGGTGCCCGGGGACGATCGTTCGGAAGGCGAGGTGTCCGGATCGGATGTGGAAGAGGATGTCGGTGGTCGGTCGGCGACGAGGGAGGCTGGATCGGCGGCTGGGGGCGCCCCCCCTGGGCAGGCAGGTGAGGTCACAATTCCTTCTCTGGCTTTGTCTGATTTGCGGGGCTTGTTTGATGTGGGGGGTGGGAGTGCTGGAAGGGCTCGGGGGGTGGGGGTGTCCCGGCCAGTGGGGGCGGGGACCCCGGAAGGGGGTGATGATGGGGGTTTGAGGGGCTTCCTCCTGGGTCTACGGGACCTCTTGGGGCGTTTGCCCCCGGGGGACGGGGGCCGCTTGTCTCCAGCGGCGGCTTGGGTGCCTCCGGCGGGGGGCTCGGGCACGGAGCCGGGGGGGGCCCCGGGGCTGGCGGGGCCGTCTTCCACGGGGCTAGTTGCGGGGGGGGCTGGGGCCCCTCCCCAGGTTGTTGGTGCGCCGGCAGTGGTGGCAGTGACGGCCGGGGCGGCGGGGGACAAGACCGGGACGGCGAAGGAGGGGAAGGCGGACGCTGTTCGCCTGGACGATTCAGCGAAAGGTGAGGTATATGTTTGTTTTGAGGGCCCATTGGGGGCACATTTGAAGCAGGAAGTCCGGGAGAAGATCTGGAAGGGTGAGTACGTGGAAATCTTCACGCTGTTGCCCCTCGAGAAGTTTCACCTGGACAGGGTTAAACCGGAGGAGCGCAAGAAGGAGGACGAGGAGGCGCGACGCTATCGGCTTATCCCTCGGACCTTCGCCAATTGGCTGCAGGCCTTTGCCATTCTGGCGGGCGTCATAGGGGAAAAGGCGCCGGAAAACTGCTCGGCCCTGTTCTGCTACATGGACGCTGTAGGGGAAGCCTATCGGGTTTACGGGGGGTCGGCCTGGCTGCGGTACGACGAACAGTTCCGGCAGCGGAAGGCGGTTAGGCCGTCCTTGCGGTGGGACCACAAGGACATCAGCCTGTGGATGCGGCTCATGTCGTCTGCGAAGGCTCCGAATCAGTTTTTTCCAGGGGGGGCCGGTGGTTCTGCGACCCCGGGACAGCCGGCCGCAAAGAGGAGGGGTTTCTGCTGGCAATTTAATGAGGGTTCCTGTAAGTTCGGTGGCACATGTCGCTTCAAACATGAATGCTCCGGTTGCGGAGGTTCCCATTCCTTGGCTCGGTGTTTTAAGTCCGGAAAGGGGCGGTCCGGAGAGCCTTCGCACAAGGGGGACGACGCCGGTGAGGGTGGAAAGGCTGCGGCCTTTTCTAGATAGGTACCCCGATAGGGCGGCTGCCCGACTTCTGGGGGAGGGTTTTGCGGTGGGTTTTCGTATCCCTTGCTCTTTGGCCTCGGTGCCGCCGGTGGCGAGGAATTTGCGTTCGGCATTGCGCCACCCTTTGGTGGTGTCGGATAAGTTGCACAAAGAAGTGGCTCTCGGTCGCATGGCGGGCCCGTTTTCGGAGGTGCCGGTGCGTGACTTGGTGGTTTCGCCGTTGGGGGTGGTTCCCAAGAAGGAACCCAACAAGTTTCGCCTCATTCACCACCTCTCCTTCCCAAAGGGTGGGTCTGTGAATGACGCCATCGACCCGGATGCCTGTACGGTGTCTTACATTTCCTTTGACGCCGCGGTGGCCTGGGTGCGACATTATGGGCGGGGGGCCTTGATGGCCAAATCGGACATTGAGGCGGCGTTCAGGTTGCTCCCGGTTCACCCGGACAGTTTTCGATTGCTGGGCTGCCGGTGGCAAGGGGCGTATTATGTGGATCGCTGCCTTCCTATGGGCTGCTCCATATCGTGCGCGCTGTTTGAGACCTTCAGTTCCTTTGTGGAGTGGGTGGTTCGGGAGGTTTCCGGTGTGAATTCGGTGATCCACTATTTGGACGACTTTCTGTGTGTGGGCCCGCCCTCTTCCAACGGGTGCGCGATCCTGCTTGCCACGTTGCAGCATGTGGCCGGGAGCTTCGGCATTCCGTTGGCCCCCGACAAGACGGAAGGCCCGACCACGGTGCTCAGCTTCCTGGGCATTGTCGTGGATTCGGAGGCCATGGAGTGTCGCCTACCGGAGGATAAATTGGGGGCTTTGAGAGCTGAAATTGAAGGGGTGCTGGGTTTGCGCAAGATTCAGTTGCGCAGCTTGCAGTCGTTGCTGGGTAAATTGAATTTTGCCTGCCGCATTATGCCCATGGGCCGGGTTTTCTGCCGACGGCTGTCGGCGGCGACTTCGGGGGTGAAGTTGCCCACTCACTTCGTCAGGCTCAACAGGGAACACAGGGATGACTTGCGTCTGTGGCACGGTTTTTTGGCCACATACAATGGTAGATCCTTGTGGATGGCCGGGCCGATCAGCAACTTTGATTTGGAACTGTTTACCGATGCTGCTGGTTCGGCGGGGTACGGGGCTTTTCACCGGGGGGCGTGGAGCGCCGCCCCTTGGCCGGGGGCATGGCAGGCAGCGGGGCTGGTCAGCAACTTGGTGTTGCTGGAACTGTTCCCGGTGGTGGTGGCCCTGGAGATTTGGGGGGCGGAGTTCAGGAACCTGAAGGTTCGCCTCCATTGCGACAATCTCGGGGTGGTTCAGGTGATCAACCGCGCGTCGGCTTCGTCTCAGCCGGTGGTGCGCCTCCTTAGGTATTTGGTTTTGCGGTGTCTACGGTTGAATGTTTTCCTGTACGCTGTGCACATTCCGGGGGTTAAGAATGATATTGCTGACGCGCTGTCTCGTTTTCAGTGGGACAGGTTCCGGGAGTTGGCACCGGCAGCGGAGCAACGCGGAGTCACGTGTCCGGAGTGGCTATGGGGGATTGCCTTGGGGTCCTCGCTGGATGGATCAGGAAGTCGGTGAGCGAGTCCACGTGGTCGGCTTATTGCAAGGTATGGTTGGAGTGGCTGGAGGTGTTGCGGGTGGCATCGGTGGATCCTCTGGGTCCGGAGGTCAGGTGGGTGTTACTTTCTTTTGTCTCTGATCATTTTGAGTGGGGCGCGTCGGCTTCCACTGTGGCTCGCAAGTTGTCCGGCTTGGCCTTTCTGTTTAAATTTCTGGGTTGTCGGGATTACACGAAGGACTTCGTGGTGAGACAAGCGTTACGGGGCTATTCCAGGGCTTATCGGAGGAGGGACACTAGGCGCCCGGTGTCCTTCGCTCTTTTGCAGGACGTCTGCCGGCAATTGGGGGTGCACTGCGCCTCGAGTTACGAGGTGGTGTTGTTTAAGGCGGCCTTTTCTCTCGCTTTTTTCGGGGCTTTCCGGATTGGGGAATTGGTCAGCTCCTCCCGGACGGTGCCGGGGGGCCTATTGGGTCAGGATGTCTCTGTCGGTCGGGAGGGGGTTACTATCCTCCTTCGACGGTCCAAAACGGACCAGAGTGGCAAGGGGGTCCGTGTCCGGTTGTTCGCGGTGCCGTCTTCACCGCTGTGCCCGGTAGGGGCGGTTCGGGATTACTGGGCAATCCGCCCTTCGCGGCCCGGTTCATTTTTAATGCATGCGGACGGGTCGTCGTTATCCCGTTTTCAATTTGTATCGGTGTTCAGAAGGTGTGTGGGCTCTTTGGGTTTGGATGCCAGTAGGTTTGCATCTCATTCCTTTCGGATCGGGGCGGCCACTGAGGCTGCACGCTGGGGATTGAACGACGATGCGGTCAAACGCATTGGGCGCTGGGAGTCTAGGAGGTTCTTGTTGTACGTTCGTCCACAGCTGTTGGTGTAGGGCATGTACGGGGGGTGGTTTTTTGTCGCTGGGGGGGGTGTGGGCCCGGCTGGTTATCTGATTATTGGTTGGTTTTCTTTTCCTTTTGTCCCCTTTTCTTGTAGGTTTGGAACCCTGCCTTGTTTGGATCGTGGGACACTCGTATGTTTTCTGGGGGGCCCGGAGAGCTGATGTGCGTCCTAATGGTAGACAACTTGGTTTTTCTCGGCACGAGGCTTGTGTCAGGTGGCTGGGGGTGCCGGGGCTTACTTGGGGCAGGGTCCTTCCCGAAGTGCATCGTTTCGCCCGGTTGGACAGGCAGCCAGATGTTTTGGTGCTGCATGCCGGGGGCAACGATTTGGGGGCCAGGTCCGCGCGGGCCTTGATCAGGGACATAAAGTTGGATTTCCTTAGGCTGCGCACGGCTTTTCCGGCGCTGCTTGTAGTTTGGTCGGATATGGTGGCCCGCACGTCCTGGCGCATGGCCAGGTCGGTCGCGCGCCTTAATAAGGCTCGGATTAAGTTGAACAAGGAAGTGGGGCGCTTTGTGTGTCGGAATGGGGGGTTGGTGGTTCGCCACCTGGAGTTGGAAGTGGACACGTGGCGGTATCTGCGGGATGATGGAGTCCACCTCAATGCGGTGGGTATAGATTTATGGGCCCTGGGATTACAGGATGGGATCCAGCGAGCCTTGAGGGTTTGGAGGGGCACGCAAGGGTAAGGTGTCACCCTTGGGTGCTGGTGGCGTTTTGTTGGTCTTTGCTGGCGGGGGAGGTGAACAGTTTAGGATAAGGGTATGGTTGGGACTCATCGTTGGTATGGGTCCCTATGGTGCATTCCATTTAATGTCAGTTTAAATGGAATTCAAAATGGTGGCACTGCGGGGAGTGGTTTGTCTCCGAGCCGGTGACGCGGCTGGAGGCCTATCAGGGCACAGGTCCCGCAGTGCAGGATTTGGAATTATTTGGAGGAGCCTCAAAGACCAACAGGCCTAATGACTGATTGTTTTATGTTTGTAAGGAATGTTTTTTCTCCTTATGTTAATTTTAAGGTAAAAGGGTTAATAAAATGGCTGCTGTGGCCAATTAACTCCAAGCACGGTGTGGTCTCAATTATTTAGGTAAAGGGAAAGGTTTATGGCATGGGGGTGGAGCCTTTGGCTTTAAGCAGCCTAAGAGTTTGGGGGTGACATCTATTCTACATTGGTCAAGCAAGGCCCGAAGCGAAGAAAAAAAAAAAAAAAAATAGCGCAGGGCAGACATGACCATGTGAAGAGGGGAGACAGGGCAGGTGTGAGTTAAATTAAATTGTTTTGAGTTGGGGGGTATTCAGGGATTGGTGTATCAGGTTTGGGAGGGGTTGAGGTACAGTTAGGAGGGGTGGCCCCTCAGATTGGAGGTCAGTGGAAGTTCAACGGACGAAGGAAGAAGAAGCTTCCCACCCACCCTCCCTAATTTCTGGGACTGTTATGGTTGATTTTGATTCATGTCTTTTGTGCTTTCTGTCCTTTCTGGGGGAATTTTATATTGTCATGGCAGCTGGGCGTTTTGTTGGTCTTTGCTGGCGGGGGAGGTGAACAGTTTAGGATAAGGGTATGGTTGGGACTCATCGTTGGTATGGGTCCCTATGGTGCATTCCATTTAATGTCAGTTTAAATGGAATTCAAAATGGTGGCACTGCGGGGAGTGGTTTGTCTCCGAGCCGGTGACGCGGCTGGAGGCCTATCAGGGCACAGGTCCCGCAGTGCAGGATTTGGAATTATTTGGAGGAGCCTCAAAGACCAACAGGCCTAATGACTGATTGTTTTATGTTTGTAAGGAATGTTTTTTCTCCTTATGTTAATTTTAAGGTAAAAGGGTTAATAAAATGGCTGCTGTGGCCAATTAACTCCAAGCACGGTGTGGTCTCAATTATTTAGGTAAAGGGAAAGGTTTATGGCATGGGGGTGGAGCCTTTGGCTTTAAGCAGCCTAAGAGTTTGGGGGTGACATCTATTCTACATTGGTCAAGGATAATACTGCATTACAAAAGCTAGACAGAGTTTTACAATTCCAGAGTATGTGGTATAGTGTTGCCTGTATGATCCTTACATCTCCAACATAGAGGGAAAGAGGGCAGGAAGGTTTTAGAAAGTTCATAGGGTGTCATAAACCAGCAATTTAAAATCTTCTGGGAGTTTTTCCAATACTCGATGCAAGATGTAGCTGAACAATTTTAATTGCTGATTGCCAGGACTTTCAGGAAAAGCTTTGGGATAGTTATTTTTCCCATTTGAGCATATTGGTGCTCTTTTAGTAAGAGGGAATGACAATAGATTATAAAAAAGGATATTGTGCCCTTGTTTTTATGAAAGGAAGTTTCATATTTCTGTAGGAATTGCTAACTTACTATCAGGGTTGAAATGCTTTAATCTTCCAAGCTTGCTAATTTAGTTTGTTATTATTTTTTTTTTTTTGGTTGTCAGCTAAGGTAAGGTACATATTGAAACCTTGAGTTAACAAAGAATCAATCAAAAGACTGGCTTTACAGTAATCAATGGTTCTTAGGGGACAAGTGTTATGTCCTTTGAGAGTTGTGTTTTTTTGTAGCATATACTTCCATGCTACCAGTGTGGATTTGATCATAGGTAGGGAGATACGGTTACCTTAGGAAGTAATGTATAAGCGGCTGGTAAAGCAAATGGGTCAAACCCTTTGATTACCTCTTTCTCGATAGACAACCATAATTTGACAGTATTGTGGGTGAACCAATATTTCATCTGATTTAGGAGTGTGGCTATATAGTATTGGAAATCAGGTAGATTCACGCCTCCTTTATATTTGGTTGTGGTTAAAATTGTTAGTGCAGTTCTTTTTTTTTTTTTTTTACCTTGCCAAATTTGATTGTTTAATTTGGGGTTAATTTGTTTAAATAACTTAGAAGGTATTGGAATGGGAAAAGCTTGGACATAGTATAAGATTTTTGGCAAAATTAGCATTTTAATTGCCGCCATTCTTCCAATCCATGATAGTTGAGTTTTTTGTATATGTTGAAAGTCTTCTTGAATTTGGGTTAAGAGTTTACTTCAAGGTTACTTCAAATAATTTGGAGGCAGAGTAAGCAAGTTGGACTCCAAGATATGAAATGGAAAGTTGATCGCAATTATACTTATGATTGAGATGTAGATTATCCAGCGTTTTTGAAGGAATGTTCCTTGGTAAAGCAAAACATTTTGTGATATTAACCTTCTAATAAGAGATGTAGAAAAAGAAATAGCCGCACATCCAGGAATTCCAGTTGCCTTTAGATTTCTTTTAATTCCAAAATGTTACAAGTGATGACACCAAAGACACCAACATGAAGTCACGTAGGCGCATTTCACACATACATCTTGTGCTTAATCATTACAATGACAATAACCGACTATAGATCATTAAATAGACCGCCCCAATGATTGCAGGTGTTCCGGAGGCAGTGATAATCAGTGGTTGTGCACAGCTCAATTAATCACCTAACTTCAGCCCCAAAGAGCATCTGAATAGTGATTAGAATACAAAATCAAACTAAAGGTCCAAATTATTCATGTATATCGTGGACTCACCCATACACACAAAGACATGGACCAACAATCACATAGAAAATTGTATAAAAATACCAATAAAACTATTGGAAAAAATGTTAGAAAAAATAAATGTGAAATAAAGAAAGAAAAAAGACCATAGTAAAATGTAAAAACCTCTATCCAATGTGCTGACATATGTGCATGCAGGCATACACCTGCACATACGCGAACACATTTCATGTGCATATACAAAAAACATATACATAAAATCATTACTTCCTCCACAGAATGAACTGTTCCAACTCTAAGGATGTATGAGCAGATGCATCCATGTATACATCATAAGAAAACCCTCTCCATTGTGATGTCTGTGTGGACACATATGTTTCAATTATAAAAGATGTTTCAATTATAAAAGATGTTTCAAATATAAAAGATTTTTTGTGTAAAGGATGTGAGGTAAATGATTGCAAATCATGTATACGGATACCCACACACCATGATATCAACTCTTAACCAATGTGTCCACACAGAAACACCAGGAGATATCAAAAATCTAAACATAATAATCAATAAATGATATAAAAATCCACAGCAAAAAAGGGGACTAGTGCAACAAATATGTTTTTTGTATATGCACATGAAATGTGTTCGCGTATGTGCAGGTGTGTGCCTGCATGCACATATGTCAGCACATTGGATAGAGATTTTTACATTTTACTATGGTCTTTTTTCTTTCTTTATTTCACATTTATTTTTTCTAACATTTTTTCCAATAGATTTATTGGTATTTTGATACAATTTTCTATGTGATTTTGGTCCATGTCTTTGTGTGTATGGGTGAGTCCACGATATACACAAATAATTTGGACCTTTAGTTTGATTTTGTATTCTAATCACTATTCAGATGCTCTTTGGGGCTGAAGTTAGGTGATTAATTGAGCTGTGCACAACCACTGATTATCACTGCCCTCGGAACACCTGCAATCATTGGGGTGGTCTATTTAAGATCTATAGTCGGTTATTGTCATTGTAATGATTAAGCACAAGATGTATGTGTGAAACGCGTCTACGTGACTTCATGTTGGTGTCTTTGGTGTCATCACTTGTAGCATTTTGGAATTAAAAGAAATCTAAAGGCAACTGGAATTCCTGGATGTGCGGCTATTTCTTTTTCTACAAGTTTTCTATGGAGGCGGGCCGGGGCCAGCACTCTATGGGATACTCCATCTACTAGCTATCACCACACACCTGGAGCAGCGTTCTCTCTCTTCTAATAAGAGATACTTCCAAAGTTTTCTATAGCTTGTTGGACCTCTGGCAGAGATTTTTCGGGGTTTGATAATCATAATATTATGTCATCAACGAACAATCCCATTTATGTTCAGTTTGACCAATCTTGATACTGTTATTATTAGGATTGTTCCTGATGGTGACTGCCAGTGGTTCAATAGCTAAGGAGAATATTACAGGTGACAGCAGACAACCTTGTCTTGCACCATTTGATAGATTAAAGCTTTTAGAGATGCTCCCTGAAGTGAACACTCTAGCCAAGGGTGTTGTATAAAGGGACATTATAGCTTTATGTATGAAATCGGTAAGGCCAAACTTGGTTAGTGTTTCTGATATGTATCCCCAATGAACTCTATTGAATGCCTTCTCTGCATCTAAACTAAGAAGCAGGGAAGGCATTTGACTGTGTTCGATACAATTGATCAGGTCAATCATACGCCTGGTATAGTCTGTGTCCTGGCGGCCTTTTACAAAACCCACTTGATCTGCTTCTATGAGGTATGGTGGTGTCACATCAAGAAGGAGGTTAGCTAGTATCTTGGAATATACTTTTATGTCTGAATTTAATAGGGAGATGGGCCTGTAGTTTTTGGGAAAGAGGGATCTTTATCAGGTTTTGGGATCGTAATAATTGCCATCTAACATTTATTTAGGGAATGGGTTAACAATGGCCACTTGGTTATAAAGATTCATTAGGTATGGAGCTAGGATATCTATGAATCCTTTATAGTATTGGCTCGATAGGCCATCAGCTCCTGGGGCCTTTTAAGATGTAAGGAGTGAATAACTTTGCTTGTGTCCTCAACAGCGGTCATTAGGTTTCTTTTTTCTGGTTGAATGTTTTTATTGAGTTTTCAAAAGCATAACAGGTAAAATGAACAAAGTAACAGGTAACCAAAATTAAAATTAACTCTGTAGGGCATAATATGTCAGGTTCAAGCATCATACTAAAGATGTACAAGCATTGCCATCTAGTGTCAAAAATGTTTGTTGCATGCAATTTACATATCACATTTATAAACTTTGCTTGGGATTCACTTTGTTGCCATCTAGTGTCCAAAATGAATATTACACGAGCTATTCAGAGTAGGTATTAGTACTCAGAAAGAAGTTCACTTAGCGAAGTGGGTATTGTACCATTGTGACCACTGTTGCCACTTATTTTTTTTCTTTTTGGTAAAGCTCATAGTTGGGTGTCATAAGTAGTTCATATGTGTGGTGTGTTTGTGTAATGTCTATTATTTCTAATAATGATGGTGTGTTGCTAAATTTCCATTTCCTCGTAATGGATATTCTAGTTGCAAGAAGTATGTTGAGTGCCACTTTGCGAGATGTACAGGGAGATTTTCTACTGTTAGGTTCAGCAGGGCTAATTCTGGCATGGGTGGGACATGGTGCTCTATGATCCTAGAGAGTAGGTGGAATACTTCCATCCATAATGCAGATATAGGGGGGCAGTCCCACAGTAAATGTTTAAGTTTGCCTTCTTGACCGCACCCTCTCCAGCACATGGGTGGAAGGTCTTCTTTAAATTTTGCTAGTTTAGTCAGTGTAAGGTACCATCTTAGGGAGATTTTTTGGGGTAGTTCCCTGAGTGAAGTGCTAAGTGTGGCCTTTCTAAACGGATGCTAGTGCTTTCGTCCATTGGGAGGGGGTGAATGTAGCTTCAAGGTCATGCTCCCATGTTAGGAGGGGCGAGGTTCTGGTGAAAGAGTTTTTTTCCCCGAGCAGTGGATAAATAGTTGATATTCCTTTGGCCTGTTAGATAAGTCTATAGTTTAATGGGGACCGGGCACGTAGTTGGGGGTTCTGGCTCAAGTATGAGGTAATTTGGAGGTATTGGAGCCATTCTGTGGGGCGTAAGTTTAATTCAGATGATATCTGTGAAAAGGGATTTAGGGTGCCGTTAGCGTAAAAGGCATCTAATTGTACAGGGGTGGTGGTAGTCCATGGCTTTAGGTTGAGGTCAGGAATGAGCTGGAGTAAGCTCAATACCGGCAGTTTTATGGTGGTAGTTGGTGTCAGGTTCCATCTCTCTTTTGTCAGTCTCTGCCATGTTATGGCAGAGGCTCTTACGGATGGAGATAGGTGGGAGGGCAGTCTTTCTCCCCTTTTCCTGCTACACAGCCAAGTGGAGAGATTCCTGTGTGGGATTGTTTCCTGTTCCAATCTCTCTCAAAGGGTGTCTGGGGTCAGTTGAAACCATTCACGCAGTTGTGACAGTACAGTTGCCTGATAATAGTCCTCTAGGCTAGGCATAGAGGCGTCCCCCATGGATCTATTTTTCAGTAATGTGTAAAAGGCACATCTGGCTCTTTTTGCTTGCCATAGGAATCGGGTCAGTGTGGATTGAAGAGAACGCATGAAGCACTTGGGAATCGGTATGGGCAGGGATCTATATAGATACAACAGTTTGGGCAGAGTGAACATCTTGAATGCAGTCAGTCTGCCTGACCAGATGAGTTTGAATTTAGAAAGGGTTTGGAGTTCATTGGCCATCTGCAATTTGAATGGGGCATAGTTGGCTTGGAAGAGGTGTTTAGTAGATTTGGTGAGGGTTATACCTAGGTAGGTGATACCTGCATCTGCCCACTTGTATGGGAAGGTTTTTGAGAGGAGGTTTCTAGTGATTCCATCCACTCCTAGGTCTAGGATGTTGGATTTAGCTTCGTTGTCTTTAATAATTATAATGACCCAAACTCTGAAAGAATGAGTTTAATCCTGGGTAGTGGGGTTGGAGAACATCAAAATGATGTAATCTGCAAACAGACTAATGCGGTGCTCTTAGTGGCCTATTTGAATGCCTATAAAGTGTGGATCCGAGGAAATCTTTTGGGCACCCTTGTCTCATACCATTCTTGTTGGCGAACGGCAGGGACAGCAGGTTATCCACTAGGACTTGGGCTAGGACTTGGGCAGACGGATTTGCATACAGAGCAAGGATTTCATCCTTCCTTCTATACCAAATCGTTTAAGCGCTTCACGGAGGTGCCCCCAATGGACCCTGTCGAACGCCTTCTTTGCATCCAACGAAAGAAGCAGAGAAGGCCTTTCCCGTGAGGATGACAGCATGAATAATATTAATAAGTCTCCTTGTTGCATCAGCTGATTGTATACCTTTCGTAAATCCTGCCTGTCTTTATGGATAAGGCCCGGAAGGACTGGCATCAATCTGTTCGCGACTATTTTGCCATATACTGTAGTTTTACGTCTGTATTGAGTAAAGATATAGGGCGGAAATTTTTTGGAGTGTTAGACTCTTTGCCGGGTTTAGGTAGGGTAAGCACTGTTGCCTTTAGCATCTCTGCTGGGAAGCTGGAAGAGGAGGCAGCATCATTAAAGACTGTGCACAAGGGAGGAGCTAGGGCCTGGACCAGGGGATTTACCTGTATGTAATGAGTCTATGGCTTTACAGACTTCCTCTGTTGTAAAAGAAGCATTTAGGGACTCAACTTGACCAGGGGAGAGAGTTGAAAGTACTATAGTGTCGAGAAATTTATTATTTAATTCCGGGTGGGGGATGAGATAAGGTTAGATTGAAGATTATAAAGCGAATCATAGTAACTACTGAAGGCATTCGCAATATCTCGTGGGTCATGTAGTGTTTCACCGGATGAGGGATGTATAATAGATTTCATTTTGGTTTGGGTACGTTGGCCTTTTATCCTGGCGGCTAACAATTTACCCGCCTTGTTGCTGGTGGCATAATATTTAGCTTTAGATATTTTCAAGTTTCTCTCATAGGTGTCGAGCAAATGTGACCTGAGTTCTTGCCTAAGAATTATGAGTTTCTGTTTTAGGGTAGGCAATGGGTTGGTTTGGTTTTGGGATTCTATAGATTTAATTTCCTCTGTCAGTCTGTCTATTTGCTGCGTCCTCTTCCTGTTTGTCCTATGGTGCAGTTGAATTAATAATCCCCTACTGAACGGCATTCCAGAGGGTCGCGGACTCCAATACAGACTCCACATTAGCAAGGAAAAATTCTGTTAAGGAATTATGGAGAAAGTCTGCATTTTCTTAGGATTTCAGGACGTCTGCTCTGGCCCGCCATAGTTTTTGTGTTGGAATGGTTTTGGAGATTCTTAGGGAGACACTGATAGGAGCGTGGTCCGACCAGGTAATAGCAGCTATCTTGGAGTCCGCGGTCCTCTGCAGAAACAACTTGTCAGCTAAAATCAAATCTATGCGAGAATAAGTATTCTGAACAGTGGAATGGTGCGTATATTCTCTTTTAGAGGGGTGGTGGCACCTCCACACATCAAAAAGGTAATTTCGGTGCAGAAATCCCTGTAAGAACTGTTGGTGCCTGGAACCTTGGGTAGATGTGTCCATGAGTCTGTTGGGTGGAAGATTGAAGTCTCCGCAAATAATTAAGGGCCCTTTTTGAACCGAGCGGAACCTCTTTATTGTGCGGTTAAGGAATTTGAGTTTATGAGCGTTAGGGACATAGTTTAAAACCAAAGTCATAGTAAAGCCCGCTATGGGGCACACAATGATGAGATATCTGCCGTTGGGGTCCGATATGCTATTAGGAAGTTGGAAGTCTAGGGCTTTATGTATCGCAATTAGTACCCCTTTTCGTTTCTTGTTGCTTGAGGAGGTAAATACGGTGGGGAAGTCACTGTGGGTGCATTTAGGGGCATGTTCGCCTAGAAAATGGGTCTCTTGGGCACAAACTATTTGGCTAGAGAGTTAAATAGCCGTGCGCCATAGTGACACCCGTTTTGCTGGGTGGTTTAGGCCTTTGGCGTTGATCGGCAGAATTTTAATGTTCACGGGTGAGTTTGGATTGGTGTGCTGTGCATGTACTCACGTAGGCGGTAAGTTCGATGGTGTAGAGATGAGCCCGTAGAGGGCATTGGCACGGAGAAGAGTTGCTGACGATCTGGATATAGTTGATCGAGGTATCTCTGGTGGCATAGCGGAGAATCTGCTGCTGTGGCAGGTACATTCTTCTTGATAAGTGTGTACTGCAAGAACCTGAAAGGGGAAGAAACAAACAAAGAAAAAGACAAACATACAATAAACAGACAAGGTGGAGATATCTGGCATATTCAGCCGTTTCCGTCTGTGAGGGTATTAAAAGTCTACAGCCAAACGGGCAAACCGGTACCAGGCGAGTTTTGCCGTGTGTGGGCAAGATTCCACATGAAGCTGTCAGATTGTTTGGAATGCGTTAAGTGTCTCTCTTGCTGCGGGATGAGACATTATGCCATTGCTGGGCCAGTTTTCCTGGGAATTTTTTCACCCCTGCTGGAGGGGCAGGTTCAGAGATGATACCCCAAGATTGGAAAAGACTCAGGCCTTTTTCAAGGGTGGTGATGGAGTGGGAAACGCCGTTTCTCTCCACTAAGATTTTAGATGGGTGTTTACATTTGTAAGGGAAGTTATGATTCCTCAGTGCTTTTGTGATCATAGATAGTTGCCTTCTTAACTCCAGGGTATATTTGGACAGGTCAGCAAAAATTTGGATGTTCGCATATGGATCAAGAAACTGTCCTATGTCTCTGGACTTAGTAAGTATGGCTTCCTTTGTCTGGTAGAAGTGTACCCGCAGTAAAACATCGTGGGAAGTTTGTTGAGGGAGAAAAGAAGGTTTTGGGACCCTGTGGATATGGTCTATTGTTAACTCTAGGGGGGGGGTCGCCCCAGGTAGAATGGCGGAGAAAAGATCTTAGGCAAATTTGTTCAAATCATTTTGTTGCGCTGATTCAGGGATGCCCAGAGTTTAAGGTTGTTTCTCCTGGAGCGATCCTCCAGGTCCGCTATTTTTGCTTTGAGCCAGTGTCTCTCTACCTTTTCCTTGTGGTCCTCTACCAGGTCATTGACAGTAGTTATCATGTCAGATATTGAGGATTCAATGTTGCGAACCCTGTCTCCTAAGGAGTGGAATTCTGCTGTGAACCGCTTGGTAAGTGTCACCATGTCCGCCTGCAGGGAAGTGTGGAGAGAGAGAGTAGCATCTTTTAATGTTGTGTCTAATATAAGCTGGTCGGTAGTGGGGAATGTGGCTATTGGAGATGTCCCCAGTATGTTGTGTTATAGGGTTAATGTTGCGGCCTAGTTCAGGGGCTTGGGCGCTGTGCTCCAGCCTCAACTTGGACTTGGCTGGACTGCAGCAAGAGGGCCTAATAGGTGCCGATGTGTGAGGGGAGAGAGTACCTTCAGCAGTGTGTTCCCTGGTGGGTATATCCTCTGGGAGGTCAGTATAATGATCCCGTGTTCGCTCCGAGGCGGCAAGGTTCCGGGCTGCCGGCACCATCTTGTCGACTGCCCCGGGGCGGCAGTGGGAAGAAAGCTGTCAGTTTCTTCGGCCCTTTCTCCTCTTTTCTCTTCTGTGACATTGCGGGGTATGCCTGGATGGTGTTCAGGTGTGGATGGATGGTGGAATCTGCCTGTAAAGCTGTGGATGCCGCTGGATGTCGCCGGGTGCCAGAGCCCTGATAAAGCGTCCATCCCAGTCCTGCGCTGGCCACGCCCCGGTCATTAGGTTTTTTTATTGTGTTAGGATTACCAGAGGGTAGGTGGACTTTATTTAAAATTTGTGTTATTTCAATTGGAAGGGGAGTTTCTTTGTCTTTATTCGGGTTGTATAAGAGCTCATAGTGAATGTATCCGCTATCTCTTGTGGATTATAGATGGTTCTCCCCGATTTATGATGTATCAGTTTTAAAATGCTGTGTTTGTTCTGTCTTTGGCACAGTTGGGAGGCAAGTAATATTCCTGCCTGTTATTTTGAAAGTTTAAGTTTTTTGAGGTAGTGCTCATAATTGGAAATTCAATTTTCTCTTAGTTCATTCCTAGCGGTGTTTAATTGTTGAAGAAGGGAGGTATTATTGGGGGAGGTTTTATGGATTTTCTCAAGTTTGAAGATGGTGTCCATACGATTATTGATTGTTAGTAGTTTCAGTTTTTTTTTTTTCTCTAGAGGCAGCTTGTATTCGTAAATCTCTAAAATAGGACTTATGTGTGCACCAAAGGTTGGCTGTAGAAGTAGAATTTTGATTGTTAATTGTGAAAAATGATTTCAATATTTCTTTTAAGACAGACAGATGTTTCTCCTGAGAAAGGATAAATGTGGTGTTTTGCCAAAGCGATGTATTAGTGGGCAATTGGTTTAATGTGATAATTAGGGAGATTGGTGCATGGTCTGACCAAGAAACATTATAGATTTGTGCATCTGTTATTTTCTGTAGGAGAACTCTGTCTGTGATTAAGAAATCAATACATGAATAAGACTTATGAACATTTGAGAAAAATGTAAAGTCCTTTTCACAGGCATCTCCACGGATAAAAAAGGTCCTCTTGCGAAAAAAGGTTTCCCAAACCATTCCTTACGGTATGAGTTCCTTTGGAGGTGTCAATCGTCGTATCCATTGGAGCATTAAAAGCTCCACAAATGATAAGATTACCTTTTTGTATTTTTCTTCTTTTCTTGATAGTTTTTTTGATGAACTGGTTGGGTCATTTGTTATTGCTGTGGAATCTTCTCTGGAGGGTTTTATTGATAGCATTGGCTTCTCCCTCTAGTAGTAACCCCCAAGATTTTAGGATTTTGATGCCATCATCAATAGAGTATATCGTGTGAGAGGTGTTTCCCCGTTCTATCATTAGTTTCATGGGGAATCCCCATTTGTAGATGATTTTGTGATTCCTAAGAATCTTGGTAATGGAATTCAGATTTTTGCGTGCCATTATGGTCATCTGAGAGAGATCCGAATAAAGTATGATACCCGCACAAGGGTCTGGGAGCTGAGAATATTGTCGGGCGAATTGCATTAGTTGATATTTTATGTGATAAAAATGAATTTTTTTGCTATCACATCACGTGGCAATTTCTCCAGGATGTGGGAGGGATTTGGGAGCCTGTGGGCCCTGTCGATCACCAGTTCTTAGTGAGATGCCATGGGCAATAGGTCTAGGATCATTTGCCGTAAGAATTGCTTTAAATCTGCATTCTTGATATTTTCTGGGATGCTGCAAAAGACGTATCCTCTAGATCTGCCACCTTAATTTTAGCTGTTTAATTTAATCTTCAAAGGTCAAATCATTATGTGCTTCCGTGAAGTCCTCCATTTTTTCCTTAATATATTATATGCTATCTTCCAGTGTATCTATGTCTCTTTTAGAGTTCTGCATGAACTCTTGCATATCGTGCTGGATTTTTTGGAGTTATTAGCATTTTTTTCAAGTCAGAGTCTATACTCGCTGTACTGTAGTAGCGAATGCATGTGACTTATCCTTATGAGGATTGGTTTTTAGCATGGAGTCATTTTCAGATGAGGTTCCACTTACATGTTCCTCTGGAGAAGAAATCCTTCTCTTCTGCTTTACTGGGTTGTTAATATCAGATGCAAAATTTCCTTGTTTCTCCATCTTTCTTGTTGGGAAACCCGGCCGGGCTGTGGAATTTACCCATCCGCGATTTGCGCTTCCCCATCCCTCTCTCCTTGTTCACCAGGTTCTCTGGTTGATGTAGGTGGTATCGTCACTTCTAGCCATGGTACGGAGCTTCTATGTTGCAGAGCTCAGTTACCACACATCCATCAAGCTCCTCTGCCAGCCACGCCCCCCTGCAAGGCAGCATTTTACCACGGCACACATTTAGGCACTACATGTCAATGCACAGCAGTGAAACAAACTGCAGAAAGTGCAGAAACATGAATAAATTGGCACCTCACATAAAGTTAAAAAGGAAAAAAGAGAAAAAGAATGGAAACTGTGTGATACACTGAAACACATAGCACCCCCCCCCCCCCTCCCCCTCACTGCTGGACATTGCAGCAAAAAACTGACAGCTTCCAACACACTAATATGGAGTGTTTATCATGTGGGCAGTGTGAATGGGCTTGCAGGTTCACATTGGTGTGGTGAACTGCATGTGATTTGGATAGAAATTGCACCGCATTCTGGTTCAAATCACATGTGATTCATTTATTTTGTATGGCTCAAATCACACCGCCCCCGCATGAAAGGTGCACACGCCTTTTTTTTCCGCACTGGAATCGGATCACATGGGTGTTCACACCCATGCGATCCAATTCTGCCAATCGCACTGCATGTCGCGAACCGTTGTTGGGGTGTCGTTGACTTAACATTGACACCCGCAACGGTTCGCATGAACGGAGTGCGATTGTGATGTAGTGAAGGAAATGCACAGGAATAGCTGCAAATTACCCTCCCCATCAGTGTACCTAGGCTGAATGTGATAAAGTGCCTGTGCATTACAACCTTCACAATGCACATTGGTGGTATAACTCACCAGATTTGATTGTTTACTTGTTAGACAATGGTCAGACAGCACAGGATAACATTGGTTCCTATGATCTTTATAACATTCATGAAAAGAAGATCCCATTCAAAATACAAAAGGAGAAAACGCTCATGGTGTAAAACAACTTCTTTATTAAAAATGTATTGAAAGTGAAAAGTTCACATTAAAGTGGAACTATGCTCACCTTCTATCCAGTGATGCGCTGTCCCAGAACTCCCCACCGGCCGCTGACATTTATCAGTGAAAGGAATTCCAGGTCTCGATTGTTGGCCACTGTCATTGGCCGGGCTGAGATCACATCACTCCTACACATGTGTGGGAGTTCCGTCAGCTTCGGCTTTGCCGAGCCTAGGCAGTGAGCTGTGCGCAGTAAGCTCACTGCACAGGGGTGCAGAGACAGGTAAGTACCTTTAATGCAGATGAGACAAAGCTTGTCTCTTCTGCATTAAAAATCTTGTTTGTTTACCCATTTTCATTTCCTTGCATAACATTCCACATTAAAAACAATCCAGAGGTACTCACAAACAAAGTGATCAGACCAGAACTAAGGATCTGACAGCTTAGACATAAATCGAGCACCACACCAGTGCACTTCCTGCTCTGCAAGTGGACTCTTCTCACTGTGCTGATATCAGTTCTCAAGCCCCACCTGATGCGGTTCATCCATACTGACAAAATTAGGAGCTGTCAGAGTACTGCGATGGCTGTACAAAAAAAATGCATTAAACATATAAATACACTGAATATACAGTATATACAGCGGGGGAAACAAGTATTGAACACGTCACCATTTTTCTAGGTAAATATATTTCCAAAGGTGCTATTTTCACCACATGACGGTAACAACACATACAATCTATACATACAAAGAAACCAATACAAATGAGTACACAAATAAAGTTATGTGTAATAAAATGGAATGACATAGGTGAAAAGTATTAAACAAGCTTACTAAAATCTATTTAATACTTGGTACAAAATCCTTCAAAATACATTGCTCAGGTGTGATTTTGTCTAATTTTTCCACACAGTCTTCAAATCTTGAAGGTTCGGTGAGCTTTATTTTCTTTCTTTAAAACCAATTGAGAGTTTTCTTGGCTTTGTGTTTGGGATCATTGTCTTGCTGAAATGTCCGACCTTTCATCTTCATAGATGGCAGCAGATTTTTTTTTTTAAGAATGTCTTGGTACATTTTTCCATTCATCCTTTCTTTAACGACATAAAATTTTCCATTACCCTATGCTGAGAAACAGCTCCACACCATGATGCTTCCACCTCCAAACTTTATTGTTGGTATGGTGCTTTTGGGATGATGTGCAGTGACATTTGACCTCACAACATAGTGTGTATTATGGCTTCAATTTTGGTCTCATCTGACCAGACTATATTCTCCCAATATTTCACAGGCTTATTTAAATTTTGTGCAGTAAACTTTAATTGAGCTTCAACATGCTTTTTCTTCAGCAATGGAGTATACAGTCCATGGCAGTTGAGTGCTTTACTTATTGTTTTCTTTTGTACCTGCTAATTCTAGGTCTATCTGAAGCGCTCCACAAGTGGTCCTTGGCTCTTGGACACCTCTTCTGATAATCCTTTTCACTCTTTTGTCAAAAATCTTGTGAGGAGCACCTGGTTGTAGCCGATTTATGGTGAAATTTTGTTCTTTCCACTACTAGATTATGGCCCTGAACAGGGCTCACTGGAACATTGAGAAATTTAAAGATCATTCTGTAACCAATACCATCGGTATGTTTTGCAACAATAAAGTTCTGAAGGTCTTGAAAGAGCTTTTTGCTTTTACCCATTATGAGATGTTTCTTGCTCTCCTTAGTAATGGGGCCCCATTTTTAAGGCCATTAATTGAGCCCAAACCAACTAATACTTGCACTGACAAAGCAAGATCCATGAAGACATGGATGATCGGGTTTGGGGTGGAGGAACTGGACTGGCCCACACAGAGTCCTGACCTCAACTTGATAGAACGCCTTTGGGATGAATAAGAGCAGAGACTGCGAGCCAGGCCTTCTCTCCATTATCTGTGCCTGACCTCACAAATGCGCTTCTGGAAGAATGGTCAAACATTCCCATAGACACACTTCTAAACCTTGTGGACAGCCTTCCCAGAAGAATTCAAGCTGTTATAGCTGCAAAGGGTGGGCCAACTCAATATTGAATCTTACGTACTAAGACTGGGATGCCATTAAAGTTCATGTGCATGGCAGGTGTCCAAATACATTTGGTAATATAGTGTGTGTGTGTGTGTGTGTGTGTATGTATGCATGTATGCTATATATATTGTGACGGTATGCGAGGTGAGATAGTAGATAATCGCTATATTTCACCTCGCATACGTTCTGTGGTGAGAGACTGAACCGGAATCCGGCCCGGGTTTTTCCAGCCTCTGTGACAGGTTAGGTTCCGGTCCAGAGATTGTGAGTTACCTGAGTCCATGCTCAGGTGGACTTTAAATTAACAGGAAAAGAGCACAGAAAGGCTCTGGCCTGAGACTCAGAAGGGAATCTGAGAGAGGAGCTCTGTGTGGACTTTCAAAAGAACAGGTTTGCTTTACTATGTGTTTTTGTGGGTGATGGGGACCAGCCCCACACTGTATAGTGAGGAAAACCGTTGTTTAGTTTAGCGCCGGACGGCAAGGATTTATTTTATTGTTTTGTTGTTTTTGTATCTTTGCAAACCTCTGCTGAATTAAAGCTGGCAATCCACCAGACTTTAAAGAAACTACCTGCGTGCTGGTCTTAAGTTCCTGTGAAAGGTGATCCCTGTGAGCTAATCTCCCACACGTGGTAGACTTAGCGGGCATATTCTAAAGATGGAGGAAATGCTAAAGGCCCTGCTACAGGCCAATGCAGCTCAGCGAGAAACAAACCGCCAAATCGCAGAGGCCGCTAGAGCACAACAGGAGGCTACTGCAGCACAACTGGCAGCACAACAGGAGGCTACTGCAGCACAACTGGCAGCACAACAGGCAGCCCAGCAGGAGATGAACCGCCAAATCGCAGAGGCCGCTAGAGCACAACAGGAGGTTGCTACAGCACAACAGGCAGCACAACAGGAGGTTGCTGCAGCACAACAGGCAGCCCAGCAGGAGATGAACCGGCAGTTTGCAGAGGCTCTGCTGGAGTTAAAGAAAGAATTTGCATCTCCTGTACTAGCTGAACCAAAATTGGTACGTGCCTCGTACCACCTGCAAAAGATGACACCGGCCGATGATGTGGAAGCATACCTGGCGACTTTTGAGAGAGTCGCTGTCAGTGAAGGTTGGCCAAACGAACAGTGGGCGGGTCTGTTAGCCCCATTTCTGACAGGAGAATCGCAAAAAGCGTATTTTGACCTGGACCCAGTTAAGGCCCAGGACTATGAGACTCTGAAAGTGGAGATACTCGCGCGCTTGGGTGTCACCATGGCAGTCCGGGCCCAGCGCGTGCATCAGTGGACCTATTCCAGCAGCAAGCCACCCCGTTCTCAAATGTTTGACCTGGTCCACCTCACCAAAAAGTGGTTGCAACCAGAGACCTTGACGGGCCCCCAGATCGTGGAGCGTGTGGTAATGGACCAGTACCTGCGCGCGCTCCCTGCTGCTCTGAGGAAGTGGGTCGGACAGGGGGACCCCAAAACTGCAACCGAATTGGTGGACCTAGTGGAGAGGTACAGTGCTACGGAGGACTTGGTGAACCCATCTACGCCCCACTTCAGTGTGTCTAGGGGTGCAAGATCGCCCAGCGGTTCTGGTAAGACTGTTCCAGGGTTAAAGTGCATGGGGAAACTAGATAAGACTGTTGTTACCGCTAATGAGACTGTTGGTCCTAGGCCTGGAGACTGGCCAAAGAAGCCAGGAAGGTCTTTGGGACCACTAAGAGGACTGGGGATAGAGCACATACAGTGTTTCCGCTGCCATGCATTTGGGCATATTGCTGCAAACTGTCCTATAAATGATGAACCTATGCAATGCGATTTTGCTTATAGGAAAAGACGCATATCTTTGTTTGCACAGGTCGCATATACTGCTTCATGTCAGAGTCGCATTGAAAAGCAAATGTGTGTTATTGCAGTGGATGGAAAGCCGCTCACAGCCCTGCTAGACTCTGGAAGTGTAGTGACCCTAGTCAGAAGTGATTGTGTAAATCCCACAAAATTACACCCCAGCACTATTGGGGTCATTTGCATCTATGGGGACACTCGGGACTACCAGACAGCAGTGGTTGAGGTTGATACCCCTTGGGGCAGTGTGACCCATTCAGTGGGGGTGGTGCCTTCGCTACTTCATGAAGCTTTAGTGGGGAGGGATTTCCCCCATTTTTGGAGGCTGTGGGAGAACAAGGGGAGGCTGGTGGAGAGAGCTCCCCCTGCTCCGGAAGCACAGGAACTCTCACCAGACCCTTTTTGCCAAAGGGAAGAAAACCCTGTTGGGGGAATCGAGGGAGCTGGAGATCCTCTTCCTTTCCCTGTAATGGCTGTGGAGCCGGAGGACCTGGAAGCTAGCTCCCAGCCAGAGGTTAATGAACAGGAGGACATTTCTGGACCTGACAATGAGAGTAGCCAGAATGTGGTACCCGACTTAGAAGTCAGAAGAGAGGATTTCTGTACCGAGCAATTACGAGATGTCACCCTCCTTAGAGCCAGAGAAAACGCTAAGATGGTGGATGGGGAACCAGTAGATCCTCACTGGGCGGTGTCTTTTCCCTACATGGCCATTAAAAACAATTTACTGTATCAGGTGATCAAACGGGGAGAGGATGAGGTTGAACAGCTGCTGGTTCCCGAACCCTTCCGCAGGTTGGTCCTAGACCTGGCCCATGGTCATGTAATGGGGGGACATCTCGGTATCGAAAAGACCAGGGAGAGAATCACCCAGAGATTTTTCTGGCCCGGGTTGCATGCAGATGTCAGGGGGTACTGTGAATCATGCCCTGAGTGCCAAATGTCGGCACCATCGCCCCATTTTCGCAGTCCCCTGGTCCCTCTACCAATCATCGAGGTTCCTTTTGAGAGGATCGGCATGGACCTGGTGGGGCCGGTAGTGAAGTCTGCCCGGGGTCACCAGCACATTCTGGTAATCCTAGACTATGCGACACGCTATCCTGAGGCCATACCCTTGCGTAACACTTCCGCTAAGGCTATCGCCAAGGAGTTAGTCCAGGTGTTTAGTCGAGTGGGAATCCCAAAAGAGATCTTAACCGATCAGGGCACACCATTTATGTCCAGGGTTACCAAGGAACTGTGTAGATTATATAAAATCTCCCATCTCCGTACCTCTGTCTACCACCCCCAAATGGATGGTTTGGTCGAAAGATTTAATAAAACCTTGAAAAGTATGCTAAAAAAGGTGGTTGACAAAGATGGGAGAAATTGGGATTTTTTGCTCCCATATCTTATGTTTTCCATACGAGAGGTTCCGCAAGCATCCACAGGCTATTCTCTCTTTGAGCTCTTGTATGGTAGACATCCCAGGGGGCTGCTGGATGTTGCCAAAGAAACATGGGAAGGTGAGGCCACCCCATATAGAAGCGTCATAGAGCATATCTCCCTGATGCAAGATAGAATCGCTGCTGTCCTGCCACTGGTACGAGAACATATGGAGCAAGCGCAGGAGGCCCAGAGGAGGGTCTATGACCGGGGTGCCAGAGTCCGTACTTTCAGCCCCGGGGACAGAGTGTTGGTACTGGTTCCCACGGTTGAAAGTAAGTTTCTAGCCAAGTGGCAGGGTCCCTTTGAAATTATCAAGAGGATAGGAGAGGTCAACTATAAAGTCTACCAACCAGGGAAAAGGAAACCACAACAAATTTATCATGTGAATCTCTTAAAGCCCTGGAAGGACAGAGAGACTTTATTGGCTGCATCTCCGGCCCCAGCAGACCAGGTGCCGGTGACACCTGACATCCCCATAACAGATTCCCTGTCGGTGGCACAACAAAATGATGTTAGGGGGTTTGTGTACAAAAATAGAGACTTTTTCTCCCCCTTACCTGGACTGACCAATGTGATCCAGCATGATATAGTGACAGAACCAGGGGTTCGCGTAAATTTAAAGCCATATAGAATCCCAGAGGCCAGGTGAGAGGCAGTCGCAAAGGAAATAAAAAATATGTTAGAGTTGGATGTAATAGAAGAGTCCCACAGTGAGCGGTCGAACCCCATAGTATTGGTCCCAAAACCTGATGGCACTATCAGGTTTTGTAACGATTTTAGGAAACTCAACAGTGTATCCAAGTTCGATGCATACCCCATGCCTCGGGGTCGACGAACTCGTGCACAGGTTGGGACAGGACCGCTACATAACAACCCTAGATCTAACGAAAGGCTATTGGCAAATACCCCTAACTGAATCAGCCAAAGAGAAGACTGCCTTTTCCACTCCTGAGGGCTCGTTTCAATACAAGCGGATGCCTTTCGGTCTGCATGGGGCCCCTGCATCCTTCCAGAGAATGATGGACAAAACTTTGAGACCACATCGCTCATATGCAGCTGCTTATTTGGACGATGTGGTCATCCATAGCCTAGATTGGGACTCGCATCTACCCCGAGTACAAGCAGTGGTAGATTCCCTTAGGGAAGCAGGTCTCACGGCCAACCCAAAAAAGTGTGCCATAGGCCTGGAGGAGGCCAAATACCTTGGGTATGTTATTGGTCGGGGACTGGTCAAGCCTCAGACCAATAAGATTGAGGCAATTCAAAAGTGGCCCCAACCGGTAAACAAAAAACAAGTTCGGGCCTTCCTAGGCATTACGGGGTATTACCGGCGGTTTATACCTAACTTTGCCACCATTGCCGCCCCTCTGACTGACCTAACGAAGGGTAGAGGGTCGGTCATGGTCAAATGGAATCCTGAAGCGGAGGAGGCGTTTCAGAGGTTAAAGCAGGCCCTTTGTGGACTGCCGGTGCTGGTGACTCTGGACTTCACAAAGGAGTTTGTGGTACAGACTGACGCCACCGAGGTGGGCCTAGGTGCTGTACTATCCCAGAACAGAGGTGGTGAGGAGCACCCGGTTGTATACCTGAGCCGAAAACTAAACAAGCATGAAAAAAACTATGCTATTGTTGATGTTGAATGTCTTGCTGTTAAGTGGGCTTTGGACTCCCTGAAGTATTACTTGTTGGGGAGGTCGTTTAAGTTGGTCACTGACCATGCTCCCCTAAAGTGGATGTGTGATAACAGGGAGAAAAATGGCCGCGTGACAAGATGGTTCCTGGCTCTACAGCCGTTCAAATTTTACAGTAGAGCATAGGTCAGGCAAGCTCCAAAACAATGCGATGCCCTCTCCCGCATGCACTGTATGATTGGGTCTATTGCTCAATCGCCGGTGCTTGAGCAGAGGGGGAGGATATGTGACGGTATGCGAGGTGAGATAGTAGATAATCGCTATATTTCACCTCGCATACGTTCTGTGGTGAAAGACTGAACCGGAATCCGGCCCGGGTTTTTCCAGCCTCTGTGACAGGCTAGGTTCCGGTCCAGAGATTGTGAGTTACTTGAGTCCATGCTCAGGTGGACTTTAAATTAACAGGAAAAGAGCACAGAAAGGCTCTGGCCTGAAGACCCGTACACACGTACCGATCGTCGGCATACAAACGTCGGCGGGCGAAAGATTTGCCGATTGTACGCTTGTTAGTATGGTGCCTCCGACAGCCGTCAGCGCACATTCTGCGGACAAGAATCTGTCTTGCAAGCATTGAAATTTTTGTATGCCGACACCAGAACGGCAGATTGTTCGCCAGTCAGTACAGAAATCAGCCGACACACAGCTACAAATCCCAACACGCATGATCAAACCAAATGAGGTCCCGGAAGAATTTTCTCTAGTAAACTCAACATTTTATCCAGAAAGAACTTTCGGCTCGCGGCAGTGCAAGAAATAGGTGAAATGCGGAGCACATGCTCATCTTGATGTGAGAAGAAGGAAGATGCTGCTCATAATGCCATACTTTTCTAATAAAAAGGCATGTGTTCTGTTATGATGAAGATAATGTTTGTATATTCTATCTGTTCTATCAAATTTTATAATTAAATAATTAGAACTCTTCACCATTTTTTTTTTTTTTTTAACAGCAAAGATCTAACTATTGATATGACCCTTTATTCTTTTATGAATTAATGTATAAAACATATTTTTCAGGTTATGCACAATATTAAACATGTTAACAAATTCAGATAGGCCATTTTTTAGTTACAATTTTCTTTATTTTTTGGATCTCAGAAAAAACAAATGAAAACATCAATACAAAAAAAAAACATAAAAAAGGTCCATTTGGACTAAATTAAATTAGAAACTGCCAAACAGGGGTAAAATAAATAATAGGGGGTTACAAAAATTAAAGTTGCTGGTAACTGTAATCAGGTTGCCATGAGGGCATGTTTGGATCCTGCTGGCCATATTGCCACTGGCCATGTGGCATTTGGCGAGGTGGTGGCTGTTGTGGAGGTGGAGGTGGAGGGCATGGGTGCTCCTGGCATGCATGGCTGTGCTCATTAAGGATGCCGTTTTCAGCGTTTTGCAGCACATCCAGAATAATTTTTCTGGCATACTGACACTGCCTGAGGTCCACCTTATCTAAAATTTTGCCCGTCATGTTGCCGAAGGACTCATTGGCCTCCGGTTTGCGACGTAGGGCTATGGTGGCCTCCTGTATAAATTCATCGGTGATGTCGTCGATGTGTTTCCTCTTTTGCCTCCGTTTGGCAGGAGGAGGTGGTGGTGGAAAGAGTTCCACAGGCTCCTCAGGCTCCCCAGGCTCCTGGCTGCAACCTGCCTCCTCCTCAGTGACACTTCCCTGTTGATGAAATGAACAATTGTTTAAAATGTTATAGTGTATATAAAAATGCATGTTTGTTATATTATTGTGAACAAATAGCAGACTTTACATACAGTGGCGTATCTAGGGTCTCCAGTGCCCTTGTTGAGGAGCTGTATTTGGCAACAACCCCCCCCCCCCCCCAAGATCAATGTAAAAATGTAACCCCCCCCCCAAAAAAAAATATAAAAGGGCATTAAATGTTTTTCATTTGTCCCTTATTTGCCCAGTGTAGAGCTCTCTAGTGGGCAATCATTGTCTCAGGTGTGAAAAACAAGAAAGAGAGGGGTGAGAGATAGGGAGAGAAAGAGGGGGTGTGAGAGAGAGAGGAGGGGGGTTGCAGAGAGAGAGGGGCCTGAACTTGCAGAGGGCTTGATGTAGGGCATTAAGGGTGAAGCGTTGCAGGAAAACATGAATAAGGGAGCCACCTGCCTTGCTGACCCACAGTGAGAGACCAGAGACATGGAAGCAAGGATGGATGTATCATTTGCAGGAGCTGTTAGTTTGTTAGTTTTGTTTTAAAAAAGGTTGAGCCGGAGGAATGCTGAGGCTACAGCAGTGTTTGTTAGGACCAGAGGTGTGCTGGGGATGCAGCAGTGTTTGTAAGACCAGAGGTGTGCTGGGGATGCAGTGAGAGGCAGTCTCAGTCTCCTGGTCTTTTGGCTCAGCTGCTCTCAATGTTTTACACCTGCATGAAGCAGCTCTCAATGTTTTACACCTGCATGAAGCAGCTCTCAATGTTTTACACCTGCATGAATCCGCCTGCAAACTGGGGGTTCTGGGGTGTGCAGGCTGAGTGGATTGTTCAAAAAATCATTAAAACAATGCCAATGTTTTTGCGACCCACCCCCCTTGGCCTGCGCCCCTGGCGGTTGCCTGTCATGCCAACCCCTTGCTATGCCAGTTTACATAAAGGGTCAATTATGCTTTAGCTTATAATTTTGTTACATGATTAAATTTTATCAGACAATATATAGTGAAATGCCATACCTGAGTAAAACTCTCCTCCAGGATATCTTCATCCTGGCTTGGATCAACTGACACTGAGCCCTCTGCCGAAGTCGAAGGCAGTGTTGAGATGGATGGCCTCGATTCCAAGGTGTCTGCCAGGAATCGCAGGTTATCAAAGTACCACAGCCGTGGTACATGTACATTCTGTGCACCTGCTCCAGACTTGGTGGTATCCTCAATTTTCTTAACCTCCCGCCTGTAGGCACTGCGAATGCTGTTAATTTTTCGCCGTACATACTCCACATTTGCCCCAGGACAGACGGGCTTGTAGAAGGCCACTAGGTGTTCAATGGCCTGTTGTTTTAGTTTCTTATTTTTATATTCTGCCGACTTGACTTTCCACAAACAGGGCAGTTGCCTGAACTCATCAATGAAACTGATGAGAAAGTTGTGTGTGGTGTAATTGTCCACCATTTTGCAGGACAGTATATGCCTGCAAGACACAACACAACACATGTATTTTGGGACATAATAAAGATATTCATAGTAAAAGCTGTATAGGGCCCAAAACACACACTTTCTATTAAAATAGTCGTACCTTTGTTTGTGAGGAAAAGTCGTGATTCGCCGCTCGATCATGCTCCAACCCTCGATATGTCTGCTAGCGAATCGTCGGCCGAAAGATCTGGCGTCCTTTAAATACAGCCCATGCGTCAACTCCTCCTCCAGTGGCGGGCTTGTGCAGGGGTGTGTACGTGCTGAAGATCAGGCCTACATGCGACACACACACACCTGAAGCAGTGGAACAATCTTTTAATCAAGAAGAATGTCTGAAAGATCTCAGAGTTCATCAAGTGGGGGCCGAAGTGATTGGGCCACCAGAAAATCAAGGGCTACACCCATGACAAAGCCAGAAATGGTGGAGATGGTCTCCATTTTAGAAAAAATGGACTATGATGGCAAGTTGGCAAATTACGACCGGCCCAATGCCAGGAAAGATGGCATCATGGATAAGGTGGTGGCCTGTTTGCTAAAAAAATTCGGTGTGGAGCGATCGAAAGATCAAATTAGGAAACGGTGGTCCGACCTGAAACACCGTGAGCAGGATCAGCTGGGCCAAATCCATCGGATTTTGAAAAAAGTAAGTTTTATTTTTTATTTATTTTTTTAAACATGCAATATGTTTTTTATAATTTTGTGTATGTTGTATTAACATGTCTAGATTATAATGTCTATGTAAAAAGTTAGATTACTCATTTTAGTTGTCATGTCGTGATTAGATCGATCTATTGTTGATGTTTTAGTATATTACATTAAAAGTCAGGATTCAGGAAGCCATAGTTAAAAATATATGTATTGTGTTGCAACAAACGTTCTTTCCTGCACGAATCTTCTCTGCAAACATTCCTATTAATCACAGATTATTAATCAAACCTTTAAATAGGAGAAAAACGAAAACTCCGTGCTAAACTATGGGAAAGGAGGAGGAGAGGTTTGGCAGCTCCATCGGCAGTTGTGGAAGAAGATGAGGACATGGGCCCAGATGGTGGCACAGATTCCACTAAAGGTAATTGGTTCCTATGCACTGTCAAACATTAATGTACCATATTTTTTGTAGATAACCATGTACATGTCTTCATATTTGTTACTAAAAGAGCTATCAAGCAGGGCACCATGTCCTAACAAATGTACCTCTTGTGACTTTTATGATATGGCAACTTTTTTGTATTATGTAGATGAAGACATTATTCCGGAAATAATCCTGGTGGAGCCAACAAGTGACCAGACACCAGAGCAACAAGAAGGTTGGTGGGCACAGATTTTTGTGTAGTGGGATCATAGAAATATGTGTATTTGCAATGATTGTTTAACCTTATATTCTTGTATTCCCTTACAAATTTACATTGCAGATGTTGCGTCATGCCAGGATGTGGCATCCCCAGCCATGTCAGAACCCCGATCTCCTGGCAACTTGGCAAGCAGCGTGGAAGCCACTTCCGAAACTGTGGAGGATCCAGGAACAAGTGTCAGAGAGCCAGTTGTGTGCCCACGTAGGTTTTTTCATAATGATTTTTATCAGTGTTATTTGTAGCCTCCAATTGTCAATACTAGTTCCCTATGGGAGCCTCTTTATTTGAATGGAAGTGGCACCGTAAGTCGGATCAGGATGCTCTGACTTGCGGGGCCACTTGCGCTGTGAAGATTTTTGAGGGGGAACTACACAGACAAGTTGAATAACCCACCGTGGTTGTCCCCCCCCCCAAGTTCACAACCAGGCCTTTGGTGTGTGGTATTGAGTTTGAGGGTATGCCCACAACAAAAAGACAGCGTGGGTTACCCCCAAAACCCCTACCAGACCCTTATCCAAGCATGCAGCTTGTCAGGCCAGGAAAGAGAACGAGCAAGCGGACCAAACACCCCCTGGACCACAGCAGGACACTTGCCCTCAACATGGGGGGGTTTTATTGCTTTGGGCCAGGGGGTCTCTGCACCGCACACCCAAAAGCACCTTGCTCCCATGTAGAGGAGGACAAGGGCCTCATCCCCACAACCCTGTCTGGTGGTTTTGGGGGGTCATGCGGCCAGGGGGTTCCTAGGACTTTGGAAGCAACCTTTAACAAAGGGTGGCCCCCAGATCCCAGACCCCAATCACTATGTGAATGGGTATGGGGTACATAGTACCCCTACACATTAACCACATAAATGGAAGTGTATGTGAATAACGACAGGAGACGTTTATGAAATGTTCTTAAAGATCTTCATCCGGTCTTCTCCACTCTGCTCTTTGGAACTTCTCCTCTCCAGTCTTCTGCTGTCCAATCTTCTGCTCTTATGTTGTCTGCTCTTTTCCCCTAGGCTCTTCTTCTTCCTCCTGTCCTCCTCCGATGCTGTTGCCGTGCATTCTGCCCGTCTCTGGTCTCTGCATCTTAATATATATACATTACGACCATGCCCTCACAATGACGTCATCATGCGTTCACACCCCTAATGAATATATAGTAAGCTCAGGAGACCGTCAGAATCATCAGCAACAGCATTGGAGGAGGACAGGAGGAAGAAGAAGAGCCTAGGGCAAAAGAGCATAAGAACAGGGTAGGTATTAACTCGAGAGGATTTTAAGATTACCTGCACACCAAATGTTTCTCTATTATGACCTCATGTAGGTGATTCACATTGACTCCGTTGTATTTTATTTTCCAGATCATGTATTACATAGTTGCACTTTGGCCAAACTGACCCGTGAGGCTCTTCAATGCTGCTCAGACCTAGAGCAAATAAAGGAGACTGCAACGGCATTGCAAACCAAAATGCGTGATTTTGTGGACATGCTTGGCAAATTCTAAAAAAAATTTTTTAAAAGTTTTTAATGTTTGTATTGGGATGTTCCTGATGTTCAAAATTTTATATAATCTTTTATGCCAGTTTTATGACACTCAGATGTTAAAGAGTGTACCCAAGTTTGGAAAAAGCACTTTACAACACCCTAACCCTAACCCTGTGAATGTTTGATACTAAAACATTTTTACATTCAACAATGTGTGTTCAATTCTTTATTAGACTTTCGTTGGGGGGTCGAGGTCTAAAGCTGTGTAAAGAAGCACTAAATGTATGATGGCTGTCCTATTCCCATATTTACATGTTAATGAAAGCATTTTGGACACTGCCATATGCGAGTTGCTGGAGGTGTCAATGAAATGTTAAAGATACCCCCAGTTTTAACGCATATCACAGTGCGATCTGACATTTCACACAGGATCGGATCACACAAGTTTGAACGACTGTGCGATCCTATCCTGATGCGGCTGAATAAATGCATCATGTGCGACTTTTGTGCGAGTGCAGTGCGAATTGAGCCATACAAAATGTATAGATGATTTTCGCATGAACATCTGATCGCATGTAATAAAGGAGCAGTGCGCTACGATATTACATGCCATCAGATGTGCAGTGTGAATTGAGACATATGCACTTTGTATGGCTACATTCGCAATGAACACGCATACAAGTCGCACATGACCCTTTATTTCGGATGTATCTGGATTGGATCGCACAGTGCTTAACACTTGTGGAATACAATCCTGTGCAAAAAGTAAGTGGCGGGTCACCCTTATGCAATGCTGGAAGGCTGCAAAGTCGCAGACTTCCCACATCGCATAAGTGTGACTCAACACTCAAGGTACTAGCAGTCCTAGGATTCAATATGGCATTGATATTGCCAGTAGCAATCAGTGTAGGGAGATCAGTGTAATCTATAGTGCATTGCTTGTTCGTTGCTCTAGTTCACTTTCCATTACCTATATATATATATATAACACTTTGAGATGAACAATGATCAAGTTTCACATAACACTGAAATATCCTAACATTGGTGGGCAGTGAGAAGGATGTCATAAATGAACACAACATAACAGGTGTAGGTACGTTGTTAATACCCTAATGTATTATATGAAATATATAGTATGGGCACCTTCTGGACAATGACCACCAATGTAAGATGACATTAGATGAACCTTGGGTGTGACCTAGTTCTCAATGTGAGAGGGTTTTTGGAAATTTTATGGGGTGCAGAAGGCCCTTGTATTTACACCACTGGCTAAAAAATAACACATGGCCATCATCACTTTGGATCAGCTGGTGAGAGACTACAGCAAAGAAACCCAATGATGTATGTATTAACCCTTCCAAAGTCACACATATATAACACATGATTTACACCAAAAATTATGTTGGCCATATGTGCCCAAATGATTAGAATCCACAATACAGAATCATAGCAATTTTTGTTTAATGTGTTCTAAAATAATAGATCGCTGACATTTATCTTGTGTGTCAAATCTTTAACAACATTAATGTGTGTGTGACATTGATTGCTGCCATGACACAGCTCCTCTCCCCAAGAAGGATCTGACGGGCCCTGTGTGATGCCAATCCTGACTGTCCAACTTGCATTGACGTCATGGACTCCACTTGGTCTGGAGGTTGGGCCTCTCCACTTGTACCTGGCATAGCAGGGTCTGTATCCAGTTGCTGCAAAACATAATTGTGTACATTCCTGCGTAGGAAGTTGTGCAAAATGCAGCAACACAAGACCACATTATCCACTTTGTACAGTGCCAGGTGTATGGACGTCAGGAATATCCGGAACCGGTTGGCCATTATCCCGAAGGCATTCTCCACAACTCTGCGAGCTCTGGACAACCGGTAGTTGTAAATCCTTTGGTCGGGGGTGAGATTCCTCTGAGGGTAGGGCTTCCTGAGATGCTCCCCAAGCGCAAAAGCATCATCTGCGATAAACACAAAGCTCATACCCTCAAAAGTTTGCTCCCTGGATGGCAGGTTCAGAGTGCCGTTCTTTAGACGACGAGCGAACTCCGTCTGCTCAATAACTCCCCCATCCGAATTGCGGCCATTTTTGCCAATATCCAAATAAATAAACTCATAGTTTGCATTAACTATGGCTAGCATGACTATACTAAAAAAACCTTTATAATTATAATAAAATGTGCCGGAATTCGGAGGGGGGACAATGCGGACGTGCTTCCCATCAATAGCACCCCCACAATTGGGAAAATTCCACTTCTCCAGAAATTGAGCCGAAATCTCCAGCCATTGCTCTGCGTTTGAAGGAAACTGTGGGGAAACAAAAAAAAAATAAAAATTAGTGCTTGAGCACATCACATTATGAATTACACACACAGTTGTCTGTTAAATGCTTATGCAACTTGTTAAAAATATAAACAACAGGAAGGCAAACGTTTGGATTAGGGGATGTAACATATACATACATTTATTTTCAACCTCCTATTGTTCGTATATTGTAAAGGGCCATACACACACTATAAGATTCTCTGAAGACTTTTTCCTGCAGATTTACCTTTTCTATGTAGTGCAAGGGCCTACCAGATTGCATAGGATTTGAAAGTGTTTGTTGGACCTCATATTATTTGGTTTAGGTAAATCGGAAGGATAAATTGTTCTGACAATCTTATAGTGTGTATGGCCCATTATACTCACCAGCTAGAGCAGAGATTTACAAACTATGGCCCTCCAGCTGTTGCAGAACTACACATCCCATGAGGCCTTGTAATTCTATGACATTCACAGACATGACTAGGCATGATGGAAATTGTAGTTCCTGAACAACTGGAGGGCCGTAGTTTGAAGACCTCAGAGCTTGAGCTTTGGTATATGCTGACTTTGAGATTTAGCATGTGGGTGGGGGATGGGTAAGTAAAACTGGGCATTTATACATCAATAAGGGCTTGTGGTCAGTGAAGGTTTTAACATCATTACATAAACATACACAATCATAGGTGGGAATGGATGGACTGATGTATTTTAGATAAATCATAAACTAGGTAATAAAACATTGGCCAAGGAATAATTGTTTGTGAAAAAGTAATAAAATGACCCAAATTAAAAATACTGTTAACAGGCAATGCGTTTAGGGACACATAGGAGAAAATGCTGGGGTGGTTAGTGGGTAATTTTACAAATGGTTAAGATAATCTACATCTTTACTACTATGTGCATGCGGACAGAGGGTAGTTACAAAATAATGGCCTGTGTCAATTGCTGTACATCCAAAAACCTAATAATTCTGGTGAAACAACTAATACATGTAATGTAAAAAATCAAACATACCTTGATATAGTCCTTCTGCAAGACCTTGATGATGGCAGAGCAGGTCTCAGGGATGATGACTCCAAGTGCTTGGGGGGAGATGCATGTGGTGAACTTCAGATCCTGCAGGCTTCTCCCTGTTGCAAGATACCTCAACGTCGCAATTAACCTTTGCTCAGGAGTAATTGCAAGCCGCATACAAGTATCCTGCTTCAGAATATAGGGGGACACCAGGGCAAGAAGACGGTAAAAGATGGGATCCGTCATCCTCAAATAATTCCTGAAGTCATCAGGATTATTTTCCTGGAGCTCCCTCAGCAAGGACATATGAGAAAATTGATCACGGTTAAGCAACCAATTTTTCGTCCAGGAGGTCCGCTTCTTCTTCCTATTGCTCGTACGTCGTCTCCGAGCCAAAACTCCAACACTAACGACAGCAACGGACGAATTTACGGTCGCCATAATAAATTCTCGAACGATGTCTCGGAAAATAGCGAAATGTCGTCAACCAAACAAATGCTACCGAAATCAGCGCGAGATGCCCAGAAGGGTCACGGCCAAACACTCACTTCCTCTTTTGTAGCGGCGAACGTGCGTGGAACGTAGTGACGTCATTTTCTGTCGGCAGACAAATGTCCTGGGCAAGTTTTGAGCACTTTTCAGACAAACAACAAACACGCCAGCCGCGAACATTTGTAGGACGTTCTGTTGGCTGACGATCGGTACGTGTGTACGGGCCTTGAGACTCAGAAGGGAATCTGAGAGAGGAGCTCTGTGTGGACTTTCAAAAGAACAGGTTTGCTTTACTATGTGTTTTTGTGGGTGATGGGGACCAGCCCCACACTGTATAGTGAGGAAAAGCGTTGTTTAGTTTAGCGCCGGACGGGAAGGATTTATTTTATTGTTTTATTGTTGTTGTATCTTTGCAAACCTCTGCTGAAATAAAGCTGGCAATCCACCAGACTTTAAAGAAACTACCTGCGTGCTGGCCTTAAGTTCCTGTGAAAGGTGATCCCTGTGAGCTAATCTCCCACAATATTATATATACAGTGGGTACGGAAAGTATTCAGACCCCCTTAAATTTTTCACTCTTTGTTATATTGCCGCCATTTGCTAAAATCATTTAGGTTCATTCTTCTTCCTCATGAATGTACACATAGCACCCCATACTGACAGAAAAACACAGAATTGTTGACATTGTTGCAGATTTATTAAAAAAGAAAAACTGAAATATCACATGGTCCTAAGTATTCAGACCCTTTGCTCAGTATTTAGTAGAAGCCCCCTTTTGATCTAATACAGCCAGGAGTCTTTTTGGGAAAGATGCAACAAGTCTTTCACACCTGGATTTGGGGATCCTCTGCCATTCCTCCTTGCAGATCCTCTCCAGTTCTGTCAGGTTGGATGGTAAACGTTGGTGGACAGCCATTTTTAGGTCTCTCCAGAGATGCTCAATTGGGTTTAAGTCAGGGCTCTGGCTGGGCCATTCAAGAACAGTCACGGAGTTGTTGTGAAGCCACTCCTTCGTTATTTTAGCTGTGTGCTTAGGGTCATTGTCTTGTTGGAAGGTAAACCTTCGGCCCAGTCTGAGGTCCAGAGCACTCTGGAGAAGGTTTTTGTCCAGGATATCCCTATACTTGGCCGCATTCATCTTTCCCTCGATTGCAACCAGTCGTCCTGTCCCTGCAGCTGAAAAACACCCCCACACCATGATGCTGCCACCACCATGCTGCACTGTTGGGACTGTATTGGACAGGTGATGAGCAGTGCCTGGTTTTCTCCACACATACCGCTTAGAATTAAGGCCAAAAAGTTCTATTTTGGTCTCATCAGACCAGAGAATCTTGTTTCTCACCATCTTGGAGTCCTTCAGGTGTTTTTTAGCAAACTCCATGCGGGCTTTCATGTGTCTTACACTGAGGAGAGGCTTCCGTCGGGCCACTCTGCCATAAAGCCCCGAATGGTGGAGGGCTGCAGTGATGGTTGACTTTCTACAACTTTCTCCCATCTCCTGAATGCATCTCTGGAGCTCAGCCACAGTGATCTTTGGGTTCTTCTTTACCTCTCTCACCAAGGCTCTTCTCCCCCGATAGCTCAGTTTGGCCGGACGGCCAGCTCTAGGAAGGGTTCTGGTCGTCCCAAACGTCTTCCATTTGAGGATTATGGAGGCCACTGTGCTCTTAGGAACCTTAAGTGCAGCAGAAATCTTTTTGTAACCTTGGCCAGATCTGTGCCTTGCCACAATTCTGTCTCTGAGCTCTTCAGGCAGTTTCTTTGACCTCATGATTCTCATTTGCTCTGACATGCATTGTGATCTGGAAGGTCTTATATAGACAGGTGTGTGGCTTTCCTAATCAAGTCCAATCAGTATAATCAAACACAGCTGGACTCAAATGAAGGTGTAGAACCATCTCAAGGATGATCAGAAGAAATGGAAAGCACCTGAGTTAAATATATGAGTGTCACAGCAAAGGGTCTGAATACTTAGGACCATGTGATATTTCAGTTTTTCTTTTTTAATAAATCTGGAACAATGTCAACAATTCTGTGTTATTCTGTCAGTATGGGGTGCTATGTGTACATTCATGAGGAAGAAGAATGAACCTAAATGATTTTAGCAAATGGCTGAAATATAACAAAGAGTGAAAAATTTAAGGGGGTCTGAATACTTTCTGTACCCACTGTATATACACAGTGGGTACGGAAAGTATTCAGACCCCCTTAAATTTTTCACTCTTTGTTATATTGCAGCCATTTGCTAAAATCATTTAAGTTCATTCTTCTTCCTCGTGAATGTACACATAGCACCCCATACTGACAGAAAAACACAGAATTGTTGACATTGTTGCAGGTTTATTAAAAAAGAAAAACTGAAATATCACATGGTCCTAAGTATTCAGACCCTTTGCTCAGTATTTAGTAGAAGCCCCATTTTGATCTAATACAGCCAGGAGTCTTTTTGGGAAAGATGCAACAAGTCTTTCACACCTGGATTTGGGGATCCTCTGCCATTCCTCCTTGCAGATCCTCTCCAGTTCTGTCAGGTTGGATGGTAAATGTTGGTGGACAGCCATTTTTAGGTCTCTCCAGAGATGCTCAATTGGGTTTAAGTCAGGGCTCTGGCTGGGCCATTCCTGAACAGTCACGGAGTTGTTGTGAAGCCACTCCTTCGTTATTTTAGCTGTGTGCTTAGGGTCATTGTCTTGTTGGAAGGTAAACCTTCGGCCCAGTCTGAGGTCCAGAGCACTCTGGAGAAGGTTTTTGTCCAGGATATCCCTATACTTGGCCGCATTCATCTTTCCCTCGATTGCAACAGCTGAAAAACACCCCCACAGCATGATGCTGCCACCACCATGCTTCACTGTTGGGACTGTATTGGACAGGTGATGAGCAGTGCCTGGTTTTCTCCACACATACCGCTTAGAATTAAGGCCAAAAAGTTATATTTGGTCTCATCAGACCAGAGAATCTTATTTCTCACCATCTTGGAGTCCTTCAGGTGTTTTTTTAGCAAACTCCATGCAGGCTTTCATGTGTCTTACACTGAGGAGAGGCTTCCGTCGGGCCACTCTGCCATAAAGCCCCGACTGGTGGAGGGCTGCAGTGATGGTTGACTTTCTACAACTTTCTCCCATCTCCTGACTGCATCTCTGGAGCTCAGCCACAGTGATCTTTGGGTTCTTCTTTACCTCTCTCACCAAGGCTCTTCTCCCCCGATAGCTCAGTTTGGCCGGACGGCCAGCTCTAGGAAGGGTTCTGGTCGTCCCAAACGTCTTCCATTTGAGGATTATGGAGGCCACTGTGCTCTTAGGAACCTTAAGCGCAGCAGAAATCTTTTTGTAACCTTGGCCAGATCTGTGCCTTGCCACAATTCTGTCTCTGAGCTCTTCAGGCAGTTCCTTTGACCTCATGATTCTCATTTGCTCTGACATGCATTGTGATCAGGAAGGTCTTATATAGACAGGTGTGTGGCTTTCCTAATCAAGTCCAATCAGTATAATCAAACACAGCTGGACTCAAATGAAGGTGTAGAACCATCTCAAGGATGATCAGAAGAAATGGAAAGCACCTGAGTTAAACATATGAGTGTCACAGCAAAAGGTCTGAATACTTAGGACCATGTGATATTTCAGTTTTTCTTTTTTAATAAATCTGCAACAATGTCAACAATTCTGTGTTTTTCCGTCAATATGGGGAGCTGTGTGTACATTCATGAGGAAGAAGAACGAACTTAAATGATTTTAGCAAATGGCTGCAATATAACAAAGAGTGAAAAATGTAAGGGGGTCTGAATACTTTCCGTACCCACTGTATATATATAGTGTGTGTGTGTGTGTTGCAGTTGCCACCTGAGATCCTGGTGGAGGTGGGACACAGGCTCTGCTACACCTCCTCGCACCAGATTATCTCCACTGACACCATCTGGAGGAGCCGCTTCAGGACAGGTGAATGCTGGGAGGACTGGTGCTTCCCAAGGTCTGTATGATGAGAGCGACACTACCCTCCTGTCCTGCTGCCTCCCTCCATTGACACTGCCCCCTCCTGTCCCACTGTCCCCCTCCTGTGACACTGCCCTCCTTATGTCCTACTGTCCCCCTCCTGTGGCACTGCCCCCCTCTTGTCCCCCTACCCCTCTCCTGTGGCACCACCACCCTCCTGTCCCACTGTCCCCCTCCTGTGACACTGCCTCCCTCCTGTGACACTGACCCCCTGTCTAGGGATTGTCTAAAGGTGGACAGAGTAGGAGACAATCTGACAGATTGGGGTAGGGATTTCCAGAGGATGGAAGAAGCTCTGGAGAAGTCCTGGAGGCGAGCATGGGAGGAGGTGACAAGGGAGCGAGAGCAGGAGGTCTTGGGAGGAACAAAGAGAATGATTTGGTTGGTATTTTAAGACCAGTTAGGTGATGTAGCTGGGGGCAGAGTTGTGGATGGCTTTGAAAGTTGTCGTAAGAATTTTGAATTTAAATCGTTGGGTGAGCAGAAGCCAGTGGGGGGATTGGTAGAGAGGGGTAGCAGACACTGAGCAGTTGGTATGGTGGATGAGTCTGGCGGCAGCATTCATGATGGACTGAAAGGGAAATAGCCTATGTAAAGGGTAAGCAAATGAGGAGGGAGTTGCAGCAGTCGAGGCAGGAGATGACCAGGGAGTGACTTAGAAGGTTTGTGGTATCTTGGAGATGTTGCGTAGGTTGGGACAGCAAGCTTTGGACAGTGATTGGATGTGGGGCTGAAAGGATAGTTCAGAGTCCAGGATTACAACTAGAACCTTGGCATGCGGGAACCAGTTGAAAGTTAAGTCGTTGATTTTGACAGAGAAGTCAGAGGAAGGGGCACGTGGGGGAGGAAATATTATGAGCTTGGTTTTGGATAGATTGGAGTTTGAGGAAGTGGTGTAACATCCAGGCTGCTATGTCAGACAGTAAATTAGTGATGCGTGAGGAGACCGATGGGGTGAGCTGAGGGGTAGAGAGATAGATTTGAATGTCATCAGAAAAGAAATGGTATTGAAAACCATGGGAGACAATCAACTGACCCAGGGAGGAGGTTTAGATTGAGAATAGGAGAGGTCAATGAACAGAACCTTGGGGGAACCCCAACATAGAAAAAAAGAGAAGAGGAGGAAGTAGAGTTGTAAGTGACACTGAAGGTGCAGTGGGATAGGTGAGATAAGAACCAGTGAAAAGTACAGTCACAAAGACCAATGGAGTGGAGTTTTTTGAGGAGGAGGGGGTGGTCCACCGGGTCAAAGGCAGCAGAGAGGTCCAGAAATAGGAGTACAGAATAGTGTCCATTGGTTTTAGCTGTTAGTAGATTATTTGTGAGTTGATGGAGAGCAGTTTCCATGGAGTGTTAAGGGCAAAATCTAGACCTAAGGGAATCAAGAAGTTTGTTTTTAGTTAGATGGTCGCTCAGTCAGTTATAGACCAGACGTTCAAAGATGTTGGAGGAAAAGGGGAGTAAGGAGATGGGGTTTAGGTTATTATGATTGGAGGGGTTCAGTGAGGGCTTTTTAAGTTTGGTGGTAACTAGTGTATGTTTTAGAGAGTTGAGGAAGATGCCAGAAGAGAGGGAGAGATTGAAGTTGTGAGTTAGAGAGTGTAGGATAGAGCCAGATGGTGTCTGTAGCATTTGCAAGGGAACAGAGGGCAGGTGGTTATGTAGGAGTTAGAAAAAAGTTTAGCAACCTCTTCTATAGTAATAGGGTTGAATGAAGGAAGTAATGATTGTACCTGTGGACATGGGGTGTTAAGTGAGGGAGGTATTTGCACATAGGAGATCTCCTTACAAATTGTATCAATCCTATTTTTGAAGTGTTTGGCGATCTCCTGGGGAATGAGTGAGTTAGTGGGTGGAGGCAGTGGAGGACGAAGAAAAGAGTTGAAGGTAAAGAAGAGTTGACGGGGACTGGATGAGAAAGTGTTAATGAGAGTAATGGAGACACATTATATATATACACAGTATCTCACAATAGTGAGTACACCCCTCACATTTTTATTATATCTTTTCAAGTGACAACACTGAAGAAATTACACTTTGCTACAAAGTAAAGTAGTGAGTGTACAGCTTGTATAACAGTGTAAATTTGCTGTCCCCTCAAAATAACCCAACACACAGCCATTAATGTATAAACCGCTGGCAACAAAAGTTAGTACAATCCTAAGTGGAAATGTCGAAATTGGGCCCAAAGTGTCAATATTTTGTGCGGCTACCCCTATTTTCCAGCACTGCCTTAACCCTATTGAGCATGGAGTTCACCAGAGCTTCACAGATTGCCACTGGAGACCTCTTCTACTCCTCCATGAGGACATCACGGTGCTGGTGGATGTTGGAGATCTTGCGCTTCTCCACCTTCCATGTGAGGATGCCCCACAGATGCTCAATAGGGTTTAGGTCTGGAGACGTGCTTGGCCAGTCCATCACCTTTACCCTCAGATTCTTTAGCAAGGCAGTGGTCATCTTGAAGATGTGTTTGTGGTCGTTATCCTATTGAAATTCTGCCCTACATCCCAATCTCCAAAGGGAGGGGATCATGCTCTGCTTCAGTATGTCACAGTACATGTTGGCATTCATGGTTCCCTCCATGAACTGTCACCAGTGCCGGCAGCACTCATGCTTCCCCAGACCATGATATTCCCACCACCATGCTTGATTGTAGGCAAGACACACTTGTCTTTGTACTCCTCACCTGGTTGCCACCACACACGCTTAACACCATCTGAACCAAATAAGTTTATCTTGGTCTCATCAGACCACAGGACATGGTTCCAGTAATCCATGTCCTTAGTCTGCTTGTCTTCAGCAAACCGTTTGCAGGCTTTCTCGTGCATCATCTTTAGAAGAGGCTTCCTTCTGGGACAACAGCCATGCAGACCAATTTGATGCATTGTGCGGCATATGGTCTGAGCACTGACAGGCAGACCCCCCCACCCCTTCAACCTCTGCAGCAATGCTGGCATCACTCATACGTCTATTTCCCAAAGACAACCTCTGGATATGATGCTGAGCACGTGCACTCAACTCCTTTTGTGGACCATAGCGAGGCCTGTTCTGAGTGGAACCTGTCCTGTTAAACCTCTGTATGATCTTGGCCACCGTGCCTCAGTTCAGTTTCAGGGTTTTGGCAATCTTCTTATAGCCTATGCCATCTTTATGAAGCGCAACAATTCTTTTTTCAGATCCTCAGACCGGTATGAGAGAGTGAGAGCGATAACACCAAATTTTACACACCTGCTCCCCATTCACACCTGAGACCTTGTAACACTAACGAGTCACATGACACCGGGGAGGGAAAATTACTAATTGGGCCCAATTTGGACATTGTCACTTAGGGGTGTACTCACTTTTGTTGCCAGCAGTTTAGACATTAATGGCTGTGTATTGAGTTATTTTGAGGGGACAGCCAATTTACACTGTTATACAAGCTGTACACTCACTACTTTACATTGTAACAAAGTGTAATTTCTTCAGTGTTGTCACATGAAAAGATAGAATAAAATATTTACAAAAACGTGAGGGGTGTATTCACTTTTTGTGAGATACTGTATTTGTGTGTGTGTGTATATATATATATATATATATATATATATATGTGTGTGTGTGTGTATATCTAGGTTTTCCTTATCACTGCTGGGGGAAGTACAGCTAGAGACACATAGCTATATAGAAAAAGATTGTTGGTGTTATAATGGATTCAGGTTGCCACCTTTTCTTCAAGCCAAACCTGAACACTTTAGCGGCGTACAGCCTTTTTTGAATTATTTTTGTAGTATACAAAACAAATGAAATACAAAATGTAGTACAAATAGATGTAAAATCTGTATAACCTTTTTAAAAATTGTGCTGCACCAAAATGCATTGTTTTTTCCTGCAATCCAAAAATGTCCATCTAGGCCAGGAGTAATAAATTAAAATTCAAAGAGTTCTGGTTGCTAAAATTTTCAGAGGTCCGAATAATAACATAAAAGTAGGCCAATCACATCCATATTTTAAGTAAAAGAAAATAAAACCACCTAACATAAGATGTCCCCATCAGAGTGTCCTTTTACATCTGCTGTCCTCATTAGATGTATCATTTATTTACAGTGTGTGTATATATAATATATATATATATACACCTGGAATTCCTCTTTACCTGGACTGCAGCTTTAATTTTTAGAAATGTCATAAGAAACAGTAAAACCTCTGCTATGATTAAAAAAATAAAGATAGAGTGTTTCCTTTATATAGCTTACGTCAATTTTAGAGGAAAGTAAATACTGATTTTCACTGCTACGAGTACAATGATATGAAGATTTTCTAACAAAACGTCCTCCTTTCATTCCTACCAGTTTGTTTATCATGAAGATCTGACATAATAAATCCCATATTGAAATGACTCAGGAAAGCAAAATAGTAACAGCTGGGTCACCGAGAAGAAGAGAAAACACCCCGTCACCACGTGGATTTATATATCTCAAATGGGATCTTCTCTAAACTTGAAGAGTGCTGGGAAACAGATGAAAACTATAGATTAACGTATTTAAACAATGGTCAGCTCTTAGGTATAATATTTTGTAGATAAAGCCTAGGTTCACACTACTGTGATGTCAGACATTGCATGTGATTCGCACCGCATTGCTGTGCAGATCACATGCAATATCTGTGCAATGCGAATTCATCCATGCAGTTGTATGGCTGAACTTACATTGCATTCGCACAAAAAAGGTGCAGGAACCTTTTTTTTTCCCGCACTAGATTTGAACACCCATGCAATCTGATTCCTGTCCGAATTCACAGTTCGCACTGCGATCTGCGAACAGATCTGGGGGTGTCATTAACTTTGTATTGACATCCTGAGCAGTTCACAGATGGCAGTGTGAACTGCTTGCGGGAGAGATGCGGGAACCCATACTAGAATCACGCCGGCTACCGCATCGCATATGTGTGAACCCAGGCAAAATCAATCTAAAAGCAAACCGATCCTTTTTCTGGTAAGGGTCCACTTACAAATGGTGTCTACCGTACATCACTTGCCAGACCAATCTATTAGCCTTCTACGAGGAAGTGAGTTGCCATCTAGATAATGGAAGGCCTGTGGATGTGGTGTATCTAAGGTACGTACTAAGGTATGTATGTATGGACCATAGGGTGAGTACCTGGAGAGAGAACTGGCTCCAGGGGAAAGTCCAGAGGGTGGTGATTAATGGGGGAGTACTCGCATTGGGCGGGTGTGGAAAGTGGGGTCCCCCAAGGTTCTGTCCTTGGACCAATCCTGTTTAATTTATTCATAAACAACCTAGAGGAGGGGATATCCAGCACAATTTCGGTATTTGCAGATGATACTAAACTAAGCATGCCAATATCTTCTGGGCAGGATGTGGAAACCTTACAAGCGGACCTGAACAAAATAATGGGGTGGGCAAATACATGGCAGATGAGGTTTAATGTTGAGAAATGTAAGGTAATGCACTTGGGCATCAGAAACACGAAAGCAAGCTACTCACTAGGGGGGGGAACCTCTGGGTGAATCTAAGATGGAAAAGGACCTGGGGGGTCCTAGTGGACAACAGGCTTGGCAGTAGCATTCAATGCCAAGCTGCTGCAAGCAAAGCCAACAAAATACTGGCATGTATAAAAAAGGGGATTCACTCCAGAAATAAAGAGATTATTCTCCCACTCTACAAGACTCTGGTCCGGCCACATCTGGAGTATTCCGCCCAGTTCTGTGCACCGGTCCTCAGAAAGGATGTGTTGGAACTGCAGAGAGTCCAGAGAAGGGCAACAAAAATAATTAGGGGAATGGAGGACAGCAGCTATGAGGAAAGACTACAAGCACTGAACTTATTCTCTCTGGAGAAGAGACGCTTAAGAGGGGATATATCAATGTACAAATACTGTACTGATGATGACCCTAGCATAAGGAACAAACTTTTCAGAGAAAGGGAATACAATAAGACACGTGGCTACTCACTAAAACTAGAGGAAAAACAGTTTAACCTTAAAATAAGTAAAGAGTTCTTTACTGCCAGAGCAGTAAGGATGTTGAATTCTCTTCCACAAGCAGTCGTATCAGCAGGGAGCATCGATACCAACTATTAGATGGGCATCTTAAAGACCACAACATACAGGGGTATACAATGTATGGTTAACAGCAAACACACACACACATCATAGGTTGAACTGGATGGACTGATGTCTTTTTTCAACCTCACAAACTACAGTATGTAACTATGTAATTACTACCACTGTCATCGGTAGAGTTGTGTTCTGATGTCTACTACTAGAAAAGTCCTTTATATGCCTAGAACAGGCAGAGCTCATATATACTAATCCTACTTACCAAAGAGAATTTGTCATTTAGGCCATTTAGAGTAAAGGGACAGGTTCTTATAGTAGTCCAACCATTACCCACTGATACTTACCCTTCCCAGTCTAATTCTGAAGCTGAAGGCACTTCCATCTTTTCCCGGTTTTCTCTGTAGGGTCATGGGCTTCAGCAATATGAATGGCTGAGCCGGCAATTACGGCATGCGCTATTTTTGGCACAGCACTGAAGGAACAGCACAGCTCCCCACCTACACCACATCTATATTGCAATTGCTGATACCAGACCCTCATCATGGATAAGAGTATGCTATATATACATTTAGGGGAGCCCCATTCATTTTTTTGTGTCGGGTTCCTCATTACTAGTGATGAGCTGAACACCTCCCGGTTTGGTTCACATCAGAACACCGCGAACAGGGGAAAAGTTCGTTAGAACATGCAAATTCTATTGAGTCTATGGGACTCGGACATGAAAAATCAAAAGTCCTAATTTGAAATGCTTAAATGCAAGTTATTGCCCAAAAAAAGTGTATGGGGGTCCGGATACTGACCTGGGGGACTTGTACTAATTCAAACATTTTTTTTTAAATCGATCGTTTTTACAAGAGCAGTGATTTTAATGATACTTAAAGAGAAACAATAAAAATGAAAAATTCCTTTAAATATCATGCCGGGTCCCCTTAATGTGCCTGTAAAGTGGCACATTTGTATGATTTATGTAGCCTGCTGCAGCAATACTGACATTTCTAAAGGAAAAAATGTCATTTAAACTTGCTCGCGACTGTAATGTATTGTCGGCTCCCGGGAATACAGATAAAAAAAACGGCGTGGGGTCCCCCCCAGTCCATTCGCCAAAATTGAAAAATAAAATGGCGTGGGGTCCCCCCCAAATCCCTTATTCGAGCAAGCAGCCTGGCTGGTCAAGATAAGGGAGGTGGTGGAGGGGAGAGCGAGCGCCCCCCCCCTCCTGAACCATACCAGGCCACTTGCCCTCAACATGGGGACAAGGGCCTCTTCCTGGACAACCCTGGGCTGTGGTTGTCAGGGTCTGCGGGTGGGGGGGGCTTATCAGAATCTGGAATTTAACAAGGGGGCCCCCAGATCCCCCCATGTGAATGGATATCGGGTACATCGTACCCCTACCCATTCACCAAAAAAGTGTACAAAAAAATAAAGACAAAAGCCAGTTTTTTAAAAGTCCTTTATTAAAAAATAAAAATAAAAAATAATGTCCCCCGATGTAAATCTTTTGTCAATCACATCACCTGCCGCCGCACCCAAAAAAATAGAAAAAAAAAAGAAGAAGCTCCTGCCTCTTCCTCACGTCTAATGAGCTGTTTGCGTTTGACAGCTCTTTTATAGGAATCTGACGTCACGAGCGCCACATAATGCACTGCTCAGGTACAGTGAATAAATTACTAACATCATGTTTCCTATAAAAAATCTGTCACAGCTCAAGCAGCTTATGATGCCCGATGCATCTGAAGAGGCGGGAGCCTTTTCTTTTTTTTCTATTTTTCGGGTGATTGATGATGGATTTACATTGGGGGACACTATTCTTTTATTTTTCAATAAGAGACTTGTCAAAAACTAGCTTTTGTCTTTATTTTTTTTTACACTTTAATGGTGAATGGTTAGGGGTACGATGTACCCGATATCCATTCACATGGGGGGGGCAGGATCTGGGGGCCCCCCACCCGCAGACTCTGACCACAGCCCAGGGTTGTCCGGAAGAGGCTCTTGTCCCCATCAACATGGGGACAAGGTGCTTTGGGGGGCAGGTGCTATACTAACACTTCTCCCTGCTTTACACCTCTCCCCAACCTAATGTCACGCACGTACCTGGTGGAAGAGCCTGATATGATGGAGAAGGCCTCTTCTACACCTCTGACTCGGGGCCCCGGATAGAGCAGACAGGTGGCACGAGTGCCTATTGGTCTTGCTAGCAGCTGGGCTGGACGAATTCTCGGGATCAAGCAGGGGAAGACCGTCAATGGACCATAGCAGAGCAGGAGTGCCGTATAAACACCACTGAGCAGGAGACAGGAGCAGGCTGAGGTTGTCAGTAGATAACAGCAGAGCAGGAATACCTCATGGACACCAGTGGAACATAGGCAGGGGCTTTCAGCAATCAGTCCAGCAGCAGTGGAGATAGGAGCAGAGTCAGACAAACCGGGTCATACACAGGCAGAGTTCAGGAGAAGTCAAGACAAGCTGGGTCGTTAACAGTAGTCAGATGCAGAGTAACAGGTTGCAGGTATAGACGGGAACGCTGTAGACAAGACAGCACTTCAGCATTGCACAGGCTCAGTTTAAAGAGCCCCCTTGGCGCCAATGCGAACAACAGATGTACGCATGTGAGCAAATGACTTTTGCGCTTATGCACGAATATGTACACGCCTGTGTGCACGAGCACCTGCACAATTTCTATTACCATGAAGAGGAATATGGACTAGCCTATGCACAGGAGGCTGTCTAGAAGAGCCATTCTGTCTGTTGGAATGTCCTTCCTGACACAGAACCAATCCCTTTATCACCTCTCACTAGATGTACACCAACCCCCTACACAGATCCTGCCCCCCCCCCTGCAACACAATCCTCCCCTGCAGCTTGCGTCTTCCCTCCTCTGCCCTATCGCCAGCTTATTTGCTGCAGGGGAGGCACATATAGGCAAAAACAAAACGTTTAACCGGCTTTCAGGCTGGAGAGTGGGGGGCTGGTAAACGTGTTTACCAGCCCCTTACTTTCTTAGGTGAACATAGTGAGTGATCGGTGCCGATCGCTCCTCTGTTCAGCTGTCACTGTGGCATAGCATAGTAAACAGTGTTTACTATGCCCCAGTGTATGAATGAATGTGAGCCACTATGCAGAGGTTTCCATGCATTCATAAGTACTACAGCTGAGCCTGCAGAGAAAGGGACTAAACTCTCTTCAGTCCCTTTCTCTGCTTAAAAAAAAAAAAAAAAAAAGACATTTGAAGTCTGCTTAGACCCCAGATGTCTCTCTAACCCCCCAACATTAAAAAAAAAAAAAATGTAAAAATAAAAAAATTCATTGTATGTTGAAAAAAAAAAAAAATCTTAGAAAGGCCACTTTTACACAGGCACCTCCATAGGACAGAATCAATGGGGATTATTCTGCTTATCCCCCGCGAATAACAGGTCGGTCTCCACTCCCCACAGTGGAGACAGACACAGTCCTGCTCTCCTCTATGGAGAGATTGGGGGAAAACAGACCGCCTGTCCATTTTCATACAATCCTATCTGATCCACCAGATGGATGGAAAATAGGACCACCATCCGTCTGTTTTTTGTGGGCAGGATCGGATGGCGACCGGTGTCAGCGGACATGTCACCGCTGACATCTGCCGCTCTTTAGGGGAGACTGAAGAGTTAGATCAAGTCCGCTTGAAAACTGACAGGCAGACCTCATCAGACAGCCCGTGTGAAAGGGCCCTAAGGATAGATTTCGACGTGCGTCTAAATTGCCCTTGCCTCTGAAGCCCGAGGCTATGCTCCAAAGGCTACTGACAGGCAGTGAGGAAGCGATGCGATGCCTCATCACCCCCTATTTTACCCCATTTTTGCTGACAAATGCATGGCAACTGCACACAACTGTGGGGTGTTATAAGTGCTTCCCCAGTAATTGGAATGTGTAGCGATTGGCACAAGGCGCTACAAGTCAGGTCAACTTTGCCAGGGGCGCAAAGCATGCAGCCCCTGCATGTAAACACCCCCGCCCGCTGCCTATTGCAGAAGTGTGGTTGGTGGGTGCGCAGAAATGCAGCTCAATCATGCACTTTTGCCCCCCCCCCCACCCCCAACTGTAAGTCTAAACAAAGCCCAAGGCCTTGTTCACATGGGGCATACTACTACAAGACGGTGTTTAGCTGCATAGAGATGCACAGGTGTTCCGTGCATCCCCATGCAGGCAGTCCCATTGATGTAAATTGGGACACAGCAGCTGCACGGGAATGCACAGGTGTTCTGTGCATTCCTGTGCAGGCAGTCCCATTTATGTCAATTGAGATGCAGCAGCTGCAAGGACACAGCCAATGCTCTCAACTTGACATCTATGTGGGTGCATGTCCCTGAACTCACACTGTCTGCGTTTGGGTCCATAAACCTACATCCGGATGGATGTCAGATCTGTCCCTGCAGCTGGTGCTCCCACCAAAGGCATAACTAGAACCTTCAGGGCCCCGGTGCAAGAAACCATGAAGGGCTCTCCTGACCCCCGACCCCCCCTTCCATCCGAGCTCCAGGCTTCCAGTTCTGAGAGGGCACCCATGGACACCCCCCCCCCCCCCCCCCCAGAATCCTGCCTCCCACATGCCTCCTGGGGCATGCATTCAGCATGCTCTGTGACTGCTGTGTTCTTCGGACAATCACAGTGGTCCTTTACCATGTGATCAGCTGATCACATGCAAACAGACTTGTCGGTTATCGGCACTCCTTTCTTCCCACGCTGTGTCTGTGTGAGGAAAGGAGAACCGTTAACCAGCAATACTGTCAGTACATTGTTTACACTGATAATCAGGGCTCTGATCATCAGTGCTGCCTATCAGTGCTCATGAATGCCGCCCATCAGTGCCCATTAGTGCTGCTTATCAGTGCTACCAATCAGTGCTCATTAATACTCTCTATCAGTGCCGCATATCAGTGCTCATCAATGGTGCCTATCAATGCCACCTATCAGTGCTCACCAATGCTGCCTATTAGTGCTATCAGTGCCACCTATCAGTGGTCATCAGTGCTGCCTATCAGTGCTCATCAATTCCCGCCGATCAGTGCCACCTATCAGTGCTGCCCATCAGTGCCGCCTATTAGTGCCACTAAGTGCCCATCAATGCCGCCTATCAGTGCCCATTAATGCTGCCTATCAGTGCCCATCAGCAGTACTCTGAGCTGAGAGTGTCTCTCTTATACAGCTCAGACTGAGAGCCTACACTGGCAGTCCCTCCTACCTCACACATAAATGCCGCTTATCAGTGCTGCCTACCACTGCTCATGGATGCCGCGTATCAGTGCCGCCTATCAGTGCTCATCAATGCTGCCTATCAGTGCCGCCTATCAATGCCACCTGTCAGTGCTCACCAATGCCCATCAGTGCCAACTATCAGTGCTCATCAGTGCTGTGTATCAGTGCTCATCAATGCTGCCTATCAGTGCCACCTATCAGTGCTCAATGCCGCCTATCATTGCTCATCAATGCTGCCTATTAGTGCCACCTATCAGTGCTCATCAATATTGCCTATCAGTGCTGCCCATTAGTGCCACTTATTGGTGCTCATCAATGCTGCCTATTAGTGCCACCAGTGCCCATCAATGCCACCTATCAGTGCCCATCAGCAGTACTCTGAGCTGAGAGTGTCTCTCTCATACAGCTCAGACTGAGTGCTTACACTGACAGTCCCTCCTACCTAGTACAGATAGAAGACAGCTGATCTGCTCCTTCTCCTCCCATCCCCCCCCCCCTGTGCGCACAGCAGGAAGGGTGAAGCTCAGCAGCTAAATGTGATCATTCAGATGCTGGTCTTCACACTTCCGGCGGCGCACACAAGAGAGAGGTGGGAGGAGAAGATCGGCTGTCTTCTATCCGTGCAAAGTAGGGACTGCCAGTACAGGATCTGAGCCACTGAGAGTAAGGGTGGCCCCCTCCTTTCGCATATACCGCCCCTACCCTCGCAGTGACAGAATGGGTGGGCGTAGGCCCCCTCCTCTCACAGTGACCGCCCCTCCCCTCGCTGTGATCATCCCAGGGAGAAGGATGGTGGGCTGTGTTTATAACAGCCGACCGTCCTTCTCTCTCAGTGGGGAGCGATCGTGGGTGTCTGGTGGCAATCAGAGCCGCCTGACACCCGCATCGGCTTCCCCGCTGATGAGCAGGGGTGGGAGCGCACCGCCTAGACTCCTGAGAGCGAGCGCCGTACGTGTACGGCGATTCGCCCAGGAGCGGCTGCCTGCCGCAGTACATCTGCGGCGGGCAGTCTTAAAGGAGTTAAAAATAGCCATACTCCCCACAGTTACTACCATTTTTGGCAGAGAATTCCACAGTCTTGTAGCCCTTACTGTAAAGAACCCCCTGTGTAGCCTGAGGTTAAAATGCTTCTCCTCTAAACGCATTGTATGGCCCCGTGTCCTCATGCATTCCTTGCGAATGAATAGTGTTTATTCTATGCTCAGATCACCATTGAGGTATTTGTAAATTGCTATCATGTCCCCTCTCAGGCGTCTCTTCTCCAGGGAGAATATATCAAGCGCTTCTAAACTCTCTTCGTATTTAAGGTCCTCCAATCCCCTAATAAGTTTAGTTGCCGTTCTCTGGACTCTCTCCAGCTCCAACACATCCCTTCTGAGGACTCGCAACCAGAACTGGACAGAATACTCCAGGTGTAGCTGGACCAGTGTTTTATAAAGTGGTAGGATTATAGTTTTATCTCTGGAATACATCCCCTTCCTTATGCATGCTAATATTCTGCCGGCTTTGGTAGTTGCAGCTTGACATTGCATGCTATTAGTATAAGTCTATCTTCTACTAAGACTCCCTGATCTTTCTCCATTTTTGATTCCCCCAGAGGTTCCCCCCTAGCGTGTATTGTGCTTTTATGCTATTAATCCCTAAGTCCAATACCTTGCACTTATCCACATTAAACCTCATTTGCCATGTAGTTGCCCCCTCTGTTATTTTTGTTCAGGTCATTCTGTAAGATTTCTGCCTCACGATGTGAAGTTATTGCCCTACTTATTTTTGTATCATCTGCAAAAACTGAGATCGAGCTACTGATCCTGTCCTCAATGCTATTTATGAATAAATTGAACAAAATTGGTCCCAGGACTGAGCCTTGGGGGACCCCACTTACCACCCCAGACCAGTCTGAGTATGCATTATTTATTACCACCCTTTGGACACACCCCTTTAACCAGTTTCGTATCCAAGAGCAAACCTTGTGGTCGATGTACCTTATTTTTTAAATTAAGCGTTTGTGGGGAACTGTATCAAACGCCTTAGCAAAATCTAGGTACACCACATCCACAGGTGTCCCCCTGTCTAGCTCACAGCTAACCTCTTCGTAGAATGTTAACAGATTGGTTTGACACGAACGCCCTTTTGTAAACCCGTGCCGATTACTGCTGATGATATTATTGTCTTTAGCAAACTCTTGGATATAGTCCCTTATCATCCCTTCCAGAAGTTTACATACTATTGACGTCAGGCTGACCGGCCTATAATTTCCCAGGATATGTCTCTGCCCTTTTTTGAATATTGGTAGTGGGAAGCAGAAGTGGGAAATGGGAGCAGAGATAACAAGGGACGTGACACGGCCTATTATCAATTATTACCTCGGTCCCATAAGGTCTGTGAAAAGGAACTTAACCAGATTAAGACCGGAAGGATTTGCCCCCTTAATGACCAGGCCCTATTTTGCGATTCAGCACTGCGTTACTTTAACGGACAATTGCGCGGTCGTGCAATGCTGTACCCAAATAAAATTGATGTCCTTTTTTCCCCAGAAATACAGCTTTCTTTTGGTGGTGTTTGATCACCTGTGCGATTTTTTATTTTTTTTTGTGCGCTAGAAACAAATAGATTTTTTAACATTCCAGGCCAATTTGTTCTCTGCTACATATTTTTGGTAAAAAAAAAAAATCGTAATAAGCGTATTTTGATTGGCACAAAAGTTATCACGTCTACTAACTACGGGAAAGATTTGTCAATTTATTTTTGTTTTTTTTACTAGTAATTGCAGCAATCTGTGATTTTTTGCGGGACTGCGACATTGCGGTGGACAGATCGGACCCCTAACTGACATTTTTGGGGATACCAATGACTTTACTACAGTAATCGATGCTGAAAGATATGCACTGTTACTGTAATAATGACACTGGCTGGGAAGGGGTTAATGGGTTAAATGTGAGCCTAGGGGAGTGATTCTAACTGTGGGGGGGGGGGGCATGGCTTGTGAAATTACCATAGAAACATGTGATCCTATATTGAAGGATCTCTCAACTCCTCAACAACTTCTTTTAAGGTTTTCAATTTTTTTTCCCCCTTGCATTCTTTGGTTTTCTTACTTTTAGGACACCGTACCCACCTTTCTATTATCACTTTCTGTTCACCCACCGCTTATACAGTGTAGATATCAGTTTCTTTCTTCTTTTTGGTCCCTCTTGGGTTCTGACTGGATTATATATTTATATATATTCATACATACGTGTATTTTTTATACACTAATATACTCTATATCCCGTAATCTTGCTGTCACTTTTGTGTTACAGCTTATACACTTTGAATACTTTGTTACATTATTATGCAAGTTCAGTCAGTGCCAGTTAACCAAGTGGGATCACACACCCAGCTTCACTAATCTTGACACCTTGTATTAATTCTTTCACTCCTTTGTCTATTAGATCAGCATCAGGTGGTGTGATCTCAGTCTTCTCACTTTTTCTCTTTTGGTTTTTTTTTTATCTTTTTTTGCAACATTTTTTCACACTATTACCCTTCTATGCTATCATCATGTGGTACCATATATATATATATATATATATACACACACACACCCCTGTATACCGATACTTTTTTCTGTTATCACTATGTGATACAGTTTATATATTTTTAGATATATTTTTTTAACACGAGATTTTCATCCATGCATTTTTCAGTTGGTATCACATTACTATCATCATACTTTCACATCATACGTCTTCTCGCCTCCATCCCTTTGCTGCCAATCCTTGTTCCTTCAGCTCCTGGGTCAGAGTTATGGTACCTCCACCACATGACAGCATTCCCTCCACTAGTCATATTTAACCGTATGTAAGTATGGTTTTCCCCACTTGGGTCATACACTTGTTGATATTCCATACTTGCTGGCTATTTAACAACATGTATACTATTGTCTTTGACAGACTTACATATTTATTTACTCCTGATGACTGGGCCAACAGACCCACAAAACACATTGAGTTTTATACAAGATATTCTGTTGAGTTTCAATCCAAGATATTCTACTCATGCCTTACTGATACATATGCCTTGCACTGATGCCCATTGTCATGTGCATTAACTATTATACTTTTTTTTGTATGTTTTTACTCAATTAAAGCTATATACTAAGTCTATTGCTGTATATGTATGTTGCTCTGTAATCCTGTCATGTTTATCATGTTTTGTATCAATATTTGACATTTGCTACTTGTCGGTACTTGTTCACATTCAGTTATATTTTCATAATAAATGATATACATTCATGAGTCTCTAGTAGTGACTATTGCATGCACCTCATTTAAAGTCCCACCTGGGCACTCTTTTCTTTGTATTTGAATTAGTGATGGAGGCGCACACAATTGCCAGTGTCAAACCATTCCCCCTTTCTCTCGGTTATTATATGTGTAATACATATTGTTTTTACTTATTACCATGTACTCTATCTTATCAAGGTTTTACTCGTAATCAGCTCACGATGGCTATTCCCACGCCAGTGGGCTATGACCATACTTATGTTTTCATGTTTTTACTTTTTTCTCATATATATGGTTCTAACTATGATATATACTGTATGTTCCTAACCCGTGATTAATGTTTTTGTATGGTTTCTAACCATAATGTCTTACCTTTGTTTACAATATGTATTACCTATATTTACAACCTGTGATTGATTTCTCAATAAATATCTGGTTTTTACATATTTTCTGTCTTTGGCAGCTAAACATAAGCATGGCACACGTTATCAACCAGTATAGTGATACGCCTCATTTAAAGTCCCATTTTGTTCCCCCCCCCCTTTTCTTCCTTTTATTCACACATTTTATATATATATATATATATATATATATATATATATATATATATATATATATATATATATATATATATATATTATTTATTCTTTTGCCACTAGTGTTTGGAAATTAAAATTTTTTCAACCATCAGTGTTTCATATTTTTTTTTTTCAGTCACTAGTGTTCGAAAGATTACATTTTTTCAGCCACTACTGTTCTCTTTTTTTTTAAGACAACTACTGTTTGGAAATGTACATTTTTTTTTTAGCCACAAGTTTGGTAATTTACATTTTTCAACCACTAGTTTTTGGTAATTTCCATTTTTTAAAAACTAGTGTTTCATATTTTATTTATTTTAACATCCCTGGTGGTATTCGGGGTTAACTTTCAGTACCAAAAGCGGTAACCCCCGAGCCACACTCGGGATTACCCCAGAATGTTATTCACTTTCCCTGCGATCCCCCGTCGTCCTCACACTCTCTCCCCGCTCTGTGCACGGCCGATTGCCGACACTTGCCTTCCGGTTCCCTTCCATGCGAGCATTACGACGCAGGGGGGTGGAACCAGTGGTAAATTCAAAAGTGTAAATAAACAAATGACATGATACAAAGCTGTGATCCTAACAGATCACACTGTATCATGCCAATTCACCACAGGATTGCACCTTGTGACTTTTCCAGTGCCCTGCGCCTGGAAAGTTTTGAACGACCATGGCGTCCAAAAAGCATTCTTTTTGCACAAAAGCGCTTTTAGACGAACTGAAAAACAGCAGCGGCAAAACGAAATACTTGAAGAACTGAGCGATAGCGATTTGTGGGAAAATTCGTCATCAGGAACGGAAAGTGATGACAGCGACGATTCTGATGTCTCTTTCTGGCACATAGCTTGTGGAATTTCGGAAGTATATCAAATGATTCTTCAGAATTTCCAACTGAGCTATGTGCCAGAAAGATACATCAGAATCGTCACTGTCATCACTTTCCGTACCGGATGACGAATTTTCTCACGAATTGCTATCGCTCATTTCTTCAAGTAACTCAGTTTTGCTGTCGCTGTTTTCCAGATTGTCTAAAAGCTCTTGTGCGCAAAAATAATGCTTTTTGGATGCCATGCTCGTTCTCAATTTTCCAGGCACAGAGAACTGGAAAAGTCACCAGGAGCAATCCTGTGGTGAAAAGGCATGATACAGTGTAATCTGTTAGGATAACACTTTTGTATCATGCAATTTAGTGTATTTACATTTTTTAAATTGCTGCCCGTTCCACCTCCCTGCGTCGCAACGCTTGCAGGGAAGGGAACCGGAACACAGGTGCCGGCATCGGCCTAGCACACAGCGGGAGGATGGCAGGGGAGGACGGCGGGGGATCGCAGGGGAAGGTGAGTTTTAAAATGTAAAACAGATTTCCATGCAAAAGAATGTACCACTTTTAGCACAGAAATCTGGACCTAATCAGACCGCCAGGTAGGTTAAGCCACTAGTGTAATGAAATTTAACTTTTTTAAGCCATTTGTTTGTCAATTGTTATTTCTTTTTTTCAGCCACTAGTTTTTAATTTTTCCAGCCATCAGTGTTTTATATATTAGTGAAATATGTTATTCCATACTTACCGTAATTTTCCTTTCCTGGATCCTCCCCATGTCAGCCTACCTTGGGTCAGCTCCGCCCCCTCCAGGACACCCCTTTCTTATAGCCCATAAATAGCGACTGTCTGCTTTAACCGTGGTTCAATATACTGCTTCTCGCAACTGAAAAACTAGGGAGGGAATCCCTGGCTGACATGGGGAAGATCCAGGAAAAGAAAATTATGGCAAGTATGAAATAACAATTTTCCCTATTCCTGGACCTCCCTGTGTCAGCCTACCATGGGACGTAACCAAGCAAAACTATTAAGGGAGGGAACCAAAAAAATAAATAAGAATAAAAACCACACAGCTCAAAATCAATGCTGCAAAAACAAAATATTTTAATGGCCGACAGCCGCAGACAAAATCGTAGACCCAAAAGCTTCCGAGGGTGGAGGACATACATTCACCCGATAATGCCGAATAAATGTGTTAGGTGTTCTCCAGCTAGCTGCTTTACACCCTACTTCAGGCAAAACCTAAGCATAGGCTGCCCAGGATGCAGCCATACCTCTAGTGGGATGTGCTGTGACTTCCGAAGGAGGAGGTAAACCCAACGACTTGTATGCAATTTGTATAGTCTTGACAATCCAGGAAGACATTATTCTAGGCGGGACCGCCATGCCTTTCTTCAGACCCTGGGGAAGGATAAAAAGCTGATCTTGCTTTTGAAAATCTCTAGTCCGATCCAAATAGGTTGCTACAGAATGCACTAAGTCCAGCTTCTTCCACTCATCTTCTGGAATATCTTGTGGAAAAGCTAGGAGCACTGACTCACAATTTATGTGAAACGAGGTCGCCACTTTTGGAAGAAAACTTGAAACTGGTCTGAGTACTATCCTGTCTTGAAGAAGCAAGCAATACGGTTCCTTGGCTGAAAAAGCGCACAACTCAGACACCCTCCTAGCAGACTAAATGGCTGTCAAGAACACGGTCCGCAGTGTTAAGTGAAATTAGGAACAAGAGGAAAGAGGATCAAGCGGAAGGTTCAAAAGGGCTTTCAAGACCAAAGAAAAATCCCATTTGGGGAAAAAGGATCTTACTAGAGGCCTAATTTTCATGGCCGCCCTCAAAAAGCATACCACTAATGGATCCTTTTAGATTGTAAGCTCTAACGAGCAGGGCCCTCTGATTCCTTTAGTTCCAAATTGTAGTGTAACTAATGTCTGCCCTCATTTTGTTAAGCGCTGCGCAAACTGTTGGCGCTATATAAATCCTGTATAATAATAATAATAATCCAAAGCCCATCTTCTGTCCGACATTGCTGACAGGGCAGAAACTTGGACCTTTAAAGAATTCTAAGCCAAGCCCTTATCCAAGCCAGACTGGAGAAGCTCCAAAATTTCAGAACTTGAAGGAGATATGGAGTCCCAACCCAACCCCTCTTCGAGGAAAAGTTCAGGAAAGGTTTCCAAAATCTATGATATATCTTGTTAGTCGACCTTTTGTGAGCTTGTAACAGGGTATCCTTTACCCGTTCCGAGACACCTAGGTATTCAAAAGATCTCCTTTCAATCTCCACGCCATCAACTTCAGTCTCTCGGGGGTTTGGGTGACATAACCTGTCCTGCAGCAGGAGATCTCGAGCCGGAGGCAGTTGAATTGGATGGAACAACTTCATTCTCCATAACAACGGAAACCACGGCCTTCTGGGCCAGAAGGGCAGAATCACAATCACCTCCACATTCTCCCGACGAATCTTCAACAAGACCTTGAGAATTAGTGGGAAAGGAGGGAACACAAACACCAGAGAGAAACTCCATAGTCTGGAAAGAGCATCCTAGCCTGCGGGTGCCAAACTTGAGAGGAGTAGCAAGGAAGCTGGAAATTCAGATCTACTGTATCTCCTGTGTTCCCCACATGCTGAAGATCTTGGCTACATATTTGGGATTGAGGCCCCACTCGTTGTGATCTATGAACTTCTGACTTAGACAATCCAGCAGAACATTCTCAGCCCCTGGTAGATAAGCCTCCGAAAGAATATTTGGCAGGCCACCTGCAGAAGAGACAGACTCCGGGTGCCCCCCTGCTGAGTTACATAGGCCACTGTGGTCCTGTTTTTCAAAAGCACTTTGACTGATTGTCCTTGCAAAAGAGGCTGGAACGCTATCAGAGTGCGTTGAATGGTTTCTAACTCTAAGTAGTTCGAACTCCTTGAAGGCAGTGCCTCCCATTGACCCTAAACGTAGTGCTCCAAACAGTGTGCCCCCCAACCTATCAAGTGACACTCCTCGCTATAGATTGTGAGAGACTCTCAACCAGACCAAGGAAGGAGCTATTGGAGTCAGAATACAAATTTTCTGAATCAAAGACTGGCGATCCCACTGGTGAAGGAAATTGCACCGAAAACCTCCGTCTTTGCCACCTGGCCCATGGGACTACTGGAATAATGGAGGACAGGAGACCGAAATAACACATGCACTCCCTCAAAGACAGGGTAGACTGGGACATTACTGCCCTGGTCTGTCTCTGGATCTCCAGAACCTTTCTGTGAGGTAGACAAACTTGACCCAGAATTGTATTGAATTGCACTCTGAGATACTCCAACACCTGCGTTGGGCACATTTGACTCTTCTGATAATTGATTAGCCAACCAAAACGAGTTAGTGTTTCGCAGGTCAGAGCTATGTGATCGAGAACGAGACTTCGAGGGCCCAAGCAGTAATATGTCGTTGAGGTAATGAAAAATCTGCACTCCTTCTATCCTCAATAGCGCAATGATAGCCAACATAACCTTTGAAAATGTTCTGGCAGCAGTGCAGAGGCCGAATGGAAGATACTGAAACTGGAAATGCAAACCTATGGGGAACCTGAGAAAGCGATGGTGGGCTGCATCTATGAGAACAAGCAAGTAGGCATCTGCTAAATCAATGGAAGCCATCCAATCACCTCTTTTTACAATGGAAATTATAGTCTGCAAAGACTCCAATTTGAAAGGTGGCACCTTCAAAAAAGAATTTAAACATTTCAGATCCAAGACCGGCTTGAAACCTCCCGATGCCTTCGCCACCAACAAATAAAGGGGAATAACATTTTTGGCTCCATTCTTGCCTTGGAACTGGAAAAATGGCATTTGCCGATAGCAAGTCTTTTACATATGTTAGCAAACATTGTCTTTTGACAGGAGAGGCTGGAACCCTGGTTTCCGCAAAAAAAGGAAGAAGGGGGTCTTTATCCAAATTCCAAACGATATCCGTTCTGAACAATTTTTAGAATACAGGCGTCCTGAATTTTTTCCGCCCAGGCGCCCCCAAAGTGAGCCAGTCTTGCTTCTACTCGAGGGGACTGGGCGGAGAAACCTTCAGAATGCTTTGTCTAAAGCCTTCGCTGGCTGGTTGGGTTTAGGTTTGGGACCTTTTGGGAAGGCCGGTCCTAATCCCCTCCACTGCCGGAAGAACGGTCTAACCGGTCTATATGCATTTTGTTCCCTGAAATCCTCCTTGTTTTCTGGAAAAATGAAAGGGCTGACGCTGTCTTATCCTCTCTTAAGGTATTAAACCAGATTTCCTGCCAGAAATTCGATGAATAGAAGCTTTCCAACTAAGGGGACCGAACAAAGGCTGTGCTTGGAGGTGTTGCCTGTTAACCACAAAGCCCTGCAGGCCATAAGAGTGGGCCATTAATTTAGAAGTAATTCAGACCTGATCCACTGCTGCTTCAGCTAGAAAATCCACTGCTGTCTTTATGAATTGCAAGGGAGAAGAATTACCAGCTTCAACTCGGCCTCTATCTCCGCCACCGAAATTTCGGCCTCTATCTCTGCCAGGGCCGCTGCTTTCAAAGTGCCAGGGAATACATTCTTTTTAAATCTGTGTCAACTCTGCCATCCATTGGATCCTTAAAGGAGACTTAATCCTCTAATGGAAGTGTGACACGATGAGCCAATCTCTGCAATGAAGCATACACTCTAGGTATAGTGTCCCATAACTCAGCACCCTTAGCACTGAAGGGATATAACTTCGAGACCCTAATGTGGACATTCAGCTTCCTGTCCGGCCTTGCCAATTTGTCTTCCACAATCTCCTGAATCTCAAAAATGAGAGGGAATGAAGGAATTGATTTCTTCAATTCTTGATAATACCTGCACTGTTTCTTGGGAGGGGAAACCTCCTCCCGCCACTTCATAGCGTCTTTGACTGCTTGCACTAAGGGGGGGAACTAGCAAAAAATCAAACGTATGAGAATCCGGTTCTGTCTCAGAATCTGAAGCGTAAGATCTCATCTCTTCATCTGAGCTGCCACGCACTGCCGCCTCCCGATCCTAATCTTCCGAAACAGATCACAGAGCGGAGTGAGCTGATCTCTTGGACACACTCTTGAGCCCCTCCTTGACTACAGCCTTAATGTATTACTTCACCTGACGTGCATCTGTAGCATTATCCCGAGCCACTTCCTTCAAACAATAGGTGCATACTAACTTTCCCGGCAAGGCCTGAGCTGGACAAGCCCAACAGGCTTGAAGAGGAAGAAGACCTTCTCCTATGTCTGCGGCCAGATTTGCACTTTTTCGAAGCCTTACGGTGGGGTACCCTCCCCTGATTGGGATCTGAACGACCACCGCGGGCCACAGGCGAAGGAGACCTGGATGGCCACTGAGACGCTTGCATCTCCGAGCTTCAGGAACTGACATGCCTAGCCCCCTTCCTGACCTTTTCAGCCTGGGAAGCCAAATTTGAACCACTTTGCGGACGTTTATCCCTCTTCTCCCTAAAAAAAGATAGAGAGAAGGGAGCACTCAAAAAAAAAAAACACAACAGACCTTTCCATTTTAAGTCTTCAGCAAGAGGGGCAGCAAAAGGAGACCTGCAACCAGAAGCAAGTACCAACCTTAAAACCAAAAAGTAAGGCAGCAGCCAACCTAGAGACATTTAACATATAGGCAGCTTAATAAGGCAGCCTTTCCAGGGCAGAGCAGTGTAGAGGCAGGCTGGAGCACTCACACACAAGCAGCCTGAGAGAAGAAGGCATGGAATGCACTGGAGCAGTGCTGCAAACATATACAGGAACTTCTGCACTCTTTAAAAAACCTGTGCTTCCCGATTCAGAGCTGAGCGGGTCAGCGGTTGCTAGGCAACCCGACGAAGTAGAGACCTAGCTCCACCCAGCCCAATTCAAAGGAGTCACGTCACCCACTTGGCTGGGGAAATAGATAGCACACGTGAGAGGCAGCCAAGATGAGGGAATGCAGGTGCCAGGCGAAACTGCAGGAAACAGGCAAGTCTAGCCGGGACCCCAAAGCAGTACTTTAAAAGGAAACACATCCTCAGAGACCGCAAGAGCAGGCAGTAGTTTATTCTGCTACAATATGCCCCTGCAATAGGGGAACCCCCACAGCAGGAGATTTACTTCCTAAACGGGGGGTCTTCTCACTTGGGAGAGGCTGAACCCAAGTAGGCAATAAGAAAAGGTCTTTCAAAAAAATAAGATTTTTGTAACATCTTACCGTAAAATCTTTTTCTCTGATGTCCATTGACAGACGCAGCCTCATCTTGAGCTGCGTGGGTTATGCTGCCACCTGCAGGAGTAGTCTAGGCAGTACGTTAGTACAAAGTTTTTACATGTACACGCCCACGGGGCTGTCCCTTCAGACATAACCCTCACAGACACAGCCCAGCACATCAGTTTAGTTGCAAGGCGGGTGCTGGGTCTGTCAATGGACATCAGAGAAAAAGATTTTACAGTAAGATGTTACAAAAATCTTATTTTTTTGAAAGACCTTTTCTTATTGCCTACTTGGGTTCAAAAATCGTATTTTCTCTATCGTCCATTGACATACACAGCCTCATCTTCATGAGCTGTGTAGGACGTCCCAAAGCAGTATCGGCATGAGGGGTGGGAAAAACGCAACCAGAAAGTAACGTAAACTCCAAAGGCTAAACCTAGCCAACTGGGTAACATGAAGCTCAACCAAAACAAAATTAGTTCTCCCAGGTAAAAGACCCCTAAGAGAATAAAAAAAAAAAACATTCTCTTATGAAACAGCAGCCTGCAAAACCTTGAGGCTAAAAGAGGCATCTGAAGAAGCCAACAAATCCACCTTGAAATATTTTGTAAAGGTGTGCACAGACGACCAAGTTGCTGCCTTGTATAACGTGTATAACCATGGCCTGATGGCGAAAAGCCCAAGAGGCACTCAGCGCTCTAGCAGAATGCACCTTCACAGGGAAAGGAGGAACCAGACCCTTGAGTGAATAAGCCTGAATAACCGTCTGCCTGATCCATCTTGAAATGTTCGCAGCCAAACCTTTGCGAGGACAAAGAGAGAGTTTAATCAAAAAGGACAGATCCTGCACATGCTGATATACAAGTACAAAGAGGAGTACTTCACCAGCCCATGGCGCTGTCCATGTGTTCAGGGGACCTGAGGAAGGAGGTTCCGCCTCCGAAACGCGTTGTCCGTAGTAACAGCAGAGGCAGTGCACCCGTGTCTTGAATCCCCCACCTCGCAGCTCCATACTACTTGTGGCTCCGGCTTTGGCTGAGGCTCTCCCGAGGCGCCGTAGATCACGTCGGTATAGTGCGCAGGCGCACTAGAACCGGCATCCGGTGACCAGGCAACACAGGAAGTGAAGGAGAGCGGGGATACAGCGGCGGCAGCCGCGGATGAGGAGACCGCAGTGTCACCATCTGGAGGGACAGGAGGAGCGAGTAGCTCCTGTTGGAATGCTGTAAAGCGATTGCCTTAAAGGAAAAGTGTGAGTGCAATTCCAATGTACTGTGTTATTGTCCTTTATTAAAGCGTTATTGCCCGAGGTTGCGTGCGCTTTTCTTTACAGATTCAAAGAGAGAGTTCAACTTCCTAAAGGACCGTCAGATAAACTCTTATTGCCTGAACCACATCCGGAGAGTGCAAGGCAAATTCCTTGGAAAGCTTAGGAGATAAGGAAGGCAACACAATGTCTTCATTAAGATGAAAATCTGACACCACCTTAGGGAGAAAAGACGGATTAGGTCGGAGGACCACTTTACCCCTGTGAACCATCAAATAAGGTGAACGACAGGGCAGCGCCGCCAACTCCGAGACTCTGCGAGCAGAAGTAATAGCCACTAGGAATGCAACCTTATTCGACAAAGAAAGCAGAGAAATCTCCCTAATATTCTCAAAAGGAGGCTTTTGAAGAACAGACAAAACCAAATTGAGGTCCCATGGTGGCCACAGGGATCTCCTTGGGGGAGCCAGATGACGCAGCCCCTGAATAAAAGTATGAATTAAGGCATTAGTAGCAAACGGACGTAAAAACGGAAGTAAATAGCCAAGGCCGACACCTGGCCCTTGATAGTACCCAACTCCAACCGCTGCTCAACCCCTTTTTGTAAAAAGGCCAAAACCCTAGCTATAGAAAATAAGCGAGGGCACAGCTGCAGCGATTCACTCCATGAAATGTATGATTTCCACGTGCGATGATAGATCTTCCTGGAAGTCGACTTCCTGGCCTTAAAAAGGGTAGGAATCACTGAGTCAGATAGACCTCTATCCCCCAACACCTTGTTTTCAACAGCCAAGCCATTAAAGCCAGCGACTGTAAAACAGGATGGAAGATCAGTCCTTGAAACAGTAGATCTTCCCGCAGAGGAAGTCTCCATGGAGGGTCTACGACCATTTTCAACAGGTAATCCGCTTGCCAATTCTCCACAACCAGAATGTGGACTGCGGAAAGAGCCGGAACATTGTGTTCTGCCCAAACCAGAATCTCGGCCACCTCCTTAGCCACCAGGACACTCTTGGTGCCCCCTTGATGATTGATGTAAGCCATAGTTGTGGCATTTTCCCACTGTATCCGAACCGGAGAGCCATGTAACTGACTCGTCCAGTGAAGCAGGAAAAGCTTGATCGCTCTCAGCTCCAGAATATTGATCGGCAAGGAAGACTCTTCCATCACCCAAGTCCCCTGGGCACAGAGCTTCCCTAGCACTCCACCCCAGCCTGACAGGCTGGCATCCGTGGTGACCACCGTCCAAAACACCGGCAGGAAGGACTTGCCCTGGCACAGGGCAGGTGACAGGATTCACCAAGAGCCGACTTTGTAAGATGGCTCAAGCAAATCTTCTGGTCCAAGGACCGAGGATCTCTATTCCATTTCGTCAGAATCTCCTTTCGCAAAGGTCTCGAGTGAGACTGAGCAAACAAAAACTGCTTTGAAGGTCGAAACCATCAGACCCAGGGCCCTCATGCAAGCCCGCAAGAACTGATCGGTCTCCATCAGCAACCTGACTGCTTTTTGCAGCTTCTGAACTTTGTCCAGGGGAGAAAGACCCTCACCAAAGAAGAATCGAGGGTCAGCCCCAGATATGTGACCCGTACTGACGGCGTCAGAGCAGATTTTTTTAAATTGGTTGTCCACCATAATTCTTGAAGGGTCTGAATTGTGATAGAGATGTTGCCCAACAGATCTGAGTGGGAGACTGCTCGCAACAGGAGATCGTCCAGATATCCCACAATTGGGATACCTCGCAGACGTAACAAGGCCAGCACAGGGGCCAGGACCTTGGTAAATACTCTGGGAGCCGAAGCGAGACCAAAGGGTAATGCCACAAATTGAAAGTGCTCCTCTTCCACCGCAAAGCAGAGGAAATAGGGACGTGGAGATACGCATCTTTGAGATCGTTGGATGCCAGAAAATCCTCCTGATTCAATGATGCCACCACCGACCGAATAGACTCCATTCAAAACTTTGCAAAAAACTTCGCACAAAGGTCCAGAAATGGATGCACCTTGCCCTACTTTCTGGGCACCGTGAACAGGTTTGAATAGAGACCTTGAGAGTGTTCCTTTTGATGAACCGGCACAATCACCCCTTGAGCCAGGAGATCTTGCACAGCTTTTTTTTTTTTGAGCTGCAGCATCATTTAATGTTTCAAGGTAAAATACATCTTTTACAGTATCATTGTAGCAATAAGTTACAGTGCATTGCTAGTACACAATACAGTCCTCTTCAATAATTGTACAAAGAAAGTCTCAATTTTTATCTTATTAAGTCTGGAAGATCAATATATATCAATATCAATATGTTCCAACTGCTGCCCATTTCCACCCAATGCTGAAATTCTGAAACCTGCGTTTTCCTATACTCTCTCTTTAAATGTGGTATGTTTGTTTATTTGTTTAACCATCTGTAGACTGTTCTCTGCAATGTTTTATCTCTTACCTTTAATTGATAACCTTTTATAGCATTTAACCTTTAGAGTTATCTCTATTAGCTGTCCGATTATAAATTTGTTTCTGAAGTGAAAACCCTGCTCTGTCTATCCAGCCTTAATTTATTAATTCCTGATTAGTTAATTGGAAAGCACCCACCCCCATCTCTTACAATATATAAGAACAGCATCTCTTGGGGAAGGCACATTTGCAAGGGGGGGCACGTTTGCTTTTGGGGCTCTTTCTCAAAGTGGGACTATTTCTATAAGTGGGCGCACTTCTGACTCTGCACTTCAGCGAATGCACAAAATGAATGAACACAGGAAAGGCTGAGATAAACGCCACACAGACTGCAGGTGACCTTATTTACCCCTTCAGCTCTCTCTCCTTGTAACATGCACTCTGTACCACTTCTTCTGACAGCCATGTCCTCTATCCTTAAACTCTCTCTCCTTCACCCCTCTTCTTCAACCCACAGCTTATATATAATCACCCTCACTTCTGTCCTCACCATTACTGCACTCACCATCTCCTGCTATTTCTAAATCCACACGCACCCAAAACCTCAAGGACACTGGGGCATGTCCCTTCATATAAATCACACTCTCATATTACCACCCTCACCTTTCTGCTTCACCTAACCTCTGGATACATATCCCCAAACCCTGGGCCTCTATCATTTACCTGTACTCATCACACCCATTACCCTGCACCATCTGGCTGCAGCCGCAATCAGCACAATCTAGTTCCCATCTCTCTTCTTCCCAAGACCAGACTCCCTTTCTCTTGCACCCTTTGGAACGCCCGCGTTGTCTGTAATAAACTCACCTCTCTCCATGACCTTTTTATCGCTAGCTCATTTAATCTACTCGCCATCACTGAAACCTGGCTTTACGAATCTGACACTACGTCTTCTGCTGCCCTATCACCAAGGTGGTCTTCTCTGGACTCACTACCCCAGACCCAATGGATGCAAGGGAGGGAGTGTTTGGATCCTTCTAGCCCCACATAGCACCTTTTAGATACTTAACCCACCTCCCTCTCTGTCACTCTCCTCATTTGAGGTACACTGCATTTGTCTTTTCTCCCCTGTTTCTCTAAGGATAGCTGTTATCTACCAACCCCCTGGACCAGTATCGACCTTTCTTGACGACTTCTCTGCCTGGCTACCCTACTTTCTCTCTTCCGAAATCCCCACTATCATTCTCGGCGACTTCAACATCCCATACTAACACTCCTGCCACTTCCAAGCTTCTCAGTCTAACCTCCTCCTTCGATCTGAAGCATTGGATGCATGCTTCTACTCACTCTGAAGGCAATATCCTTGACCTTGTTTTCTTCCACCTATGGACTCTGCACAACCTTTCCAACAATCCTTTCCCTCTCTCTGATCACTACCTTATTAGTTTCACTCTCTCCCTCTCCTCCACCTCCAGCTACCTTACAGTTGCCCGCAGAAACCTACGCCATCTCAACCATTCTCTTCTCTACTCTGCTACCGACCACCTCTAAGACAAAATCGCACTCCTGTCCTGCACCAACCTAGCCACTTCTGTCTACAACGCTTCACTCTTAGCCTCCCTGGACACACAGGCCCCCCTCACTACACATTGAATCAGGTCCTGACCCTTCAACCTTGGCAAACAGATAACCTTAGAAGTCTGAAAAAGCATAGCCGTGCTCTTGAGCGCCTATGGCATAAGACTAGGTCTCAGAATGATTTCAACCAATATAAATCTGCCCTCCAAAAATACAATTCCAGTCTCCACACTGCCAAGCAGACCTATTTTATCACTCTCATTAACAGCTTGTCATCCCACCCCGGCAACTCTTCACTACCTTTAATTCTCTACTCCGTCCTCCACTACCTCCTCCCACTGACTCACTCACTGCCCAGGAGATTGATAACCACTTCAAACAGAAGACTGATACAATTCGCAAGGAGATCATTGCCGTTCAGATACCTTCCATGCTTTACGCTTCATGCCCACAGGTGTGATCACTACTTCCCTCATTCAACCCCACCACTATAGATGAGGTTGCTAAACTACTTGCTAACGTCCACTTAACCACCTGCCCTCTGGATCCTGTTCCCTCGCAAATGCTACTTTCACCCTCTGGCCCTATTTTCTAACCCACATCTTCAATCTCTCCCTCTCTTCTGGCATCTTCCCCAACTCTCTAAAACATGCACTAGTCAGCCCAATACTTAAAAAGCCCTCACTGGACCCAACCAATCTTAACAACCTACTCCCTATTTCCTTGCTCCCCTTTTTATTCAAACCCCTTGAACGTCTGGTCTACAACCGACTGTGCGACCAGCTTGCCAAGAATAGCCTCCTTGATCCCCTTCTGTCTGGATTTCGGCCTCAACACTCCACTGAAACTGTTCTCCTAAAACTGACAAACAATCTACTAACGGCCAAAACCAATGGACACTATTCTGTACTCCTATTCCTGGACCTTTCTGCTGCCTTTGATACGATTGACCATCCCCTCCTCCTCACAAAAATACATGCCTTTGGTCTCCGTGACTGTACTCTTCACTGGTTATCTTCCTACTTATCCAACCGCACCTTTAGCGTTACTTACAATTCTACTTCCTCCTCTCCTCTTCCCTTCTCTGTTGGGGTCCTCCAAGGCTCTGTTCTTGGACTCCTCCTATTTTCAATCTACACCTCCTCTCTGGGTCAGCTGATAGCCTCCCACGGCTTCCAATACCATCTCTACGCTGATGATACTCAAATCTATTTATCCACCCCTCAGCTCTCTCCCGTATCACTAATTTACTATCAGATATATCAGTCTGGATGTCACACCACTTCCTCAAACTCAATCCATCCAAAACCGAGCTTTCAATTTTTCCTCCACCACATGCCCCTTCCCCTGATCTCTCTGTCAATATCAATGGCATTACGATCAGCCCATCCCCGCATGCCAAGGTCCTAGGTGTTGTCCTGGACTGTGAACTCTCCTTCAAACCCCACATCCAATCGCTGTCCAAATCTTGCCGCCTCAACCTCCGCAACATCTCCAAAATACGCCCTTTCTAACCAAAGACACAACAAAGCTCTTAGTTCACTCCTTGGTCATCTCGCTACTGCAATTCCCTTTTAATTGGCCTACCTCTACACAGGCTATCCCCCCTTCAATCCATCATGAATGCTGCCGCCAGACTCATCCACCTTACCAATCGCTCTGTGTCCGCTGCTTCTCTCTGTCAAGCCCTCCACTGGCTTCCGCTCACCCAACAAATTAAATTCAAAATACTAACAACATCTTACAAAGCCACAGCTTAGCCCCCAGCTACATCACTAGCCTGGTCTCCAAATACCAAACCTAAGCGCTCTCTTTGTTCCTCTCAAAACCTCCTGCTTTCCAGCTCCCTCGTAACCTCCTCCCATGCTCGCTCCCAGGACTTTACCAGAGCCTCTCCAATCAAATGGAACTCCTTACCCTTATCTGTCCGATTATCTCCTACTCTATTAGCTTTTAGGCAATCTCTGAAAACCCTCCTCTTCAGAGAAGCCTAACAACTATACCTCCATTTTCTCCATCAGCCCATCCCCCACGGTTATTGCCTTTTGTTTCACTTGATCCTCCCTTCTAGATTGTAAGCTCTAATGAGCAGGGCCCTCTAATTCCTCCTGTATTGAATTGTATTGTAACTGTATTGTCTTCCCTCACATTGTAAAGAGCTGCGCAAACTGTTGGCGCTATATAGATCCTGTAAAATAATAATAATATAAATACTGCTCTAGAAAAAAAAAAAAAAATAGAATTGTTTACATCCTGGACTCCAATGCTATTACAATGTTCTCTTCTATAGTCATCTGTAAAAACCTTTTGTTAACGTTGCAGCGACTCCAGCTTTTGTAGCTTCAGTGGTGCGTTAGACGTACAACCATTTTGTTGGCAATCCTCTGTGTCTGGGGACTGGAACATTACCCATCCTCTGTGGTTGAAGACATAAAATGAGGGATGGTTCCTTAAAGTATCGAATGTCTTGTTCTTTAATTCTGAAGTGGCATCCATGTCTTTAAACTCTCCCGCAATGTGAACTATGCCGTAGCAGGCCACTACAAAGGCCAACAAGGTTTGTAGAACCATATCTATTGGTAACGTCTCATCTTCATTTTCAGTCATCTGCATATAAGAACGAAGCTGAGCTACTGAGAAGGCCGCATGTGCCAAGGCAAACAATCCACCCCCACCAGCCCTTTCCTGATTGAGGATGCCATTTCTCCAGAGTGCCTCCACTCCCCGATAATGTAGAATTCGATCTTGTACCCAGAACAAATCAGTTTGCGAACCTAATCGTCCTGAATGAAGGAAATCTAGGGTTCCTGGAAGAAGCGCAGACGTCCCCCCACCCCTGAGCAGGTTGAGGGCACCCCTTCATGCTGAAGAGGACTTGTAAGCAGCATCGGACTGACCGGCCTTGGGCTTGCCCCAATGCTTTTTAGCCCCTCCAGAAGCTCTGAACGGCTTACCTTTTTCTTGCGCACCGGAGGCACGAAAAAAACGTTTGTGAGCAGAAGGGACCCCATTTAGTACAGGGTGTCTTACCTTTGGAGGATTGAGGAAGAAGAGTACTCTTCCCACCAGTCAAGCCCTTGATCAATTCATCCAATGAGTCACCAAACGCACTCCCAGAAATGGGAGATCAGCTAGGGCTTTCTTAGAAGCTTGGTCAGCCAACAAGCTCTTCAGTCAAACCATGCGTCTCAAGGCAATGCCCAAGGCTGAAACCTTGGCCACCAGGGGAGCTGCATCCATAAACGCATCACACAGGAAGACCTCGGGGTCCAAAGACTTCCGCAAACCCCTAATCCATTCCGTCACTGTCTGTGAGACTAAAACAGACACAAAAACCGGTTTCAAAATGGAACCCGCCAACACGTGAAGATGGCAGGAATTCCACCCGCCTGTCCACCAGATCCGTAAAGACCGGCGAATCTTCCACAGGCACAAGGGTAGATATGTTTAATCTGGAGACAGGGTGGTCCACTTTAGGTGGCACCCTCTAACAGTTGGAGACCTTTTCAACAAAAGGACACAGGTGTTTTAAAGTGTTTTGGCACAACTAACACCTGCTTAACACGCCTTTGGTTATTCACAATATCGTGAAAAGTGTCTTGACAAGGGAAAACCTTGCTAGCTTTCTGAGTCTTCTGAGAGCCAAAAGCCACCTGCGTCCCTGTCGGCTTGGGCTCATCTGCCAATTTTAAAGTGTCCCGTACTGAAATAATCAGGGCTTCCACTTAAGTGTGTTCCCATGCTGCAGCTGAAGAGGACAGGAAGGGGAGCATCCGTGACAACCTCATCACCCTTTGAATCAGAGAACACCTCCATAGATGGAGAAGGCAGCGGCCGTTTTTGGCTATCAACTTTTGGTGCCAGGCTTTCCAGAGCTGCTGAAATCGTGGCCGACTGCGATCTGGACTGTCTGGGAGTCGCAAAGAGTGGGTCTGAGGGTGATTTCACAGTTTGGGACTTAGTGCAGCACAAAGGCTACACAAACATGGTTGCCCATACAGTTACAATGGGAAGCTCAGGGAAAATGGCTTCCCAAGGCTTGCCATGCGGCCAGGGAATGACAGCTCCAAACCAATATGGTGAATAAACCACCTTTCTCCTGCGCTCAGAAACCACAGAAAACCAGCCTCCCCGACTGTTCTTCCCACGGGACTTTACATATGGCGTCTCGGATGGCTACGGTCTTGCTGCCCTAAAGGACTGGGGTAGTCCAACAGTACTGCAAACAAAAACACAAAGAAGGGCGCACCGACCTAGCGCATTATCCTCAATATTGGCTTTATTAATATAACATAAAAATGGCTACTCACAAACAAAGGTGAAAAATAATCATATCGGACTCAAAAACTTGAGTATCAGGAGTAGTCCATATGAATGTCCATTGTCCTGTTTAAAGGACTCTGACACATTTCGAGGCTACGCCTCTTCCTCAGAGCCACTGTGTCATGATCTACTCACAGGTTTAAATACCAGTAAAAGGCCCAAGCCCCATCCAAGTGGTCTGAGGAGCTCCTCCCTCTGGGTGTGGCAATGATGCTAGAGCCCTTCCCACCCACCTCACTGCCAATCAACCCCCAGCAGGGTGGGTTCATTGTATCCATATAATACTTACACCATATTCACACCAGTAATGCATATATACAGGAACAAAAAAATGCCACTGAAACTCCAAATACAGATTTTAAGTATAAATACAATACTAGATAAAAGTATAGGTAAGAATAAAACCAAGGGGGGCGTGGCCGAGCTGCGGATGTGAGAGGACGTGTGAGCCGCTAGCTCAGCTGATTATCCTGCTAACGATCCTTTACAACACCGGACCCGATCTCCTACTTGCCTCCGGAATGACTCTGCGATTCTCTGGACGTCGGGGCACATCGGGTGAGTGATCCAGACCTCTCCTTCACCATGTCTAAGCGGGGAAAGGACGGCAAGGCGGCTCCGGCCATTCCAGCCCAAGATGGCGGCCCCCAGCAGCGTGCTTCTCAGAAGGAGAAGTACATTGAAGCTGCACAAAAACTTTTCGCTAAGCCTGTGACCCGTGATTCTCCCACGGCCGGCGCTGACGGTCTCCCCTGGATCACAGTCAGACGCTGATGATACTGTGCCGTTGGGGGATTTCTCACGCCAGCTTGTGGATTGGGAGGCGGCTGGCTTGGAACAGGCCCAGATGCATTCTTCCCCATCCCCTGATTCGGAGTCCACCCTGCGGGATATCATGGCGGCTGTGACAACTTGCACTACTTCAATCACGGCCCTGACAGCTGAACTAAAGGGGGTCAAAGCCAAACTATCCTTTATGCGCCATGACATGCAGAAGCTCAGGGAACGCACATCTGCAGTGGAGGGGCACGTGAGCTCCTTGGAAGATGACATGGCGCCCCTGCAAAGGGAGGTTAAACACACTTCCCTTCTCACTGCTCAGCAAGCTGCCAAGCTGGATGACCTGGAGAACAGGATGCGCCGAAACAACATCAGGGCTATTGGCATCCCCGAAAGAGCTGAGGGTAAGAACCCTGTGACCTTTATTAAACATTGGTTAACATCTACCTTTGGGCAGGACGCTTTCACCGCCATGTTTTCTGTGGAACGTGCGCATCGGGTTACCATGCGCCCCCTCCCCCCAGGTGCCCCTCCGCGTACATTTATCTTCAAGCTCCTTAACTATAAGGATAGGGACATTATCCTTACTAAAGCCAGAGAAATGCAGGGGCGCCTGACGATTGACAACTCCAAGATTTCACTGTTCCCTGACTACTCTGCAGAGGTCCAAAAGCAACGGGCGAAATTTGTGGATGTGAAGAGGAGACTCCGGGACCTCAATATCCCCTAAGCTATGCTGTTCCCCTCCAAGCTTCGCGTAGTTGCCAGAGATGAAATATTGTTCTTTGACAAGCCTGCTGCTGCTGCTCAATGGCTTGACGCTAATGGTGGGGCACTGCGCGCTGCTGCCTCTCCCAGACGCGGGGCTCCGTGACAACTCCTGTGAAGCAATTTGTCCCCTGGAATGCTCGCTATTTTGACTTGGGAGATCCCTGGTTCTATTTTGTCCTGATGTCCGGATGTTGTTCTATGTTAACGTGAAATGGCGGACGCTGTCCGGCTGCACTGCCTGTACCTGTCTTTACCATGTTCGCAGTTTTTGAGGAGATTGCTGTGGCATCTGCAGTCCCTCCCCGGATTCCCCCTTTGTCCTGGTTGGACGTACCCCATGGACTGGTCCTTGTTACTACACGTGGCAGATGTGTTCCCCTTCCCTTCCTTTTTTCCCCTTGTCCATTGGATTGTGACTTTGATTTTGTCCTCACTGTGCATACCGCATCGACCCACTGCATCACTACTGGCCTGGATTCCACCTGCTCCTGCTTCACTTTGTGCCTTGCTTCTCTTTTCCTATTGCCTGAGTGTCATATTTTCTTGGATGTCCTGTGCTCTGGGGTGCCCTCACGGAGTTTCTTGGGGGTGCCCTGTCCTCCTGGTGTACACCGGCGCGTGTACAGGCTGCTTATCCTGATTATATTTCCTTTTCAAGATCATGGCTGACACTGTCTGTATAATGACCTGGAATGTTCGGGGCCTTGGTGACCCTGTTAAGCGGATGGCAGTCCTCCGGAATGTTAAACACCTGCGGGCGGATATTGTTAGTTTGCAGGAAACTCATTTGCCTCTGAATACTGTGCCTAATCTAGCTCCTAGAATGTTTAGTCATCAATATCACTCTCTGTATTCCAGTTATAACAGGGGGGGTCTGTATTCTCATTAGAAGGGAGGTTCGGTTTACCTGCTTACAAACTGTGATTGACTCAGAGGGACGTTTTGTTATCCTATTATGCCAAATAGCGGGTCTGATCTGTATACTAATATCGGTGTATATACCTCCGCCTTATTCCACTGGGGTACTTAAGCTCATTATTGATCATGTAGCCAAGCTTCCTGTTGTGCCATCCCTGCTGCTGGGAGACTTCAACACAGTTCTGGATGCTACGTGGGATAGACTCTCCCCTTGCTCCGGCGGCCCTCATATGGCTGGTGGGCCTACGCCCTTTTCCCGGCTGGCGGGGGAACTCGGACTGAAGGATGTGGGGCATCCTGAAGTGCGGAAATATTCCTGTTTCTTGGCTGCTCACTCCGGTCTTTGTAGGATTGACATGTGGTTGGGCAGTGACTCCCTCCTACCGCTGGTGGTCAGGGCGGATTACGAGCCGAGACTGGTCTCTGATCACTCTCCGCTCTGGGTCCGCCTGGTCCTTCCTGTGGGACGGAGCAGACCTTTCTGGAAGCTCAACTCATTTTGGTTGACGCTTTTCCCCAGCCCTGATCCTGTGCCGGCCATGTTGTCAGATTTTTTTTGCCCATAATCTACATACAGCTGAGCTTGGGGTGGTTTGGGATGCTGCTAAGGCATTTATGAGAAGTCAATTTATACATATCATTAATGGTATTAAAACTGCTACCAAGGCCTGGGAAAATAAAGTGCTGGAGGAAGTGTCTAGGGCGGAGGGGGCTTATGTTGCAGCCCCTTCAGACGCCACTCAGAGATCGTGGTTGGCTGCCCAGTCGTTAGCTAAAACGGTATCGGTTCAGCGAGCCGAAAACAAGCGTTTCTCCTTGCAACAGAGGTACTTTGAGGAGGGGGAAAACACGGGCCATATGCTGGCTCTGTTAGTCCGGGCACAACAGCCGGCGGCCTTTATACCCGCGATTAGACACTCCCAGGGGGTGCACTGGCATGCCACGTCTGACGTAGGGAGAGTGATGCGTGAATTCTTCGCTGACCTCTATTCTTCCAAAATAACAGCTGGTACTCGGGAGATTGAGGATTTTCTGGATGCCTGCGAATTGCCCAGGCTTTCTGCCTCGGATGGGACTATGCTTGATGCTCCCCTCACGGAGGATGATATCTTCGGCCCCTTAAAATCTACTCAGCAAGGTAAATCCCCGGGGGCGGACGGTATTCCCTCAGAGGTCTATGGGAGGTACGCTGAACAATTGGTGCCAGCCCTGCTCCGGGTTTATAATGAGGCATTTCGTACTGGGAGCTTACCGGCTTCTATGTCTGAAGCGATTATGGTCCTTCTACTTAAACCCAACAAGGATCCCTTACTGGCTTATTCCTATAGACCCATTTCCCTCTTTACTGCGGATGTTAAAATTTAAGCCAAGATTCTAGCCACACGACTCTCTCAAGTTATACAAAAAATTATACATAGAGATCAAATCGGGATTTATCGCTACTCGATCGACTGCGCTGAATCTCAGACGCCTATATCTAAATCTCCAAATACCGGTGGATAACCCGGGAAATCGGGCTGTCTTCTCGTTTGATGCCGCTAAGTCATTTGACAGTGTCGAATGGACGTACTTGTGGGCGATCTTAAAACGGTTTGGTGTAGGCGAGACTTTTCTCTCATGGGTGAAGGTGCTGTACGCGAATCCGACGGCTAGATTACGAATCAATGGAGATCTTTCTGAGTCCTTCTGTCTTTACAGGGGGACCAGGCAGGGCTGTCTGCTTTCTCCATTACTATTCGCCATGGCGTTAGAGCCCTTGGCAGCACGGATCCGTACCTCCCCTGGGATAGTGGGCTTTCGACGGGGACCACACATGGATGTCATCTCACTGTATGCGGATGACACCTTGCTCTACCTTGGTGACACCCAGGAATCTCTCCAGGCAGTGATGTCCCTCAGATTTCTTTGGGTCTTTGTCGGGTTTCTCCATAAACTGGGACAAATCGGTCCTGATGCCACTAGATCCTTTACCTGCGCCTCTCCCTGACTGTGATCATTGTCTCCCCGGATTCTTCTAAATATCTTGACCTGAACTTAGTACCTCTGTTGCAAAGGTTTCGATCTAAATGCACTATCTGTTGCAGGTCGTGTCAACTTGATTGGGACTCACCTCTGGGTGAGTCTAGGATGGAAAAAGACTTGGGGGTACTGGTAGACAACAGGCTTGGCAGTGGCATGCAATGCCAAGCTGCTGCAAGCAAAGCCAACAGAATACTGGGATGTATAAAAAAAGGGGATTCACTCCAGAAATAAAGAGATTATTCTTCCGCTCTACAAGACTCTGGTCCGGCCACATCTGGAGTATGCTGTCCAGTTCTGGGCACCGGTCCTCAGGAAGGATGTGCTGGAACTGGAGAGAGTCCAGAGAAGGGTAACAAATTAATTAGGGGAATGGAGGACATCAGCTATGAGGAAAGACTACAAGCACTGAACCTATTCTCTCTGGAGAAGAGATGATTGAGGGGGGATATGATATCAATGTACAAATACTGTACTGGCGACCCTAGCATAAGAAACAAACTATTCAGAGTAAGGGAATACAATAAGACACGTGGCCACTCACTAAAACTAGAGGAAAGGCGGTTTAACCTTAAAATGCGTAAGGGGTTCTTCACTGTAAGAACGGTAAGGATGTGGAATTCTCTTCCACAAGCAGTCGTATCAGCAGGGAGCATTGATAGTTTCAAAAAACTATTAGATGGGCACCTTAGAGACCACAACATACAGGGGTATACAATGTACAGTTAAAAGCAAACACACACACACACATCATAGGTTGAACTGGATGGACTGATGTCTTTTTTCAACCTCACTAACTATGTAAGGGATACCACGTGTGAGACTTTTTGGGAGCCTAGCTGTGTACAAGACCCCAAAAACCATTCAGCACCTTCAGAATTTCAAAGGGCGTAAATTGCTCATTTCACTTTCTCACTACCTATTACAGTTTCAGAGGCCCTGAAATGTAAAGATAGCACAAAATGGGGTCATTTGGGGGGTTTTGTGCTATCTTGAAATTCCAGGTACTCTGAAACTGTGATAGGTAGTGAGGAAGTAAAATAAGCAATTTACGCCATTAGAAAATCTGAAGGTGGTGATTGGTTTTCGGGGTTCCGTACACAGCTAGGCTCCCAAAAAGTCTCACATGTGGTATCCCTGTACTCAGGAGAAGCAGCAGAATGTATTTTGGGGTGTCATTTCACATATAACCATGGCATGCGTTAGCAATATATTATTTAGTGACAAATTTGTGTAAAAAAAAAAAAAAATTGTCATTTTCCCAAAACTTTAGGGCAAAATATAAAATACTCCATGGACTCAATATGCCTCTCAGCAAATAGCTTTGGGTGTCTGCTTTCCAAAAAGGGGTTATTTGGGGGGTGTTTGAACTATCGTGGCATTTTATGCTCAATCTTAGCCACACATCACCTACTCTTCTAACCACTTGAAAACCAAGCCTTTTCTGTGACTTTTTGTTCACATGAAATAATATTTTTTTTTTTACTAGAAAATTACTTTGAACCCCCAAACATTATATATATTTTTTAAAGCAGAGGCCCTACAGAACAAAATGGTGGATGTTGCAATTTTTTTGTTACACGGTATTTGCGCAAAGATTTTCCAAACGCAATTTTTGCAAAAAAAATACATTTTTTTATTTATTGCACAAATACACTATATATTTCATAATTGTTTGGTAAAATGTAAAAGATGATCTTATGCCGAGTACATAGATACCAAACATGACATGCTTTAAAATTGCGCATGCCCGTGCAGCGGCAACAAACTACGTACATTTTTAAAAGCCTTTAAAAGTCTTTACAGGTTACCACTTTAGACTTACAGAGGAGGTCTACTGCAAGAATTACTGCTCTTGACCTGGCATTCGCGGAAATACCTCACATTCATGCTGCAATTGTGGTTTACATACGACACTAGACCGACGCTTGCGTGCGCCTTTGCGCGCTAACACGGGGAGGGGGGGGGGGGGGGCTTTTGAATTTTATTTTTTTTTTATTTTGCTTTTTTATGTTATTTTGACACATTCCCTTTCAGTAAGGGCTAGTGCATTTCAGCAATGATAGCCTCTGAACTGTCCTTGGGTTCACTTACCTTTTAGAAGAAATACTTATCCTGAAAATGTATTGTCCAGCTCTGCCATCTCAGGTGTGGGCAGCTGAAGCCGGAGCATCCTCTTCGGTGACATCGGAGTCCCAGAATGCCGTGCTAATCACTTCCGGTGCAGGCACGTCATCCCTGCACAGCTTCTGGACATGCCCAGAAGCGGTTTAGCAGGGAATGACCTTAAAGCATCTGACCACCAAGATTGGTGTGATAAGATGCTTTCCCAATGGCGCTGTTTATTTCTGGCGAAACCAAAGTCATTTAATGCTCATAGCTTCCGGTATCTTAGGCCATATAGATGATTGGAGCCATTCTCGTCTCCAATCAGCTCTATGGTCAGATAATGAAACCACCAGCTGCACTCTCAGGTTACCCGGTGGGACAGGAGAGCCAGAGAAAAACCGCAGAAGGCGGTGGGGGGGGGGGGGGGCTTGTAAAAGCAGTCTAGCGGTTAATTATCCACTAGGATCGCCTTTACATGTAAGCCGACCGCTGGTTGAAAAAAACAATACCAAGATGATGCCTAAATTTGCAGGCATCATCCTGGTATAACCACTCAATGTCCAGCGACGTATCAGTGCATTATAAACAAGCAAAAAGTTGGAGGAGCATACCCTGAACATGTATTTCTAAAGCTGGTGCAGCTATGAACCAAGCGACATGCATATTAAAAAAGAAAAGCGCACACATGCAAAAAAAATGACTGACTATCAAATATGAAGACAAACAATAAATAAAAATGGGGATTTGGTCCCACCATATGGCCATATCGTGCTCAAGCCCACCACTATGTCAAAGTACCCCATTGTCAGTGGGTCCTACACTATCCATAAAAAAAAGGATGAATCCAGGCTCTCTAACCCTTGGAGACAACACTCCTTGCTGGGAGAGATGTGCTACTGCACTACAAGGGACTCCTCCTATATCTACTTGATAGTGGACACTGATAGAGTACAGTTGTGTGTGGGGGGTGGGGTGCTCAACCTCAGAAGTCTGGTTAGACCGAATACATAATAAACAAGCAAAAAGTTGGGGGAGCATACCCTGAACATGTATTTCTAAAGCTGGTGCAGTTATGAACCAAGCGACATGCATATTAAAAAAGAAAAGCGCACACATGCAAATGAAATGACTATCAAATATGAAGACAATCCATAAATAAAAATGGGGATTTGGTCCCACCATATGGCCATATCGTGCTCAAGCCCACCACTACGTCAAAGTACCCCATTGTCAGTGGGTCCTACACTATCCATAAAAAAAGGAAGAATCAGTACATTGCTGGTCCTTGTTCAGCATATATTGTAGGTTTTTATTCTTTTTTATGCAGCCTGTGGGCTGAACGAAAAAAAGAGAACCTAAGAGATTCCTTCATCCACAAGAGATTCCTTCATCCACATCCTTCATCCAAATCTCCACCAGAAAATGTGTAGTATACCCATCATTAGACCGCCCAAAACATCCACCCACTTCTCTCTAATGATGGGCATACATTATAAAAGCCATGCATGCCTTTTTTTTTTTTTTAACTGCGGTGGTGAAATCACCTCCTACAGTGCTGCCATCATAGATTTCTATATATGCTGAGCGCAAACTCGGTTTGTATCAGAATATATATAAATCAGTGTGGCAGCTGATGGGTGAATCTGCAAGGCAAACTGGTTAACAATAGAACAGTAAAAATAAAACATTACATTGGTACCTGAAAAGTAAAAAATGGTTACCAATGAAAAACAGTAACAATAAAGTATACAGTAAGCGTAGAAAGAGTAGAAGTAGAAGAGCAGAATAAGAACAGAAAATTAACTCAAACGACAACTATTTTTGGCTTTTTTATTTTATTTTTTTAACTTTTTTTGTAACTTTTTTTTTCTTCAACTTTAACGTTTCAGTTTAGGGTCTCTCAAAATGACGATCGCCATCGAACATCTTTTGAGACCCTGTGTAAGTGTGCTCTAGACTGTGCCGAGCTGTACCCTACGCTAATACTCCACTAGTATGTGGTAGCATTGGAAACATTCCCTGATGCAGAGACCAGGTTGGTCAGGACAGGAGGGACAATAAGTACGGGTGTCACGCCTAAATCCGTGCTTCCTACAGTCACCACATCTTCTTTGGGGGCGTCTTTGGGTAGGGGTACTCTGGAGGACATGTGGAAAATGCCTCTCATGCAGCCGGCTCACTGCATCTGGTAAGGGAAGTTGGGTCGGACAACCTCCTGGATACAGGTAGGCTCTGATGATCTGTTCCTGGAATTTTAGGAAGGATCCACTACGTCCTGATGCTTTGTATAGCACAAAAGCATTCAGCAAAGCCAATTGAAATAGATAAACAGACACTTTTTTGTACTAGGGTCTGGCCTTACGTGCAACTAAGTACGGTGCCATCAACGATTGTTCAGGTCCACCCCTCCCATATTATGGTTGTATTCGTGAACACAGAGGGGCTTCTCCAAAACACCAGTTGCCGTAGGAATTTGGACCGTCGTGTCCGTGTGAAGGGAGGACAGAACGAAAACATTCCGTGTATCCATCCACTTCACTGCAAGCAATTTGTCCGTTTTCAAGCAGGCTCTCTTCCCCCGACTTAGTCGGGAATCTATAAGCCATTGGTGGAAGCCCCGGCGATTAGGTCGCACGGTGCCACATGCAACATTCAAGCAGGTGACTAAAAAGTGGCACGCTTGACTAAAATTTGTCCACGTACAAATGGTACCCCTTTCCAAATAGGGGGGACACCAAGTCCCACACAATCTTGCCACTGCTCCCTATGTAGTCTGGGCAGTTGGGGGGCTCCACAGTGCTTTCTTTACCCTCATAAACACGAAAACTAACTGTATAGCCTGTGGCCCTGTCACCGAGCTAATTCAACTTGACCCCGTATCTGGCATGCTTGCTGGGGACAAACTGCTTGATAGCAAGGCGGCCAGAAAATGTAATCTGGGACTCAACGCAGACAATTTGTTGGGGTATATACAAGGCTGCAAAATTTTGATTAAAATGGTTTACGAGGGACCGAATTTTGTGGAGCTGGTCATATCCAGGGTCTCCCCGAGGACGACAGAGTTCATTGTCACTGAAGTGCATGAACCGCAGAATTTGCTTGTATCTTGTCCTGGCCATGGAAGCAGAGAACACGTGAATTGGGTCAGTGGACCAATATAACCGCAACTCACTCCTTTTAGTTATGCCCATGTTGAGGGATAGGCCCAGAAAAGTCTTAAACTCGGAAACCGTTATAGGTTTCCAGCCAAATGGTCTGGTGGGGGACAAATTTGGATGTGCGGCGATGAATTGACCAGCATATAAATTGCTTTGGTCCACAATAGATCTGTAAAGATCTTCTGTGAAAAACAGCTCGTGAAAATCAAGGGGAGTAAAATTGGCTGTTTCAAACCTAAATTCTGGGTTGGCCAGTGAATGGGGGAAACACAGAATCTGCGGGCTGCCACTCAAGATTTGCCAGCACATCAGCACATCAGGGAGGACACTATGGGCTCTACGGCCTGTCTTTGAATTCTCTGTAGCTGTGGGCCACTACTTGTGCTAGCCACCGCACCAGCACTTATGGGACTTGCCACGTCACCAAGTGATACTGCAGTGCTAGTTTCACTATGACCAGGGTGTATGTACTAGGCTGCTGGTGCTTGCCAGTTCACCAGAAGTTTGAGCGGCACTAGTACCAACACTCTGCTCCATACGAGCACCCTGCGATCGCTGCAACTCAGCAACTCCAGAACGAGGCCGGGTACCCCTGCCTGACCTTAGCAGGGACCCCTCCGTTGTTGGAGCTATCTGTTAGGGAGCCACTGCACTCTACAGGTTCGTAGACTGACACTAACTAGCCTAAACCAATTTTGGAAAGAAACTAATGGTCGCTAGCGCTAAATTAGGTCACAAGGCACACTATTACAGAAATCAGCAAAACTGCTATATAATGTATGTAGTGTGCACTGTGACAGGGGGTGAAGGGGTTAACTGGGGGTGATCGGGGGATTAAATGTGCCTATTTAGGTGTTTGTAAGTGTACTGTTTGGTGTACTCCAATTTGATGCTCTCTTCTCTCAAGCTGGAACCGAAAAGGGCTCCAGGAAGGAAGAGAGCACCGTTTCCTGTTCCTGTGTTTACAAAACAGACACAGGGGAGTTTGCCACTGGTCAGAACCGATCACCAGGACCAGGCCAAAAATCATTTGCCTGGACCTGATGACTGATTCTGTACCAAATCAGACCATCCCTGGAACGGAAGGTGCGCGGGAGCGAGCGACATACAGCTACGGCGATTCACCTGGAAGCAGCTGCCTGCCGCCGTATAACTGCGGCGGGTGGTCGTCTACCGGTTAAAGTACTGGATTCATGGTAGCTTTATTCAGTCTGGAGACCGCAGGGTCCACCGTAGGTGGCACAGTCCACTATTTAATAAGGGACACCTCAAGGGGTAGCACCTAGAAATGTGCTTCGGCACCCCAGGGGACGCTTTGGGCGGTCCCACTTTTTTTCGACCATGTTGTCAAAATACGTGGGAAGGGGGAAAACCTTTGCCACTCTGGATGGCTTGTGAGTGCCAAATGTAACTTGCGCCTCAGTCGCAGCTGCGCCCTCCATTTTTAGGGTCTCATGCACAGATACAACCAGTGCGTCCACCAGCGCCTTTTCTTGCACGGTGGCGGAGGTAGAGGTGTCACCCTCACTATCAGAGTAGACAGGGCGCGAGGAGGTAGACCTGGCAGGGAGACCCACGTCTGCGGCGGCTGAATCAGATTCATTTGACACATCAGATGAGGCAGGGGTAGGTGGGGGGCGTTTTTTTGGCACCTCGCCCTTTACAGGCCACCTCCACCCGGGACACAAAGGAATCCAAGACTGCCGACAGTGCATCTATGGATAGCTGGGATGCGGAAGGGCCTGCGGCCTCCTTGAGGGGTCAGATAGGGAATAATGTTCCGCAGGGTCCATGTTGCACCAGGGGAACCCCGCAGAAAAAAGAAAAAAAAAAGTTTTTTTTAAACGTTCCACCATGTTATAGCGCCCCCAAGAGCTCAGACAGAACGCACAGAGACCCCCCCAGCAGAGAGAAAGAGAAAAACCCCCCACCCGCACCAAAGGTGCACCAGAAGGCCCAGAATGTCTCAGAAAGTGTCAGCACTAGAGTATAGGGAGGGGCTCCACCACCACCAAAAAACGCCTCTAGGGACTCCAAGAACATGGCCGCCATTGAATGCAATGGGAATCCACAGCAAAATGGCCGCTCGGGCGTACCAATCTTCCTCAGCACATGGGCTACAAGAAAATGGTGGCCTATGGAGCTTCTAGGGGCCCTCGTGGGGACCCCCCCAGCCTCCTGGATGGGATTGACAAGAAAAGTGGCCCTGGAGTGACAGATGAACCCCCCCCCCTGCACGATCGATCGATCGTCCGATTACCGGCGGTGCACCTCCCAGCCCCCACCATTGCCCTGCACCCGGTCCTAGCCCCCAGAAGTAGCTCCAATTTCCCCATAGCCCCAATAGTGAGGGGGCAGGGTGGACAGGCAAGGGGGGGTGCATGACAGGACAGAGAGGAACCCGGGAAAGTGAGGGCCCGACTTTCCCAAGGAAGGGCCCGTGTTCACCCCAAAACCCACCAGGGAGAAAGGGGGAAACAATTTAGTTACCATACCTGGAACAGGCAGGCACCATCTAGTGATAAAATCCCTCTCCGCCAAAGTGGTGGGGCTGTCGGCCAATAGGAACTCTGCGACTCGGGCCTAGACCCGGTCGTATGCGACCTGGCAAGATGTTTAACTCGCGGGGCCATTCCCCGTCCAGTGGGACTATGTCATGGCTGACCTAGTGCGTGCTCGGTGGCCAGCTGGGGTGACCACTGGATCTATATATCCAGCCTATAGCCCGAGTCCGGCATAGTTACTTGTAGATCTCACAGGAAAGAAATACGGTGAAAAACTAGCTAGAAAAAAAACTCCTGACTAGGCAGATTAAAACTGACATCCTATAGCAGGGAGAGGGTATGCCCCCTGGGACTGCCCATAGGCGTAGCCAGAACTTTTTTTCTGCCTAGTGTCCTACTCCTGTAGGAGATAGTATAACCCTACTGTTATGAAGAACAGAGACTGCGTCCGTCAATGAACAATAGAGATTTTTTTTTTAGACAACTGTTTGGTAATTTACATTTCATCAGCCACTAAGGTTTCATATTTTAATTTTGTTTCAGCCACTTATATTTAGCAAGTTACATTTTTTCAGCCACTAGTTTTTCATATGTTTTTACGCCACTAGTGTTTGGTAATTTACATGTTTTTCAAGGTGCGTTTTTTTTTTTTTGAGCTATTAGTGTCTTGGTAATTTACTCTTGGTTCATATTTCTTTTTTTTTTTTTTTTTGCAGCCACTAGTTTTTTGTGATTTTCATTTTTTTTCAGCCTTAAGCGCTTCATAATTTATTTATTTTCAGCCACTAGTGTTTGGTAAGTTACAATTTTTTTCAACCGCTATTTGTTCTTATTTAATTTTTTTTTTTTAAACACTAGTGTTTTGAGTTCTATATTTTTTTTTTCAACCACTAGTTTTTGGTGATTTACATTTTTCGAGTAATTGTTTTGTAAATTTTTTTCAGCAACTAGTGTTTTGTATTTTTCAGCCACTAGTTTTTGTTAATTTTCATTTTTTCAACCACTAGTGTTTCATATTTTATGGTTTTGATAGCCACTATTATTTGAGATTTTACTTTTTTTAGCTACTCATGTATCGGATTTAAATTTTTTTAAGGCATTAGTGTTTTATATTTAATTTTTTTAACCACTAGTGTTTGTTCATTTAAATTTTTTCAGCCATCAGTGTTTCATACTTTTCATTTCTCTATTGTTCATTGACAGACACAGTCTCTGTTCTTCATAACAGTAGGGTTATGCTACCCCCTACAGGAGTAGGACACTAGGCAGAAAAAAAAGTTCTGGCTATGCCTATGGGCAGTCCCCGGGGGTATACCCTCTCTCCCTGCTATAGGATGTCAGTTTTAATCTGCCTAGTCAGGAGTGAGGATTCAGTTCCTTGCTGGGATCTCTGGTTCTGGCAAAAGTTTTTTTCTAGATATTTTTTTCTAGCTAGCTGTTCTAGCTAGCTGGCTACGGGCTGGATATATAGATCCAGTCGTCACCCCAGCCGGCCATCGAGCACGTGCAGACCCCAGCTCAAGGCTAGGTCGGCCGCAACATAGTCCCACTGGACGGGGATTGGCTCTGCGAGTTAAACATCTCGCTAGGTCAGGGGGGCGTGGCCTAAACATGGACGGGTGAAGTCCCACTTCCAGTGAGCTTCGTCTCCTCTTTCACCCAGCCTGGCTCCTATGGGTTATAAAGTGTGGGAATGCGATTGGCAAAGAAAAGGAAGACTAAGGGCACCCCCAGGACCACGGACACCCGGCAAACCAGCCACAAAGGCTGAGATACAAAATTTGTTTGCGGCCTCAAAGACCCCCTCCAAGATGGCGGAGTCACGTATGCAGCGCTACGAGGAGCCAGAGGTCCGGGATTCCCCAGCTTCTCCTGCTCCCTCCTTGGTTTTCGGAGGCATTCTGGGATACTTCTGCTGCCCTCCTCCCTCACCCTTCCGGTTCGTCACAGGGCCCTCTGGCAATGTGCGCGGATGAGGAGTTGCGCGCTCTACTACGCTCTCTACCCAGCAAGGTGGACCTGGAGGCGATGGTGGGCCGCATAGAAGAGACTAATCGGCAGGAGGTACAGGCGGTCCATAAGGAGGTGAGAACTCTAGCTGACCGGGTTTCTGCGGGGGAGACAGCTGTGATAGCTATAGAATAGAGACTGGCCATAAGGCTGTGATCAGAGGGGTCCTTATTAAACACGGCTCTTGCATTAAAAAAGCTTGTTTGGAGAAACTCACCTCTCTTTTAAATGAGATTCATGACATAGAAACGCTCCATAAACGCCAAGACCCGAGAGTTGAGAAAGCCTTGTTGTTGCTTCACAAGCAAGTTACTGACCTCCTGTATTTTAAAGCCAAGGCTGACTTTCAGAAATGTCATAAATCATTTTACGTTTCTGAGAACAAGTGTGAGAAACTTCTGGCGCAGTCAATGCGGGATCAAAGGCAGGTGAGTTATATTCACCATTTGGTCTCTAACACAGGGCAGAAGATAACACTCCCCCAACATATAGCGCAGGAATTTGGAGAATTCTATGCCTCCTTGTACAATCTGCCTGACCATCAGGTTCCCCCAGTCTCACATGGAGGACTATATTTCCTCTTCTCAGATGCCCTGACTAAGATACGGAGTTAGAGGCCCCTATCTCTATGGAAGGATTGCGTGTGGTAATTGGCTCCTTCAAGCTGGGTAAGGCTACAGGCTCGGATGGCTTTACTATACCATATCACAGGGCTTTCTTACCCACGTTTGGCCCTCATATGGTCAGACTCTTTAACCTTTTGCCTATCACGGTTTCGGAGGCCCTGAAATGTCAAGATAGCACAACCCCCCCCCCCCCCCCCAAATGACCCCATTTTGGAAAGTAGACACCCCAACCCCAAGCTATTTGCTGAGAGGCATGGTGAGTCCATGGAATATTTTACATTTTGCCACAAGTTTTGGGAAAATTACATTTTTTTTTAACACAGTTGTCACTAAAAGATAAATAGCTCACACATGACATCGGTGTATGTGGAATGACACCCCAAAATACATTCTGCTGCTTCTCCTGAGTACAGGGATACCATATGTGTGAGACTTTCTGGGAGCCTAGCTGTGTACGGGACCCCGAAACCCAATCACCACCTTCAGGTTTTCTAATGGCGTAAATTGTGCATTTCACCTCCGCACTACCCGTCACAGTTTTAGATGCCCTGAAATTTCAAGATAGCACAACCCCCCCCCCCCCAAATGACCCCATTTTTCTAAATAGACACTCCAGCCTATTTGCAGAGAGGCATGGTGAGTCCATGGAATATTTTATATTTTGCCACAAGTTCCGGGAAAATTATTCTTTTTTGTTTTGTTTTTTTACACAAAGTTGTCACTAAATGATATATTGCCCACATATGCCATGGGTATATGTAAAATTACACCCCAAAATACATTCTGCTGCTTCTCCTGAGTATGGGGATACCCCATGTGTGAGACTTTTTTGTAGTCTAACCGCGTACAGGACCCAAAAAACCAATCACCACCTTCAGGCTTTCTAAGTGCGTAAATTGTTGATTTCACTACTTACTACCTATCACAGTTTTGAAGGCCATGAAATGCCAAGATAGCACCCCCCCAAATTACCCCATTTTGCAAAGTAGACACTCCAAGCTATTTGCTTGCAATTAGGGTTGAGCGGACACCTAGATGTCCGTGTTCGACGGGTTCGGCCGAACTTTAAAAAAAAGTCCGGGTCCGTGTCCCGGACTTTTACCGAACTTTTCCCGGACACCGAACCCCATTGAAGTCAATGGGGACCCGAACTTTAAGGCACTAAAATGGCTCTAAAACACCAAAGGAAAGGGCTAGAGTGCTGCAAATGGCAGCAAAACGTAATTAAGAGCATGGCAAGTGCTCTGCAAACAAATGTGGATAGGGAAATAACTTAAAACAACAAAAAAAAACAGAAAAATAAAACAATGTTCTTCTTCATCTCTGAAGGACGAGGCCCATATGGAGTAGGAGGGAGGTTGAGGTGGTGGTGGATGTGGCGGTGACATAGGCGTGCGCACAGGGTGTGCTGGGTGTGCCTGGGCACACCCTAATCACCTAGGGCACATAGCATTGCCAGTGAGGAGATGGGAAAGATCTCCCTGGGACCTGCTCTGCTCTATTTCTCCTTGCCTACAGGTACATGGCCCCGATACATTACTCTCCCTGCTGGCAAACACATGCATGTGTATTTCAACTTTGGGGTGCACACCTTAATGCAATAGGCTGCGCACACCTATGGGCGGTGTAGGTGGAAGCGGCGGTGGAGGAGGACCAGGGCCGGATTAACAGCATCATGGGCTTGGTGCTGAGGATTTTGAAGGGCCTTAAGGGCCGTGCCTTGCCATGCACCCAGAGGAGGAAGGGTGCAGCCATGCATGCCTAATTCAACATGGGATGCTGTCTCTGAAGCCCATAAACACATCCATGCATCGCCAACTGTCCCTCCTTGTCCGGCCTTCACGCTGTGTGGGGAGGTTCTGAGGGTGCTGCCTGGGGAAGCGAGCATAGAAGCCAGACTTCTGTGTTTACAAGTGACAGAAGAGCGGTAACAGTGAATATGGCCAACCCGGGGCCTATATAAAAGGTAGGGGCCTGGAGCTGCAGCTCCAATAGCCCCTACATTAATCTGGCCCTGAGGAGGAGGACGAGGTAGCCAACACTGCTTCTTTTCAAAAATTTTAAATGAGGGTACACCCCAAAAGAGTGAGAAAGAGCAAAAATGGAACAATGGGTGGGTAAGGTCGGTATCCATTGCTATTCTGCATAAGGTACGGAAAAGTCCCGTGGGATCCATGCCTGGTTCATTTTAATGAACGTGAGCTTGTCCACATTGTCTCTGGACAGGCGGCTGCGCTTGTCTGTTATAACGCCCCCAGCCGTGCTAAATACCCGTTCAGATAATACACTGGCTGCAGGGCACGCCAGCACCTCCAAGGCGTAAAGGGCAAGCTCAGGCCATGTGCCCAATTTGGAGACCCAGAAGTTGAAGGGGGCAGACCCGTCATTCACTACATGTAGGCGTGTGCACACATACTGCTCCACCATGTTGGTAAAATGCTGCCTCCTGCTAAGACGTTCCATCTGAGCTGCTGGTGCTGCTGTTTGTTGTGGCGTGCTGACAAAGCTTTTCCACATTTCGGCCATGCTAACCCTGCCTTCTGAGGTGCTGGCGGTGCCCTGGTTGCGTTGGCGACCTCCTCCTCCTCCTCCTCTGCCTTGTGCTTCCACTGTGGCCCCGCTGTCAGATGGGAATGCCAGCAGCATGGCGTCTACCAGCGTGCGCTTGTACTCGCGCATCTTGCGATCGCGCTCCAGTGAGTGAATTAAGGACGGTACGTTGTCCTTGTAACGGGGATCCAGCAGCGTGGCCACCCAGTAATCAGCACAAGTTAGAATGTGGGCAACTCGGCGGTCGTTGTGGAGACACTGCAGCATGTAATCGCTCATGTGTGCCAGGCTGCCCAGAGGCAACGAAAGGCTGTCCTCTGTGGGAGGTGTATCGTCCGTGTCCTCTGTATCCCCCCAGCCACGCACCAGTGATGGCCATGAGCTGGCCTGGGTGCCACCCTGCTGTGAACATGGTTCCATCTCCTCCTCCAGCTCCTCCTCCTCCTCATCCTCCTCATCCTCCAGAACTGTGCCCCTGCTGGACAATTGCGTCCCTGGCGTTTGCGTGTGCAGGAACCCACCCTCGGAGCCCCTTGCGAATGACTGCCCTGAAAGCCTTGGAAATGTTACCTCTTCATCCTCCTCCTCCTCCTCATCCTGTGCCACATCCTCTTCCATCATCGCCCGAATTGTTTTTTCAAGGAGGCATAGAAGTGGGATAGTTAAGCTGAGAACGGCGTCATTGCCACTGGCCATGTTGGTGGAGTACTCAAAACAGCGCAACAAGGCACACAGGTCTCGCATGGAGGCCCAGTTATTGGTGGTGAAGTGGTGCTGTTCCGCAGAGCGACTCACGCGTGCGTGCTGCAGCTGAAACTCCACTATGGCCTGCTGCTGCTCGCACAGTCTTTCCAGCATGTGCAAGGTGGAGTTCCACCTTGTGGGCACGTCACATATGAGGCGGTGAGCGGGAAGGCCGAAGTTACGCTGCAGCGCTGCCAGGCGAGCAGCAGCAGGGTGAGAACGCCGAAAGTGCGCACAAACGGCCCGCACTTTCTGCAGCAGCTCTGACATATCGGGGTAGTTTTTAAGGAACCTCTGCACCACCAAATTCAGCACATGCGCCAGGCAAGGGATGTGCGTCAAACCGGCTAGGCCCAGAGCTGCTATGAGATTTCGCCCGTTATCGCACACCACCAGGCCGGGCTTGAGGCTCGCTGGCAGCAACCACTCATTTGTCTGCTGTTCCATGCTCCTCCACAACTCCTGCGCGGTGTGTGGTTTGTCCCCCAAACAGGCAAGTTGTAAAACTGCCTGCTGTCGTTTACCCCTGGCCGTGCTGAAGTTGGTGGTGAAGGTGTTACGCTGTCCGGATGAGGAGGCGGTAGAGGATGAGGAAGCGGAGTAGGAGGAGTTAGGAACAGGAGGCAAACTGAAGCGCCCTGCAATCCTCGGTGGTGGAAGGACATGCGCCAAATTGCTATCCGCCTCAGGCCCATCCGCCACTGCATTTACCCAGTGTGCCGTTAGGGAGATATAACGCCCCTGACCGTGCTTACTGGTCCACGTATCCGTAGTTAGGTGGACCTTGGCACAGATGGCGTTGCGCAGTGCACACCTGATATTTTCCCCCACTTGGTTGTGCAGGGAAGGGATGGCTTGCCTGGAAAAGTAGTGGCGGCTGGGCACGACGTACTGTGGGACAGCCACCGACATAAGGTTTTTAAAACTGTGCGTCTCCACCAGACGGAATGACAGCATTTCAAAGGCCAATAATTTTGAAATGCTGGCATTCAGGGCCAGGGATCGCGGGTGGGTAGGGGGGTACTTCCTCTTCCTCTCAAGTGTTTGGGAGATGGAAAGCTGAACGCTTCCACGGGACATTGTGGAGATGGTTGTTGGTGACCCAGGTGGTGGTGTTGCTGACAGATCGTCTGTTTGCGGGGTGGCAGGTGCCGGTATCACTACAGATGTGGCTGGAGCGGCCGAGACTGCAGCAGAAGAGGAAGCAGGATGAGCCAGAGACGTTTCTTGGTTTTGAAGGTGTGTACTCCACTGCAGCTCGTGCTTTGCACTTAGATGCCTGATCATGCAGGTTGTGCTCAGGTTGAGAAGGTTTATGCCTCGCTTCAAGCTCTGATTGCACAGGGTGCAAACCACTCGTGTCCTGTCATCAGCACATTTTCTAAAGAACTTCCACGCTAGAGAACTCCTTTGAGCTGACTTTGGTGCGCTCGTTCCCTTGCTGCGTTGGGCAGTAGCGGGCATAGTGTCTAGGGCACGGCCGCTCCGCTTCTGCACCCTGCTCCCTCTTCTGCTGTGCTGGTGGCTCTGTGCGACCACCGCCTCTTCCTCCAAACTACTCAGGTCACCTGCATGACGTTCATTCCATGTGGGGTCGAGGACCTCATCGTCCTCCACATCATCTTCCACCCAGTCTTCACCCCTGCCCTCCTTGTCGGTCTCCACAATGCTGAACGCCGCAGCAGTTGGCACCTGCGTTTCGTCATCATCGGAGACGTGCTGCGATGATCCTTGCATGTACTCATCTTGAGAAATAAGTGGTTGGGCATCGCTGCACTCAATCTCTTCCACTTCTGGGGCAGGGCTAGGTGGATGGCCCTGGGAAACCCTGCTGACAGAGTCCTCAAAAAGAATAAGAGACTGCTGTATGGCTTGGGGCTCAGACTGCTGGCCTGATTTGCAAGGGGGTGAGGTGAAAGACGGTTGGACATTGGCTGCAGGTGCCAACTCTGACCTTTCTGCAGTAGACTGGGTGGGAGACAATGTGAAGGAACTGGAGGCACTGTCAGCAGCAAACCAATCTACTATCGCCTCAACTTGTTCTGGCCTCATCACTTCTAGGGGCGTTTGATGCCCTACCAAATACTGATGCAGGTTCTGTCGCCTACTCACACTTGAGGAAGGTGTTTCACTTGTGCATGTAGCTGGCACAGATCGACCACGTCCTCTCCTTGCAACAGGAGCTCTACCAGCAGCACCACGACCCAGGCCACGGCCCTTATTTGACGGTCTCCTCATATTTCTGTAATTTAAGATCTTGCCCTAGAAAGGTTTTTATTGAATAGCGGAATAGGAAATATGATCCAAAAAAGTGTATGTATCTCGCACGTACAAAACCACACTAGGCCCCAATTACTATTGTTTCTACCCCTAAAAGGATGGATGAGGAGTAGGAGGAGTATGGAACAGACAGCACCCTCAAATCTTCAGAAGTATGAGATGAACCCCAAAAACTTGGAAAGGTGGATCTCACACGTACCGACACAGACTATCCCGCAATTCAATTGATCCTCAAAGGTTTTTATTGAATAGCGGAATAGGAAATATGATCAAAAAAAGTGTATGTATCTCGCACGTACACAACCACACTAGGCCCCAATTACTATTGTTTGTACCCCTAAAAGGATGGATGAGGAGTAGGAGGAGGAGTATGGAACAGGCAGCACCCTCAAATCTTCAGAAGTATGAGATGAACCCCAAAAACTTGGAAAGGTGGATCTCACACGTACCGACACAGACTATCCCGCAATTCAATTGATCCTCAAAGGTTTTTATTGAATAGCGGAATAGGAAATATGATCAAAAAAAGTGTATGTATCTCGCACGTACACAACCACACTAGGCCCCAATTACTATTGTTTGTACCCCTAAAAGGATGGTTGAGCAGTAGGAGCAGGAGTATGGAACAGGCAGCACCCTCAAATCTTCAGAAGTATGAGATGAACCCCAACAACTTGGAAAGGTGGATCTCACACGTACCGACACAGACTATCTCGCAATTGAATTGATCCCCAAAGGTTTTAATTGAATAGCGGAATAGAAAATATGATCAAAAAGAAAGTGTATGTATCTCGCACGTACACCACCACACTAGGCCCCAACTACTATTGTTTGTACCCCTAAAAGGATGGTTGAGCAGTAGGAGGAGGAGTATGGAACAGGCAGCACCCTCAAATCTTCAGAAGTATGAGATGAACCCCAAAAACTTGGAAAGGTGGATCTCTCTCACACGTACCAACACAGACTATCCCCCAATTTAACTGATCCCCAAAGGTTTTTGATTAAATAGCGGAATAGAAAATATGATCCAAAAAAAGTGTATGTATATCACACGTACACAACCACACTAGGCCCCAATTACAATTGTTTGTACCCCTAAAAGGCTAGATGAGGAGTAGGGGGGGTATGGAACAGGCAGCACCCTCAAACCTTCAGAAGTATGAGATGAACCCCAACAACTTGGAAAGGTGGATCTCTCTCACACGTACCAACACAGACTATCCCCCAATTTAACTGATCCCCAAAGGTTTTTGATTAAATAGCGGAATAGAAAATATGATCCAAAAAAAGTGTATGTATATCACACGTACACAACCACACTAGGCCCCAATTACTATTGTTTGTACCCCTAAAAGGCTAGATGAGGAGTAGGGGGAGTATGGAACAGGCAGCACCCTCAAACCTTCAGAAGTATGAGATGAACCCCAACAACTTGGAAAGGTGGATCTCTCTCACACGTACCAACACAGACTATCCCCCAATTTAACTGATCCCCAAAGGTTTTTGATTAAATAGCGGAATAGAAAATATGATCCAAAAAAAGTGTATGTATATCACACGTACACAACCACACTAGGCCCCAATTACTATTGTTTGTACCCCTAAAAGGCTAGATGAGGAGTAGGGGGAGTATGGAACAGGCAGCACCCTCAAACCTTCAGAAGTATGAGATGAACCCCAACAACTTGGAAAGGTGGATCTCTCTCACACGTACCAACACAGACTATCCCCCAATTTAACTGATCCCCAAAGGTTTTTGATTAAATAGCGGAATAGAAAATATGATCCAAAAAAAGTGTATGTATATCACACGTACACAACCACACTAGGCCCCAATTACTATTGTTTGTACCCCTAAAAGGCTAGATGAGGAGTAGGGGGGGTATGGAACAGGCAGCACCCTCAAACCTTCAGAAGTATGAGATGAACCCCAACAACTTGGAAAGGTGGATCTCTCTCACACGTACCAACACAGACTATCCCCCAATTTAACTGATCCCCAAAGGTTTTTGATTAAATAGCGGAATAGAAAATATGATCCAAAAAAAGTGTATGTATATCACACGTACACAACCACACTAGGCCCCAATTACTATTGTTTGTACCCCTAAAAGGCTAGATGAGGAGTAGGGGGGGTATGGAACAGGCAGCACCCTCAAACCTTCAGAAGTATGAGATGAACCCCAACAACTTGGAAAGGTGGATCTCTCTCACACGTACCAACACAGACTATCCCCCAATTTAACTGATCCCCAAAGGTTTTTGATTAAATAGCGGAATAGAAAATATGATCCAAAAAAAGTGTATGTATATCACACGTACACAACCACACTAGGCCCCAATTACTATTGTTTGTACCCCTAAAAGGCTAGATGAGGAGTAGGGGGAGTATGGAACAGGCAGCACCCTCAAACCTTCAGAAGTATGAGATGAACCCCAACAACTTGGAAAGGTGGATCTCTCTCACACGTACCAACACAGACTATCCCCCAATTTAACTGATCCCCAAAGGTTTTTGATTAAATAGCGGAATAGAAAATATGATCCAAAAAAAGTGTATGTATATCACACGTACACAAACACACTGGGCCCCAATTACTATTGTTTGTACCCCTAAAAGGCTAGATGAGGAGTAGGGGGAGTATGGAACAGGCAGCACCCTCAAACCTTCAGAAGTATGAGATGAACCCCAACAACTTGGAAAGGTGGATCTCTTTCACACGTACCAACACAGACTATCCCCCAATTTAACTGATCCCCAAAGGTTTTTGATTAAATAGCGGAATAGAAAATATGATCCAAAAAAAGTGTATGTATATCACACGTACACAACCACACTAGGCCCCAATTACTATTGTTTGTACCCCTAAAAGGCTAGATGAGGAGTAGGGGGGGTATGGAACAGGCAGCACCCTCAAACCTTCAGAAGTATGAGATGAACCCCAACAACTTGGAAAGGTGGATCTCTCTCACACGTACCAACACAGACTATCCCCCAATTTAACTGATCCCCAAAGGTTTTTGATTAAATAGCGGAATAGAAAATATGATCCAAAAAAAGTGTATGTATATCACACGTACACAACCACACTAGGCCCCAATTACTATTGTTTGTACCCCTAAAAGGCTAGGAGTAGGGGGAGTATGGAACAGGCAGCACCCTCAAACCTTCAGAAGTATGAGATGAACCCCAACAACTTGGAAAGGTGGATCTCTCTCACACGTACCAACACAGACTATCCCCCAATTTAACTGATCCCCAAAGGTTTTTGATTAAATAGCGGAATAGAAAATATGATCCAAAAAAAGTGTATGTATATCACACGTACACAACCACACTAGGCCCCAATTACTATTGTTTGTACCCCTAAAAGGCTAGATGAGGAGTAGGGGGAGTATGGAACAGGCAGCACCCTCAAACCTTCAGAAGTATGAGATGAACCCCAACAACTTGGAAAGGTGGATCTCTCTCACACGTACCAACACAGACTATCCCCCAATTTAACTGATCCCCAAAGGTTTTTGATTAAATAGCGGAATAGAAAATATGATCCAAAAAAAGTGTATGTATATCACACGTACACAACCACACTAGGCCCCAATTACTATTGTTTGTACCCCTAAAAGGCTAGATGAGGAGTAGGGGGGGTATGGAACAGGCAGCACCCTCAAACCTTCAGAAGTATGAGATGAACCCCAACAACTTGGAAAGGTGGATCTCTCTCACACGTACCAACACAGACTATCCCCCAATTTAACTGATCCCCAAAGGTTTTTGATTAAATAGCGGAATAGAAAATATGATCCAAAAAAAGTGTATGTATATCACACGTACACAACCACACTAGGCCCCAATTACTATTGTTTGTACCCCTAAAAGGCTAGGAGTAGGGGGAGTATGGAACAGGCAGCACCCTCAAACCTTCAGAAGTATGAGATGAACCCCAACAACTTGGAAAGGTGGATCTCTCTCACACGTACCAACACAGACTATCCCCCAATTTAACTGATCCCCAAAGGTTTTTGATTAAATAGCGGAATAGAAAATATGATCCAAAAAAAGTGTATGTATATCACACGTACACAACCACACTAGGCCCCAATTACTATTGTTTGTACCCCTAAAAGGCTAGATGAGGAGTAGGGGGAGTATGGAACAGGCAGCACCCTCAAACCTTCAGAAGTATGAGATGAACCCCAACAACTTGGAAAGGTGGATCTCTCTCACACGTACCAACACAGACTATCCCCCAATTTAACTGATCCCCAAAGGTTTTTGATTAAATAGCGGAATAGAAAATATGATCCAAAAAAAGTGTATGTATATCACACGTACACAACCACACTAGGCCCCAATTACTATTGTTTGTACCCCTAAAAGGCTAGATGAGGAGTAGGGGGGGTATGGAACAGGCAGCACCCTCAAACCTTCAGAAGTATGAGATGAACCCCAAAAACTTGGAAAGGTGGATCTCTCTCACACGTACCAACACAGACTATCCCCCAATTTAACTGATCCCCAAAGGTTTTTGATTAAATAGCGGAATAGAAAATATGATCCAAAAAAAGTGTATGTATATCACACGTACACAACCACACTAGGCCCCAATTACTATTGTTTGTACCCCTAAAAGGCTAGGAGTAGGGGGAGTATGGAACAGGCAGCACCCTCAAACCTTCAGAAGTATGAGATGAACCCCAACAACTTGGAAAGGTGGATCTCTCTCACACGTACCAACACAGACTATCCCCCAATTTAACTGATCCCCAAAGGTTTTTGATTAAATAGCGGAATAGAAAATATGATCCAAAAAAAGTGTATGTATATCACACGTACACAACCACACTAGGCCCCAATTACTATTGTTTGTACCCCTAAAAGGCTAGATGAGGAGTAGGGGGAGTATGGAACAGGCAGCACCCTCAAACCTTCAGAAGTATGAGATGAACCCCAACAACTTGGAAAGGTGGATCTCTCTCACACGTACCAACACAGACTATCCCCCAATTTAACTGATCCCCAAAGGTTTTTGATTAAATAGCGGAATAGAAAATATGATCCAAAAAAAGTGTATGTATATCACACGTACACAACCACACTAGGCCCCAATTACTATTGTTTGTACCCCTAAAAGGCTAGATGAGGAGTAGGGGGGGTATGGAACAGGCAGCACCCTCAAACCTTCAGAAGTATGAGATGAACCCCAACAACTTGGAAAGGTGGATCTCTCTCACACGTACCAACACAGACTATCCCCCAATTTAACTGATCCCCAAAGGTTTTTGATTAAATAGCGGAATAGAAAATATGATCCAAAAAAAGTGTATGTATATCACACGTACACAACCACACTAGGCCCCAATTACTATTGTTTGTACCCCTAAAAGGCTAGGAGTAGGGGGAGTATGGAACAGGCAGCACCCTCAAACCTTCAGAAGTATGAGATGAACCCCAACAACTTGGAAAGGTGGATCTCTCTCACACGTACCAACACAGACTATCCCCCAATTTAACTGATCCCCAAAGGTTTTTGATTAAATAGCGGAATAGAAAATATGATCCAAAAAAAGTGTATGTATATCACACGTACACAACCACACTAGGCCCCAATTACTATTGTTTGTACCCCTAAAAGGCTAGATGAGGAGTAGGGGGAGTATGGAACAGGCAGCACCCTCAAATCTTCAGAAGTATGAGATTGTGTTCACTGTACCCCACAAAGATTGAGTTCACTGCACCCCACAATGATTGTGTTCACTGCACCCCACAAAGATTGTGTTCACTGCACCTCACAAAGATTGTGTTCACTGTACCCCCCAAAGATTGTGTTCACTGCACCCCACAAAGATTCTGTTCACTGTACCCCACAAAGATTGTGTTCACTGCACCCTAAAAGGATGTTGTTCACTGCACCCCACAAAGATTGTGTTCACTGCACCCTAAAAGGATGTTGTTCACTGCACCCCAAAAAGATTGTGTTCACTGTACCCCCCAAAAGATTGTGTTCACTGCACCCCACAAAGATTGTGTTCACTGCACCCCAAAAAGATTGTGTTCACTGTACCCCCCAAAGATTGTGTTCACTGCACCCCAAAAAGATTGTGTTCACTGTACCCCCCAAAGATTGTGTTCACTGCACCCCACAAAGATTCTGTTCACTGTACCCCACAAAGATTGTGTTCACTGCACCCCAAAAAGATTGTGTTCACTGTACCCCCCCAAAGATTGTGTTCACTGCACCCCACAAAGATTCTGTTCACTGCACCCCACAAAGGATTTTGTTCACTGCACCCCAAAAAGATTGTGTTCACTGCACCCCAAAAAGGATTTTGATCACTGCACCCCAAAAAGGATGTTGTTCACTGCACCCCAAAAATGATTTTGTTCACTCCACCCCAAAAAGATTGTGTTCACTGCACCCCACAAAGATTGTGTTCACTGCACCCCAAAAAGATTGTGTTCACTGTACCCCCCAAAGATTGTGTTCACTGCACCCCACAAAGATTCTGTTCACTGTACCCCACAAAGATTGTGTTCACTGCACCCCAAAAAGATTGTGTTCACTGCACCCCAAAAAGGATGTTGTTCACTGCACCCCAAAAAGGATGTTGTTCACTCCACCCCAAAAAGATTGTGTTCACTGCACCCCAAAAATGATTTTGTTCACTGCACCCCAAAAAGGATTTTGTTCACTGCACCCCAAAAAGGATGTTGTTCACTCCACCCCAAAAAGATTGTGTTCACTGCACCCCAAAAAGATTGTGTTCACTGCACCCCACAAAGGATTTTGTTCACTGCACCCCAAAAAGATTGTGTTCACTGCACCCCAAAAAGGATGTTGTTCACTGCACCCCAAAAAGGATTTTGTTCACTGCACCCCAAAAAGATTGTGTTCACTGCACCCCACAAAGGATTTTGTTCACTGCACCCCACAAAGATTGTGTTCACTGCACACCAAAAAGGATTGTGTTCACTGCACCCCAAAAAGATTTTGTTCACTGCACCCCAAAAAGATTGTGTTCACTGCAGCCCAAAAAGATTGTGTTCACTGCAGCCCAAAAAGATTGTGTTCACTGCAGCCCAAAAAGATTGTGTTCACTGCAGCCCAAAAAGATTGTGTTCACTGCAGCTCACACACAGAAAAATGGATGTGGATCACTGACACCTGCCTATCTCCAATCCCACACCACACAGCAATATCGATTGTAGTTTGTAGAACACAGTTTCCCTAAAATTCAGCAGACTCTGTCCCTAACAGGATTGAGAAGAGATCGTAGATCAGGATTGAGTGCAGATTCACCCCACCCCCCACACAGCAATATCGATTGTAGTTTGTAGAAGACACTGACCCTATAATTCAGCAGACTCTATCCCTAAAATGCCTACAACTCGCCCTGCCTAAACACTCCGACCTGTCCCTCAATTCTATCCGGACACAAATGGTTTTTTCCTGCCTATCTTTCCCTAATCAGCAGCCAGCACATTGATGTGTGCTCTGTCCCTTAGCTAAGCAGCAGAATGACGCTGCTGCGGCGGCTGCCTCGAACTTATAAAGACTTGGTCACATGCTTCAGACGGCCAATCACAGCTACTAAGACATTTGCAGGCATGGCTGGGATGGCTTAAGGCACACCAGTTAAACGATTGTTGATTGGCTGTTGAAAGCCCGCCATGAAAAGAGCGCCAAAGCATGCAAAACCCGGAAATAAAACGACCGAACACGGATTTTTACCCGAACATACAGTAAAGTGTCCGTGTCCGTGTTCAGGTAAAAAAAATCCAATTATTCGGTACGAACACGAATAATACAGTCCGTGTTCGCTCAACACTACTTGCAATTATCTGCTAGGTTTGTTTTAACATGTAAGCCGACCGCTGGCTGTATAAAATGATACCAAGATGATCCCTAAATCTGCAGGCATCATCCTGGTATAACCACGCAAAGTCCAGCAATAGTGATGTCGCGAACATAAAATTCGCCGTTCGCGAACATCGGCGAATGTTCGCGAACCGGCGAACATTGCGAACCGCCATAGACTTTAATAGGCAGGCGAATTTTAAAACCCACAGGGACTCTTTCTGGCCACAATAGTAATGGAAAAGTTGTTTCAAGGGGACAAACACCTGGACTGTGGCATGCCGGAGGGGGATCCATGGCAAAACTCCCATGGAAAATTACGTAGTTGACGCAGAGTCGGGTTTTATTCCATAAAGAGCATAAATTACCTAACATTCCTAAATTGTTTGGAATAACGTGCTTTAAAACATCCAGTGTGTGTATACGATCAGGTATGATGTTGTATCGATCAGGTAGTGTAAGGGTTACGCCCGCTTCACAGTGACAGACCAAACTCCCCGTTTTAACGCACCGCAAACAACCGCAAACAGACCAGAACCGACCAAAATGGGACAGAAACTGGGCTTTAAGGGTTAGGGTTAGGTTTAGTGTTAGGGGCTAGGGTTAGGGTTACGGTGAGATACTTAGGGTTAGAGTTAGTAACCCTACCCCTACGCCTCTAACCCTAACAGTCTAACCCTAAGCACTAAAAATAACCCTAACCCTAGCCCTAACCCTAGCCCTAACCCTAGCCCTAACCCTAATTCTAATTTTTTTTCTGGTTCTGGACATGCTACAGAGCTGAAACTTCACAGGTACACTTTTTAGACCCCCAGACACTGAATTACACAAAAAAAGTTCTTAAAAATTGTAATTTTTTGATAGAGAGCCAATTATTGGGAAAAAAAATAAAAAAAAAAATAAAAAATTTCTTTGGATTTAGCGTCTGGGGGGGTCTAAAAAGTGTACCTGTGAAGTTTCAGCTCTGCAGCATGTCCAGAACAAGAAAAAAATACGAATTAGGGTTAGGGCTAGGGTTAGGCTTAGGGCTAGGGTTAGGGCTAGGGTTAGGGCTAGGGTTAGGTTTAGGGTTATTTTTATGGCTAGGCTTAGAGGGTTAGGGTTAAGGTTAGGGTTATGGTTAGAGGGTTAGGGTTAGGTTTAGTGTTAGGGGCTAGGGTTAGGGTTACGGTGAGATACTTAGGGCTAGAGTTAGTAGCCCTACCCCTTTAACTCTAACCCTCTAACCCTAAGCACTAAAAATAACCCTAACCTTAGCCCTGATCCTAACCCTAGCAGTAACCCTAGCCCTAATTCTATTTTTTTTCTGATTCTGGACATGCTACAGAGCTGAAACTTCACAGGTACACTTTTTAGACCCCCCAGACAATAAATCCAAAGAATTTTTTTTTTTTTAAGTTTTTTTTTTTTTAATTTTTCCAATAATTGGCTCTCTATCAAAAATGACAATTTTTAAGAACTTTTTTGTGATTTAGTGTATAGGGGGTCTAAAAAGTGTACCTGTGAATTTTCAGCTCTGTAGCATGTCCAGAACCAGAAAAAAAGATAATTTTTCAGTAGAGCAGGGATGGTGGGAACCCCTTTTACACCTATATGATCTTTTTTTCTGGTTCTGGACATGCTACAGAGCTGAAACTTCACAGGTACACTTTTTAGACCCCCCAGACAATAAATCCAAAGAAATTTTTTTTTTTTTTGTTTTTTTTTTTTTTTATTTTTCCAATAATTGGCTATCAAAAATGACAAATTTTAACAAGTTTTTTTGTGTGATTTAGTGTCTAGGGGGTCTAAAAGTGTACCTGTGAAGTTTCAGCTCTGTAGCATGTCCAGAACCAGAAAAAAGGATCATTTTTCAGTAGAGCAGGGATGGTGGGAACCCCTTTTACACCTATATGATCTTTTTTTTCTGGTTCTGGACATGCTACAGAGCTGAAACTTCACAGGTACGCTTTTTAGACCCCCCCAGACACTAATCCAAAAAAAGTCATGCCTGCCACCGTATATATCAGTGGTGGGTGGGCAGTGGCACTGCAGTGGGCACAGTACACTCTGTGGACCTGACAGTCACTGGCAGCCCAGGCAACTGCAATAATAAAAAATATTTTTTTTTTTTTTTCAATTTGCAACAAGATGCTGTGCCACCGTATATATATCAGTGGTGGGCAGTGCACTGCAGTGGGTACAGTACACTCTGTGGACCTGACACAGCACTCACTGCAATTATGACAGAGGAAAAGAAAAAATATTTTTTAAAATGCAAGGTACTGTGCCTGTGCCACCCGAAATGAGTGTGGTGTGCACACAGTACAGTCTGTGGTGGGTCTGTGGCCTCTCACACACAGCGGGCAGGTAACTGCAGTGCACAATATATATATATATATATATATATATATATATATATATATATATATAAATTACACAAATACCAGCCCTCAAAAGGGCTTTTTGGGGACAATAGATATATATATATATATATATATATATATATATATATATATATATCCAAAAAAAACCTCAAATACCAGCCCTAGGAAGGGCTTTTTGGGGTGCTGTCCTTACAGCAGGAGTGTACCAAGAACACTGGCTAACAAGACCGGGAACACTGACTAACTGTCCCTAGCTATAACAGCAGCAGCAGCACTTTCCCTGCTCTCAGTAACACAGAAATGATCTAAGATGGATGCTGCCCTTGCTTATTTATAGGAGGTGGGAGGGTGTGGGAGGGAGGTATGCTGATTGGCCTGGAATGTGTCTGCTGACTGTGAGATTCAGGGTCAAAGTTTGCCTCAATGATGATGTATAGGAGGCGGACCGAACATCGCATATGTTCGCCCGCAGCGGCGAACGCGAACATGCGAAGTTCGCTGGGAACTGTTCGCCGGCGAACAGTTCGGGACATCTCTATCCAGCAACCTAACCGATATCTCCGCAAGAAAATTGTGTAGTATACCCACCATTAACCGCCCAAACATCCAAACCCACTTCTTAATGGCGGGTATACATGACAAAATTCCATGTATACTTAATGGTATTTAAACTGCAGTTGTGAAATCACCTACCACAGCGCTGCCATCAGAGGTATCCATATATGCTGAGCGCAAACGCTGTTTGTGTCAGAATATATAAAATCAGTGTGGCAGCCGATGAGTGCCTGCAAGGCAAAGTGAACAGTAAGCATAAAACATTACATTGGTACCTAAAAAGTACCAATGAAAAACAGTAAAAGTAGGAAGAGTATAAGTAGAAGAGCAGAGTAAGAACAGAAAAATAACTCACACAACTATTTTTGGCTTTTTTATTTTGGTTTTTTTGTAATTTTTTTTTTTTTTTTGTATTTTTTTTTACATTTTTTTTTTCTTCAAGGTTAGGGTCTCTCAAAATGACGATAGCCATCGAACATCTTTTGAGACCCTGTGTAAGTGTGCCCTAAACTGTACCATGCTGTACCCTATGCTAATAATCCACTAGTGTGTGGTAGCGACGGAAACAGTCACCGTGGCAAAGACCATGTCGGTCAGGACAGTCGGCACAATAATTATGGGTGTCACGCCTAAATCCGCGCTTGCTGCAGACACGGGATCTTTTTTGGGGGTATCTTTGGGTAGGGGTACTCGGGAGGAATTCCAGAAAATGCCTCTTATGCAGCCGGCTCACTGCATCTGGTTCGGGAAGTTGGGCAGGAGCACCTGCTGGAAAGGGCTCTGATTATCTCTTCCTGGTAGTGTAGGAAGGATAATGTTCCAGCAGACGCTTTGTATAAGACAAAAGTGTTGTAAATAGCCAATTGAAATAAGTATACAGACACTTTTTTGTACCAGCGTCTGGCCTTATGGGCAATTAAGTACGGTCCCATCATCTGGTTGTTGAAGTCCACCCCTCCCATTTTACAGTTATAGTCGTGGACACAGAGGGGCTTCTCAACAACACCAGTGACCGTAGTAATTTGGACTGCCGTGTCTGGGTGAATGGAGGACAGAACAAAAACATTCCGTTTGTCCCTCCACTTCACTGCAAGCAATTCATTGCACCTCAAGCAGGCTCTCTCCCCCAGACTCAGTGGGGCATTAACCAGCCGTTGGGGGAAGCCCCAGCGATTAGATCGCACGGTGCCACAAGCGCCAATTTGTAATTGAAAGAGGTGTCTAAAAAGTGGCACGCTCGAATAAAAATTGTCCACGTACAAGTGGTCCCCCTGTCCGAATAAGGGTGACACCAGGTCCCAAAATATCTTGCCGCTGCTCCCTATGTAGTCTGGGGAGTTGGGGGGCTCCACAGTGCTATCTTTTTTCTTGTAGACAGGGAAACTAACTGTATAGCCTGTGGCCCTGTCACACAGCTTATACAGCTTGACCCCGTATCTAGCACGCTTGCTGGGAAGATACTGTCTGATAGCAAGGCAACCAGTAAACTTTATCAGGGACTCGTCAACACAGCCATCTTGTTGGGGGATAAACAAGGCTGCAAACCACTGATTGAAGTGGTCTAGGAGGAGCCGAATTTTGTGGAGCCAGTTATATTCAGTGTCTCCTTGAGGACGACAGAGTTAATTGTCGTTGAAATGCATGAATCAAAATATTTGTTTGTATCGAACCCTGGACAAAGCAGCAGAGAACACGCGCATTTGGTGAATTGGGTCAGTGAACCAATATGACCGCAACTCACTCTTTTTTGTAATGCCCATGTTGAAGGATAGGTCCAGAAAGGTCGTAAATTCGGAAACCGTTATAGGTTTCCAGCCGAATTCTCTGGCAAGGGAGAAATTTGGATTGGCGGTGATAAATTGGCTAGCATACAAATTACTTTGATCCACAATAGATCTGTTAAGATCTTCAGTGAAAAACAGTTCAAAATTAAGGAGGATTAAAACTATCTGTTTCCACTTGAATTCCAGGTTGGGCAGTGACTGGGGGAAGTACGGGCGCTGTAGTATCAGTGGGCTGCCAATTAGGATATGCCAGCGCTTCAGGGAGGGCACTATGGGCCTGTCTTCGAATACGCGGTGGCTGCGGCCCACTACTCGTGCTAGCCACTACACCAGCTTCTACTGCACTTACGGGACTCGCCACGTCACCAAGTCTTACTGCAGATCTGGTATGTCTAGGTCCAGGGTGTATTAGGCCGCTCATGCTTGCCAGATCACCAGAAGTGTGAGCGGCACTGGCACTCTGCTTGCAACTCAGCAACTCTAGAATGGGGTCGGGTACGCCTGACCTTAACACGGACCCATCTGTCAGCGAGCCACTTTTCTCTGGTCGCTACAAAAAAAACTGCTAGTGCTAGCAGAGATCAGGCCTGACTCTGCTAACGCAGCGGTTTTATGTGATTTGTGTTTTTTGGAAGTGACAGTAATCTATTGATTACTGCACTTGCCTGGGTAGAGTGGGTTGGGCGGAGGAGCTAAACGCAGGTGCTGGCAGGAATCAGTGCTGATCGTGCAAACACCACGTTTTGGGAACATTAAACTATGGGGATGCTAGTATAGTTCTGATCAGATATTGATTTGTTCAAACACTATACTAGTTGTAAGAATATTTAATAATAATATCTCGCGCTCGTACTTAATTATGTCAGAATGTTTATACTGCTCTGAACAGTGTCTATTTATGGTTAATAAGCAAAGATCTATGAGGAAGGAGAGTCTCCGACTATTTCCACAAATCAATATGTAATGAATTCTTTTTAATCGATTAATTTCTTTTTAAAAGCATATACCAATCTCAGTGAGTACAGTCTACAGTAAGGAATATATATAAAATATTTATTCTCAAGACATGTAATCACAATATATGATCAAACTTAAAATGACACAAAAAGATAACTTCTACAGAAAATACAAACTTCAAACAATCAATGCAATGTGATGTTTAGCTCAATAATGAAAGTGAAAGTAAAACAAAGTGAAAGTGAAACGAAAGCAAGATTACCATTTCTCCAGTTATAGCATGAACCATAGTTAAGTGTTGTCAGGATCCGGACTGGCGGCAGGTGAGGACACAAGGGGTGGATCCTCTGTGTCAGTGAGGGAATGGCGTGGACCGTACCAGAGGACCGGTTCTAAGTTGCTACTGGTTTTCACCAGAGCCCGCCGCAAAGCAGGATGGTCTTGCTGCGGTGGTAGCAACCAGGTCGTGTCCTCCGGTAGCGGCTCAACCTCACTGACCGCTGAGACAGGCGTGGTACAGTAGGACAAGGCAAATGCAAGGTCAGACGTAGCAGAAGGTCAGGGCAGGCGGCAATGGTTCGTAGTCAGGGGCAATGGCAAAAGGTCAGATACACAGGCAGGGCAATACACAAAACGCTTTCTCAGGGCACTAAGGCAACAAGATCCGGCAAGGACAGGAAGGGGAAGTGGGTTTTTATACAATTTGCACTGATTGGACCAGGCACCAATTAGTGGTGCACTGGCCCTTTAAATCTTAGTGCAGCGGCGCGCGCGCCCTAGGGAGCGGGGCCGCGCGCGCCGAGAGGAGGACAGGACGGGACCCGGCAGGTAAGTGACTTGGGATGCAGTCCGCGGACGGGAACGTCCCGCCGTGCGGACCGCATCCCTGCCACATGCAGGGGGACAGCGCTCACGGTCGGGGACGATGACCTGAGCGCTGCTGCCCGCAGAACGCAACGAGCGCTCCGGGGAAGCCGCAGGACCCAGAGCGCTTGGCGTTACAGTACCCCCCCCCCTTTGGTCTCCCCCTCTTTTTGGAGCCCAGGAACCTGTGGATGAGCTCCTTGTCGAGGATATTGGATTCGGGCTCCCATGACCTCTCTTCGGGACCACAATTCTCCCAGTCAACAAGAAATTTTTTTTTACCTCTGACGACCTTGGAGGCGAGGAGCTCTTTCACCGATAAGACGTCAGAGGACCCAGAGACAGGAGCAGGAACGGTGACCTTGGGGGAAAATCGGTTAAGAATGAGGGGTTTGAGAAGGGATACATGAAAGGAGTTAGGAATACGGAGAGAGGGAGGAAGATGGAGTTTGTAAGAAACAGCGTTAATTTGGCTTTTGATTCTAAAAGGCCCGAGGTAACGCGGACCCAGCTTGTAGCTAGGGACCCGAAACCGGATGTATTTGGCAGAGAGCCACACTCTGTCACCAGGGGCAAATACAGGAGGAGTTCTTTTTTTATCTGCATGTCTCTTCATGCGAGAAGAGGCCAGGATGAGCGACTTTTGAGTTTCTTTCCAGATGGAGAAGTCCAGGGTCAACTCATCAACGGCAGGAAGTCCAGAAGAAGTGGGAATGGGGAGGGGGGGCAGCGGGTGACGGCCGTACACCACAAAAAATGGAGATTTGGTGGATGACTCAGAGTCTCTGAAGTTGTATGAGAATTCGGCCCAGGGCAACAGGTCGACCCAATCGTCCTGACGGGAGGAGACGAAGTGTCGCAGATAGTCACCAAGGATCTGGTTAACCCTCTCCACTTGCCCATTGGACTGAGGGTGGTAGGCGGAAGAAAAATTCAATTTGATCTTTAATTGGGTGCAGAGTGGTCTCCAAAATTTTGAGATGAAATGAACGCCTCTATAAGAGACGATATGTGTTGGAAGACCATGGAGACGGAATATGTGCAAAAAGAATTGCTTCGCCAACTGTGGCGCAGAGGGGAGACCAGGAAGCGGGACAAAATGTGCCATCTTGGAAAATCTGTCAATGACCACCCATATGACTGTGTTGCCATGGGATACGGGAAGGTCAGTGACGAAGCCCATCGCTATGTGGGACCAAGGCTGTTCGGGCACTGGCAGAGGGAGGAGAAGACCTGCAGGCCTCTGGCGAGGAGTTTTGTCACGTGCGCAGACAGTACAGACCCGAACGAACTCAGTCGCATCTTCCTCAAAGGAAGGCCACCAATAGTGTCTGGCAATTAACTGAATAGTCTTTTTAATTCCAGCGTGACCCGCTAGGTGGGAGGAGTGGCCCCATTTGAGAGTCCGGAGGCGAAGACGTGGAGGAACATATGTTTTTCCTGAAGGAACTGGTACCAGTGAAGCAGGAGCAGCTGAAATCAGACACTCAGGAGGTATGATGTGTTGAGGAACGGTTTCAGCTTCGGAGGCATCGGTGGAGCATAATAGGGCATCCACCCTAATGTCAGCAGGACGAAAGTGGATCTGGAAATTGAATTGGGCAAAGAACAATGACCACCTGGCCTGGCGAGGATTAAGGCGCTGGGCAGACTGAAGGTATGACAGATTTTTGTGGTCAGTGTAGATGGTGATAGGATGAAGGGATCCTTCCAGGAGATGTCTCCATTCCTCTAGTGCCAACTTAATGGCTAGTAGTTCACGGTCTCCAATAGCATAGTTCCTTTCTGGAGGAGAAAAAGTTTTAGAGAAGAAGCCGCAGATGACGTTTTTTCCTTTAGCGGACTTTTGAAGAAGGACCGCTCCGGCTCCAACTGAGGAGGCATCTACCTCCAGGAAGAACGGTTTCAGAGGATCGGGCCTAGTCAAGACTGGAGCGGAGGCGGAGGCGGTCTTAAGGCGAGTAAAGGCTTCTTCAGCTTGGGGAGGCCAGGATCTCGGATTCGCTTCTTTCTTGGATAGTGCCACAATAGGCGCCACGATAGTGGAGAAGTGGGGGATGAACTGGCGGTAGTAATTGGCAAATCCGAGGAAGCGCTGGATAGAGCGAAGTCCCGAGGGGCGTGGCCAATCCAAAACCGCGCAGAGCTTGTCGGGGTCCATTTGAAGACCTTGTCCAGAAACTAGGTATCCCAGAAACGGAAGACAGCTACGTTCAAAGAGGCACTTTTCAATTTTGGCGTAGAGATGGTTAACACGGAGACGCTGGAGCACTTGACAGACATGGAGACGGTGTTCCTCCAGAGTGGAGGAGAAGATTAGTATGTCGTCAAGATAGACCACTACGCAGGTATACAACAGGTCCCGGAATATCTCATTGACAAAGTCTTGAAAGACTGCAGGGGCCTTGCAAAGACCAAAAGGCATGACACGGTATTCGAAGTGGCCATCTCTGGTGTTGAAAGCAGTTTTCCACTCATCTCCTTCACGGATTCTGATGAGGTTATAAGCGCCCCTGAGGTCAAGCTTGGTAAAGATCTTTGCTCCGCGCAGACGGTCAAAGAGCTCCGAGATGAGAGGCAGAGGGTAGCGATTCTTTACAGTGATTTTGTTGAGACCGCGGTAATCAATACAAGGGCGTAGTGACTAGGGTTGAGCGAACACCTAGATGTCCGTGTTCGACGGGTTCGGCCGAACTTTAAAAAAAAGTCCGGGTCCGTGTCCCGGACTTTTACCGAACTTTTCCCGGACACCGAACCCCATTGAAGTCAATGGGGACCCGAACTTTAAGGCACTAAAATGGCTCTAAAACACCAAAGGAAAGGGCTAGAGTGCTGCAAATGGCAGCAAAACGTAATTAAGAGCATGGCAAGTGCTCTGCAAACAAATGTGGATAGGGAAATAACTTAAAACAACAAAAAAAAACAGAAAAATAAAACAATGTTCTTCTTCATCTCTGAAGGACGAGGCCCATATGGAGTAGGAGGGAGGTTGAGGTGGTGGTGGATGTGGCGGTGACTAGACATATGCCGGTTTTCGGTAATTCGATATATCGCGGTATTGCATAGCCACGGTATTGTTATTGTGGCATTTTTAAAATACCGAGTTTCTCTGTCAAGTCTGCCTGACTTGTGAATTGATACATTTCAGTGAGCTGGATGACTCATTCACTCACTCAGCTAACACCTTTCAGCATTAAGTCTCCTAACTATAAACAAAAATGATTACATTTGTATCTTTTCCTTCCCTCTGCCAGGGAGAAAGGAAGTTTAACCTCTTAAAGACTGGATCTTTTTCTGACACTTGCTGCTTGCAAGTTAAAATCAGTTTTTTTTTTGCTAGAAAAGTACTTAGAACCCCCAAACATTTTATATATTTTTTTAGCAGAGACCCTACAGAATAAAATGGCGATTGTTGTAATATTTTATGTCACACTGTATTTGCGCAGCAGTCTTTCAAACGCAATGATTAGACTTTAATGAATAAAAAAAAAAAAAAAAAACGTAACAGTAAAGTTATCCCAATTTTTCTTTTTTTTGTTACACAGAGAATCGTGAGAGAATCGTGATCTTTATTCCAAGCTAAAAAATCGTGATTCTCATTTTGGCCAGAATCGTGCAGCTCTAATAAATATATATATACACACACACACGCCTAGCAGCCCACATTACATTATTATATAGCCATCAAGCAGTGTCTGGCCTACCTGGTGATGACTGGTCCTGGCGCTCTGATCCGATGGCCTGGTCTTTAAAGGGGCAAATCCTTGCGATCCAGAAGTGGTTAAACCTGCAGGAGGACCGGTGTTTTTATCTATTAATGACTTTACTATTGCTTTAGGCCTGGTTCACATGTATGCGGGTTGGTGGTTCACATGTATGCGGGTTGGCGGTTCACATGTATGCGGGTTGGCGGCCCACATTTGCACAGGCATAGCAGCCCATTGATTTGAACGGGCTGCTATGCCCTCATTTTCCGCAGAAAAAAGGTGCATGCAGCATTTTTTTTAAATTCAGTGGCCTTGAAATCCATCCTGCTTTTGCACCATGCGACTAACCTGCAGTTCCTGCTCTGGCAAGCTTTCTGCATTTTTTGTATACGTGGGCACGGCATTTAAAAATAAACAGTTTGCGTGTGCAGCAACGGCAGGTAAGTCGCATGGTGCAAAAGAAGGATGGATTTCATGGCCACTGCATTTTTTTAAATTCTGCATGCACCTTTTTTCAGCTGAAAACGCAGGCATAGCAGCTCAAGCCCATTCACATCAATGGGCTGCTATGCCTGTGCAAATGTGGGCCCCCAACCCGCATACATGTGAACCAGGCCTAAAGCAATAGTAAAGTCATTAATAGATAAAAACACCGGTCCTCCTGCAGGTTTAACCAATTAATGACTTTACTATTGCTTTAGGCCTGGTTCACATGTATGCGGGTTGGGGGCCCACATTTGCACAGGCATAGCAGCCCATTGATGTGAATGGGCTTGAGCTGCTATGCCTGCGTTTTCAGCTGAAAAAAGGTGCATGCAGAATTTAAAAAAATGCAGTGGCCATGAAATCCATCCTTTTTTTGCACCATGCGACTTACCTGCCGTTGCTGCACACGCAAACTGTTTATTTTTAAATGCCGTGCCCACGTATACAAAAAATGCAGAAAGCTTGCCAGAGCAGGAACTGCAGGTTAGTCGCATGGTGCAAAAGCAGGATGGATTTCAAGGCCACTGAATTTTAAAAAAATGCTGCATGCACCTTTTTTCTGCGGAAAATGAGGGCATAGCAGCCCATTCAAATCAATGGGCTGCTATGCCTGTGCAAATGTGAACCACCAACCCGCATACATGTGAACCAGGCCTAAAGCAATAGTAAAGTAATTTATAAACAACACCTCCTTCAGGTTTAACCACTTCTTGACCACAAGGATTTGCCCTCTTAATGACCAGGCCATCGGATCGGAGCCGAGCGCCAGAACCAGTTATCACCAGTTAGGCCAGACACTGCTTGATGACCTATTTTAGGCCTGGTTCACAGAGTCTGTACTGACTGACTATATAATAATGTGCATAAGTGAACCAAAGCCCCTAAATTCAGCAATGAAATTGAAGTGAGGTGGAAATTTAATAATTTAAATTTAATAATAGAATACCGTGATAATACCGTATACCGTGGCAAAACCTTAATCAATTAATCGCAGCATGAAAATCTGATACCGTCACAAGCCTAGCGGTGACATAGGCGTGCGCACAGGGTGTGCTGGGTGTGCCTGGGCACACCCTAATCACCTAGGGCACATAGCATTGCCAGTGAGGAGATGGGAAAGATCTCCCTGGGACCTGCTCTGCTCTATTTCTCCTTGCCTACAGGTACATGGCCCCGATACATTACTCTCCCTGCTGGCAAACACATGCATGTGTATTTCAACTTTGGGGTGCACACCTTAATGCAATAGGCTGCGCACACCTATGGGCGGTGTAGGTGGAAGCGGCGGTGGAGGAGGACCAGGGCCGGATTAACAGCATCATGGGCTTGGTGCTGAGGATTTTGAAGGGCCTTAAGGGCCGTGCCTTGCCATGCACCCAGAGGAGGAAGGGTGCAGCCATGCATGCCTAATTCAACATGGGATGCTGTCTCTGAAGCCCATAAACACATCCATGCATCGCCAACTGTCCCTCCTTGTCCGGCCTTCACGCTGTGTGGGGAGGTTCTGAGGGTGCTGCCTGGGGAAGCGAGCATAGAAGCCAGACTTCTGTGTTTACAAGTGACAGAAGAGCGGTAACAGTGAATATGGCCAACCCGGGGCCTATATAAAAGGTAGGGGCCTGGAGCTGCAGCTCCAATAGCCCCTACATTAATCTGGCCCTGAGGAGGAGGACGAGGTAGCCAACACTGCTTCTTTTCAAAAATTTTAAATGAGGGTACACCCCAAAAGAGTGAGAAAGAGCAAAAATGGAACAATGGGTGGGTAAGGTCGGTATCCATTGCTATTCTGCATAAGGTACGGAAAAGTCCCGTGGGATCCATGCCTGGTTCATTTTAATGAACGTGAGCTTGTCCACATTGTCTCTGGACAGGCGGCTGCGCTTGTCTGTTATAACGCCCCCAGCCGTGCTAAATACCCGTTCAGATAATACACTGGCTGCAGGGCACGCCAGCACCTCCAAGGCGTAAAGGGCAAGCTCAAGCCATGTGCCCAATTTGGAGACCCAGAAGTTGAAGGGGGCAGACCCGTCATTCACTACATGTAGGCGTGTGCACACATACTGCTCCACCATGTTGGTAAAATGCTGCCTCCTGCTAAGACGTTCCATCTGAGCTGCTGGTGCTGCTGTTTGTTGTGGCGTGCTGACAAAGCTTTTCCACATTTCGGCCATGCTAACCCTGCCTTCTGAGGTGCTGGCGGTGCCCTGGTTGCGTTGGCGACCTCCTCCTCCTCCTCCTCTGCCTTGTGCTTCCACTGTGGCCCCGCTGTCAGATGGGAATGCCAGCAGCATGGCGTCTACCAGCGTGCGCTTGTACTCGCGCATCTTGCGATCGCGCTCCAGTGAGTGAATTAAGGACGGTACGTTGTCCTTGTAACGGGGATCCAGCAGCGTGGCCACCCAGTAATCAGCACAAGTTAGAATGTGGGCAACTCGGCGGTCGTTGTGGAGACACTGCAGCATGTAATCGCTCATGTGTGCCAGGCTGCCCAGAGGCAACGAAAGGCTGTCCTCTGTGGGAGGTGTATCGTCCGTGTCCTCTGTATCCCCCCAGCCACGCACCAGTGATGGCCATGAGCTGGCCTGGGTGCCACCCTGCTGTGAACATGGTTCCATCTCCTCCTCCAGCTCCTCCTCCTCCTCATCCTCCTCATCCTCCAGAACTGTGCCCCTGCTGGACAATTGCGTCCCTGGCGTTTGCGTGTGCAGGAACCCACCCTCGGAGCCCCTTGCGAATGACTGCCCTGAAAGCCTTGGAAATGTTACCTCTTCATCCTCCTCCTCCTCCTCATCCTGTGCCACATCCTCTTCCATCATCGCCCGAATTGTTTTTTCAAGGAGGCATGGAAGTGGGATAGTTAAGCTGAGAACGGCGTCATTGCCACTGGCCATGTTGGTGGAGTACTCAAAACAGCGCAACAAGGCACACAGGTCTCGCATGGAGGCCCAGTTAAATTAAATAGCGGAATAGAAAATATGATCCAAAAAAAGTGTATGTATATCACACGTACACAACCACACTGGGCCCCAATTACTATTGTTTGTACCCCTAAAAGGCTAGATGAGGAGTAGGGGGAGTATGGAACAGGCAGCACCCTCAAACCTTCAGAAGTATGAGATGAACCCCAACAACTTGGAAAGGTGGATCTCTCTCACACGTACCGACACAGACTATCCCGCAATTCAATTGATCCTCAAAGGTTTTTATTGAATAGCGGAATAGGAAATATGATCAAAAAAAGTGTATGTATCTCGCACGTACACAACCACACTAGGCCCCAATTACTATTGTTTGTACCCCTAAAAGGCTAGATGAGGAGTAGGGGGGGTATGGAACAGGCAGCACCCTCAAACCTTCAGAAGTATGAGATGAACCCCAACAACTTGGAAAGGTGGATCTCTCTCACACGTACCGACACAGACTATCCCCCAATTTAACTGATCCCCAAAGGTTTTTGATTAAATAGCGGAATAGAAAATATGATCCAAAAAAAGTGTATGTATATCACACGTACACAACCACACTAGGCCCCAATTACTATTGTTTGTACCCCTAAAAGGCTAGATGAGGAGTAGGGGGGGTATGGAACAGGCAGCACCCTCAAACCTTCAGAAGTATGAGATGAACCCCAACAACTTGGAAAGGTGGATCTCTCTCACACGTACCGACACAGACTATCCCCCAATTTAACTGATCCCCAAAGGTTTTTGATTAAATAGCGGAATAGAAAATATGATCCCAAAAAAGTGTATGTATATCACACGTACACAACCACACTGGGCCCCAATTACTATTGTTTGTACCCCTAAAAGGCTAGATGAGGAGTAGGGGGAGTATGGAACAGGCAGCACCCTCAAACCTTCAGAAGTATGAGATGAACCCCAACAACTTGGAAAGGTGGATCTCTCTCACACGTACCAACACAGACTATCCCCCAATTTAACTGATCCCCAAAGGTTTTTGATTAAATAGCGGAATAGAAAATATGATCCAAAAAAAGTGTATGTATATCACACGTACACAACCACACTAGGCCCCAATTACTATTGTTTGTACCCCTAAAAGGCTAGATGAGGAGTAGGGGGAGTATGGAACAGGCAGCACCCTCAAACCTTCAGAAGTATGAGATGAACCCCAACAACTTGGAAAGGTGGATCTCTCTCACACGTACCGACACAGACTATCCCGCAATTCAATTGATCCTCAAAGGTTTTTATTGAATAGCGGAATAGGAAATATGATCAAAAAAAGTGTATGTATCTCGCACGTACACAACCACACTAGGCCCCAATTACTATTGTTTGTACCCCTAAAAGGCTAGATGAGGAGTAGGGGGGGTATGGAACAGGCAGCACCCTCAAACCTTCAGAAGTATGAGATGAACCCCAACAACTTGGAAAGGTGGATCTCTCTCACACGTACCAACACAGACTATCCCCCAATTTAACTGATCCCCAAAGGTTTTTGATTAAATAGCGGAATAGAAAATATGATCCAAAAAAAGTGTATGTATATCACACGTACACAACCACACTAGGCCCCAATTACTATTGTTTGTACCCCTAAAAGGCTAGATGAGGAGTAGGGGGAGTATGGAACAGGCAGCACCCTCAAACCTTCAGAAGTATGAGATGAACCCCAACAACTTGGAAAGGTGGATCTCTCTCACACGTACCGACACAGACTATCCCCCAATTTAACTGATCCCCAAAGGTTTTTGATTAAATAGCGGAATAGAAAATATGATCCAAAAAAAGTGTATGTATATCACACGTACACAACCACACTAGGCCCCAATTACTATTGTTTGTACCCCTAAAAGGCTAGATGAGGAGTAGGGGGGGTATGGAACAGGCAGCACCCTCAAACCTTCAGAAGTATGAGATGAACCCCAACAACTTGGAAAGGTGGATCTCTCTCACACGTACCAACACAGACTATCCCCCAATTTAACTGATCCCCAAAGGTTTTTGATTAAATAGCGGAATAGAAAATATGATCCCAAAAAAGTGTATGTATATCACACGTACACAACCACACTAGGCCCCAATTACTATTGTTTGTACCCCTAAAAGGCTAGGAGTAGGGGGAGTATGGAACAGGCAGCACCCTCAAACCTTCAGAAGTATGAGATTAACCCCAACAACTTGGAAAGGTGGATCTCTCTCACACGTACCAACACAGACTATCCCCCAATTTAACTGATCCCCAAAGGTTTTTGATTAAATAGCGGAATAGAAAATATGATCCCAAAAAAGTGTATGTATATCACACGTACACAACCACACTAGGCCCCAATTACTATTGTTTGTACCCCTAAAAGGCTAGGAGTAGGGGGAGTATGGAACAGGCAGCACCCTCAAACCTTCAGAAGTATGAGATGAACCCCAACAACTTGGAAAGGTGGATCCCTCTCACACGTACCAACACAGACTATCCCCCAATTTAACTGATCCCCAGAGGTTTTTGATTAAATAGCGGAATAGAAAATATGATCCCAAAAAAGTGTATGTATATCACACGTACACAACCACACTAGGCCCCAATTACTATTGTTTGTACCCCTAAAAGGCTAGGAGTAGGGGGAGTATGGAACAGGCAGCACCCTCAAACCTTCAGAAGTATGAGATGAACCTCAACAACTTGGAAAGGTGGATCTCTCTCACACGTACCAACACAGACTATCCCCCAATTTAACTGATCCCCAGAGGTTTTTGATTAAATAGCGGAATAGAAAATATGATCCCAAAAAAGTGTATGTATATCACACGTACACAACCACACTAGGCCCCAATTACTATTGTTTGTACCCCTAAAAGGCTAGGAGTAGGGGGAGTATGGAACAGGCAGCACCCTCAAACCTTCAGAAGTATGAGATGAACCTCAACAACTTGGAAAGGTGGATCTCTCTCACACGTACCAACACAGACTATCCCCCAATTTAACTGATCCCCAAAGGTTTTTGATTAAATAGCGGAATAGAAAATATGATCCCAAAAAAGTGTATGTATATCACACGTACACAACCACACTAGGCCCCAATTACTATTGTTTGTACCCCTAAAAGGCTAGGAGTAGGGGGAGTATGGAACAGGCAGCACCCTCAAACCTTCAGAAGTATGAGATGAACCCCAACAACTTGGAAAGGTGGATCTCTCTCACACGTACCAACACAGACTATCCCCCAATTTAACTGATCCCCAGAGGTTTTTGATTAAATAGCGGAATAGAAAATATGATCCCAAAAAAGTGTATGTATATCACACGTACACAACCACACTAGGCCCCAATTACTATTGTTTGTACCCCTAAAAGGCTAGGAGTAGGGGGAGTATGGAACAGGCAGCACCCTCAAACCTTCAGAAGTATGAGATGAACCTCAACAACTTGGAAAGGTGGATCTCTCTCACACGTACCAACACAGACTATCCCCCAATTTAACTGATCCCCAGAGGTTTTTGATTAAATAGCGGAATAGAAAATATGATCCCAAAAAAGTGTATGTATATCACACGTACACAACCACACTAGGCCCCAATTACTATTGTTTGTACCCCTAAAAGGCTAGGAGTAGGGGGAGTATGGAACAGGCAGCACCCTCAAACCTTCAGAAGTATGAGATGAACCTCAACAACTTGGAAAGGTGGATCTCTCTCACACGTACCAACACAGACTATCCCCCAATTTAACTGATCCCCAGAGGTTTTTGATTAAATAGCGGAATAGAAAATATGATCCCAAAAAAGTGTATGTATATCACACGTACACAACCACACTAGGCCCCAATTACTATTGTTTGTACCCCTAAAAGGCTAGGAGTAGGGGGAGTATGGAACAGGCAGCACCCTCAAACCTTCAGAAGTATGAGATGAACCTCAACAACTTGGAAAGGTGGATCTCTCTCACACGTACCAACACAGACTATCCCCCAATTTAACTGATCCCCAAAGGTTTTTGATTAAATAGCGGAATAGAAAATATGATCCCAAAAAAGTGTATGTATATCACACGTACACAACCACACTAGGCCCCAATTACTATTGTTTGTACCCCTAAAAGGCTAGGAGTAGGGGGAGTATGGAACAGGCAGCACCCTCAAACCTTCAGAAGTATGAGATGAACCCCAACAACTTGGAAAGGTGGATCTCTCTCACACGTACCAACACAGACTATCCCCCAATTTAACTGATCCCCAGAGGTTTTTGATTAAATAGCGGAATAGAAAATATGATCCCAAAAAAGTGTATGTATATCACACGTACACAACCACACTAGGCCCCAATTACTATTGTTTGTACCCCTAAAAGGCTAGGAGTAGGGGGAGTATGGAACAGGCAGCACCCTCAAACCTTCAGAAGTATGAGATGAACCTCAACAACTTGGAAAGGTGGATCTCTCTCACACGTACCAACACAGACTATCCCCCAATTTAACTGATCCCCAAAGGTTTTTGATTAAATAGCGGAATAGAAAATATGATCCCAAAAAAGTGTATGTATATCACACGTACACAACCACACTAGGCCCCAATTACTATTGTTTGTACCCCTAAAAGGCTAGGAGTAGGGGGAGTATGGAACAGGCAGCACCCTCAAACCTTCAGAAGTATGAGATGAACCCCAACAACTTGGAAAGGTGGATCTCTCTCACACGTACCAACACAGACTATCCCCCAATTTAACTGATCCCCAAAGGTTTTTGATTAAATAGCGGAATAGAAAATATGATCCCAAAAAAGTGTATGTATATCACACGTACACAACCACACTAGGCCCCAATTACTATTGTTTGTACCCCTAAAAGGCTAGATGAGGAGTAGGGGGAGTATGGAACAGGCAGCACCCTCAAACCTTCAGTATGAGATTGTGTTCACTGTACCCCACAAAGATTGAGTTCACTGCACCCCACAATGATTGTGTTCACTGCACCCCACAAAGATTGTGTTCACTGCACCTCACAAAGATTGTGTTCACTGTACCCCCCAAAGATTGTGTTCACTGCACCCCACAAAGATTCTGTTCACTGTACCCCACAAAGATTGTGTTCACTGCACCCCAAAAAGATTGTGTTCACTGCACCCCAAAAAGGATGTTGTTCACTGCACCCCAAAAAGGATGTTGTTCACTCCACCCCAAAAAGATTGTGTTCACTGCACCCCACAAAGATTGTGTTCACTGCACCCCAAAAAGATTGTGTTCACTGCACCCCAAAAATGATTTTGTTCACTGCACCCCAAAAAGGATTTTGTTCACTGCACCCCAAAAAGGATGTTGTTCACTCCACCCCAAAAAGATTGTGTTCACTGCACCCCAAAAAGATTGTGTTCACTGCACCCCACAAAGGATTTTGTTCACTGCACCCCAAAAAGATTGTGTTCACTGCACCCCAAAAAGGATGTTGTTCACTGCACCCCAAAAAGGATTTTGTTCACTGCACCCCAAAAAGATTGTGTTCACTGCACCCCACAAAGGATTTTGTTCACTGCACCCCACAAAGATTGTGTTCACTGCACACCAAAAAGGATTGTGTTCACTGCACCCCAAAAAGATTTTGTTCACTGCACCCCAAAAAGATTGTGTTCACTGCAGCCCAAAAAGATTGTGTTCACTGCAGCCCAAAAAGATTGTGTTCACTGCAGCCCAAAAAGATTGTGTTCACTGCAGCCCAAAAAGATTGTGTTCACTGCAGCCCAAAAAGATTGTGTTCACTGCAGCTCACACACAGAAAAATGGATGTGGATCACTGACACCTGCCTATCTCCAATCCCACACCACACAGCAATATCGATTGTAGTTTGTAGAACACAGTTTCCCTAAAATTCAGCAGACTCTGTCCCTAACAGGATTGAGAAGAGATCGTAGATCAGGATTGAGTGCAGACCCCACCCCCCACACAGCAATATCGATTGTAGTTTGTAGAAGACACTGACCCTATATAATTCAGCAGACTCTATCCCTAAAATGCCTACAACTCGCCCTGCCTAAACACTCCAACCTGTCCCTCAATTCTATCCGGACACAAATGGTTTTTTCCTGCCTATCTTTCCCTAATCAGCAGCCAGCACGTTGATGTGTGCTCTGTCCCTGAATCTAAGCAGCATAATGACGCCGCTGCGGCTGCCTCGAACTTATAAAGACTTGGTCACATGCTTCAGACGGCCAATCACAGCTACTGAGACATTTGCAGGCATGGCTGGGATGGCTTAAGGCACACCAGTTAAACGATTGTTGATTGGCTGTTGAAAGCCCGCCATGAAAAGAGCGCCAAAGCATGCAAAACCCGGAAATAAAACGACCGAACACGGATTTTTACCCGAACATACAGTAAAGTGTCCGTGTCCGTGTTCGGGTACAAAAAATCCAATTATTCGGTACGAACACGAATAATACAGTCCGTGTTCGCTCAACACTAGTAGTGACCCATCCTTCTTGGCAACAAAGAAGAATCCTGCTCCGGCAGGAGAAGAAGACTTCCTGATGAAACCTTTCTTGAGATTCTCCTGAACGTACTCCGACATGGCCTTGGTTTCAGGAGCGGAGAGAGGGTAAATCCTGCCACGGGGTGGTGAGGTACCAGGAAGCAAGTCAATGGGGCAGTCGTAGGGTCTATGTGGTGGTAAGACCTCTGCCTGTTTTTTGCAAAAGACGTCAGCAAAGTCTTGATAGGCCTTAGGAAGGCCGAGCAATGGAGAAGAGATGGAGACTTGGCTAGTAGGTACCAACTTGAGGCAACGAGTGTGGCATGTAGGGCCCCATGATTTAATGTCCCCAGAGGTCCAGTCGAGGGTAGGAGAGTGGCGCTGGAGCCAGGGCAAGCCAAGAAGGATGTCAGAAGTGCAGTTAGGCAGAACAAAAAATTCAATTGTCTCCTGGTGGAGAACCCCTATGGTCATGAGTACGGGTTCTGTGCGGTAACGCACGGTGCAGTTCAGATTCTCTCCGTTAACTGTGGAAATAAAGAAGGGCTTGACGAGACGGGTAACAGGGATGCTAAAGCGGTTGATGAAGGAGGCTTTAATGAAGTTTCCTGCAGAACCAGAGTCCAAGAAGGCCTCCGCAGGGAAGGAGACTTTAGCGGCTGGAGAAATCCGTACTGGAACAATCAGGCGTGGAGAGAAAGAATTTACACCCAGTGACGCCTCTCCCACGTTCACTAGGTGCGAGCGTTTCCCTGACGCTGAGGACGAAGAGGACAGTCCTTTAAGAAGTGTTCAGAGCTCGCACAGTATAAACATAAGTTCTCGTTCCTCCGGCGAGTCCTCTCTTGCTGGGTCAGGCGAGACCGATCCACTTGCATGGCCTCCTCGGCGGAAGGCACAGTTACAGGCTGCTGGAAGAGAGGAGCCAGGCGTGGGTATCGCCTGATGCGAACAAGATCTTTCTCCTGACGGAGCTCCTGACGTCTTTCAATGTAGCGTATATCTATGCGAGTAGCCAACTGGATGAGTTCAGTCAGGGAGGCAGGTATGTCTCGTGCGGCCAGACAATCCTTGATATGGCTGGATAAACCACTTTTAAAGGTCGCGCAGAGAGCCTCATTGTTCCAGGCCACTTGGGAGGCCAGAGTGCAAAACTGTATAGCATATTCGCCCACCGTAGAGTCTCCTTGGACGAGGTTTAGCAAGGCTGTTTCCGCGGACGAGGCACGGGCAGGTTCCTCGAAGACACTGCGGACTTCAGAAAAAAAGGACAGGACGGAGGCAGTGGCAGGATCGTTGCGGTCCCAGAGCAGCGTGGCCCAGGCCAAGGCCTTCCCAGATAGTAAACTGACCACGAACGCCACCTTAGACCGTTCTGTGGGAAACTGGTCTGACAACATCTCCAGGTGCAGGGAACATTGGGACAAGAATCCCCGGCACATCTTAGAGTCCCCATCAAACTTGTCCGGGAGAGACAAGCGGACTCTAGCGGTAGCAGCGGCAGCTCGGAGAGGAGGAGATGCTGGAGCTGGCTGTGGAGGCAGAAGCTGTTGAATCATGGCGGTCAACTGCGACAGCTAATAAAAGTGTGTTCAAAAATGCTGAATGTATAGAGTGATGATAGAATAGATAAATGTGTACAAAATAAATCCAATCAAAGATGCAATGCTGAGTGACTGTTCAAGTAAACCAAACTCATGTGCGACTCTATACGATCAAATAAATTCAACTCATAAAAGTGTATAACATGAGTGACAGTGACAAAAATAAAGGCAACTACATATAGCAATATTAAGCTAAAAAAGTGCTTCAATAGTCCATAAAGTGCGTATATTAATTTAACAAACATTCATGATAGCAGTCCCAAATGAAGTAAATAAAGTGCAGTGTGCCAAAACAAATCTTTCTATATATGGTGATCTTTCCAATCAACTCAAAAAAGTGAAAGGTGCTCTTCAAACACAGCAGGGTGAGTGTATCACGGTGAGCATACAATCCAGACACTGAGTGCAGTGGCCGCTCACCTCCACAACACTCAGATTGAGCGTTAGATATAACAATCCTGGCAACCCTTTTCAACTTGTTCGCTAACAACCCAGCGTGCTCCAGCAGCAATGGATACAATAATGGAGATATCGCAGCATAGGAAGCTCAGAACTGCCTTAATTCCTGTGTTGGTAACTTAAAAAGAGAGGCTCTCATGGTGCAGAAACGTAGGGTAGTATTTATTAACAGACAATAGTAGTGCAGGCTACTCACATTACAGTCGATAAAACAAAGCAGGTAGTGTCACAAACCGCCGATGCGGTGCAATCCGAAGCTTCCGGTCACGGCCGAAGACCGGAAGTGACGTCGGTACGGCTTACCCTATACATTCAGCATTTTTGAACACACTTTTATTGACACATTTATTAATTTGACCACCATTCAATATTCTTTTAAGGCACGTCTTTTCTACATACATTTATATTAGATCTAGTGGTCCCCCTGTTAAAAAGTTGAGCGCTGATCTTTATATTTTTTAATTACGTTGTTATTAGTGGTGACACTATCAGAATCAGCTGCTGGCTTGGAGGAGTTCCACATCTATTTTTTAGATTGGGAAGATCCATTTGATCGCTTACCTCAAAATCGCGCATAAGTTTATTATTTCTGTTTTCAACTGCGACAGCTGTTGTCCTTGTTGGGCAATCTGCTGGGATTGCTGGGCAACCACGGTAGTGAGGTCAGCGAGACTAGGCAGCGGCACCTCAGCGGGATCCATGGCCGGATCTACTGTCAGGATCCGGACTGGCGGCAGGTGAGGACACAAGGGGTGGATCCTCTGTGTCAGTGAGGGAATGGCGTGGACCGTACCAGAGGACCGGTTCTAAGTTGCTACTGGTTTTCACCAGAGCCCGCCGCAAAGCGGGATGGCCTTGCTGCGGCGGTAGCAACCAGGTCGTGTCCTCCGGTAGCGGCTCAACCTCACTGACAGCTGAGACAGGCGTGGTACAGTAGGACAAGGCAAATGCAAGGTCAGACGTAGCAGAAGGTCAGGGCAGGCGGCAATGGTTCGTAGTCAGGGGCAACGGCAAAAGGTCAGATACACAGGCAGGGCAATACACAAAACGCTTTCTCAGGGCACTAAGGCAACAAGATCCAGCAAGGACAGGAAGGGGAAGTGGGTTTTTATACAATTTGCACGGATTGGACCAGGCACCAATTAGTGGTGCACTGGCCCTTTAAATCTTAGTGCAGCGGCGCGCGCGCGCCCTAGGGAGCGGGGCCGCGCGCGCCGAGAGGACGACAGGACGGAACCCGGCAGGTAAGTGACTTGGGATGCGGTCCACGGACGGGAACGTCCCGCCGCGCGGACCGCATCCCAAGTCACTTACCTGCCGGGTCCACATGCAGGGGGACAGCGCTCACGGTCGGGGACGATGACGCTCCGGGGAAGCTGCGGGACCCGGAGCGCTTAGCGTTACATGTGTTCTATATAAACAAACCACAATTGTCTGTGAATCACACGGCCGAAGGTCATTCCACTGCAGATGGAGTGAGAATAAGCCATGCAAAACGGAAGACGAAATTCGCAATAATGCGCTAAATCTGATATTAATAAAAATGTATAAAAACAAAAATCAGCTTTTTAGAGAAAAATCTACTATGGTTTATACGGCTGGGATTGTAATCTTATTACCCTTAAATATGCAATATAAAACATATAAGGAAGGAATAAACAATATTGAATAAAATCAAATAACATAGCAAGGCATATTTACCACACTTAAGATGGCCGCTAGCTTCAAATGGTCGTTACCAGAGTCCTAAGATGGATGCCAGTGAGGGAGGAGTTTCGTTTGGCGTCCCTCAAAGTTTCAGATGAATGATGTAGCAAGATGGAGTATGTCTGGATGAGTCTATAGATGGACGTGGTAGCGTGTGTGATGTAAGTGTAAGGTGTGTTGTCAGTAGTGTAATGTAATGTGTGTCCTATCTCTCATCTGGGTTGTTCTTTTATATGGTATGAACAAAGGGCTATAAAAATTACCATAAGTTAAACCCAGAGGGATGAAACATTATCCCCATTGGTCGGGATATTCTATACCTTAACTGGTGAGGTCAGAGACACACCTCTTCTGATAATTAACCCAATGTATGTATAATAAAATTAAAGGATGATTTCTCTATATGTAAGAGTAATCCTAAAACACAACATAAAACTTTGTCCATACTCCCAGTACATACATAAATGTCCATCTGTATCTCCATCATTCACCTTGGCAAGTAATGCCATTTCAATAATAATTATTTTTAATACAATATAATATTTCTATATGAGAAATATCTAAAATATCCCAAAACTGCATTTGGTATTTCGTCTATAGAGGGCAGTATCGTACCGTTCATTAGATTTTGTAGTTATAATAATTCGAATATATTGTTATCTGATGACCTTTGACCTGTTGGCTAGTGAAAAGCCATTACTTATTTGACCATGCTATAGGCTGTCAGACATCTCGTCTGGTTTGTAGAATTTACAACACCTTGAACACTCAATCACAAACTTCAGCTGAAATGTGGTAATTAGTGACGAGATACACATGTCTTTACACTTATTAGAAAAATAATCCTATGTAAGATTACTACTGTAAGAATATAAACCCAAAATGTGATATAACATTCCTAAATATATATGTATATGCCTTACATAATATAATGACATAATTAGTGCTAATATCTTCACACACATAATGATGTCTCTTTTAAAACTTATATAGTTCATCTTTAAATGTCTGCTAGAGTATACTGGGGTATTGTCCATTGTTAAATACTTATAGACAGACTGGCACTACCCCCTTAACATCTGGTATAGCGTCAGGCTGACCGAGTCTTATCTGATAGAGATGTCAATGTATCACCTTATTTATGACCACATAGATACGAAGACCTCTGTTGAAATTATAAGACCCTATTGTAAGCTTGTAAGAGACATTTTGAAAATGAACATATGAACTCTTTTTCACCTTAAAAACAAGATGGACGCTGCACCATTCAGAATCTTATATGCATAATATGAAATATACATGGCTTTTTAGATCCATTTTTTTTTATTATTATTTTAACCACCCCCCAATAATCCAGACATAGTAATGGAGGTGTATGTATGTATGTGTGTGTTTGTTAGTGTAATTGACTCTGACGCTAAATAACGGTGGTCTGGTGGGACCCTGACGCTGAATTGCTATGGATGTTAAACTGAGTGCAAGTGCCAGGAGAAACATTTCCATCACTTCAAGTACAGGGAGAAAGGAATGATTTAAAACGCTCTTCATTTCTTTTCATCTGGTAAGAGGCTGCCTGTTTACTTGGTGAAGGGATTATTGATTCACCCCGAGTTTTTGAGGTGTCATCAGAGGTTTCTTGGAAACGATTATCATTTATATGCCCTTTTTATCTTTAACTCTGGTAAGAAGCACATTTAAGAGGTGGTGGGAAACGGTCACATCTTGCCGAAATCAGTTCATCACCAGTTTATTTTCGTCACAATTTCTACACTACAATTCTCTTTGGAAAGAGATTTGATTTTGTTCAGCACTTGTTTTGGACATTAAGATTTGTTCTATAATTTTTTGTTCAGCACTTGTATGAACACCTACCACTTTTTGTTCAGCATTTGTATTCACTTGGTGGATAATACATTTATTGCTTTGTTTATATATAAATGTTTTATTATTGTTTATGTAAACATCCGATCACATTGTAGTGCACCAAATTAATTTTCCCAACATTCATTTCCACACATTGGATCTTTGGTAGCAGCACATCACAATTATCAGTGCACTTTTTTTCATTTCCAGTGATCAGTAGCTACCTATATACTGCATTTAGTGCACAGTGTGATAGGGAGTGAAGGGGTTAACTGGGGGTGATCAATGGGTTAAAACTTTATTTAGGTGCTCTAAACCTATTTGGGCCTAGCGCAAGCGCGTTTTAGGGTCACAAGTGACACTAAATACAGTGATCAGTAAAAGATCTGTATACCACTGTATATAGTGTTCACTGTGAGGGGTTTGGGGGGTGATCAAGGGGTTAAATGTGTACCTGTGTGTGTTAGTGTCAGTGTAGTGTTTCTGGAACTCACGTTTAGCTGTCTCCTTCTCCTGGAACCGAAAGGGCTCCAGGAGGGAAGATTACATCACTTACCCAGCCTGTGTTTATATTACACAGGCAGGGGACATGATGCCATTGGGCAGGACCGATCACCAGATCCAGACCAAAAATCATTGGTCTGCATCTGATGACTGATTGGTTCTGAGCCCAATCACTCCAGGATCGGCTCGCAGTGAATGCGTGCGACATAGGTCTACGTCGCCAGACCTAGCTGAGCCGCTCTGCTGCAGTAGCAGCAACGTGAGTGGATGGCAAGTAGTTAACCACTTCAATACAGTGCACTTTCACCCCTTTCCTGCCCAGGCCAATTTTCAGCTTTCAGCGCTGTCACAATTTGAATGACAGTTGCGCAGTCATGCTAAACCGTACCCATATGAAATTTTTAGAATTGTTTTTACACAAATAGAGCTTTCTTTTGGTTGTTAACCACTTAAGCCCCGGAGGATTTGGCTGCTAAACGACCAGAGGGTATTTTGCGATTCGGCACTGCGTGACTTTAACGGACAATTGCGCGGTCGTGCGACGCTGTACCTAAACGAATTTGGCGTCCTTTTTTTCCCACAAACAGAGCTTTCTTTTGGCGGTATTTGATCACCTGTGCGATTTTTTGATCACGCGCTATAAACAAAAAAAGAGCGTAAATTTTGCAAAAATAGCAATATTTTTCCCTTTTTCCCCCCCAAAAAAATGTAAAAATCAAAATTTTTTAATATTTTCGGCCAATTTGTTTTATGCTACCTATGTTTGGTAAAAAAAATCACAAAAAGCGTATTTTGATTGGTTTGCGCAAAAGTTATTGCGTTTACTAACAAAGGGAAAGATTTTTGTCATTTTTGTTGTTTTTTTTTTTTAACGCGTAATGGCGGCGATCTGCGATTTTTTTTGCGGTACTGCGACATTGCGGCGGACTGATCGTACCCTTGACTGACATTTTTGACACTTTTGGGGTTACCAGTGACATTTCTACAGTAATCAGTGCTATATATATGCACTGTTACTGTAAAAATACACTGGTAGTGAAGGGGTTAACTTTATTTGAGAGGGAGGGGCTGTGTGTGTCCCTAGGGGTGTGATTCTAACTGTGATTGGCTGTGGCTTCAACTGTATGCAGAGTGATCAATGGATCTACATAGTAGATCCATGTGATCATCTCTCATACAGAGAGGAGAATGACAGGCAGCTTGTTTACACAAGCTGCCTGACTTTCTCCCTCTCCCCCGCCGATCGCAGAGTGGCCGGCGGCGATCGGGTCCGCCGGTCACACGCGCGGGGGGGTCCGTGACCATGCGGAGCGGGAGCGCGCCTCCGGCGGCGCGCGCTCGCTCCCTAAACCCTCACAGGCGAGCGACGTAGACCTACGTCACTTTGCCTGTGAGGGGCTGACCGCCGCCGTAGATAGTCGTGCGGCGGTCGGCAAGTGGTTAATCACCGCTGGGTTTTTTATTTCTTATTAAAAAAAAAAAAAGAAAAAAAGAACATTTTGAAAAAAAAAAAACGTTTTTCTTATTTTCTGTCAGTAAATTTTGAAAATAAGTAATTTTTCTCCTTCACTGATGTGCGCAGATGAGGCGGCACTGATGAGGAGGTACTAATATGCCACACTGATGGGTGGCACTGATGGGCAGCACAGATGAGCAGGCACTGATTGTGGGCACTCTTTTCACTTTTCTGTAATCAGGGAACTGATGATCAGTGCCCTGATTACCTGTCCAAGCCTCCTCTTTGAGGAGGAGCCACTGATTGGCTCTCCTCGCCACACACTCTGACAGAGTGAGGCGAGGAGAGCCAAAAAACAATTTACATGTGACCGGCTGTGATTGGATACAGCCGATCACATGGGTAAAGAGCCAAGTCATTGGCTGTTTACCAAGATCGGGGTCGCGTCGTGTCCTAGCAACATGGCGCGGCCACGATCGCCGCACTGAGCGCACCCGCGGGTACGCTGGAGAGCTCGTTCTGGGGCGCTGTCATATGACGTTGTCCCAGAACAAGAGCCACACCGCTCCACCATCATTTGACGGTGGGCGGGTGGAAAGTGGTTAAGGACCTGGCAGATAGAAAGGCTGGGTCTGTGGCCCGCAATATACTCCCTGGCGGGGTCTGTGCTCAGACCAGTGTTTACTATTGCCCTTGTGTCACAAACTGACTGAATGGGCTAAGTTACTACGCCGTGACCTGGAGTGGGTAAAACTTCCCTCTGCCTTTGCGAAGCTGACGGACCAGTTGGTTCAGGGACTGCATTTTGTATACGATGCCTCACTGGATGCGGCTCAAATATTTGCCCGACTGTCGGTTTCAGCAGTGGTCCTCCGGCGTATACTTTGGCTAATATACTGGTCTGCAGATCAGACCTCTAAGGCAGCTTTGACTGATCTTCCCTTTCAGGATGACCGCCTGTTTGGGGCTACCCTTGATGACATTATCAAAGGTCTTACAGGGGGTAAGAGTACTTTTCTCCCACAGGCTAACAAGGGTAAAGATGTAGACAGGGTCCAACCTTTTCAGCACACAGTTTTTTCATCCCTCGGGGGCGAGTGATAAAGTATCAAAGTCCTTCAAGGGCTCCTCGGGTGGCTCCAAGCGACACTGGTCTGGAAAGCAGAAGTCGGGTTCCTCTAGACCGGCGGATAAGACCCCTTTGGCCTGAAGGTGCGCCCTTACCCGTATCTGGGGTGGGGTGTCTTTGCCAGTTTCCGGACCTGTGGCTATGCCGGCTACAAGACAAGTGGATCCATGAGGTCATACAGTCCGGCTACAAGATCGAGTTTCGGTCTTTCCTTCTGGTAAGGTTTTTCCCTTCCACTGTGCAACTATCCCCAGATCGCTTAAAGGCTCTCTTTGGGGCGGTTTAGGACCTGTTACAACAAGGAGTAATAGTTCGAGTTCCGTTTTCAGGGCTGTTTATGGTCCCCAGGAAGGAGGGCAAGGTGCGTCCAATTCTGGATCTAAAAGCACTGAATTGCTTCGTGCGAGTTCAAAAATCGAAGATGGAATCTGTTTGCATTGGAAAAACTTCAAAAGCACCAGACTGTGATTCAGCTATTGCTGACCAGCAAATGGTCGTCCCTTCAGACTTGTATGAGAGTTCTGGGACTGATGGCGTCATCCTTCAAGGCAGTACCTTTTGCTCAATTCCACACGAGAATACTCCAAAAGGAAATCCTTCTCAAATGGAACAAAGATCCAAATTCCCTGGACAACCAGATCCAGCTGAGCCAGGTGACCAGGGGGTCCCTGATAATGGTGGCTTTGGTCCCCGGCGCTCACTCTAGGAAAATCATTCCTTCCTATATATTGGACAGTGATTACCACGGATGCCAGTCTGTCCGGGTGGGGAGGTGCTCTATCAAGCTTTCTGCTCAAGGGGTCTGGTCTCTGGAGGAATCCAGGTTACCGATCAATATTCTGGAGCCAAGAGCCTCTGATCAGGCTTTGCATAGTCCACTGGACAGTCAGTGCGCATTCATTGAATTGGACAATGCCACGGCTGTGCCTTATGTCAATCACCAAGGGGGCACCAGGAGTGCCCTAGCAGCCTTAGAGGGGGCGAGCATCCTTCGTTGGGTGGGACATTTTGTTTCAGCTCTTTCCCCCATTCACATTCCAGGAGTGGAAAATTGGCAGGGGAATTATCTCAGTCGGCAGGCCTTGACTCCAGGGGAATGGTCTCTCCATCCGGAGGGGTTCCAGCAGCTGTGCATTCGTTGGGGCACTCCAGATGAAGATCTGTTGGCATCTCGGATCAACAGGAAAGTGCAGAGGTTTGTAGCCCGATCTCGGGACCCGCTGGCAGATGCCACAGACGCGCTGGTGGCTCTGTGGGGTCAGTATCAGCTGATGTATACCTTTCTCCCTCTCAAGTTGCTGCCAAGACTTCTTCACAGAATCGAGGCGGAAGGGATTCCGGTGATCCTTGTGGCTCCGGACTGGCCTCGCCGAGCTTAGTACGCCGACTTGGTCAGGCTAGTCACAGACGTTTCTTGGAGACTTCCTCTCAGGGAGGATCTACTGTCTCAAGGGCCGATCTTCCATTCTGCTTTACTGTGGCTGACTTTGATAGCTTGGTTGTTGAAAGCCAGGTGCTGAAGGACAGGGGATTGTCTGCTTTAGTGATTCCCACTCTGCTTAAAGCAAGGAAAGCGACTTCTAGAAGGATCTATCATCATACATGGAAGTCGTATATTGCGTGGTGTGAGTCTATTGGGATTCCTCCTTGCTCTTACTCGGTGGCTCCGATCTTGGCCTTCCTTCAATGGGGAGCTGATTAAAAATTGGCCTTGAGTACTATCTAGGGTCAGATTTCAGCCTTGGCTATTTTCTTCTAGAGGCCATTAACCACCCATTCCCTGGTGCGTAACTTTGTCCAGGGGGTGCGACACTTAGCACCTCCGGTGCGACCGCCATTGCCACCTTGGGATCTTAATTTGGTGCTGTCGGTGCTCCAGAAACCACCTTTTGAAAATATTCCAGAGATTCCCCTGCTTACTTTATCCCAGAAGGTGGCCTTTTTGGTGGCTATTACTTCTGCGCACAGGGTGTCAGAACTGGCAGGGTTGTCCTGTTGTTCATCCCTGTGAACCAACAGATTGGGAGAAGTGGTGCTTCGTCCGGATCCATCCTTTCTTCAGAAGGTGGTTTCCAGTTTCCACTTAAATGAGGACATTGTGTTGCCCTCATGTCCTAAACCTAACCATCCTAAGGAATTTGCACTGCATAATTTGGATGTGGTTCGGGCAATCAGGGTGTACTTGGCGTCTACTGAGTCTTTTCAAAAGTCAGATTCGCTCTTTGTTCTCACGGATGGACCAAAGAAAGGGCTGCCTGCATCTGCTGCGACTATTTCCAGATGGATCAGACAGACTGTTGTGCAGGCTTATTCAATTAAGGATCAGGTTCCACCTTTCCCTGTTATGGTGCATTCTACTCGGGCGCTTAGTGATTCCTGGGCTTTTCTCCATCAGGCATCTATGCTTCAGGTTTGCAAGGCGGCTACCTGGTCGTCTGTTCACACCTTCACAAAATGTTATAAAGTGGATGTGCTGACATCTGCAAGATGCCTCCTTTGGCCGTAAAGTTTTGCAGGCTGCCGTTTTTAAGGGTGTTTTAGTCTCCCTTAATGTTTAATGCTTTTTAGGTGGGTCTCATCTTGTTGTTCTGATGAGCTCTATGTTGCCTTGGGGAATTATTTTCTGCTGTTCCCACCCCTCATGTTTTATGGCACTGCTTTGGGAAGTCCCTACTGTTATGAAGAACAGAGACTGCGTCCATCAATGAACGATAGAGAAAATTGGATTTTTGTTTTACCGTAAAATCCTTTTCTCTGAAGTTCATTGACGGATGCAGTACCCACCCCTCTATTTGAGTTGGGTTGGTATTGTTTTCTCTGACACTGCTTTGTTACAAAACTGACATCCTATAGCAGGGAGAGAGGGTATACCCCCTGGGACTGCCCATAGACGTAGCCAGTACTTTTTTTCTGCCTAGTGTCCTACTCCTGTAGGGGCAGTATAACCCTACTGTTATGAAGAACAGAGACTGCGTTCGTCAATGAACGATAGAGAAAATTGGAGTTTTGTCTTACAGTAAAATAGTTTTCTCTGAAGTTAATTGGCGGACGCATAGTAGGGTTATACTGCCCCCTACTGTTATGAAAAACAGAGACTGCGTTCGTCAAATTCAGAGAAAAGGATTTTACGGTAAGACAAAAAACGAATTTTTTCAACGTCTTTCGGTTCATATTTCTATTTTTTTCAGCCACTTTTTTTTATACTTTACATTTTTTTCAGCCACTAGCATTTAATAATTGATTTTTTTTTAACACTAGTGTTTGTTAATTTATATTATTTTAGCCACTAGTGTTTCATTTTTTTCAGTCACTAGACTTTGGTAATTTACATTTTCCAGCCATCTGTGTTTTAATGTATTCTTTTAGCCACTGGTGTTTTGTCTTTTTCATTTTTCAGCCACTAGTTTTTGGTAATTTCCATGTTTTCAAACACTAGTGTTTCATAATTTACATATTTCTAGCCACTAGTGAACAAAATTTTTTAACTTTTTTAAGCCACTTGTGGCTGAAAAAAGAAATAACATATGCAACACTATTTTTTAGTTTGTCCAGCCATCAGTGTTTTCATATATGTATATACATATTTTTTTTTCTCGTCAGCCACTAGTGTATGGTAATTTACATTTTTCAACCACTATTAAAAACTAAAATTACTAAAAATAAAAATAACCTCTAGTGTTTGGAAATGTACATTTTCTTTATCCGCTATTGCTTCATTTTTTTTTTTTTTTTTTTTATGCCACTACGGTTTGGTAATTTACATTTTTTTTAGCCATCAGTGTTTCATATATTTTTTTCAGCCACTAGTGTTGATAGATGCCATTTTTTCAGCCACTTTTTTTTTTTTTTAATACAACTACTGTTTGGAAAATTACTTTTAGCCACTAGTGTTTCATTTTTTCCAGCTGCTAGTGTTTGGTAATTTTATTTTTTTCCAGCCACTTGTGTTTGGAAATTTAAATTTTTAGCCACTAAGAATTCTTTTTTTTTTCAGCTGAAACTGTTTGGTAATTTCCTTTTTTCAGCCACTAGTTTTTGGTCATTTTCATTTTTCCAAACACTAGTGTTTCATATTTTACATATTTTTAGCCACCAGTGTAAAGAAATTTAACTTTTTAAGCCACTTGTGTTTCAAATGTTATTTCTTTTTTTCAGCCACTAGTTTTTAGTTTTTTTCAGCCATAAGTGCCATATATTATTTTTTTTACATTTTTTCAACTAGTATTAGGTATTTGAAAAAATAAAACATAAATAACCTCAAGTGTCAACTAGTGTCCCATTTTTTTCCCACTAGTATTTGGTCATTTCAATTTTTTTCAGCCATCAGGGTTTCATTTATTTTTTCAGCCTCTAGTGTTTGGTAATTCTCAATTTTTCAACAACTTTCGGTTCATATTTCTATTTTTTCAGCCACTAGTGTTTGGTCAAACATTTTTCAACCTCTATAGGTTTTTTTTATTTAACACTAGTGTTTGTTAATTTACATTGTTTTAGCCACTGTTTCATATTTAAATTTCTTTTTTCAGCCACTAGTCTTTGGTAATTTACATTTTCCAGCCATCTGTGTTTAAATTTATTTTTTTTAGCCACTGGTGTTTGGTATTTTTCATTTTTTAGCCACTAGTTTTTGGTAATTTCCATTTTCTCAAACACTAGTGTTTCAAATTTTACATACTCTTAGCAACTAGTATAATGAAATTCAACATTTTCAAGCCACTTGTGTTTCAAATGTTATTTCTTTTTTCAGCCACTATATAATTTTTTTTGTGAGTCACTAGTGTATGGTAATTTACATTTTTTTCAACCAGTATTGGTTCTTATTTGAATAAAAATAACCTCTAGTGTCTACTAGTGGCTCATTTTTTTTCCCACTAGTATAATTTTTTTTTGTGAGTCACTAGTGTATGGTAATTTACATTTTTTTCAACCAGTATTGGTTCTTATTTGAATAAAAATAACCTCTAGTGTCTACTAGTGGCTCATTTTTTTCCCACTAGTATTTGGTCATTTCATTTCTTTCAGCCATCAGGGTTTCATTTTTTTTTCTGCCACTAGTGTTTGGTAATTCACAATTTTTTTAACAACTTTCGGTTCATATTTCTACTTTTGTCAGCCACTATTTTTTTATACTATACATTTTTTTCAGCCACTAGCATTTTATTTTTTAGCCACAAGTGTTTGGTCATAAACATTTTTTAACCTCTATGTTTTTTTTCCTTTTTTTTAACACTAATGTTTGTTAATTTACATTCTTTTAGCCACAAGTGTTTCATATTTAATTTCTTTTTTCAGCCACTAGTCTTTGCTAATTTACATTTTCCAGCCATCTGTGTTTTAATTTTTTTTTTTTTTTAGCCAGTGGTGTTTGGTAATTTCCATTTTTTCAAACACTAGTTTTTTAGCCATCAGGGTTTAATATATTTTTTTTTCAGCCACTAGTGTTTGGTAATTCACAATTATTCAATGACTTTTGGTTCATATTTCTGTTTTTTTTTTCAGGCACTATTTTTTACACTTTACATTTTTTTCAGACACTAGCATTTTATAATTGATTTATTTTCAGCCACTAGTGTATGGTAATTTACATTTTTTTAGCCATCAACTTTTCTTAAGCCACTTTTGTTTCAAAAGTAATTACTTTTTTCAGCCTCTAGCTTTTCCAGCCTTCAGTGTTATATATATATATATATATATATATATCATATAATCATTTTTTTTGTGAGCCACTAGTATATGGTGATTTACATTTTATTCAATCAGTATTGGTTCTTATTTGAAAAAAAAAAAAAAAAAAAGACCCTTTAGTGTCTACTAGTGCCTCATTTTTTTCCACTAGTATTTGGTCATTTCAATTTTTTCAGCCATCAGGGTTTCACTTTTTTTTCAGCCACTAGTGTTTGGTAAGTCACAATTTTTCAACGACTATCGGTTTATATTTCTATTTTTTTCAGCCACTATTTTTTTTATACTTTACATTTTTTTCAGCCACTAGCATTTTATTTTTCAGCCACTAGTGTTTGGTCAAACATTTTTCAACCTCTATAGGTTTTTTTTTTTTTTTTAACACTAGTGTTTGTTAAATTTATATTCTTTTAGCCACTAGTGTTTCATATTTAATTTCTTTTTTCAGCCACTAGTCTTTGGTAATTTGCATTTTGCAGCCATCTGTGTTTTATTTTATTTTTTTTTTTTTTACCCACTGGTGTTTGGTATTTTTTAGCCACTAGTTTTTAGTAATTTTCTTTTTTTTCAAACACTAGTGTTTCATATTTTACATACTCTTAGCCACTAGTATAATGAAATTTAACATTTTCAAGCCACTTGTGTTTCAAATGTTATTTCTCTTTCCAGCATTCAGTGTTTTATATATATGTATATATATATATATATTGTGAGCCACTAGTGTATGGTAATTTACATTTTTTTCAACCAGTATTGGTTCTTATTTGAATAAAAATAACCTCTAGTGTCTACTTAGCACCTCATTTTTTCCACTAGTATTTGGTCATTTCATTTTTTTCAGCCATCAGGGTTTAATTTTTTTTTTTACAGCTACTAGTGATTGGTAATTCACAATTTTTCAACGACTTTTGGTTCATATTTCTTTTTTTTCAGCCACTATTTTTTTATACTGTACATTTTTTTCAGCCACTAACATTTTATAATTGATTTATTTCCAGCCACTAGTGTTTGGTTATAAACATTTTTCAACCTCTATAGGTTTTTTTCTTTTAACACTAGTGTTTGTTAATTTATATTCTTTTAGCCACTAGCATTTCATATTTAATTTCTTTTTCCAGCCACTAGTCTTTGGTAATTTACATTTTCCAGCCATCTGTTTTATTTATTTATTTATTTTTAGCCACTGGTGTTTGGTATTTTTCATTTTCCAGCCACTAGTATAATGAAATGTAACATTTTCAAGCCACTTGTGTTTCAAATGTTAATTATTTTTTTCAGCCTCTAGTTTTTAAGTTTTTCCAGCCATCAGTGTTATATATATATATTATTTTTTTTTAGATACACTATTGTATGGTAATTTACATTTTTTTACAACCTGTATTGTTTCTTATTTGAAAAAAATAAAAAAAAAAATAACCTCTAGTTTTTGGAAAGTTGGATTTTTTTTATCTGCTAGTGTTCTCATTTTCTTTGCCACAAATTTTCTGGTCATTTAAATTTTCCAGCCATCGTTGTTTTATATATTTTTTTCAGCCACTAGTTTTTCGTTTTTCCAGCCATCAGGGTTTTATATATCTGTATATTTTTTTGTGAGCCATCTGTGTTTTATTTATTTATTTATTTTTTAGCCACTGGTGTTTGGTATTTTTCATTTTTCAGCCACTAGTATAATGAAATTTAACATTTTCAAGCCACTTGTGTTTCAAATGTTTTTTTTTTTTCAGCCTCTAGTTTTTCCAGCCATCAGTGTATTATGTATATATTTTTTTGTAAGCCACTATTGTATGGTCATTTACATGTTTTTCAACCAGTATTGGTTCTTATTTGAATAAAAATAACCTCTAGTGTCTACTTAGCACCTCATTTTTTTTTTCCACTAGTATTTGGTCATTTCAATTTTTTTAGCCTTTAGAGTTTCATTTTTTTTTCAGCCACTATTACTGTTTGGTAATTCACAATTTTTCAATGACTTTTGGTTCATACTTCTATTTTTTAATACTTTACATCTTTTTTCAGCCGCTAACATTTTATAATTGATTTATTTTCAGCCACTAGTGTTTGGTCATAAACATTTTTCAACCTCAATAGGTTTTTTTTTAACACTAGCGTTTCATATTTAATTAGTTTTTTTGGCCACTAGTGTATGGTAATTTACATTTCTTCAACCACTATTGGTTCTGATTTGAAAAAAAAAAAAAAATAACCCCTAGTTTTTGGAAAGTTACATTTTTTTTTATCCGCTAGTATTCACATTTTCTTTGCCACTAATTTTCTGGTCATTTCAATTTTTCAGCCATCATTGTTTTATATATTTTTTTTCAGCCACTAGTGTTTGATAGTTTACATTTTTTTCAGCCATTACTGTTCTCTTTTTTTCAAGACAACTACTGTTTGGAAATGTACATTTTTTTAGCCACTAGTGTTTCATTTTTTTTTCAGCTACTAGTGTATGGTAATTTACATTTTTTCAGCCATCAACTTTTCTTAAGCCACTTGTGTTTCAAATGTTATTACTTTTTTTCAGCCTTTAGTTTTTAATTTTTCCAGCCATCAGTGTTTTATATATATATATATATGTATATTTTTTTGTGAGCCACTAGTGTTTGGTAATTCTCATTTTTTTTGTGTCTACTAGTGCCTCATTTTTTTCCACTAGTATTTGGGCAGTTCAATTTCTTCATCCCTCAGGTCAAACATTTTTCAACCTCTATAGGTTTTTTTTTTAACACTAGTGTTTGTTCATTTAAATTCTTTTAGCCACTAGCGTTTCATATTAAAATTTATTTTTTTCGGCCACTAGTGTATGGCAATTTACATTTTTTCAACCACTATTGGTTCTGATTTGAAAAAAAAAATAAATAAAAAAAATAACCCCTAGTTTTTGGAAAGTTACATTTTTTTCTTTTTATCCGCTAGTGTTCTCATTTTAATTTATATTTTTTTGCCACTAGTGTTTGGTCATTTCAATTTTTCAGCCATCATTGTTTTATATATATTTTTCAGCCACTAGTGTTTGATAGATTACATTTTTTTCAGCCATTACTGTTTTTTATCTCTTTTTTTTTTAAGACAACTTAATTTAAATGTTTTCAGCCATCAACCTTTCTTAAGCCACTTGTGTTTCAAATGTTAATTCTTTTTTTCAGCCATCAGTGTTTTATATAAATATATGTATATATTTTTTTGTGAGCCACTAGTGTTTGGTAATTCACAATTTTTTTTTTAGTGTCTACTAGTGCCTCATTTTGTTCCACTAGTATTTGGTCCTTTCAATTTTTTCAGCCATCAGGGTTTCATTTTTTATTTTTCAGCCACTATTTTTTTTTTATACTTTACATTTTTTTCAGCCACTAACATTTTAGAATTGATTTATATTCAGCCACTAGTGTTTGGTCATAAACATTTTTCAACCTCAATAGATTTTTTTTTAACACTAGTGTTTGTTAATTGATATTCTTTTAGCCACTAGTGTTTCATATTTAATTTCTTTCTTTAGCCACTATTCTTTGGTAATTTACATTTTAATTTATTTTTTTTTAGCCACTGGTGTTTGGTATTTTTCAGCCACTAGTTTTTAGTAATTTCCATTTTTTCAAACACCGTTTAATATTTTACATATACTTTTAGCCACTAGTATAATGAAATGTAACATTTTCAAGCCACTTGTGTTTCAAATGTTAATTATTTTTTTCAGCCTCTAGTTATATATATATATATTTTTTTTTGTGATACACTGTTGTATGGTAATTTACATTTTTTATAACCTGTATTGTTTCTTATTTGAAAAAAAAAAAAGAAGATCAAAAAAATAACCTCTAGTTTTTGGAAAGTTAGATTTTTGTTATCTACTAGTGTTCTCATTTTCTTTGCCACTAATTTTCTGGTCATTTCAATTTTTAAGCCATCATTGTTTTATATATTTTTTTTCAGCCACTAGTTTTTCGTTTTTCCAGCCATCAGTGTTTTATATATATAGGTGTATATATTTTTTTGTGAGCCACTAGTGTTTGGCAATTTTCATTTCTTTTTTAGTGTCTACTAGTGCCTCATTTTTCAATTTCAATTTCTTCAGCCGTCAGGGTTTCCTTTCTTTTTTTCAGCCACTAGTGTTTGGTAATTCACAATTTTTCAACATCTTTCGGTTCATATTTCCATTTTTTTCAGCTACTTGTGTTTGATCATAAACATTTTCCAACCTCTAATGTTTTTTTTTTTTTTAACACTAGTATTTGGTAATTTACATTCTTTTAGCCACAAGTGTTTCATATTTAATTTCTTTTTTCAGCCACTAGTGGCTTATTTTTTTCTCCACTGGTACTTGGTCATTTACATTTTTTCAGCCATCCGGGATAAAAAAATGTTTTCAGCCACTAGTGTTTGGTAAGTCACAATTTTTCAACGACTATCGGTTAATATTTCTATTTTTTTCAGCCACTATTTTTTTTTATACTTTACATTGTTTTCAGCCACTAGCATTTTATTTTTCAGCCACTAGTGTTTGGTTATAAACATTTTTCAACCTCTATAGGTTTTTTTTTTTAACGCTAGTGTTTGTTAATTTATATTCTTTTAGCCACTAGTGTTTCATATTTAATTTCTTGTTTCCAGCCACTAGTCTTTGGTAATTTACATTTTCCAGCCATCTGTGTTTTAATTAATTTTTTTAGCCAGTGGTGTTTGGTAATTCAGATTTTTTTAATGACTTTCGGTTCATATTTCTATGTTTTTCAGGCACTATTTTTTTATACTTTACATTTTTTTCAGCCACTAGCATTTTATAATGGATTTATTTTCAGCCATTAGTGTATGTTAATTTACATTTTTTTTAGCCATCAACTTTTCTTAAGCCACTTGTGTTTCAAAAGTTACTTTTTTCAGCCTCTAGTTTTTATTTTTCCAGCCATCAGTGTTTTTTATATATATAATTTTTTTCTGTGAGCCACTAGAGTAAGGTAATTTACATTTTATTCAACCAGTATTGATTCTTACTTGAAAAAAAACAAACAAACCTCTAGTGTCTACTAGTGGCTTATTTTTTTCTCCAAAATGGTCATAAACATTTTTCAACCTCAATAGATTTTTTCAATTTTTTCAGCCATCCAGGATTCATTTTTTTTTTCAGCCACTAGTGTTTGGTAAGTCACAATTTTTCAACGACTATCGGTTCATATTTCTATTTTTTTCAGCCACTTTTTTTTTTTATACTTAACATTTTTTTCAGCTACTAGCATTTTATTTTTCAGCCACTAGTGTTTGGTCATAAACATTTTTCAACCTCTATAGGTTTTTTTAACACTAGTGTTTGTTAATTTATATTCTTTTAGCCACTAGTGTTTCACATTTAATTTCTTGTTTCCAGCCACTAGTCTTTGGTAATTTACATTTTGTAGCCATCTGTGTTTTCATTTTTTTTTTTTTTAGCCACTGGTGTTTGGTATTTTTCATTTTTCAGCCACTAGTTTTTGGTAATTTCCATTTTCTAAAAACACCAGTGTTTCATATTTTACATACGCTTATCCACTAGTATAATGAAATTTAACATTTTCAAGCCACTTGTGTTTCAAATGTTATTTCTTTTTTCAGCCATTATTTTTTAGGGTTTCCAGCCATCAGTGTTTTATATATATATATATTTTTTTTTTGGGTGAGCCACTAGTGTATGGTAATTTACATTTTTTTCAACCAGTATTGGTTCTTATTGGAACAAAAAAAAAAAAAAAAAAAACCTCTAGTGTGTACTAGTGCCTAATTTTTTTTTTTTGTCCACTAGTATTTGGTAATTCACAATTTTTCATCGACTTTTGGTTGATATTTCAAATTTTTCAGCCACTATTTTTTTATACGTTATATATTTTTTATTTTTTTTGGCGGCTAGCATTTTATAATTGATTTTCACCTACTAGTGTTTGGTCATAAACATTTTTCAACCTCTATTTTTTTTTAACACTAGTGTTTGTTCATTTAAATTCTTTTAGCCACTAGCGTTTCATATTTAATGTGTTTTTCGGCCACTAGTGTATGGTAATTTACATTTTTTCAACCACTATTGGTTCTGATTTTAAAAAAATAAAACAAAAAAAAATAACCTCTAGTTTTTGGAAAGTTAGATTTTTTTTTTATCCGCTAGTGTTCTCATTTTCTTTGCCACTAATTTTCTGGTCATTTCAATTTTTCAGCCATCATTGTTTCAAATATTTTTTTTCAGCCACTAGTGTTTGATAGATTATATATTTTTCAGCCATTACTGTTCTCTCTCTCTTTTTTAAAGACAACTACTGTTTGGAAATCAAAAAACCAGTTGGTTCCCCTGTGGGTGGGACTTTTAAGGCACTAGTGTTTCAAAAATTGCACATAGGTAAGAATACAAATGTCACTTTATTGAAATTATTTATACAAAAGGTAAAAAATAAAAGCAGAGGCAAGCAAAATCATACGTCACATTACAGGGTTGAACATCCACCATAGAACCCCCGTGTGAACACCCGACACGTTTCGGAGAAACACTCCTTCTTCAGGGGTGCCTTGGGAGGGTGGTCTGCAAATAATCAGTGTATATATACATATTATACATATTCCAAATTTAATCTGACAAGAAAGAATTAAAATCAAAGGAATGCACTTACATGGCTCACTGTAATGATAAAGGGAGAGTGCCTGCCTGCGAGAATTTTTTCAGCCATCAACTTTTCTTAAGCCACTTGTGTTTCAAATGTTATTACTTTTTTTAGCCTCTAGTTTTTTGTTTTTCCAGCCATCAGTGTTGTATATGTATATATATATATATTTTTTTTTGTGAGTCACTAGTGTTTGGTAATTCTCATTTTTTCTTTAGTTTCTACTAGTGCCTCATTTTTTTTCCACTAGTATTTGGTCAGTTCAATTTCTTCAGCCGTCAGGGTTTCATTGTTGTTTTCAGCCACTAGTGTTTGGTCATAAACATTTTTCAACCTCTATAGGTTTTATTAATTTTTTAAACACTAGTGTTTGTTAATTTACATTCTTTTTAGGGTTTGTTAATTTACATTCTTTTAGCCACAAGTGTTTCATATTTAATTTCTTTTTTCAGCCACTAGTCTTTGGTAATTTACATTTTCCAGCCATCTGTGTTTTAATTTATTTTTTTTATCCACTGGTGTTTGGTATTTTTCATTTTTCAGCCACTAGTAAAATGAAATTTAACATTTTCGAGCCACTTGTGTTTCAAATGTTTTTTCTTTTCTTCAGCCTCTAGTTTTTCCAGCCATCAGTGTATTATGTATATATTTTTTTGTGAGACACTATTGTATGGTAATTTACATTTTTTCCAACCAGTATTGGTTTTTATTTGAATAAAAATAACCTCTAGTGTCTACTTAGCACCTCTTTTTTTCCACTAATATTTGGTCATTTCAATTTTTTTAGCCTTTAGAGTTTCATTTTTTTTCAGCCACTACGGTTTGGTAATTCACAATTTTTCAATGACTTTTGGTTCATACTTCTATTTTTTTATACTTTACATTTTTTTCAGCCACTAACATTTTATAATGGATTTATTTTCAGCTACTAGTGTTTGGTCATAAACATTTTTCAACCTCTATAAGTTTTTTTTTTTTTAAAGTGTTTCATATTTAATTTGTTTTTTTCAGCCACTAGTGTATGGTAATTTACATTTTTTCAACCACTATTGGTTCTGATTTGAAAAAAATAAAACAAAAAAAATAACCCCTAGTTTTTGGAAAGTTACATTTTTTTTATCCGCTAGTATTCTCATTTTCTGGTCATTTCAATTTTTCAGCCATCATTGTTTTATATATTTTTTTTTCAGCCACTCGTGTTTGATAGATTACATTTTTTTTCAGCCATTACTTTCTCTTTTTTTTTAGAAAAACTACTGTTTGGAAATGTAAATTTTTTTTGCCACTAGTGTTTGGTAATTTACATTTTTTCAGCCATCAACTTTTCTTAAGCCACTTGTGTTTCAAATGTTATTACTTTTTTTCAGCCTCTAGTTTTTCATTTTTCCAGCCATCAGTGTTTTATATATATGTATATATTTTTTTGTGAGCCACTAGTGTTTGGTAATTCTCATTTTTTTGTGTCTACTAGTGCCTCATTTTTTTTTCCACTAGTATTTGGTCAGTTCAATTTCTTTAGCCGTCAGGGTTTCATTTTTGTTTTCAGCTACAAGTGTTTGGTCAAACATTTTTCAACCTCTATAGTTTTTTTTTAACACTAGTGTTTGTTCATTTAAATTATTTTAGCCACTAGCGTTTCCTATTTAATTTGTTTTTTTTCGGCCACTAGTGTATGGTAATTTCCATTTTGTCAACCACTATTAATTCCGATTTGAAAAAATAAAATAAAAAAAAATAACCTCTAGTTTTTGGAAAGTTACATTTTTTTTATCTGCTAGTGTTCTCCTTTTCTTTGCCACTAAATGTACTGGTCATATAAATTTTTCAGCCATCGTTGTTTTATATATTTTTTTTCAGCCACCAGTTTTTCGTTTTTCCAGCCATCAGTGTTTTATATATCTGTATATTTTTTTTTGTGAGCCACTAGTGTTTGGTAATTCTCATTTCGTTTTTACTGTCTACTAGTGCCTCATTTTTTCCCCACTAGTATTTGGTCAGTTTAATTTCCTCAGCCATCAGGGTTTCCTTTCTTTTTTTCAGCCACTAGTGTTTGGTAATTTACATTTTCCAGCCATCTGCGTTTTAATTTTTTTTAGCCAGTGGTGTTTGGTAATTTCCATTTCTCAAACACTAGTTTTTTAGCCATCAGGGTTCCATTTTTTTTTCAACCACTAGTGTTTGGTAATTCACATTTTTTCAATGACTTTCGGTTCATATTTCAATTTTTTTTCAGGCACTATTTTTTTATACTTTACATTTTTTTCAGCCACTAGCATTTTATAATTGATTTATTTTCAGCCATTTGTGTATGGTAATTTACATTTTTTTTAGCCATCAAATTTTCTTAAGCCACTTGTGTTTCAAAAGTTATTACTTATTTCAGCCTCTAGTTTTTATTTTTCCAGCCATCAGTGTTTTATATATATGTATATATATTTTTTTGTGAGCCACTATTGTTTGGTAATTCTCATTTTTTTTGTGTCTACTAGTGCCTCATTTTTTTTTTCCACTAGTATTGGTCAGTTCAATTTCTTTAGCTGTCAGGGTTTCATTTTTTGTTTTCAGCTACAAGTGTTTGGTCAAACATTTTTCAACCTCTATAGGTTTTTTTTTTTTTTAAACTAGTGTTTGTTCATTTAAATTATTTTAGCCACTAGCGTTTCCTATTTAATTTGTTTTGTTTTTTTTTTTGGCCACTAGTGTATGGTAATTTACATTTTGTCAACCACTATTGGTTCTGATTTGAAAAAAATTAAATAAAAAAATAACCTCTAGTTTTTGGAAAGTTACATTTTCTTTTTTTTTATCCACTAGTGTTCTCATTTTATTTTTTTCTTTGCCACTAGTGTTTGGTCATTTCAATTTTTCAGCCATCATTGTTTTATATATATTTTTCAGCCACTAGTGTTTGATAGATTACATTTTTTTCAACCATTACTGTTATCTCTTTTTTTTTTTTAAAGACAACTACTGTTTGGAAATGTACATTTTTTTAGCCATTACCGTTTCATTTTTCTTTCAGCTGCTAGTGTTTGGTAATTTAAAAGTTTTCCGCCATCAACCTTTCTTAAACCACTTGTGTTTCAAATGTTAATTCTTTTTTCAGCCTCTAGTTTTTCCAGCCATCAGTGTTTTATATATATGTATATATTTTTTTGTGAGCCAGTAGTGTTTGGTAATTCACAACTATTTTTAAGTGTCTACTAGTGCCTCATTTTTTTCCACTAGTATTTGGTAATTTCAATTTTTTCAGCCATCATGGTTTCATTTTTTTTCTTCAGCCACTAGTGCTTGGTAAGTGACAATTTTTCAATGACTTTCGGTTCATATTTCAATTTTTTTCAGCCACAATTTTTTTATACTTTACATTTTTTTCAGCCCCTAATACTTTATAATAGATTTATTTTCAGCCACTACTGTTTGGTCATAAACATTTTTCAACCTCTATAGGTTTTTTTTAACAATAGTGTTTGTTAATTTATATTCTTTTAGCCACAAATGTTTCATATTTAATTTCTTTTTTCAGCAACTAGTCTTTGGTGATTTACATTTTCCAACCATCTGTGTTTTAATTTTTTTTTTTTTAGCCACTGGTGTTTGGTATTTTTCATTTTTCAGCCACTAGTTTTTGGTCATTTCCATTTTTTCCAAACACTAGTGTTTCATATTTTACATACTTTTAGCCACTAGTATAATGAAATGCAACAATTTCAAGGCACTTGTGTTTCAAATGTTTTTTCTTTTCTTCAGCCATTAGTTTTTAGTTTCTCCAGCCATCGGTGTTATATATAGATATATATATATATATATATATATATATATATATATATTTTTTTTTTTTTTTTGTGAGCCACTAGTGTATGGTAATTTACATTTTTTTCTACCAGTATTGGTTCTTATTTGAAAAAAATAAAAAAATAACCTCTAGTGTCTACTAGTGTCATTTTTTCAGCCATCAGGGATTCATTTTTTTTTCCAGCCACTATTTTTTTTATACTTTACATTTTTTTCAGCCACTAACATTTTAGAATTGATTTCTTTTCAGCCACTAGTGTTTGGTCATAAACATTTTTCAGCCTCAATAGATTTTTTATTTTTTTTTTAACACTAGTGTTTGTTCATTTATATTCTTTTAGTCACTAGTGTTTCATATTTAATTTCTTTCTTCAGCCACTAGTCTTTGGTAATTTACATTTTCCAGCCATCTGTGTTTTAATTTATTTTTTTTAGCCACTGGTGTTTGGTATTTTTCAGCCACTAGTTTTTGGTCATTTCCATTTTTTCAAACACTGTTTAATATTTTACATATACTTTTAGCCACTAGTATAATGAAATGTCACATTTTCAAGCCACTTGTGTTTCAAATATTAATTATTTTTTCAGCCTCTAGTTTTTAAGTTTTTCCAGCCATCAGTGTTATATATATATACATATATATATTGTGATACACTGGTAATTTAAATTTTTCACAACCTGTATTGTTTCTTATTTGAAAAAAAAAAAAAAAAACATCTAGTGTCTACTAGCGCCTCATTTTTTTCCACTAGTATTTGGTCATTTCAATTTTTTCAGCCATCAGGGATTCATTTTTTTTTTCAGCCACTAGTGTTTGGTAATTCACAATTTTTCAACGACTTTCGATTCATATTTCTATTTTTTCAGCTACTATTTTTTTTTTATACTTTACATTTTTTTTCAGCTGCTAGCATTTTATAATTGATTTATTTTCAGCCACTAGTGTTTGGTGATAAACATTCTTCAACCTCTATTTTTTTTAAAACTAGTGTTTATTTAAATTATTTTAGCCACAAGCATTTTATATTTAATTTGTTTTTTTCGGCCACTAGTGTATGGTAATTTACATTTTTTCAACCACTATTGATTCCGATTTGAAAATAAAAAATAAAAAAAATAACCTCTAGTTTTTGGAAAGTTACATTTTTTTTATCTGCTAGTGTTCTCCTTTTCTTTGTCACTAAATTTTCTGGTCATTTAAATTTTTCAGCCATCGTTGTTTTATATATTTTTTTTCAGCCACTAGTTTTTCGTTTTTCCAGCCATCAGTGTTTTATATATCTGTATATTTTTTTTTTGTGAGCCACTAGTGTTTGGCAATTCTCATTTCGTTTTTACTGTCTACTAGTGCCTCATTTTTTTCCCACTAGTATTTGGTCAGTTTAATTTCTTCAGCCATCAGGGTTTCCTTTCTTTTTTCAGCCACTAGTGTTTGGTAATTCTCAATTTTTCAACAACTTTCGGTTCATATTTCCATTTTTTTCAGCCACTAGTGTTTGATCATAAACATTTTCCAACCTCTATGGTTTTTTTTTTTTAACACTAGTATTTGTTAATTTACATTCTTTTAGCCACAAGTGTTTCATATTTAATTTCTTTTTTCAGACACTAGTCTTTGGTAATTTACATTTTCCAGCCATCTGTGTTTTAATTTTTTTTAGCCAGTGGTGTTTGGTAATTTCCATTTTTTCAAACACTAGTTTTTTAGCCATCAGGGTTCAATTTTTTTTTCAACCACTAGTGTTTGGTAATTCACATTTTTTCAATGACTTTCGGTTCATATTTCAATTTTTTTTCAGGCACTATTTTTTTATACTTTACATTTTTTTTCAGCCACTAGCATTTTATAATTGATTTATTTTCAGCCATTTGTGTATGGTAATTTACATTTTTTTTAGCCATCAAATTTTCTTAAGCCACTTGTGTTTCAAAAGTTATTACTTTTTTCAGCCTCTAGTTTTTATTTTTCCAGCCATCAGTGTTTTATATATATGTATATATTTTTTTTGTGAGCCACTATTGTTTGGTAATTCTCATTTTTTTGTGTCTACTAGTGCCTCATTTTTTTTTCCACTAGTATTTGGTCAGTTCAATTTCTTTAGCCGTCAGGGTTTCATTTTTGTTTTCAGCTACAAGTGTTTGGTCAAACATTTTTCAACCTCTATAGGTTTTTTTTTTTAAAACTAGTGTTTGTTCATTTAAATTCTTTTAGCCACTAGCGTTTCCTATTTAATTTGTTTTTTTTCGGCCACTAGTGTATGGTAATTTACATTTTGTCAACCACTATTGGTTCTGATTTGAAAAAAAATAAATAAAAAAAAATAACCTCTAGTTTTTGGAAAGTTACATTTTTTTCTTTTTATCCGCTAGTGTTCTCATTTTATTTTTTTCTTTGCCACTAGTGTTTGGTCATTTCAATTTTTCAGCCATCATTGTTTTATATATATTTTTCAGCCACTAGTGTTTGATAGATTATATTTTTTTCAGCCATTACTGTTATCTCTTTTTTTTTTAAAGACAACTACTGTTTGGAAATGTACATTTTTTTAGCCATTAGTGTTTCATTTTTCTTTCAGCTGCTAGTGTTTGGTAATTTAAAAGTTTTCAGCCATCAACCTTTCTTAAACCACTTGTGTTTCAAATGTTAATTCTTTTTTCAGCCTCTAGTTTTTCCAGCCATCAGTGTTTTATATATATGTATATATTTTTTTGTGAGCCAGTAGTGTTTGGTAATTCACAATTTTTTTTAAGTGTCTACTAGTGCCTCATTTTTTCCACTAGTATTTGGTAATTTAAATTTTTTCAGCCATCAGGGTTTCATTTTTTTTCTTCAGCCACTAGTGTTTGGTAAGTGACAATTTTTCAATGACTTTCGGTTCATATTTCAATTTTTTTCAGCCACAATTTTTTTATACTTTACATTTTTTTCAGCCCCTAACACTTTATAATAGATTTATTTTCAGCCACTACTGTTTGGTCATAAACATTGTTCAACCTCTATAGTTTTTTTTTAACAATAGTGTTTGTTCATTTATATTCTTTTAGCCACAAATGTTTCATATTTAATTTCTTTTTTCAGCAACTAGTCTTTGGTAATTTACATTTTCCAACCATCTGTGTTTTAATTTTTTTTTTTTTTTTGCCACTGGTGTTTGGTATTTTTCATTTTTCAGCCACTAGTTTTTGGTCATTTCCATTTTTTTTCCAAACACTAGTGTTTCATATTTTACATACTTTTAGCCACTATTATAATGAAATGCAACATTTTCAAGGCACTTGTATTTCAAATGTTTTTTCTTTTCTTCAGCCATTAGTTTTTAGTTTCTCCAGCCATCGGTGTTATATATAGATATATTTTTTTTTTGTTAGCCACTAGTGTATGGTAATTTACATTTTTTTCAACCAGTATTGGTTCTTATTTGAAAAAAAGAAAAAAATAACCTCTTGTGTCTACTAGTGTCTCATTTTTTCAGCCATCAGGGTTTCATTTTTTTTTCTCAGCCACTATTTTTTTTATACTTTACATTTTTTTCAGCCACTAACATTTTAGAATTGATTTATTTTCAGCCACTAGTGTTTGGTCATAAACATTTTTCAGCCTCAATAGATTTTGAGATTATCAAGATTATATATATATTTTTTTTAAATGCACATTTTTTTTTGTGATACACTGGTAATTTACATTTTTTACAACCTGTATTGTTTCTTATTTGAAAAAAAACAAAAAACCTCTAGTGTCTACTACTAGTGCCTCATTTTTTTCCACTAGTATTTGATCATTTCAATTTTTTCAGCCATCAGGGATTCATTTTTTTTCAGCCACTAGTGTTTGGTAATTCACAATTTTTCAACGACTTTCGATTCATATTTCTATTTTTTCAGCCACTATTTTTTTTTTATACTTTAGATTTTTTTTCAGCTGCTAGCATTTTATAATTGATTTATTTTCAGCCACTAGTGTTTGGTGATAAACATTCTTCAACCTCTATAGGTTTTTTTTTATTTTTTTAAAACTAGTGTTTATTTAAATTATTTTAGCCACAGGCATTTTATATTTAATTCGTTTTTTCGGCCACTAGTGTATGGTAATTTACATTTTTTCAACCACTATTGGTTCTGATTTGAAAAAAAAAAATAAAAAAAAAAAATAACCTCTAGTTTTTGGAAAGTTACATTTTTTTATCTGCTAGTGTTCTCATTTTCTTTGCCACTAAATTTACTGGTCATTTCAATTTTTCAGCCATCGTTGTATTATATATTTTTTTTCAGCCACTAGTTTTTCGTTTTTCCAGCCATCAGTGTTTTATATATCTGTATATTTTTTTTTTTGTGAGCCACTAGTGTTTGGTAATACTCATTTCTTTTTTACTGTCTACTAGTGCCTCATTTTTTTCCCACTAGTATTTGGTCAGTTCAATTTCTTCAGCCATCAGGGTTTCCTTTCTTTTTTCAGCCACTAGTGTTTGGTAATTCTCAATTTTTCAACAACTTTCGGTTCATATTTCCATTTTTTTCAGCCACTAGTGTTTGATCATAAACATTTTCCAACCTCTATGTTTTTTTTTTTTTTAACACTAGTATTTGTTAATTTACATTCTTTTAGCCACAAGTGTTTCATATTTAATTTATTTTTTCAGACACTAGTCTTTGGTAATTTACATTTTCCAGCCATCTGTGTTTTAATTTATTTTGTTTAGCCAGTGGTGTTTGGTAATTTCCATTTTTTCAAACACTAGTTTTTTAGCCATCAGGGTTTCATTTTTTTTTTCAACCACTAGTGTTTGGTAATTCACATTTTTTCAATGACTTTCGGTTCATATTTAAATTTTTTTTCAGGCACTATTTTTTTATACTTTACATTTTTTTCAGCCACTAGCATTTTATAATTGATTTTCAGCCATTTGTGTATGGTAATTTACATTTTTTTTAGCCATCAACTTTTCTTAAGCCACTTGTGTTTCAAAAGTTATTACTTTTTTCAGCCTCAAGTTTTTATTTTTCCAACCATCAGTGTTTTTTATATATATTTTTTTTTCTGTGAGCCACTAGAGTAAGGTAATTTACATTTTATTCAACCAGTATTAGTTCTTACTTGAAAAAAAAAAAAAAACCTCTAGTGTCTACTAGTGGCTTATTTTTTTTCTCCACTAGTATTTGGTCATTTCAATTTTTTCAGCCATCGGGGATTCATTTTTTTTTTTTCAGCCACTAGTGTTTGGTAAGTCAAAATTTTTCAACGACTATCGGCTCATATTTCTATTTTTTTCAGCCACTATTTTTTTTATACTTTACATTTTTTTCAGCCACTAGCATTTTCTTTTTCAGCCACTAGTGTTTGGTCATAAACATTTTTCAACCTCTATAGGTTTTTTTTTTAACACTAGTGTTTGTTCTTCCACTAGTCTTTGGTAATTTATATTTTGTAGCCATCTGTGTTTTCATTTATTCTTTTTTAGCCAGTGGTGTTTGGTATTTTTCATTTTTCAGCCACGTTTTTGGTAATTTCCATTTTCTAAAAACACCAGTGTTTCATATTTTACATACTCTTATCCACTAGTATAATTAAATTTAACATTTTCAAGCCACTTGTGTTTCAAATGTTATTTCTTTTTTCAGCCATTATTTTTTAGTTTTTCCAGCCATCAGTGTTTATATATATATATATATATATATATATATATATATATATAATTTTTTTTTTTTTTTGGGTGAGCCACTAGTGTATGGTAATTAACATTTGAACAAAAAAAAAAAAAAAAAAAAAACCTCTAGTGTGTACTAGCGCCTAATTTTTTTCCCACTAGTATTTGGTCATTTCAATTTTTTCAGCCATCAGTTTCATTTTTTTTTCAGCCACTAGTGTTTGGTAATTCACAATTTTTCATCAACTTTTGGTTCATATTTCTAATTTTTTCAGCCACTATTTTTTTATACGTTATATTTTTTTTTTTTTTTTAGCCGCTAGCATTTTATAATTGATTTATTGTCAGCTACTAGTGTTTGGTCATAAACATTTTTCAACCTCTATAGTTTTTTTTTTTTTTTAGTTTTTTTTTTAGTTTTTTAGTGTTTGTTCATTTAAATTCTTTTAGCCACTAGCGTTTCAAATTGAATTTGTTTTTTCGGCCACTAGTGTATGGTAATTTACATTTTTTCAACCACTATTGGTTCTGATTTGAAAAAAATAAAACAAAAAAATAACTTCTAGTTTTTGGAAAGTTAGATTTTTTTTTTATCCGCTAGTGTTCTCATTTTCTTTGCCTCTAATTTTCTGGTCATTTCAATTTTTCAGCCATCATTGTTTTAAATATTTTTTTTCAGCCACTAGTGTTTGATAGATTATATTTTTTTCAGCCATTACTGTTCTCTTTCTCTTTTTGACAACTACTGTTTGGAAATTTAAATTTTTTTAGCCACTAGTGTTTTATTTTTTTTCAGCTGCTAGTGTTTGGTCATTTACATTTTTTCAGCCATCAACTTTTCTTAAGCCACTTGTGTTTCAAATGTTATTACTTTTTTTCAGCCTCTAGTTTTTTGTTTTTCCAGCCATCAGTGTTGTATATGTATATGAATGTATATTTTTTTTGTGAGCCACTAGTGTTTGGTAATTCTCATTTTTTTTTAGTTTCTACTAGTGCCTCATTTTTTTCCACTAGTATTTGGTCAGTTCAATTTCTTCATCCGTCAGGGTTTCATTGTTGTTTTCAGCCACTAGTGATTGGTCATAAAAAATTTTCAACCTCTATAGGTTTTATTAATTTTTAACCACTAGTGTTTGTTAATTTACATTCTTTTAGCCACAAGTGTTTCATATTTAATTTCTTTTTTTCAGCCACTACACTTTGGTAATTTACATTTTCCAGCCATCTGTTTTTTAATTTATTTTTTTAACCAGTGGTGTGTGGTATTTTTCAGCCATTAGTTTTTGGTAATTTACATTTTTTTTGAACACTAGTGTTTCATATTTTACATACATTTAGACACTAGTATAATGAAATTTAACATTTTCAAGCCACTTGTGTTTCAATGCTTTTTCTTTTTTTCAGACTATTTTTTCCTGCCATCAGTCTGTATGTATGTGTGTGTATGTATGTATATATATATATATTTTTTTTTTTTTTTTGTGAGCCACTAGTGTATGGTAATTTACATTTTTTCAACCAGTATCGGTTCTTTTTTGAATAAAAACAACCTCTAGTGTCTACTAGTGGCTCATTTTTTTTTCCACTAGTATTTGGTCATTTCATTTTTTTCAACGACTTTAGGTTCATGTTTCTTTTTTTTCAGCCACTATTTTTTTGACTTTCGGTTCATATTTTTATTTTTTCAGGCACTATTTTTTTATGCTTTACATTTTTTTCAGCCACTAGCATTTTATAATTGATATATTTTCAGCCACTAGTGTATGGTAATTTACATTTTATTTTAGCCATCAACTTTTCTTAAGCCACTTGTGTTTCAAATGTTATTCATTTTTTCAGCCTCTAGTCTAGTTTTTAGTTTTTCCAGCCATCAGTGTTTATATATATATATATATATAAATAAATAAATATATGTATATTTTTTTCGTGAGCCACTAGTGTTTGGTAATTCACAATTTCTTTTTTAGTGTCTACTAGTGCCTCATTTTTTTTCTCCACTAGTATTTGGTCATTTTAATTTCTTCAGACATTAGGGTTTCATTTATTTTTTTCAGCCACTAGTGTTTGGTAATTCACAATTTTTCAATGACTTTTGGTTCATACTTCTATTTTTTTATACTTTACATTTTTTTTCAGTCGCTAACATTTTAGAATTGATTTATTTTCAGCCACTAGTGTTTGGTTATAAACATTTTTCAACCTCTATAGGTTATTTTTTTTTTTAAACACTTGTGTTTCATAATTTGTTTTTTCGGCCACTAGTGTATGGTACTTTACATTTTTTTTTCAACCACTATTGGTTCTGATTTGAAAAAAATAAAACAAAAAAAATAATCCCTAGTTTTTGGAAAGTTACATTTTTTATCCGCTAGAATTCTCATTTTCTTTGCCACTAAGTTTCTGGCCATTTCAATTTTTCAGTCATCATTGTTTTATATATTATTTTTCAGCCACTAGTGTTCTCTCTCTTTTTTTTAAGACAACTACTGTTTGGAAATGTACATTTTTTTAGCCACTAGTGTTTTATTTTTTTTTCAGCTGCTCGTGTTTGGTAATTTACATTTTTTCAGCCATCAACTTTTCTTAAAGCCACTTGTGTTTCAAATGTTATTCATTTTTTCAGCCTCTAGTTTTTCATTTTTCCAGCCATCAGTGTTTTATATATATGTATATATTTTTTTGTGAGCCACTAGTGTTTGGTAATTCTCATTTTTGTTTGTGTCAACTAGTGCCTCATTTTTTTTTCCACTAGTATTTGGTCAGTTCAATATCTTCATCCGTCAGGGTTTCATTTTTGTTTTCAGCCACTAGTGTTTGGTCAAACATTTTTCAACCACTATAGGTTTTTTTTTTTTAACACTAGTGTTTGTTCATTTAAATTCTTTTAGCCACTAGCGTTTCATATTTAATTTGTTTTTTCGGGCACTAGTGTTTGGTAATTTACATTTTTCCAGCCATCAACTTTTCTTAAGTCAATTGTGTTTCAAATGTTATCTCTTTTTTCAGCCTCTAGTTTTTAGTTTTTCCAGCCATCAGTGTTTTATAGATATATGTTTATTTTTTTTGTGAGCCACTAGTGTTTGGTAATTCACAATTTTTTTCAGTGTCTATTAGTGGCTCATTTTTCTTCCCACCAGTATTTGGTCATTTCAATTTTTTCAGCCATCAGGGTTTTATTTTTGTTTTCAGCCACTAATGTTTGGTAATTCACAATTTTTCAATGACTTTCGGTTCATATTTCTATTTTTTTCAGCCACTATGTTTTTATACTTTACCTTTTTTTCAGCTAATAGCATTTTATTTTTTAGCCACTCGTGTTTGGTCATTTTTGTGTTTCATGTTTTACATACTTTTAGCCACTAGTATAATGAAATTTAAAATTTTAAAGCCACTTGTGTTTCAAATGTTTTTTCTTTTTTTCAGTGTTTTATATATATGTGTATATATATTTTTTTTGTAAGCCACTAGTGTATGGTAATTTAAATTTTTTCAACCACTATTGGTTTTTATTTGAAAAACAAATAACCTCTAGTGTCTCATTTTTTTTCCACTAGCATTTGGTCATTTCAATTTTTTCAGCCATTAGGGTTTCAATTTTTTTCAGCCACTAGTGTTTGATAATTCACAATTTTTTTAACGACTTTTTATTCATATTTCTAACTTTTTCAGCCACTATTTTTTTATACTTTACATTTTTTTCAGCCGCTAGCATTTTATAATTTTATATAATTGATTTATTTTCAGACACTAGTGTTTGGTCATAAACATTTTTCAACCTCTATAGGTTTTTATTCATTTATTTTTTTTAACACTAGTGTTTGGTAATTTATATTCTTTTAGCCACAAGTGTTTCATATTTTATTTCTTTTTTCAGCCACTAGTGTTTGGTAATTCACAATTTTTCAACAACTTTTGATTCATATTTCTATTTTTTTTCAGCCACTATTTTTTTATACTTTACATTTTTTTTCAGCCACTGGCATTTTATAATTTATATATATATATACACACACACACATACATTCTTTTTTCTTTTTTTTTGTCAGCCACTAGTGTATGGTAATTAAATTTTTTTTTCAATCAGTATTGGTTCTTATTTGAAAAAAAAAAAAAAAAACAACCTCTAGTGTTTTTTAAGTGTTTGGTAATTTACAATTTTACTACCACTATTGGTTCATATTAAAATTTTTCTTTAGTCGTTCGTTTGATTCTTATTTAAAAGAAATTAGCCAAAAGTGCTTGGAAATGTAAATTTTTTTTAGCCACTTGTGTTTCATGTTTTAAATTTATTTTATCCAGTAGTATTTGGTATTTTTTCAGTTTCAAGCCACTAGTTTTTGGTACTTTACATTTTATCAGCCATTTAGTTTTCATATTTTAATTTTTTTTCAGCCACTAGTGTTTAGCATTTTACATTTTTCAGCCACTAGTGTTTCATATTTTTTTTTTTTATGCCACCAGTGTTTCATGTTTTTTTTCTTTTTTCAGCCACTAGTATTTGGTCATCTTCATTTTATCAACAGGATTTTCAGATTTGACTATTTTTTTTAACCCACCAGCTTGTGGTATTTTTCATTTTTTAATCTACTAATGTTTGGGAATATACACTTTTTTACTTAAATACTTTGCTTAAAACTTTTGTTTTTTTACATTCTTTCCATGACTAATGTTTGGTCATTTACATTTTTTCACCCACTAGTGTTTCACATTAACTTTTTTACTACCACAAATGTTTTGCATTTCTTTTTGTTTTTAAGAACTAGTATTTGGGATTTTACCTTTTTCAACCATCAGTGTTTCATATTTTTTTCAACCACTGTTGTTTTTTATTCACATTTTTTCAGCCACTAGTGTTTGGAAATTTACATTTTTTCAACCACTATTTGTTTCATATTTAAAAAAAATAAACATTAACCATTAATGTTTTTGACATTTTTTTTTAGTCTGCAGTGTTTCATATTTTACTTTATTTTTTTCAGCCAATAGTATTTGGTAATTTACATTTTATCAGCCACTAGTGTTTCACATTTTATTTTTTTTCCAGCTGCTAGTGTTTGGTAATTCACAATTTTTCAACGACTTTCGGTTCATAGTTTAATTTTTTCTGCCACTATTTTTTTTTATACTTTACATTTTTTTCAGCCACTAGCATTTTATAATTGATTTATTTTCAGCCACTAGTGTTTGGTCATTTACATTTTTCAACCTCTATATGATCTTTTTTTTTTTTTAACACAAAGTGTTTGTTAATTCATATTCTTTTAGACACTAGTGTTTCATATTTCATTTCTTTTTTCAGCCACTAGTCTTTGGTAAATTACATTTTTCCAGCCATCCGTGTTTTGTATTCATTTTTTTTAGCCACTAGTTTTTGGTCATTTCCATTTTCTCAAACACTAGTGTTTCATATTTTACATATATTGAACCACTAGCGTTTGACATTTTACAATTTGTTTTGCAACTAGTGTACAGAAGTGTCAATTTTTTTAGGCCACTATGTTTTTTAAATGTTATTTCTTCTTTCAGCCACAAGTTTTTAGTTTTTCCAGCCATCTGTGTTTTAGATTTTATTTTTATTAGTTAGCCATTAGTGTATGGTAATTTCAATTTTTTTTAACCACTAATGGTTCTTATAAAAAAAATAAATAAAAATAACCTCTAGTGTTTGTAAATTAGCCAATCCTGTTTCAGATTTTTTATAGTGCACATTTTAGAGTGGCCTTTTATTGTGGGCAGCCTAAGGCACACCTGTGCAATAATCCTGCTGTCCAATAAGCATCTTGATATGTCACACCTGTGATGGATTATCTCAGCAAAGGAGAAGTGCTCACTAACACAGATTTGTGAACAATATTGGAGAGAAATAGGCCTTTTGTGTAAATAAAAAAAAGTCTTAGATCTGAGTTCAGCTCATGGAAAATAGGGGCAAAAACAAAAGTGTTGCGTTTATAATTTTGTTCAGTATGCATAATTTTTTTTTTTTTTTTTATACGACAATTGCTGTTTGGTAATTTACATTTTATTAGCCACTAATGTTTCATATTTTAATTTTGTTGCAGCCACTAGTGTATAGAAGGTTCCATTTTTGCAGCTACTAGTTTTATTTTTTACCACTACTTTTTTTGAGATTTCAATTTTTTTGGCCACTAGTGCTTCATAATTTATTTTCAGCCACTGGTGTTAGATAATTTTCCTTTTTTTTTAACTGCTATTGGTTCTATTTAATTGTTTTTTTTTTTTACCTCTAGTGTTTGTTAAGTTATATTCTTTTAACCACTAGTGTTTCATTTTTCAGTCATCATTGTTTTGTTTATTTTTTTTTTTCAGCCACAATTGTTTAGTAATTTACATTTTTTTCAGCCCCGCTAGGGTTTCATGTTTTAATTTTCTTTTAGCCACTAGTGTTTTGTATTTTTCATTTTTCAGCCACTAGTTTTTGGCAAATTCCATTTTTTTCAACCACTAGTGTATCATATGTTATGTTTTTGATAGTGTTTGGTAATTTACATATTTTCAGCCATCAGTGTTACATATTTTTCATTTTTTAGCCATGGATGTTTGTTAATTTTCATTTTTTTCAGCCAATCCTGTTTCATATTTCATTTTTTATCCAGCCACTAGTGTTTTGTAATTTACAATTTTCCAACAACTATTGGTTCATATTTACATTTTTTTGTAAAGTAAAGTAAATTTTTTTTTTTAGCCACTAGTGTTTCATATATTCTTTCAGCCAGTAGGGTTTGGTAATTTACAAATTACAACCATTATTGGTTCGTGTTTAAATTTGTTTTTAGCCACTAGTGTTTGCCAATTTACATTTATTTTAAACTCTATTGGTTCTTATTAAAAAAATAAATAAATTACCCCAAATGCTTGGAAATGTAAATTGTTTTATCCACTAGGGTTTCATATTTTATTTTTCAGTCACTAGTGTTTGGTAATTTACATTTTTGAGACCCCTAGTGTTTCATGTGAAAAATATATTTTAGCCAGTAGTGTTTGGTATTTAAGCATTTTACATTTTTTTCAGCCATCAGTGTTTCATATTTTTTTCAGCCACTGGTGTTTTTTTAATTTAAATTTGTTCAACCACTAGTGTTTTATAATCAATTTATTTTCAGCCCCTTGTGCTTGGAAATTTACATTTTTTGAGCCATAGTCAACCAGGCAACATAGGACTCATCAGAACAACAAGATGAGACCCACCTGAAAACAACATTAAACACCCTCAAGGGATACTAAAACACCCTTAAACGGCAGCCTGCAAAACTTTGCGGCCAAAGGAGGCATCTGCAGATGGCAGCACATCAACCTTATAAAACTTTGGGAAGGTTTGAACAGACGACCAGGTAGCAGCCTTGCAAATCTGAACCACAGATGCCTGATGGCGAAAAGCCCAGGAAGCACCAAGCGCCTGAGTAGAGTGCGCCTTAACAGGTAAAGGAGGAACCTGACCATTAATTGAATAAGCCTGCACAACCATCAGTCTGATCCATCTGGAAATTGTTGCAGCAGACGCAGGCAGCCCTTTCTTTGCTCCATCCATGAGAACAAAGAGCGAATCTGTAAACTCAGTAGTCACCAAGTACACCCTGATTGCCTGAACCACATCCAAAGTATGCAGCGCAAATTCCTTAGAGTGTTTGGGCTTAGGACACAAGAAGGGTAACACAATGTCCTCATTTAAATGGAAACTGCAAACCACCTTCGGAAGGAAGGACGGATCTGGAAGGAAGCACCACTTTATCCCTGTGAACTACCAGATAGGGAGAACGACAGGAAAAACGCTGCCAGTTAAGAAACCCTGTATGCAGAAGTAATATCCACCAAAAAAGCCACCTTCTGGGATAAGGTAAGCAGGGGAATCTCCCAAATATTTTCGAAGGGAGGTTTCTGGAGAACCAACAGCACCAAATTAGGGTCCAAAGGAGGCCACGGGGGTTGCACCAGAGGTGCCAAGTGTCGCACCCCTTGGACAAAGTTACGCACAAGGGAATGGGTAGCTAGTGGCCTCTGGAAAAAAATTGCCAAGGCCCGAGATCTGACCCTTGATAGTACTCAGGGCCAATTTTTGATCAACTCCCCATTGAAGGAAGGTCAAGAATCGAGCCACCAAGTTAGAGCGAGGGGGAACTCTAATAGACGCACACCACGCAATATACGACTTCCACATGCGATGATAGATCTTTCTAAAAGTTGCTTTTCTCACTTTAAGCAGAGTGGAAATCACTGAAGCAGACAATCCCCTGTCCTTCAGCACCTGGCTTTCAACAGCCAAGTAGGATGGAAGATTGGCCCTTGAGACAGTAGATCCTCCCTGAGAGGAAGTCTCTACGGAACATCTGCAACCAGCCTGACCAGGTTGGCGCACCAAGCTCGGCGAGGCCACTCCGGAGCCACAAGGATCACCAGAATCCCTTCTGCCTCGATCCTGCGAAGAAGTCTTGGCAGCAACTTGACAGGAGAAAAAGCATACATCAGCTGATCCTGACCCCACAGAGCCACCAGCGCATCTGTGGCATCTGCCAGAGGGTCCTGAGATCGGACCACAAACCTCTGCACTTTCCTGTTGATCCGAGGTGCCAACAGATCTACGTCTGGAGTGCCCCAATGAATGCACAGCTGCTGGAACACCTCCGGATGGAGAGACCATTCCCCTGGAGCCAAAGTCTGCCGACTGAGGTAATCTGTCTGCCAATAGTCCACTCTTGGAATGTGAATGGCGGAAAGAGCTGGTGAACGGCGGAAAGAGCTGGAACAAAGTGTTCCGCCCATCGAAGGATGCTTGCCACCTCTAAGGCCACAAGGACACTCCTGGTGCCCCCTTAGTGATTGAGAGAAGTCACAGCCATGGCATTATCCGATTGAATGCACACTGGACAGCCCTGAAGGTACTCTGTCCAGTGGACTAGGCAAGACCTGATCGCTCTCAGCTCCAGAACATTGATCGGTAACCTGGATTCCTCCAGGAACAGACCCCTTGAGCAAAAAGTTTGCCTAGAACACCTCCCCACCTGGACAGACTGGCATCCACGGTGATAACTCTCCAATATAGAGGGAAGGAAGGATTTTCCTAGATTGAGCGTCGGGGACCAAAACCACCATATCATGGACCCCCTGGTCATCTGGCTTAGCTGGATCTGGTTTTCAATTGAATTTGGATCTTTGTTCAATTTGAGAAAGGATTTCCTTCTGGAGGATTTTCGTGTGAAATTGAGAATAATGTACCGTCCCGAAGGATGACACGATCAGTCCCAGAACTCTCATACAAGTCCGAAGGGACGACCGTTTGCTGGACAGCAATAGCTGAATCGCAGTCTGAAACTTTTGAAGTTTGTCCAGAGGAAGAAACACCCTGGCTGAGGACGAACCCAAAAAGTCCAGTCTCATGGAAAGAACCAGGGACGACTTCTGGAGATTCAGAATCCACCCAAACTCCTCCCGAGTTCTCATGGTGATCTCTAAGCTTGTCACCAGCGCCGTGGGAGACTCCGCACGGAGAAGCAGATTGTCCAGGTAACCCAGGACCGATATCCCCTGCTGGCGTAATAAAGCATGGACCTGAGCCAACACCTTTGTGAAGACCCGAAGAGCAGAGGCGAGACCAAAGGGTAACGCCACAAACTGATAGTGATCCTCTCTCACGGCAAAATGCAGAAACCGTTGATGTCCTGCACATATTGGGATGTGAAAATAGGCATCTTTGATGTCTATGGAGGCCATGACATCCCCCTGGCGTAGGGAAGCCACCACCGTGCAAGTGCGAATGGATTCCATTTTGAATTTTTGAACTCGCACAAAGCAATTCAGTGCCTTCAGGTCCAGGATTGGACGCACCTTGCCCTCCTTCCTGGAGACCATAAACAGGTTTGAGTAAAAGCCCTGAAAACGTTCCGAGAATGGAACAGGAACTATTACCCCTTGTAACAGGTCCTGTACCACTCCAAAGAGAGCCTGTAAGGGATCCGGGGACAGTCGCACATTGGAAGGGAAAAACCTTACCAGAGGGACAGATCGAAACTCGATCTTGCAGCGGGACTGTATGACCTCGTGAACCCACTTGTCTTGTATCTGGGATAGCCACAGGTCCGGGAACCGGCAAAGACGTCCACCCCACTCCAGATACGGGTAAGGGCGTACCATCAGGCCGAAGGGGTCTTGTCCGTAGGTCTAGAGAAACCCCATTTCTAGCTTCCAGAGCAGGGTCACTTGGAACCACCCAAGGAGGCCTTAAAGGAGTTTGATCCCTTATCACTTGTCCCTGAGGGACGAAAAAAACGTATGTGCTGAAAAGGAGGGACCCCATCTACGACAAGGGTCCTTACCCTTGTAAGCCTGTGGGAGAAAGGTACTTTCCCCATCATCCTGAAAAGGTAGATCAGTCAAGGTCTTCTTAGAGGTCTGATCCGCAGACCAGAATTTTAGCCAAAGTATATGCCGCAGGACCACTGCTGAAACTGACAGTTGGGCCAAAATTGGAGCCGCATCCAGAGAGGCATCGCAAACAAATTGTAGCCCCTGCACCAACTGGTCCGTCAGCTCCGCAAAGGCAGGGGGAAGTTTTACCCCCTCCAGGTCACGGCGTAGTAACTTAGCCCATTCAGTCAAGATTTGTGACGCAATAGTAAACACCGGTCTAAGCACAGACCCTGCCAGGGAGTACATATTGCAGGCCACAGACTTCGCCTTTCTATCCACCGGAACCTTAAAGGACGGGGAATCCTCCACTGGGATCATGGTAGCTTTATTCAGTCTGGAGAGGTCCGTAGGTGGCACTGTCCACTTTTTAATAAGGGATTTCTCAAAGGGGTAGAGTCTAGCAATCTGCTTAGGCACCCCAGGGGGATGCTTTGGGTGGTCTCACTCTTTTTTGACTATGTTGTCAAAACACACGGAAGGGAGAAAACCTTTGCTGCTCTGGATGGCTTGTGAGTGCCTCTATTTTTAGGGTCTCACACACGAAAACAACCAGTGCATCCACCAGTGCCTTTTCTTGCACAGTGGCGGAGGGAGAGGGGTCATTCTCACTATCAGAGGAGACAGGGAGCGAGGTAGTCAACCCGGCAGGGAGACCCATTTCTGTGGTGGCTGAATCAGATTAAGCATTTTCTTGGCACCCTGCCCTTTACAGGCCACCTCCACCCAGGACACAAAGGATTCCAAGACCGTTGACAGTGCATCTATGGAAAGCTGGGATCCCAAGTGCCCTGCGGCCTCCTTGAGGGGGTCAGGTGGGGAAGAGTATTCCGCAGAGTCCATGTTGCACCAGGGGAATCCCGCGCTATAGCGCCCCCAAGAGGTCAGGCAGAACGCACTGAAGACCCCCAGCAGAGAGAGATAGATAGACCCCCCCCCCCCCGAGACTCACCACCCACACCAGAGATGCCCAGAACATCTGCGCAGCACGTGTCTGCAGCGATCTCAATCAGCAGAGAAAAAAACCTGAGTGTCAGCACTAGGGTACAGGTAGGGGCTCCACCACCACAAAAAAAGCCTCTAGGGACTACAAGAACATGGCCGCCATTGATTTTCAATGGGAATCCACCGCAAAGTGGTGGCCAGGTGTACCAACAGAAGCCTGCGGAGCTTCTGGGGGCCCTCGAGGGGACCCCCCAGCATTCTGGACGGGATCGATAGGAAAGGGGCCCTGGAAGTGACAGGTGAATCCCCCCCGCATGATCGATCGTCCGGTCGCCGCTGTCGCAAATCACCCCCCCACCCCCTGTCGGCATTATACCTGGTCCCAGCCCCCAGGAGTAGCTTCAAGCACCCCATAACCCCAGCAGTGAGGGGGGAGGGGAAGAGGTGGGACAGATAAAAGGGGGGGGGGTTGTTTGACAAGACAGAGGCAACCCGGGGGAGCAATGGTCCAACCATCCTAAGAAGGGGCCTGTGTCCACCCCAAAACCCGCCAGGGGTGACACCAGCTCAACAGATTATGTGAGCTGATTCAACAGGCCCAGTAATACAGCCAACTTTCCTGGAAGGGGGAGAAGATACCGCTTCCTCCTTGGCCGAGGATCTGGAAGGTTCAGGTTTTGAATTTTCCATGGTGCCACCATTTATTAAGGTTGTAAAAGCTGCCCTGGAATGGAAGAATCCTGAACCTCCACCAAAGAAAGAGAAAATTGAGGGTGCGTGGCCGGATCCCGAGCGAGATGGCTGCTTGCTGAAACCGCTCCGATCCAAGGCAGAGAACCAGGGCTCAATGACAAGGGTAAATTCACCCAAACCATACAGGAGACACTGCGGGGTACACTGTAAACTACCACCTACCTGATGGAAGAGGAGGAAGGAGCAGGCAGCTCCTCGCAAACTCGCAAACTTCTATCCACCGCCAGGCAGGCCGCACAGCCAGAAAAGGCACCGGTGACTCGCCTGACTCCACACGTGGGACTCCGCTCACCTGCAGGCAACAATGAGAGGAGAAGAAGCCAATCAAACTGCCGCAAAGGGAAACTCCTCATAGTCACTCACCTCACCATAGTCACACAAAGTGAAATCTAAATTAGTTATAATGCTAAGTTATAATATAAAAAAAAACTGATAATCAGTTCAAATCAAACTCATATGTCATAATGCATAAAAAAAAAAAAAAATTAAAGGTTTTTCTATGTATAATTAACCACTTTTGGAATGGGAGATTTTTCCCCCTTTAATAACTAGGCTATTTTTTGCGATATGGCACTGCATTACTTTAACTGACAATTGGGCAGTTGTGTGATTCTGTACCCTTTTTTTCCCCACAAATAAAGCTTTCTTTTGGTGGTATTTGATAACCTCTGCGGTTTTAATTTCTTGCGCTATAAACAAAAAAAGAGCGACAATTCTGAAAAAACAAAAAATAAAATGTTTTACTTTCTGTTATAAAACACATCCAATAATAATAAAAACAAAAATCAAATGTTTTCATCATTTTAGGCCAATATGAATTCTGCCACATATTTTTGGTAAAAAAAATTCCAGTAAGGGGATATACTGATTGATCTGCGCAAATGTTATTGTGTCTACAAACTAGGGGACAGATTTATGGCATTTTATTATTTTTTTACTAGTAATGTCGTCGATCAGCGATTTTTAACAGGACTGCGACATTGCAGCGGACAGATCGGACACCTAACTGACACATTTTGAAACTATTGAGGAGACCAGTGACATTACTAAGGTATTCAGTGCTAGAAATATGCACTGTTACTGTGCTGACACTGGAAGGGAAGGGGTTAACACCAGGGTCGATCAAAGGGTTAAGTGTATCCCTAGGGCAGTGGTAGGGAATCTTGGCACCCCAGATGTTTTGCAACTACATTTCCTATGATGCTCAACTACACTGCAGAGTGAATGAGCATCATAGGAAATGTAGTTCCAAAACATTTGGGGTGCCAAGGTTTGCCATTACTGCCCTAGGGGATGCTTTGTGCTTGAACTGTGAACTGTGTTTGAACTGTGTGGGGGATGGACTCACTAGATAAACATAGAGACCTGTGTTCCTGAATAGTAAGACCACAGAATCCCTGTGTTCATCTGTGTCTCTGTGTTCTGTCTCTATGAGGAGCGATCGTGGGTGACCGGATGACATCGCGTCCGTGGACCCGCTGATTGGCTTCCCCTCTAGCCAATCGGTGTGTGTGTGCCTCCACTGGCTTTTAGGTACATAGTTTCATGTAATAGAACTGACCTGCCGCAGTATATGTGCGGTGGCTGGTCAGCAAGTGGTTAAAGTGTCTCAAAAACCAAAAGAATAAAAGGTTTTTCTAAATATAATTAAGGTGTCTCAAAACATGTTATATAAAAAACATGTATAATATGCAGGTTAAGCATTATTAATGGGGGCGTGGATAGGTCATGGCAGCGTGAAGACGTGTTTTAATGGTGCTCCCGCTCCCTGGCCTCCCTGCTCGGCCTGTTCGCTTGACACCCGGCTGTCATGAGCTCGTATAAACGGAGAAAAACTAAACCTGCACTAAAAACTAAACAACCCGATCCCTCAGTTTTTCAAGGATTCTTCTACCCCGGTGCTACGACAGATCGGAGTGGGCTCACGTGGCGGCGCTGACCCGGCCGACATCTCCTCTTCTCCATTGACTGCTTCTTCCCAGCCTCCCAGTCTTCTATGCGGGGGGCCCTGATGAGGAGCGGGACATATGGGCGCTAGTGCGGTCTCTCCCCACCAAGCTGGACATGGAGGCCATAGTGGCCCAAGTCATGGAGCAACATTGGAGGGACTTCCAGGCCCTGACAGCTGAGGTGACCCAGGTCAAATAGAGATTAGTGACTGGGGAGTCTGTTATTGGGGACTTACAACTCAAAGTGGCCCGGCTGGAACAGATTCAAGCTACCCAATCCAATGCTCTCGCTGGGCATCAGCTCGCTATGGAGGATATGGAAAACCGGAGCCTCCGCAATAATCTGCAGCTCCGCGGCCTACCTGAAGCTACTGGCCAGGAAGATTTGGCAGATACTGTCCGGGCCATTATCTCACTGGTGTTGCCATCGGATCCCCCTGTTGTCCTGGAATTTGACCGGGTTCACCGGGTCTTGGGCCCTAGATCGCCAGACGCTGCTAGACCTCGGGACGTGATCTGCCACCTTCACCATTACTCTGTGAAGGAGCAGGTGTTACGAGCGGCTTGGTTAAAAGGCCCGATAGATTTTGATGGGGCACAGATCCACATTTTGTCGGATGTCTCTAGGGGAACCCTGGCATGCAGGGCGATGTTGAAACCCCTCCTGGAACGACTTTGTGCTCAAGACGCCACTTACCGTTGGGGCTTCCCTCTCCATCTTGTGGTCCATAGGAATGGCTCCTCTTTTGTCCTTCGTAAGCGGGCAGACCTCCCGGCCTTGTTCCGCTTCGCTGATTTGGCTCCACTTGAACTACCTCACTGGTTGGCGAGGCTTCCAGACAGACGCCCGCTCTCAGGGTGGCGGGCCATCCCGGCCGTGCTCCAACGGTCTCCGCAGACAATGTAGAGCCTCCGGGACGCGATCCGCCAGTCCCACGCTGGTCTCCCCTTAGCCATGATCCTGGACTGCTATAGTACTGTGAGTTACCTTTTGGCCCATTCCTTGCCTCCCATACTCTCCCTCTGGATCCCCTGGGTGGGCTCCCCTCCCCCCCATTTTTCTTTGTCCCGTATGGCGGGCAATTTGTCCCTTCTTGCCTGACTCCTTTGGCCTCTCCCCGCGGAATTGGCACTGCTCACCATCTGCCCTCACACTGTCCTGTGTCGGTGCTAGGTTTGGGGGACATCTGCCCTCCGATTGGATCCCGCTGTTCCCTGCCCTTTCTCCTGGATCCCGGTCCCCAGATGCCCACAGATGATGCAGAGATGGCTTGCTCCCCCCCCCACCATGAATGCCTGCGAGGTCTTGGGACCTGCGGGCTCGTGAACTGTGATATCTTAGCTTTATGCTCATCATGGCGGGGGCTGTTATCTCAAATGCTTGGAATGTTATGACTAGGTCTGCACCCAGTGGCGATTGTTCTGCCGGTGCTCCGGTCCGGAGGTGCCTGCTTGCGGTGCACATCCGGGACCGGGTGTTGGTCCGCTGTGGAACGTTATGTGGTACGGTGCAGTGCCGGACATGGGACCTCTTCTGTTGTTTTTTTCCTACCATTCTCCGGCTATTGAGTTCTCTTCCCCCTAGCTCCCCCCCCTCTCTTCCTTCTTCTCCATTCCTTTCCCTCTCCCCCCCCCCCGCCGTTTTTCTCTCCCTTTGAGGTCCGCGTGTCCGGTGGTGCTTATTCCTCCCGGGCGCTATTTGGTTTGCCTGGGGTGGTGGAGTACCCCTCCCCCCTCCTCTGGAGGAACTACAGATATTGTTATTATACTTCTCATTCGCTCTTACACCTTTGGGCTGACTCCGTTTTTTACACATTTATGTATTCATTGCCGCTGTGATTTTTTGATGTCCATTTGCCTGTGTTTAACTGATCCTGGGCTTATGTGCTCTCCTCCGGAGCCCCCTTAATCCCCTTCTGTTCCCCTTCCGCATCTTCCTTTTCCCTTTATCCCCCCTCCCCTCCCTCTCCCCCTTTCCTCTTCCCCTCCTCCCCTCTCACCTCCAACTTCCACCTCCCTCTCGCCTTCCCCTCCCCCTCTCTTCTCCTCCCCTCTCCCGCCTCCTTCACTCTCCCCCAACCTTCCCTCCCCCCCTCCTGTCCTTACCTTTCCTCCCTCTCCTCAAGCCCCCATCCCCCCACACCCCTTTTCCTGCCCTCCCCCTTCTTCTTTTCCCCTCCCCCCTAACCACCTTTGTATGGGCCATATAGTTACTTTGAACACTTATGGGTTTTTGTTCTCTTTTTCTCCTACGGTTTGTGCACTGCCCTCCGAGGGCTGTTATTGCTGCTCCTCCGTTTTGCCCACACTGTACTTGTGGTCTTCCGCCAGTATACGGCTTCCTCGCAGTCATGAACATAGATATCAAATCCCAGCCACCGTCATACAAAGCTAGCCTGACACAGCTTGTACTAGAATCACACTTTATTGAACAAGAAACAGACTGTTATACACTTGAGAAGTATTTCAGTCACTACATGAACAATGACTCGAATATTTACCCGAAACATCACACAATGGTTAGATAATGAGGTACATCTGACTCATGGCTAATCCTAATTACCATGCTAATTAAATCAGTGCACTGAAGCCAGCCTGGAAGTCCAAACTGCCGACACCAAAGCTAAAACAAGATACAATACACATATAACCCACAGTAAGTCAGCATAATTCCATGATGTCTGGAAGACAGGTGTTTGAGCTGATGACATTAATATCGGTCACAAGTTTGACCAACTGAAGCAGTCCAAACCATCAATTTATCTGTCACATAGTTTTTTCACTCTCAGCAGACGGTTAGTACTGTCACATATCTTCCCCCCAAAGGTAGACTAACCAGGTACCAGACCTCCAACTGGTCTGTGCCTGAGTTAGTCTGGTAGCAAGTCCCAAAGAATCAATCCATCATGGCAGCTTCCGTGACAAATTTCCACATAGTTTGTAAGTTTGTCCCGGCAATGCGCATGGAGCTCTCATAGCCAATCAGTCTGTGAAAGTTTGGTTTGGGCAGGCCAGACTGGGCTTTTGGTCACCCTGTGTCCCTAATTGACACAGGGTGACTTACACATAAGAAGTGCCTAAGGGGTAAAGAGAGGTATTTCCCAACCTCTCTAAGGTAAGCTGTGTTCCATGGGCCCCCCAACCAAAGTGACTCCCGTCACATCTCTCCCCTTCCGGAGGGAGACTAACACAGGAGGGGACCCCAAACGTGTTGACTTTGAAGGTAGTCTGTAGTTACAGCCCCCCAATGTCTATACCCACACAATACCCCAAGCAAATTGTCCCAAAGGGAGCATTACTCACCCAGCCAACCTCTGCCTATCTCGTAGAACATACCTGCTGCGGGGGTGAAGCGTGGACTGGCCCTTCTTCCTGGAGTCCTTTCAGATACTGGAGAGAAGACAGGGTGGCTGGGCTCACTCCCTCATGCTGTTGGGGACCTGGGCCGACTGCCCAGCATCCCTGGGATATAAAAGGTGGAGACCGCAGTCCCATTTACTATCACAGAAACTCCATCATTTGTACATTGAGGGCAGAGGCCAGCCGCATTCTGCTCTGTTGCCAGCACTTCTGCTGGACGCTCCACGTAATCTACTCCGGCTAACTGTAGGGGAGGGAGGACGACAACCTCCTCTCTCTTCTCCCCCTGGATCCTGATCTGCTGCTGGGGAGTGACTGCCACCTTCTCACCCTGGGCCTCCGGGACTGCTGCAGGTGTGGGGCAGAGGTCTTTGACCCTCTGTCCTGTTGTCAGTGCTTCTGCTGTAGAAGTTTCTTGTAACTCCACAAATGCTGTTGGCAGGAAATCCTGTGTCCCTGTCAGTGGTGTAGCAGAAAGATCAGCTGCCTCTTCTCTCAAGGAGGCTGAAGCTGCTGTTGGGCAGCGCTCAGTGATGTTAGGCCCTGATGCCAGCTGTTCTGCAGGAAAGTAAAATTAAATGTCAGTGGCCTTGCACACATCTTCCTGGGTCACCAATTGCTGCAGGCAGAGGTCAGCCGCGCTATGCCTGGATGCCCACTCTTCCGCTGTAGGCTCACTGGGATGTTCCTCCTCAGCAGAAAAGTCTATTAAACCCCAGTCTCCAGAATTGCTGAAAGTCCAGGGCAGGGGCTGGTGGCACTTGGGCCCAGTGCCAACACTTTGGCGGGTGATTTATCTTCCATATCATCCTCCGATGGAAAGTTAATTAAGGCTGTGATCCGTGGTTGGGGAATGAAGATGGCTTCCTCTTCTCCCCTACCTTTATCCAGCGGTTGAACAGATGCATTCTTCCTTCCAAGCTCATCCTGTGCAGAAACAGGTTCATCAAGGTGAGTCAGCACTTGATGCATCCGCCATAAGACCTCCACATCCAAAATTGTGGGTGCAGGTGAGCAAAGCACACTATTAGTGTGCCATATTGTCGATTCTTCAGTCAGGATTTCTGGACTTTCAGCTGGTACTTCTGGATATTCCCAGGCAAGGGGAGCCCAGGCCCGGTGCTGAGCAGAGTCTAGCAGCTGTCTGTTAAGCGATCTCCAGCTCCCATTCCTGATTGGCTAGAAATTCCAAATCTTCCAGTGCCCAGTGCACTTCCAAGACATTCAGCATCTGTTCTCTGTATTCCAAGATTTCCTCAAACCGTCCCCTCAAATTACTCCCAAAGTCGGGGTCCTCATACAGCCTCTCTAATAACAGCCCCAGGCCGCCGTAGCAAAAGCCTTCCGTTGGGCTGTCGTCCACTGCCCATGGACACACTTGGGTTATATACCAGAAGAGGGCTCTATAGCTCTCGTCCAAACGCATCTCCGCCTGGACCAGCCTCCTTAACTCAGCTTTCCATTCCTTGTGCAGTTGTCTCATCGAAAACACCATTCGAGCTTCGTACTGCGACCAGTACCTTTCTTGGAAGGAGGGGAGGATTTTTTCCTGGTGTCGCTGCTCACGAGCTAGTGCTTCTTTTCAGAGTTCCCAGCGGATTACATCATGCCATCCTAGCAGGAACTTCTCTGACACTGGTCCCCTGTGCTGTATCCGCATCTCTCGCAACCTCCTTCTGAATTCCTCTTCCATGGTGGCTGATATCTGTACCTCTCCTCTTCTGCTCGCCGGACCTTGATCTTGGATCCCAATGGAGGTTTGGATATCCCAGACTGCAGGAAGCATCCCACCGCTTGCCACCAATGTAATGGAACCTCAGACCCACACTGACTGTACTTGTGGTCTTCCGCCAGTATACGGCTTTCTCGCAGTCATGAACATAGATATCAAATCCCAGCCGCCCTCATGCAAAGCTATCCTGACAGCTTGTACTAGAATCACACTTTATTGAACAAGAAACAGACTTTTATACACTTAAGTATTTCAGTCACTACATGAACAATGACCCGAATATTTACCCAAAACATCACACAATAGTTAGATAACGAGCTGACTCATGGCTAATCCTAATTAACATGCTAATTAAAACCAGTGCACTTAAGCCACTTCCAAGTCCAGACTGTCGGCACCAAAGCTAACACAAGATACAATACACATATAAACACACAGTAAGTCAGCATAATTCAATGATGTCTGGAAGACAAGTGTTTTAGCTGACGACATTAATATCTGTTACAAGTCTGACCAACTGAAGCAGTCCAAACCATCAATTTATCCGTCACATGTTTTTTTACTCTCAGGAGATGGTTAGTACCATCACACACCTAAAGTGCACCTTTCAGCCATCTTGGCTTTTGGAGCGCTTCATGACAGCGGTGCTTAGACTACACCCTCCCAAGAGAAATAGGTTCCCTCAGTGGGACCTGGCAATAGCTGGCTACAGAAAACTATTCATTATGGAATATCACTTTAAAAACAGTTTTCCTTAAAGCCATAACTTCAGGGAGAAGGGTCTCAGAACTTCAAGCATTGGGGGCAGCTGAACCTTATACCATGTTCTTTACAGACAGGGTTGTACTGAGACCATTAGATTACTTTGTCCCAAAAGTGACTTCTATTTTTAATCTCTCCAGTGAATGGGTGCTTCCAGCCTTCCCAGCAGAATCAGGTTCTGATCTGCATGAGTTGGAAATTCCAAAAGTGCTCAACTTCTATCTCCAGGCCATTTCTGCATTCAGACATTCTGACAGACTTTTCATCCTAACTTCCGGAATATTTAAGGGGAAAGGGTCTTCAGCCAGAACCATCTCAGCTTGGATAGTAAATACTTTTCATCGAGCATATAGAGCAGCCGGGAAGGATCCTCTAGAGCAGTGTTTCTCAACTCCGGTCCTCAGGGCACACTAACAGGCCAGGTTTGCAAGAAAACTGAAATACATCACAGGTGATATAATTTGCTGCTCAGTGATTGCAGTATTCTAGTCTGCATCTACCCAAGGTAATAATTAAAATCTGGCCTGTTAGTTATTCTCTGAGGACTGGAGTTGAGAAACACTGCTCTAGCGATGGTTAGAGCTCCCTCAACCATGGCTATGTCTTCTTCTTGGGCAGCACATACGGGAGTGCCTTTGGAGGCAGTTTGCAGAGCGACTTGCTGGTCATCACATCATACATTCTTAAGACACTACAGGGTGGATCCAGCAACTCTAAGTACAATAGAGTTTGGAAGGAAAACTATTCAAGCTTCCTTGCCTATTGTCAAATAAATACTAAGTTTGCAGCATTAAAACCCCACTCTCCAAAAATCATTATTTATCATATGTATGCTGCTATGTTGGCGTCAGGAAAATTGTATTAAACACTTACCGTAATTTTCCTTTCCTGACGCCAATACATGGCAGCATACGAACCCTCCCTCTGATATTTGTGCTTTATATGGAGAATTGGGGAGGTTGCACTCAGTTGGACTTTTATAGATTTAAAGTAAAGGAAAAATTATGATAAGCATTTGATACAAATTTTCCATTTTGTTCAGCCGTTTCAGTTTTTAGATTTTTTTTTAATTTTGTTTCAGCCACCAGTGTTTAGTAATTTACATTTTTTTTTCAGCCACTAGTGTATGGTAATATACATTTTTTTTTTTTTTGCCAATAGTGTTTCATATTTTCTTTGTTTTTTAGCCTCTAGTTTTTGGTAATTTTAATTTTTTCAGCCTCTAGTGTTTGGCAAATTACATTTTTTTCAACCAATATTGGTTCAGATTTTCATTTATTTTTTCAGCCACTAGAGTTTGGTAATTTACATTTGTTTCGCCACTAGTGTTTTATAATTTATTTATCCACTAGTGTTTGGTATTTTACATTTTTCAGCCAATAAACAGTGTTTCATATTTTACATTTTTTTTTAGCCAGTAGTGTTTGGTAGTTCACATTTTTTTCAGCCACTGGTGTTTGGTATTTAAAATGTTTCATGTGTACTGTGTTTCTTACCACATCGGATAGTATTACCATATTGCAGAAAGGGTTATTCTGCAGCTCTGAACAGCCCCTTCCTAATAAATCTAGTTATGCTATCTTCGATTTTCAGTCTTATTTCCATTAAAGCATATAATAGTGAGAGTGGTATTTTTACAGCTGTGGCGCTCCCTGTTTACAGTGGAAATATGTATGTCTAAAGCCTTCATTAATCATATAATTCTTAAAAAGGCAAACAGTGGGAACAGCATGGGGTGTACTCCCCTTTCTCTCTGCGTGAAATCGGCAAACACTTTGAACAGAAGCTGCATACTAAGAGAAGTGGTATCAGTGGAAAATATGTTACATTACCTTCTCCGGTGTAATAGTAAGCCAGTAAATCAGTAACAAATGCAGGATCTGGTACAATACATCACTATTGTGTAGCAATGAAGCACAAGTTGCTTGGACACCAACTGAGGTCACATCAGCTCTAGAAAGGGACAAAAAAAAAAAAAAAAGGCCCCAATTTCAGGCCTAAAATTAGCAAAAAGCATTTGTGGGGAAAGGTCTATGGCATATAAGGACTCCAAGCAAGCAGATAAATTTAGTGTATGGAGATTGTTTTAACGTTCTGTTCATACCAATCTGTTCATCTATTACTAATATCGATTTGTATACAGTATCTCACAAAAGTGAGTACACCCCTCACATTTTTGTAAATATTTTATTATATCTTTTCATGTGACTACATTAAAGAAATTACACTTTGCTACAATATAAAGTAGTGAGTGTACAGCTTGTATAACAGTGTGAATTTGCTGTTCCCTTAAAATAACTCAACACACATCCATTCATGTCTAAACTGCTGGCAACAAAAGTGAGTACACCCCTAAGGGAAAATGTCCAAATTGGGCCCAATTAGCTGTTTTCCCTCCCCGATGTCTTGTGACTCGTTAGTGTTACAAGGTCTCAGGTATGAATGGGGAGCAGGTTTGGTAAATTTGATGTTCTTGCTCTCACGCTCTCATACTGGTCACTGGAAGCTCAACATGGCACCTCATGGCAAAGAACTCTCTGAGGATCTGGAAAAAAAAAAAGAATGGTTGCTCTACATAAAGATGGTCTAGACCAATGATGGCGAACCTTGGCACCCCAGATGTTTTGGAACTACATTTCCCATGATGCTCATACACTCTGCAGTGTAGTTGAGCATCATGGGAAATGTAGTTCCAAAACATCTGGGGTGCCAAGGTTCGCCATCACTGGTCTAGACTATAAGAAGATTGTCAAGACCCTGAAACTGAGCTGCAGCATAATGTCCAAGACCAAACTAGGACAGGTTCCACTCAGAACAGGCCTCACCATGGTCAATCAAAGAAGTTCAAGGGGAGAGAACCACAAGCCCCAATTTAAGTGTAGTATGAAGACACTTTATTACAAGGTAAAAACAATATTACTCACAAGAGTAGCATGTAAACAGGGGTGAATAATGTGTAGCACCACCCCCGCAGGAGCTGCTGATTAGATTATTGGGTCTACGTCCTGCCTACCAACCCCTGGAATTGGCTCAAACCCTCCCTAGGCACAACTGACACGAAAATGGACTATAATACCAAATGGCTAAAGGAGAACACAATTCATGATATATCACCCCAATAAGTAATAATAACTTGTTACCTTTCTCCAGCCGCAGTCCCTCTGTGTGACACAAGGTGCAACACACAGACTTTTGCTTAACCAAAATAGCTTTACTGAGAATTAAAGTACAAGTTGACTCCATAAGACATCACAAGAGTCAACTAAGAAAGATAAAGTTAGTGTCACAATAATAAACAATATGATTAAGATAGCTATTTTTGTATACTTATGCAACTAAAAGAGAACTCATAAGCTTTCTTTTACCCAATTCAGACTACACTTTACACGCGTCTAGTCTCTTGTATCAGGTAGGCAGAACCTATTTGAATCCCACACACAGTTCCTTCCTTTTGGTTTGGAATCTTTGCTAGCAATCCTTGGTGCACAAGCTATTTGTAATCCAAAAGTAAGGATATATAGTGAAAAAGGGTGACAATAAAAGGTTACAATCACCTGCAATGTTACTGCATAATTGGGCATATGAATCTTCTTAGTGGTGCATATATAGGCCCCTGACACCTTATGTACTTGTGTTTAAATGCTTAGTCTCCTGAAAGGTGCACTAGGCCGCTGAGTGTACTGCGTACTATCTGAATTATAGTTAGCACCGGCTAAAGTTACTTTCTTCCAAGCGAGAATCAGATTTGGACATGTGCCCTGCTCACCAAACGGCCTCTTTCTTCAGGAGCTCTACGCCTCCGATTTCTGTCACCAGCCACGCTTGTGGTTAGATGTGGGCGACACCAGTCTCTGCAGAGCATCGATGGGTTCTCTGGGAAGGCTCCTTTACTGAAGATGAAACTCTTCCACTCAGTCACTTCAGGCCCAGGCTTCAGGCCTAGTCCGCAGTATCAGCCCACAGCACTTGCTTCCTTCTAGGTGTTGTGTGAGGAGACAAGAGAAAGAGCCTGACTCCTCCCTTCCTTTATAAAGCCTCCCCAAATGGCTGTGCAGTGAAGCAATGCACCCTGGTATTCCAACAGAATTGTGGGTATAGTAGTATAAAAAAACTTCCGATGAAAATCACCAAGTAGCTGCAGTGTGGCAGTTTGGCCACTAGATGGAGCCGAGTTCCTTCAAAATGTCATACAGTCTTCTTATGCACATTGTAAAGGGGAGAACCCCGCTACAAATGGATAAGTTGGTCCTGGGCATCAGGCATCTAGGGGGTCCCTGTGGTACCGGATACAGCTTGTGCTGAGGAACAGAGGTCTCCTGTGTGCTGGCAGGAGGCTATCCTGGTCCATAGGCTCCCGAAGCTCCCATTGTCTGACTTATCATGATGTTCAGCAAAGTGTCTGGGGACACTATGTTTGTCTTTACCGCTCTCCACTAGGCGGCGATGTTCCCCAAAACGCTTTCTAAGGGTTCTGATGGTACAGCCCACATAAAACAGGCCACATGGGCATGAGAGGCAATAGATAACATATTTGGATGAGTATTTGTAAAATTGTTTGATAGGGTAGGTTTTACCTTTCATGGACAAAAATAATTCACTATCAAAGATATGAGAGCAGGTGAGGCATAGTGTTTTTCGACATTGAAACATACCAATGAGAGGGAAGAGACACAGAGTTTTGGTGAACTTAGTGGGAATAGTTTTAAGCTTACTTGGGGCCACCAAGTTTTTGATATTGGTGGCTCTTCTGTAAGAGACCTTGGGATTGGAGGGGATGGTAGGTTTCAAATGTGGGTCTTCTAGCAAAATGGACCCGTGCTTGTTGAGGATTTGTTCCATTTTCTTGTGTTTGGTATGGAATTGTGTAGTAAACCGTATGGTTTGAGATGATGAAATGGGTGAATCAGAGAGGGCTGGGGGTGTGTCAGATTGGTACTGTAGAAGATAATGGCAGTGGGCCTGTTGGATAAGGAGGTGTGGGTAGCCCTTTTCTTCAAATTTTTTCATCAAATGGGCACTTTGTTCTAGATAGTCTTGTTGTTTGGTGCAGGTCCTCCTTAATCAACATAATAGGCTTTTGGGGATATTGGAAACCCATCTAGGGTGGTGGCAAATCTGGAAATGCATGAAAGAGTTACCAGTGGTGGGTTTCGTGTAATTTCTGGCCAATATATTTTTATATTGATTATTATTTTTATTTTTAATTTTTATTTGTATTCATTGTATTCATTGTTATTGTTATTTATTTGGGTGGGAAGGTAGGCCACGGGTGACTTATGTACCAAAAAATAAAAAAACTTTAATCAGATAGGAGTACATTAGAAGGCGATAAACCAAGGGGGGTGTCCTCAGTGAGCAGGGCCACATAGGAAGAAGTGTTTTTAAAAGAAGACCAAGGTTGCCAGGCAGAGTGAAAACGTTATAGGTTGTCACGGGCTATGATAGTAAGTTCTTCTAATCGGTATGTCATATCAACTTTCCGTAGCCAGTGACGTATCGTGGGAATGGTCGGTGAGCCCCAGAAGGCGGGAATCAAGGCTTTAGCCGCATTAAGCATATGAGGGATCATTGATCTTTTGTACTTAGAGAGCGGCATGTTAGTTCCATGCAGCAGGATAACCCAAGGATCTGATGGTATAGCAACTTCCGTGATTACTTGGATAAGCCGAAGGACTTCCAACCAGAACGGTCTGATAACCGAACAGTGCCACCAAATGTGTGCATGCGATGCAGTATCTCCGCATCCCCTCCAACATAACGGTGAGATGGCCGGAGAAATAATGTGCATTTTCCGTGGAGTATAGTACCAACGGGACAATAGCTTGTAGTTGGATTCCGCCACCTTGGTGGAGAGAGAGGAAATGTGAGCCAATGCAAGAATTTTGTCTTTCCGAGCATCTGGAATTTGAGATCCAATATCCAGTTCCCATTTGTGTAAGAAATCCGGGTAGGGTTGGCCTTGTAATGATATAAGTGCCTTGTAAAACTGCGAGGTGGAGTGAAGAAGGGGGGTCCCGAGGGCATAATATTGCCTCAATAGGGTTCAAATCCTTGGAGTCACGCAGCGGACGTGGAAGAGCAGCTATGAACATGGATAACTGTCTGTGTCTCCAATAAACCATGTTCGTTGCGGGGCTGGATCCCAAAATGTGGCCAAGTGGTTTCACATTATTGGAGTGGGTTACGTGGGATAACAAGAGGGGAGTCTTAGGTGACCAATTTTTAAATCCAGCATCCAGTTTGCCAGGCATGAAGTGATTGGGATTCAGCAGAGGCATTAAGGGGGAGTTGTAGTTCCAGGAAAACTTTGTATGCATGGAATCCCAGACGGACAATGTAGATAGGGTCAGGGGAGAAGTGTTTGGAGAGAGGGCCCTAGCGGACCTCGGAATCCATGGTACTGTAGACAAGTCTCTGTCACATAGATCATATTCCAACTGCACCCATAATTTAGAACTAATAGAGTACTTCTAATCAGCCACACGGGTTAGTGAGACTGCCTGGAAATAGTCCCTGATACTAGGGAGTGCAAGTCCCCCAGAACGCTTTGGATGAAAAAGCGTCGTCCTGGCAATCCTGGAGCACCTGCCCTGCCAAATATACCTGCAAAGCAAAGACTGCAAAATAGTAAAAAGCCCAATAGGAACACCCAGCGGTAACATTTGAAAAAAAAAAAATAGAATACGAGGCAAAATGTTCATCTTAACTATTTTGGTCTTGCCCAACCAAGAATGGTGTAAGGAGGACCACTTCCGAAGATCTGATTTGATCATATTCAACAGGGGAATGTAGTTATGACGGAACAAGTTATCCAAGCGGGGGGTTAGAAAAATGCCTAAGTATTTCAGTTTGTCCGGACACCATTGAAATGGGAAATGTGGGGACAGAGCGGAAGCTTCAGTATGGGGGATATTAATGTTTAATATTTCGGATTTAGACATGTTGATCTTGAAGTTTGAGAGGTGGCGGAAGTCTGCGAAGGCTCGTAAGAGTACAGGTAGAGAGATTCGAGGTTGTTGGACGAAAAAAAGAATGTCGTCCGCATAAGCTGCGTATTTATGCGTACGACAGTTCACAGTAACACCATGTATATCGTTGGAATGCCTAATAGTGGATAAAAAGGGCTCGAGTGAGATGGCAAACAAAAGGGGCGACAAAGGACACCCCTGTCGCGTGCCATTATGAAGGGGGAAGGGCGTACTAAGGAGGCCGTTAACCCGTACCTGTGCCGTCGGGTGGGCATATAAAGCCGCAATACGTTGTATAGCTTTAGGGCCAAGGCCAAAAAAACGGAGGGTAGTCAACAAATAGTCTCTTTCCACCCTGTCAAACGCTTTTTCAGCGTCAGTAGAAAGGAACAGGGTAGGCTGTGACTTAGTGCGGACAAAGTGGATTAGAGAGAGAGCACGAAGAGAGTTATCCCTAGCCTCCCTACCGGGAATAAAACCAGTCTGATCAGCGGAGACCCAGGAGGGGATCAAGCGCAGGAGTCTGTTAGCCAAAACCTTAGAGTACAATTTAAGATCCACATTCAGGAGGGATATAGGGCGGTAACTGCCACAGTCTGTGGGATGCTTGCCCGGTTTAGGCAGGACCGAAATGTGTGCAGCTAATGATTCTGGGCAAAAACCCGTGGATTTAGAAATGGAGTTGGCATACGAGGTTAAGTGAGGGAGTAGGACGTCTGCAAACTTTTTGAAATATGCGACCGTGAAACCATCAGGGCCAGGCGCCTTACCGACTTGGGTGGATTTTAGTGCCAACTGGAATTCTTCAACAGAAAAATCGTTTTCCAATTTCCGCAGGGAGCGTTTGGAAAGGTTTGGTAGTTTAGCCCTTTTGAGATAAGCCCAGATACGCTTGCGTTTTTCGGTTAAAGGGAGATGACAAAGGTCGCCTTCTACATGGTAAAGCTTGCCATAAAAATCTCTAAAGGCTTTGGCAATATCAGGAGAGGAATGGACCATAAGGCCGGAGGGAAGCTTCACCTTCTGAATAAAAGCGGGCTCTAAGAGACCTGGCAAGCATTCTACCGGGTTTATCACCCCACTCGTAATGTTTATGTCAAGTAAGGATCGTAGCGATTCCCTAGCCTCGGTTAAGGCCTGTAAGTGGGAGACATGCAGTTAAAGTTTGTGTGACTTTTCCAGGTCTGCCACCAGGGCAAGTTGCTCAGCAATCAATTGACCCTGTTCCCGCTTCCTCCTCGCCCCCAGCTCCAGCAATTTGCCCCTTCCCACACCAAGGAGGGAGATGCTTTCTCAGTGGCATTTTCAAGAAAATATTGGCTAAGAGCAGAAGATAAGAGAGCTGCATCTGCAGGGTTCGTGAGAAGCGAGTCATTCAGCTTCCAATTAGTGGAGCAGGATGTGAGAGAGGGAAGGAGCAGGGTGGTCATTACAGGAGCATGATCCGAAATGGAGGCACAGCCAATGGAGGCGGATCTCAAAAGAGGTAAGTGAAAGTGGCTCAGAAAAATGTTGTCAATCCTGGAGTAACAACCATGCGTTTTGGAAAAGTGGGAAAAATCAGCATCTTTAGGATGCAGAATTCGCCAGACGTCAACTAGTTGAAGGGAATGTAATAATTTTTTAATCCGCGCGATCTGTTTAAACGGGACATTGGAACGGCCCTTCGAGGTGTCAAGAACAGGGTCCAGGACCATGTTTATGTCACCAGCAACAACCAGGAGACCTTCGGCAAACTTCGCCAGCTCAGAAAGCGTAGTGTGTAGGAACGTGGACTGGGCCTGATTTGGTGCATAAATGTTAGCTAGAGTACAGCGGGTGTTTCCTATTGAACCCTTTAAAAAAAGATAAAGACCATTATGATCAGTAAGCATAGAATCAAGTTGGAAAGGGGTGTCCTTGCGAAACCCGATAGCGACACCTTTAGCCTTGTTAGAGGGTGAAAGTGCATAGTACCAGGTCGGGTACTGGGGGGAGAATAATTTTATGTGAGTAGAATGGGAGAGATAAGTTTCTTGAAGGAATGCAATAGAACAAGATTCACGTTGCAGCTCCCGGAGCACTTGATGGCGTTTATATGCCGTGTTCAAGCCTCTAACATTATAAGACAAGACATTTATGGTCGCCATTAGGTATCCACAAACACCCCTCCCACAAACACTGAGAACCCGGGCCTAAAGGAAGGGGGGTAAAAAGGGGAGGGGGGGGAGAGGAGAAAACGGAAGAAAAGAAGAGAAGAAGAAACAGCAAGATAAGAGGAGAAGACATAGAATCAATACAGAGACAATGTCCAATGGGATACCATGTATCGGCACGCAGTAAACTGCAGTGGTCCCCGGGGGGATGGGCGATCCCGGAGATAGGGCGCCGAGCATGAGAACAAGTCCCGCGCGACTGAGCCCCAGATCCGGGAACCCCCACCCCCAAAAGGAGAGAGGGGAGCATATTGACCGGATGCAACATCATCCTGTAGAGACGCTCAGAAGGGAGCCGGCGGCGGCACCCAAACAAGCCGAATTGCAAATGACAATGTGTAAAACAAAACATCATATAACCATTGAATAACCTCCCCTTGGCAGAGGAGACAGTAATAAACCCAACATGAGTATGTAAAACAGTAAACAGGCATGATAAAAACAACAAACTAATGCACCTGAAAGGAGAGACCATGAATAAGCATGAGAAAGAGTATCATATCAGCAGGCAGAGAGAAAGGGATTCCTCATATAGGGGTCGGCCCCGATTTGCGAGTAGAAGATGGCGCAGAGGTGCACATTTTCTTGGAAGGCGTTTTACTCCAGGAGGCACCTGGTTTGAAAGTGAAAATGGGGATGCAATCATGCCACCCTGGAAGATCCAAGGGTGGGAGGCCAACATCCTGGAGGAAGGCTGGTAGATCTTCCGGAAAGCGGAGGGTAGCAGAATGACCATTTTTAGTAGCAATTAGACAAGCGGGGAAACCCCAGCGATAAGTGAAGCCATTGGCAGTAAGTTGTTCCAGGAGCGGTTTTAGCGCGCGGCGTCGTTCCAAGGTCTCCTTGGAGAGGTCAGGAAAGATGTTAAGGGAAGCCCCGTGGAAGTCAGCAACTTGAGTGCCACGTAGTTTAGTCATGATAGCATTTTTGTCTTCAAAATAGTGCAGGCGACAGATTACATCCCGAGGCAGGTTAGAGGACAGGTTACGAGGTCTGAGTGCTCTATGTGTGCGATCAAAACGTAAAGGATCAGTAGGAGCCCTCCCCGGGATGGAATTAAATATGCCCCTTACTGATGCTTCAAGGTCGTCATCCCTGGTAGCTTCGGGGAGTCCACGGATACGCACATTATTCCGCCGGTTGCGGTTTTCTAGATCTTCCATTTTATATAAAGCGGCTCGGTGGGCCACCGCCAATTGCGTGACCTTGTCCTGCAACTCTCTAATGGAGTCTTCTTGCGAATCTTGCCTCCGTTCCGTATCTTCCACCCTGCCAAGTATGTGGGACATATCAGCGCGGACAGCTGTGATCTCCTTTTTAAGCGACCTCTCCAAATTGCGAAACATGCCCCCAATTTCTTGCTTCAGACTATGTAAAAGGGAGGACATGTCAGAAGCTGCCGGGGAGTGCATTTCTTCAAGTGGGTCAGAAAAATAGGAGGAAGTGGGAGAGCGCTCCCGCGGGGACGCGGAGCAGATGGATGACACTGCGCCCGACACCGAGGCCTCAGCCCTGCTCCCTCGTGTGTGAGTGCTCGAGCCTCCTGTAGATAAAAAACATTTTATGGTCCCGGAACCGGGCAGTTTGGACGAGGATCCCTTCCCGGATCTTTTGCCTGTCATGGAGCGTAAGGTGGGTGTTTTAGAAGGCATTGCATTAACAGGGGGTCAGTTCATCAGGGTGCCGCCAAAGCTCACGCTAATCACGGCCGTTCATTGCTAATTAAAAGTCTCATCCCCAATTGAGCTGGTATAGTGAGAGCTGTTCAAATGACAAGGTGGGTAAACTGCAAACAACCGCTGCAGCTGGCAGGGGAGAGTGTGGGGGACACAGTCCAGATGCAGCCACTGGGCAGCAAAGTTAGGTGGGGTAAAAAAGCAGAAGCGAGTGCTTACCCGGCGCTTGGTGTGAGGGGCACAGCTTTAGGAAAGGCAGCGGCTTCCAGGACGTCTAGGCCGCAGTCTCGGGCGTCTCCCTGTAACCAAATATCGTGCACCAGAAGATGGATGGCGGACCCTGGGGGCTCGGTCAGGTGGAGGATGCCTGCGGAGGAGAAGCGGCGAATCCGTGGAGGCCCCAGGAGCGGCCGATACGCCAGACGGTGGGCCGCGGCGCCCGCTAGGAAAGGCCGCGGCTTCAGTGCAGGTGTAGGCCCCAAGATCGTAACTCCGGATCCACGGCCCCCAGAGTGGAAATTCTTGGACTGACCTGTGCAGGGGGTCTCAGATGGTTGACTGCGATGTTGCAGAGGTGGTAACAGGGGACCAGAGTGGTGGATGGCTGAAGATTAGCCGGCTATGGAGACAGAGCTCCCGAAGAAAGCGTCCAGCGAGCTCGGCTTCCGGTCACCGCATTGCTGCAGAGGTTTAAGGGGTGTGGGGTAAGCCTGTCAGTGCTCAGACCATACACTGCACACTGCAACAAATTGGTCTGCTGGCTGTCGTCCCAAAAGGAAGCCTCTTCTAAAGATGATGCACAAGACAGCCTGCAAACAGTTTTCTAAAGACAAGCAGACTAAGGACATGGATTACTGGAACCATGTTCTGTGGTCTGATGAGACCAAGATAAACTTATTTGGTTCAGATGGGATCAAGCGTGTGTCGCAGAAACCAGGCAAGGAGTACAAAGACAAGTGTGTCTTGCCTACAGTCAAGCATGGTGGTGGGAGTGTCATGGTCTGGGGCTGCATGAGTGCTGCAGCACTGGGGAGCTACAGTTCATTGAGGGAACCATGAATGCCAACATGTACTGTGACATACTGAAGCAGAGCATGATCCCCTAACTTCAGAAACTGGGCAACGGGGCAGATGACCACTGCCTTGCTACAGAAGCTGAGGGTAAAGGTGATGGACTGGCCAAGCATGTCTCCAGACCTAAACCCTATTAAGCATCTGTGGGGCATGCTTAAAATGGTAGGTTGAGGAGCGCAAGGTCTCTAACATCAAGCAGCTCTGTGATGTCATCATGGAGGAGTGGAAGAGGACTCCAGTGGCAACCTGTGAAGCTCTGGTGGGTTAAGACAGGTCTGGAAAATAATGGTGGCAAAAAATATTGACGCTTTGGGCCCAATTTGGATATTTTCACTTAGGGATGTACTCACTTTTGTGGTCAGCGGTTTAGACATTAATGGCTGTGTGTTAAGCTATTTTGAGGGGACAGCAAATTTACACTTTTATACAAGCTGTGCACTCACTACTTTACATTGTGGCAAAGTGTTATTTCTTCAGTGTTGTCACATGAAAATATACAATAACATTTTTACAAATATGTGAGGGGTGTACTCACTTTTGTCAGATACTGTACATGACTCTGTAAGACAGGTCAAACAGGATAATGACTCATTGGTATAACAAGAATGTTTTTGCAATAAAATTGTATTCTGCGTATGAGCACTACTACACAACAGGGGTCAAATATCCAAGTTTGTCATATTACATCAAGCATAATACAGCAAAAGATATTTGCTCCACTGTTAATTCTATCTATAACCAAAAAGAACACATTGGTTAGTTCCTCCTCCAAGGATATTGATCTGCTTTCCTTATTATTATTTAATTCTGGTTACTGAATTCCTGTATGCATTTCTGAACATCAGCTGTTCTATGACTTATGCTGGCCATACACTATACGAAAAATCATTCAAACTCTTTTTCGAATAACGAACACGCGGACGCGCAGGTAAATGGTTTTGCCATCATGTAATGACCAAATTTGGATCGATAAATTGTTCAATGGACATAAAAAAATCAGTTTTTGTTTTTTTTGTCACGTATGCCTAGTGCAAACAGTTCGGGCAAGAAATACATTAACCTTTCAATTCATCATTAGTTTGGGAGAATTTTCCAACCTGTACCTTAGATTTTTCAGCTTAAAACCGATTTCTGTGTGTGCCCAATAATTGGACTAAAAAAAAAATCGAACAGTCAAAAATGACAGATTTTCGGCTAGTGTATGGCAAGCATAAGTGGTGCTCACTTACCCTATATAAAACCAATAATCATTGTTAAAGTGTTACTAAAGGTAACAAACATGTTATACTTACCTGCTCTGTGCAATGATTTTACAAGTGTAGCCTTGAACCACCTCTTCTGGGATCCCCCTCTGGTGAGTTTGGCTCCTCCTCTTCTCTCTCTGTGCCCCCATTCTATGGAGGTACACATTGGGGTTGATTTACTAAAAGTGGAGAGTGCAAGGTAGCAAGTCATCTTCTAACTTCAGCTTGTTCAATTCAAGTATAACTAAAGGCAAAACTTTTTTTGCTTTGTTTTGGACGGAGTGGAGAAGGCTTAAAACACCTTTTAGGTTTTTATTGCAGTCTGTGCTCCTGTTAGGGAGATTCACCCCCTCTATTCCTCCTGTTTACCATTAACATCGAAAGTGAAGGAAAAAAAAATTTGGGTTGTCCCCAGAAATGTAATACAGAGGAAATCTTCCAATGGGGACACTAGTCCTGGTGACCTGGGGGTCCCTAAGGAACTCCCTTTGTGGAGATTATCTGTCACTTCCTGTTTTAGCTATGGAACAGGAAGTGAAGGTAAATCTCCCTAATGGGACACATATGGCAAAAAATAAATATGTCAAAGGATATAACCCTTCCTTACTCTATCCAAAAAAAAAAAAAAGATTGCCTATAGTTCTACTTTGAGCTTTGACAATGTAACCTGGAAGCTGATTGGTTTCTATTCAGAGCTGCAAACGATTTTGCATTCTCCAATTTTAGTAAATCAACCCCACCCCCAGTGCATGCTCACTCCCTATCAGTGTATCAATGGAGCTGCAGTCCATAGACACAAAACAACAGGGATTGGCCCTACCCCCTGGTTCCTCCTCACAGCATTTGATTGACAGCAGCAGGAGCCAATGGCACCTGCTGTTGTGTGAGTCTGTATGTAAAGAGGAATAGAGGGAAGAAGACAAAGCCATGTACAGCGCTGGATTGATTGAGCGGACAGAAAGCTGTAAAATATGTTTTACCTTAATTCAAGTAATGCATTAGGGTAAAAAAATGTTTTGGCTTTAGAACCACTTCAAGTTGAAAAGTAAAATGAATACACGTATATTTTTGAACCTTAGTCCTTCAAATCCTTTTCTGCCTTAAAAGAAAATATTTAAAAGGCAGTAGTCGTTCGTTTATGCTTTACCTTTATAACCTCATTTTTTATTATTGGTTTTACATTGAGGGACATTATACCAGGCATATTTCTTTTCTGTGTAAGCCACCCCTTCCAAATCATTTAGCATTATACAAACCCTATGTGCTAAGGGGTATCGTTTCATCTGTTTAAAATGTAAATGTAGATTATGGATCCCATCTCTGCTCAATGAAACTATGTAAGAGGACGTTTTACAACAGCAGATGATACATTGATAAGGGTGGTGTATGTTTTTTTTTTTCTTTGTCAGAATAAATTGAACTGTATCTTTGTATATTTAGAAATGCCACTGCTTTGCTGCACCTTTGACTTTTATATTCATGCACACGAGGCATGACGGGTGTGCCTGGGTGCTCCCGAATCACCTCATGCGGATACCTCCCAACTACCCTGGATTGGGTGGGACCATCTCGAGATTTAAATAAATCCCGACGTCCCACCATTACAGGCTGAATCTCAGAGCCCAGAGTGCCAAAACACATTTGGACACTTGGCTCCACTAATTAGCCTGAAAGGGTGAAACTCTGTCCCTCTTTGTGTGTCCCCTGCAGCTGCGCTTGTCACAGGCAGCTACAGAAGAAAAACTACTTGTTTATTCCAGGAAGGAGGTGGGTATTAAAGGCCAGCACCGAGAGTAGGGAGGCGAGGCTGTGATTCACTCTGATTGGCTTTATACCAGGGACAGAGCAGGTACAAAAGGTTGGCACAGCAGTTAGGCAGGCTATAAGTCAATCACCCCTACCCTCCATGCCTTCCTTTAGTATCTGCCCCTGCCCCAGCATAAGCAAACAGTGTTTCCTTTGTAGCTTCCTGTGACAAGCACACATGCAGGGGAAACACAGAAAGAGGATTGACTTACTTATGTTCTTCTCCCTGGACTCTCCACAGTACTTGGGGTACTGCAGCTTCAGGTTTTTACCCCTTTCTCCTATTCCCTGGTCCAGTAGGCAGGACTAGGGTTAGCTTTAAATCATATAAAATGACAGGACCAAGGAATAGGAGAGAGGAGTAAAGAGCCAGAACTGCAGTACCCTAAGTACGGTAAAGAGTCCAGGGTCAAGAACAGAGGTAAGCAGTGCTGAGGTGACACAGTCATTTACTTTCGTACTCTGTATCACTACTGACCCCTGAACTCTGCCTCACTTAATACTGACCTCTGAACTCTGTAGTAAGTGACATACAACTCAGAAGTGACTTAGAGGTCAGTAGTAATAGAAAATTTAGGGGTCAGTAGTAACGAATGGAGAGCCCATAGGTTAGTATAAATTAACGGAGTTCAGGGGGTCAGAAGTAATAGATAGTTCAGGGGTCAGTAATAATTAATGGAGAGTTCAGAAGCTAAGCAGAAAGCCCATGCTGTGGAAAAAAATTTGATTTTTTATTTACCGTAAAATCCATTTCTCTGAGTCCACCGACGGACGTAGCTGCTGCTTTAAATCAGACGGATGGGTAATAAGCCCCTCCCACTAGGAGTGACCAGGTAGAGCCAAAGGCTTTGACACGCCCAGGGGGGCAGGGTCCCTGGGTTATTACCCCTGGCCTCACCGTTGGATCTTCAGTTTAGTTGCAAGCAGTGAGTAATAACCAAAACCCAACTCTGCAGAGAAAAAAGGGGTGGGAGCTACGTCCGTCAGTGGACTCCGAGAAATGGATTTTACGGTAAGTAAAAAATCAAATTTTCTATTTCGTCCACAGACAAATGTAGCTGCTGCTTTATATCATAGACGGATGGGATGTCCAAAAGCAGTAACCACTGAGGGTTGGGGAAAGGACAAACTTAAAAGAATGCAATTCCTACGACTAACATAGCCAACTATATAACATGGAGCCCAACAAGCAACAACTGGGGCTCAATGGAAGCAAAACCATAAAGGAGAAGGAAAACCTGCAAAACCTTGCGGCCAAAGGACGCTTTCGAGAATACTAACACATCCACTCTGTAAAACTTGGTGAACGTATGTACAGACAACCAAGTGGCCGCCTTGCAAACCTGCATCACTGACGCCTGATGGCGGAAAGCCCAAGAGGCACTCAACGCCCACGTACAGTAAGCCATGACAGAAAAGGAGGAATCTTGCCCTTAAGAGAATACGCCTTCACCACCATCTGTCTGATCCATCGAGAGATGGTCTACGCAGACGCAGCCTGACCCTTACGGGGTCCATCCGTATTCACAGAGAGTATGATTTACAAAGGACACAGTAGTCTCCAGATATCGCCCGAACCACATCCAAGCAATGCAAGGCAATTTCCTTAGGATGTGAAGGTTTCGGACAGAGTGACGGAAGCACTATGTCTTCGTTCAGATGGAAGTCTGAAACCACCTTAGGAAGAGACGACAGATTAGGCCGTAACACTACCTTATCCCGGCAAGATAGCGCTGCTAGTTCAGAAACCCTGCGCGCAGAGGTGATAGCCACCAAAAAGGGAACTTTCTGCGACAAGGCGAGCAAGGAAATGTGTCTTATGTTCTCGAAAGAAGATTTCTGAAGAACCGATAGAACCGATAGAACCAAATTAAGGTCCCAAGGAGGTAGCGGAGACCTCCTAAGGGGAGCCAAATGGCGAACCCCCTGAAGAAACGTACGAATCAAAGAGTGCGTAGCCAAAGGACGTTGGAAGTAAACAGCCAAGGCCGAGATCTGACACTTAAGAGTGCCCAACGCCAAACGTTGCTCAACCCCTTTCTGTAAAAAAGGTCAGGATCCTGCTGATAGCAAAGGATCTAGGATGCAGCTTCAGCGATTCGCACCAAGCAATGTACGCTTTCCACGTACGATGATAAATCTTCCGAGAAGTGGACTTCCTAGCCTTGAGTAAGGTAGGGATCACAGAATTGGACAGACTCCTGTCCTTTAACACCTTGCTCTCAACAGCCAAGCTGTTAAAGCCAGAAACTTTAAAGCAGGATAGAAGATCGGACCCTGAGATAGATCTTCCCACAGAGGAAGTGTCCACGAACCTGCAACCTTCAGCCAAATCACGTTGGCGTACCAGGATCTCTGGGGCCAATCAGGAGCAACCAGAATAACCGGAATCCCCTCCAACTCAACCCTCCATAGCAGGCGAGATAAACATTTCAGCGGAGGAAACACATAAATTAGCCTGTACTGGCTCCAGGGAACCACCAGGGTGTCTACTGCGTCGGCCAGAGGATCTCTGGATCGAGCCACAAACTTTGAAACTTTCCTGTTTTGTCTGGAGGCGAGCAGGTTCACATCTGGGGTCCTCCACTGGAGACACAGCTGGTGGAACACCTGTGGATGGAGGGACCACTCTCCCTGATCCAGGGTTCGACGACTCAGGTAGTCCGCCTGCCAATTGTCTACGCCGGGAATGTATACGGCGGATAGGGCTGGGACGAAGTCCTCTGCCCAGCACAGGATCTTTGCTACCTCCAGAGCCGCCAGGGCACTCCTGGTGCCCCCTTGATGATTGACATATGCCACGGCCGGGACATTGTCGGACTGGACTCGGACAGAACACCCCTTGAGATTGTCTGTCAAGTGGAACAGGCTCAATTTGATTGCTCTCAGTTCCAGAACGTTGATCGGGAGCTTGGACTCTTCCAACGTCCAGGTCCCTTGAACATTCAGGGTGCCCAGCACCCCCCCCCCCCCAACCGGTCAGACAGGTATCTGTCGTCACCACCATCCAGAATACTGGAAGGAAGGATTTCCCGTGGAGAAGATTCGAAGAGCTGAGCCACCAATTCAGGGAGTCCTTGGATCTCCGACTCAAACGAATCAGACTGTCCAGGGATAGAGGATCCTTGTCCCATTTGACAAGGATCTCCTGTTGCAAAAGTCTTGTGTAGGCCTGAGCATATGTTACGGTCTCGAAGGAGGACACCATCAGGACCAGCACCTGCATAGATGACCTGAGAGACACCAGGTCGCAAGCCAGCAGTGACAAAATCACTTCCATTAACTTCTGTAGCTTCACAGGAGGTAGAAATACCTTTGCCAAAGCTGAATCTAGGATCATCCCTAGATACTCCAGTCTGGTTGTTGGAACCAGGGCAGATTTCTGAAGGTTGAGATTCCAACCAAACTGCTTCAGAATCCCGTTTCAATGTCACAGACGAGTCCGCTCAGAGAAGAAGATCGTCCAGGTACCCCAGAATCGCTATTCCTCTCTGTCGTAGCAGAGCCAGGATAACACCTTGGTGAAGACCCTGGGAGCAGAGGCGAGACCAAATGGTAAACGACACAAATTGAAAATGGTCCTTGCCCACCGCGAATCGTTGAGGACCCTGGCAAATAGGGACATGGAGATAGGCATCCTTGATATTGATCAAGGCCTGCAGGTCCCCGTGATGCAAGGACGCCACCATTGACCGCAGGGACTCGATGCAAAATTTCTGGACGCGCACAAAGCGGTTCAGAGTTTTGAGGTCCAAGATTGGACGCAATTTGCTCTCCTTCCGTGGAACGGTAAACAGGTTAGAATGGAACCCTCAAAATTGTTCCTGATGAGGAACTGGTACAATCATGCCCTGTGACAGCATATCCCGAACTGCTTCCTGCAGCCCCGCAAGGCGGTCTGGGGACAGCTGAAGATTGGAGGGAAAAAATCTGTCTATCGGACGGGAACGAAACTCTATCTTGTACCTGGACCGAATTAGCTTGTGGACCCACCTGTCGTGCAACAGTGAAGTCCAAGGATCTGGGAAGAAACTGAGATGTCCCCCCCACCCCTGAAGTGGGTGGGGGCGCCCCTTCAGGCAGAAGGGGTCTGCTTGGAGGTGCTAGGGCAGAAGATTTCGGCTTACCAGCCCTCCGTTTTCTGGATCCTTTTCCACAAGAAGTCTGTTTGGTTTTCTGCGACACGGTCGCACAAAAAAGACACTTCTGGGCTGTAAGGGAAAGACCTCGCTTACGCGGGGGAGACTTACCCTTAGTCGAGTGAGGAAGGAGTGTGGCCTTTCCCCCAGTGACCGTCTTGATCAAGTCATCCAAGGAGGAACCAAAAAAGGCGATTACCCTGAAAAGGAAGATCTGCCAAAAGCTTCTTAGAAGCTTGGTCAGCTGACCAGGACTTTAGCCAGATTGCACATCTGATGAGCACACTTACCACTGACGCTCTGGCCGACAAGGGAAAACCTTGGCAGATTTCTTTGCCCTGAGGGATCCAAAGGATACCAAGGCTCCTTGCGATTTAGAAAACGGAATTTTTGTAAAATCTTACCTGTAAAATTCCTTTCTCTGAGTCCTCCGACAGTCGCCGCCGCCTCTAAGTCATCACTGTTGGGTATTGACTTCCGCTCCGCAGGAGTAGCTAGGCATATAGAATTAGTCAAAAGACAAAAGGCATTAGCATATACACACCCATGGGGGCTGTCCTATCTGGTCAATACCCCCCTGCATAACCACTCACAACTCAGTTTGGTAGCATAGCAGTAGGTAATAAGAACCCCAAAAGAGGGGCGGGGCGGCGACTGTCGGAGGACTCAGAGAAAGGAATTTTACAGGTAAGATTTTACAAAAATTCAGTTTTCTCTTACGTCCTCCGACAGTCGCCGCCGCCTCTAAGTCATCACTGTTGGGATGTCCCAAAGCAGTATCGACATGAGGGGTGGGAGACGCAACCGTAGAAAAGGCAACACAATACCCACATCAGAGAAAGGAATCTTACATGCACCGTAAGAGAACCTTCTGGGAAAAAGAAAAAAACAATGCTCAACAGGAGCAACAGCCCAGGAAAGCAAATGCCAACAGCCAGGGACCCAGAAAAAAACACAAGGGTCCATCATAGCACTGCGGCATTGAGAACCTTGCGGCCAAATGAGGCATCAGCTGATGCCAGAACATCTACTTTGTAGAATTTGGAAAAAGTGTGCACCGACGACCAAGTCGCAGCCTTGCACACCTGGGCCACTGAAGCCCTATGCAAATAGGCCCAGGACGCACTCACAGATCTGGTAGAGTGCGCCTTTACAGGGAAGGGTGGAACCCGTTCCTTCAAGGCGTAAGCCTGTTCAATGGTCTGTCTGATCCATTTGGCAATAGTTGCTGCGGATGCAGCCATGCCCTTCCGAGGTACCTCAGGAAGGACAAAGAGGGAATCCGTTTTACGAAAAGATTCCGTAGACGACAGGTAAACCCTGATCGCCCTGACAACATCCAAGGAGTGCAGAGCAACCTCCTTAGGATGCTTAGGTTTTGTACAAAGCGAAGGCAGGACAATGTCCTCATTAATGTGGAACTCAGAGACCACCTTAGGAAGAAAGGAGGGCTGCGGACCCAAAACCACCTTATCCCGGTGAATCACCAAGTATGGAGAACGGCAAGATAACGCTGCCAGTTCTGACACCCTGCGAGCCGAAGTGATCGCAACCAAAAAGGCAACCTTCTTAGACAGCAGAGGCAACGAGATATCCCGAATGTTTTCAAAGGGAGCACGTTGTAGCACGGACAGAACCAAGTTCAAGTCCCACGGAGGTAAGGTGCGAACCAGAGAATGAGACGCCACAGGGCATTGGAAAAGAATAGCCAGGGCGGACACCTGGCCCTTGATCGTGGCCAGCGCCAGGCGCTGGTCCACTCCCGCCTGGAGAAAGGCCAACACTCTCGACACCGAGTACGAACGAGGGGAGAACCCCCTGGACTCGCACCAGGTGAAGTAAGCCTTCCAGGTACGGTAATAAATCTTTCCAGAGGAGGTCTTCCTAGCCTTGACAAGAGTAGGGATGACCTCAGAGGAGAGACCCCTGTCCCTCAGGACCTGGGTCTCAACAGCCAGGCCGTTAAAGCCAGCGACTGTAAAGCAGGATGGAAGATCGGACCCTGGGACCGGAGATCTTCCCGCAGGGGCAGCCGCCACGGAGGCGCCACTGCCAGATGAACAACATCGGCGTACCAGGACCGGCGTGGCCAGTCTGGAGCCACCAGAATCACCAGGTGCGGTTCCGAGGCTAGCCTGCGTAGAAACCTGGATAGCAACTGAATCGGAGGAAAGGCATACATCAGACGATACTGATGCCAAGGGGCCACCAAAGCGTCCGAGGCGACTTGCCACGAACCTTCCCACCTTTCGGTTTAGTCGAGATGCGAACAGATCCACATCCGGGGATCCCCACCTCACACACAGCATTTGGAAGACCTCCGGGTGCAGGGACCATTCCCCCTGGTCCAGGGTCTGGCGGCTCAGATAGTCGGCCTGCCAATTCTCCACACCCGGAATGTGAACTGCTGAGATCGCCGGGACATGAGTCTTGGCCCACGATAGAATGTCGGTCACCTCCCGGGCCGCACAAGCACTCCTGGTGCCCCCTTGGTGGTTGATGTAAGCCACCGCGGTAGCATTGTCCGGCTGTACTCGGACAGGAAGGCCCTGAAGACGGTCCGACCACTGGAAGAGAGAGTTTTATCGCTCGCAATTCCAGCACATTTATCGGGAGGGAGGACTCCTCCTCCGACCAAGTGCCCTGGGCAGACAGGTTGCCCAGGACTCCACCCCAGCCCGACAGGCTGGCATCCGTGGTAATCACCGTCCACACCAACGGACGGAAGGACTTGCCTTCCGCCACCGACGGGGACTGGAGCCACCACAGAAGAGCCAATCTGGTCTGACAACTCAAGGAGACACTCAGATCCAGGGACTGAGGCAGTCTGTCCCACCTGGCCAGGATCTCCGTCTGGAGAGCCCGCGTGTGAAACTGAGCAAAGAGTATCGCCTTTAAGGCTGATACCATCAACCCCAGAGACCTCATACAGGTTCTGAGTGACGAGGACGGGTTGTCCCTGAGGGACCTGATCTCGTCCTGCAAGGTCCAGAGCTTGTCCTCCGGCAAGAACCCCTTTGCCTGAGCAGAGTTCAGAATCATTCCCAGATAGGGAAGACGAACCGATGGAGACAACGCCGATTTTTGAACGTTGATGGTCCATCTGAACTCCTGGAGCGTCTGTACCGTGGTGGACAGATCGCGCACCAGGTCCTGGCTGGCACGTGCCCTCAGAAGGAGATCGTCCAGGTAGCCCAAGACCGCAATGCCCTGTGCCCTCAGTAGGCCCAGAACCGGCGCCAGCACTTTGGTAAAAACCCTGGTGCCGAAGCGAGACCGAAAGGTAACGCCACAAACTGGTAGTGGTCCTCTGCGATAGCAAACCGAAGGTACCGCTGATGAACTTCGAAAATGGGGATGTGCAGATACGCATCCTTCAGATCTATCGAAGCCAGGAATTCCCCTGGGCTCAGAGAGGCCACCACCGAACGGAGAGACTCCATACGGAACTTCCGAACACGCTCGAATCGGTTCAGCGATTTTAGGTCCAGAATAGGACGCACTTTGCCCTCCTCTCTGGGCACAGTGAACAGATTTGAATAAAACCCCCTAAACCTGTCCCGATGAGGCACCGGGACAATCACCCCATGAACAAGAAGGTCCTGTACCGCCTGGTGCAGGTCCTGTAGACGCTCCGGAGGCAAGTGAAGATTGGAGGGAAAAAATCTGTCCGCCGGCCTGGAAAGGAATTCGATCTTGTACCCCGATCGAATGATTTCCTGAACCCACCTGTCCGATATCCGGAGCAGCCAAGGTTGGAGGAAACCGCGCAAACGTCCCCCAACCCCTGAAATGGGTGAGGGCGCCCCTTCAGGCAGAGACGGACTGACCCGCCGAGCCGGCATTACCCGACTTCTGCTTACCCGCACAGGGCTTCTTCTGGTTGCCCTGGGCCTTGAAGGGCTTACCCTTGGATTGGTTCCGAAAGGCACGAAAGGACCCCTGAGTGGATCTAGGTGCAGAACCCCGCTTGCCTCGAAAAGACTTGTTCTTCGGGTTCTGGGGCAGCATAGTGCTCTTGCCCCCCGTGACGCCTTTCACCAGGGTATCCAACGCCTCGCCAAAAAGGCGAGAGCCAGCATAGGGAAAATCAGCAACTGTTTTCCGTGAGGACTGGTCGGCCGACCAGCTCTTCAGCCATATCAGTCGCCGGTTAAGCACCGCGACACTAGAGAGGCGAGCCACTAAAGGGGCCTCATTCAAGGCCGCATCACACAAATACATGACTCCTTGGTGGATCTGATCCACCATTTCCAGCCGGGCAGGCGGAACACCATCAGACACGAGATTGCTCCTAAGCATCTTAATCCAATCAGCCACCGCCTGAGCCACCAAAACGGACGCGAAAACGGGTTTGAGCAACGAACCCGCCACCGTGTAGGAATGGCGGGCTAGAGACTCCAACCGCCGGTCCGTGGGATCCCAGAAAACCGGGGTATCCTCAGTAGGAACCAAGGTAGCCTTGTTTAACACGGCCACAGTGTGATCCACCTGCGGAGGCACACACCATCGTGATTCCTTTCCGGTGCAAAAGGATAAAGCAATTTGAACCGACTAGGTACCAGGAATGGACGTTTCAACGTGCGCCATATTTCCTTAACAGTGTATTGAAATTCAGCTGGGCAGGGAAAAACCTGCGCCGACTTGCGGGTCCTGTGAGTCCCAAATGAGGACACAACGCCCGGAGGACTGGGCTCATCCTCCAAATGTAAAGTTTCCTTAACAGAAACAATTAACTCATCCATGGTCGCTGTTCTTCAGGAGGTATCAACCCCCTCCACCTCAGCCTCCCCCTCAGACCCCAGGGGGTCCAAGGATGAGTGGGACCCTGAAAAGGGCACGCTCGCAGCAGCAGTCATATCCCCATCTGAATCAGAGGAGAGAGACAATCTGGGCCTCTTTTTTGCAGCACAGACATCAGCATTTCCATATTAGACACCAAGGTCGCCACCACAGCAGCCAAATCAGGTCTCAGCGGGGCCACAGGAGAACTGGGCGACCCCACCAGAGCTGGGGGGAATTTGCCATCCTGAGAATCCATTGCTCAAGGTTACAGAAAAAAACAGTGCAATAAAATGTGTACTGCCCCTTTAAAATCGCTGCGGAATGCGCAGCCCACCGCTACAGCTACAGTGACAAAGACCCCAAAAGGAGAAGAGAAAACTGAGCCAGAAGCGATAATACAGAGGAAAATTGAGAGCGATAACCTGCAGAGCCCGCAGAGTGTTGCTACAGATGTCCTGCTGCAGAGGGAAAGGAAGTGCTGCTGAAGTAGGCTGAACTATAGACTGCCAGACTAGGGAAAATGGCTGCCCCATAGGAATGCATTGGAGGCTACGCCAAAATGGCCGCCGAACATGTGGTCGGACGATCGTCCACCTCCCACAAAATGGCGGCGGATGGCGCCAAAATAGCATGCAGTATTGCCCCCAGGGAAGCTACACATGCCTGCCCATATCCAAGATGGCGGACCGCGCGAATACACGCCGCTGCAGTGGCCACACAAAAACGTCTGCACCCCCAACAATTCACTGAAGTGACACAGGGAAGGGGACCCCCAGAAAACATACAGTATCTGCACAAGCGATCCCCACAGGGACCGCATAGGGAGTCACACAGGCACAGACATGGGGAACACACAGCAACACAGACTGCCACCCCAGACAGAGGCCCCACACAGAAGTACTTACCTGTACCAGATGGCGTGGGAAGCCTCTATGCATGGAAAACCGCTGTCCTCATCTGACAGAGAGTGCCGTGAGCCAGGGACATGACACTGCAGCATCGCAGATGTGTCTTGTGAGGTAGCCACCTCACGGCTGCATCCCTGCAGCGAGCAGGGATGGGTCGTTCGTAATGCCAGGGCGAACCACGGCTGAACGCTCGATGGCGGGCTGGGGGTCCATCTGACCCTTCTGCCCTGGAGAACCAGGGCGGTCAGTCCGAATCCCAGCACCGCATGATCCATCTTCATCTGAAGAAACGACTAACACTAGAAGCTGACAAAATAAACAGCTAGTAAATTAAGAAAAAACTGACATTTTCAAAGAAAATCAAATAAAAGATTAGGAAGGCTGAGACTGAAGCCCCAGCACAGGGAAGCCTGACTACTCCTGACGCTAGGCAGATTAAAACTGAGTTGGGAGTGGTTATGCAGTGACCAGATAGGACAGCCCCCATGGGTGTGTATATGCTAATGCCTTTTGTCTTGACTAAGTCTATATGCCTAGCTACTCCTGCAGAGCAAAAGTCAATACCCAACAGTGATGACTTAGAGGCGGCGGCGACTGTCGGAGGACGTAAGAGAAATCGCCTCCGTGATTTTTAGGGTGTCCCTCACTGAGGATATCACAGCATCTACCAGCCCCTTTTCCTGTGCCAATACGGATGTGGAAACATCCTCTTCTGCGTCAGAAAAGTCTGAATGCGGGGACGCATCCTCAAAAAGGGGGTCTGCGTCGCCGGCAACCATATCGGCCTCAGAATTTGAGGTCTGTGATAAGACAGGCAAGGGCTGAGGGAGTTTCTTAGTAAATGCTGCCGCAATAACTTTGTCCATTTTTCTGGACATTTCTTACATCACAGACAAAGTCACATCAAGAGCATCAGAAGCGGGCCCCAACGATACATTGGGGGTCGCAGACAAACTTGGGAAATCCATCTTAGACATATGGCCAAACAGTAGGATTGCACAGTAAGAATGTAAAGAGCAGACAGGGAAATGGGCAAACACCAGAACCTGCACCGCAAGGGGTTAATCAGAAGCTTCTCCTGAAAACAGGAGCAATGGCCTAAGAGGGAGCAATCCACGCCAATTGCCAAATATTAACGCCCCTGAGGCTAAGTGAGGTTACAAAGGCACCACAGGTCCCAGCAACTCCGCTGCTACTGGCATGCACTGCGCCTTTAAGAGGCTATCGCGATGCACACATCGCTACTCCGGGGGATATCCTAAGCCCCCTAAAGGCCTGAAACCCCTCGGAAGATGAAAAGGTGAAGGCCAGGGTAATTAAACTCCTCTGAAGTAGTTACCACATGGAGAACACAGCAAGGTCCATCAGCAGCATGGAGAAGAGAAGGTAGAAGGAAATGTCCCCGCCCACAAGAGCTAGAAGCTCCTGTGCTGTTTTGTCTCCGGCTTCAGCAAAATGGCCACCGGCATTACAGTGATAGGGATACCCAGGCAGGCTGCTGAGGCCTGTGAAAGCTGCAGGCCACGGCAAAATGGTGGCTTTGCGCCAATGAGCACATGACCTCGGGCCTAGTGAGGCCTACCTTAGTAACAGGCCTGGGGGCCCTGGCAGGGGTCATCCCGGCACATGAACCCCCCCCCCCCAATGTAGCGGTATGAGGCGCAACCATGTAGCCCCCTCCGAGGCCTCCCCCCCCACCGTCCACTACCCAGTATAGCACCTGAGGCGACTTACATAGGGGACTCCCCACTAAAAGTATCCCAGAGGTCTGGAGCCCAGGGTAGGGAGAGGTCAGGGTAGGAGAGGAAGGTCCCAGGTGAACCCTCATAGTGGAGGAGGGTGGTAGGAGGTATAGGTACCCGAGGGTCCTACTCACCTATGGGAGGAGCCCACGTCCGCCCCAGGACCGCTAACCAGACGGGGGGACTGTACTTACCGGACCACGCTGCTGAGGGTGGGTGTCCATCCTGACAGACTGCCTCTGCACCGCAGTGAGGGCGCTGTCAGCCAAGGGGCACGCTGCGACACTGGCATGTCAGGTGTGTGCAACCCGGCGGGGTGTTTCACCCGCAGGCCAGTCCCCGTCCGTGAGACTATAGTCGCTATGGAGACCCAGCGCAGAGCTACGATCTGCAAGTACTCCCTGGCACAAACTGGGAGACCGTAAGGCTCTCATATAGCCAGTCCGAAATCCAGCCAGCATTCCACAGGGACTGGAGTCAGCAGCAACAAAAATAAAATTAAAAAGATTCCCTTTAAGACGTTTTAAAACAGAGCTAGGACAAAAAGGTCCCAGCAGGGAGCTGTTTGGCCAGTCCTAAGACCAGGCAGCTAAAACTGAAGATGCAACGGTGAGGCCAGGGGGTAGTAACCCAGGGACCCCACCTCCCTGGGCGTGTCAAAGCCTTTGGCTCTACCTGGTCACTCCTAGTGGGAGGGGCTTATTACCCATCCGTCTATGATTTAAAGCAGGAGCTACGTCCGTCGGTGGACGAAAGAGAAACTGAAATTTTAACTCAAAATCCTTTTCTCTTAAGTTCATTGAGGGACGCAGTCCTCTGACGCATATCAGTAGGGTTATACCGCCCCCTACAGGAGTAGGACACTAGGCAGAAAAAAAATTCTGGCTTTGTCAGAGAAAACACCACCAACCCACTCAAAAAAAATAGAGGGGCGGGTACTGCGTCCATCAATGAACCTAAGAGAAAAGGATTTTACGGTAAGTTAAACATCCAGTTTTCTCTATCGTTCATTGACAGACGCAGTCCTCTGATGCATATCAGTAGGGACGTCCCTAAGCAGTACCCAAATGAGGAGTGGGAACAGCAGAACAAAGAAAACAGTCCCCAAGCCCAACATGGCCAACCAGGCAACATAGGACTCATCAGAACAACAAGATGAGGTCCACCTGAAAACCAAACAGGAACACCCTCAAGGAAGACTAAGGGGCCCTCAAAACAGCAGCCTGCCAAACCTTGCGGCCAAAGGAAGCATCCACAGATGCCAGCACATCCACCTTAAAAGATTTGGTAGGGGCGTGGTCTAGGCATGGCCGCATGAAGACGTGCTCTATCAGAGCTCCCGGTCCACGGCTTCCTTTCAGCACACTATGGCAGTTTACCCAGCCCTATCTGCGGCTTGCACCGGACACAGGGTCTCCCTTGCTCTCAGACATCCTCAGCGGGGGGGGATTGGGGGGGGGGGGAGTCTCGCAGCATGGACTGCTTCCTGAGGCCGCTTCAGCTGGCGGCCTCCACACCAGATGCGGCCAAGATGGCGCAGGCGTGCCCTGCATCCTCGTCATTGCCCCTGCTCGATGCGGCGATGGAACGGAGGAACTTACAGGAGGACAACCATCAGATGCCCCCTTTCACCCCACCGACTGATTTATCTCCCTGTCTACCATGATCGCTGTCTTTGGGCTTGGATGCAGAGAGGGGCTTGCAGGGGTCGATCTCTCAGGCACCCCGGCAGCCTTCACCTCCATGAGTCACTCTCAGGCCACTCTCCCTGCCTGCATGCTCCTGAGGACAGCTCCGCACCACACCGTGAGTTCCATTACACCTGCTAGTCAGCCCTGCGTGCCCCTCAAAGCCCAACAGTCAGACCAGGCCATATGGGCATTCCTACAACAACTCCCCACAAGAGCAGCCTTTGAATCCCTGGCCAACAGAGTGGAGACCGCTTTGCAGGGGGGAAGTGCTGGGCCTTAAACAAGACATTGCTGAGCTGGATGCCAGGGTAGCTGCTGTGACTCAGGACAGTGGGGCCATGTCCCAAGCTATCCAGGCTTTGCAATTCTTACATATTGAGCTGACTGACCAGGTCACCAACTTACAACTACTCTTAGATGACCTGGAGAATCGCAGCCTGCGACAAAACATAAGACTCAGGGGGATCCCGGAATCGTTTGGCAAGGGTGCACTCTGCTCAAAGGTGACATCTATCTTTAACAGGTACTTGGACCCACCCCCTGAGACGGACATAGTCATTGATAGAGTTCCCCAATTTATAGCCCCCGACAGACCCAGAGATGCATTATGCCGCCTTCAGTCTACAACCTTAAGGAAGAAATCCTACAACAGGCGTGGCAGGTGGGCATCCTGGAGTTCGATGGGGCTGCGGTCCACCAGCTACCTGATGTCTCCAGCAAAACACTACTCTTAAACCCCTGCTTGAGTGGCTTGAGGAACGTTGCCTCACTTATAAATGGGGTCACCCATTTCATGTGATAGTGAAAAGCGGCTCTAGATTCTTCTATCTGCGCCACCTGTCTGGCCTTCCGGATTTATTTAAGTTTGCCAAACTGGAACCCATGCAGGTGCTAAATTGGTTGGCAGCCCCTGAGCCTTGACCCAGTACATAGAGAGATGGCCCTCGAGAGGATCGCAACAGCAAGCGCCCCCTGGCGGGGTAGGCAACGTAACACTAGAGGGAACGCAACATAGAGCAGCTATTTTTTGGCTGCACATGTTGAAGTTGCAAATAGTTGTTCGCTCTGCGCTTGGATGAGAGTCCTCCAGTTCTTTCTGAAGGGATGTTCGTGCCTACCACAGCATGATGTTGGTCTCGACTGGTTTCTCCACTCATTGCATTTGACTCACAGTGTTTCCTGAACTATCAACGGACCCCCCCTTTTTTTTTCCCCCTATCTGCCATGCTGGAAGCGGTCTGTGACTGAGTGCTAGCTTATGCCTGTAGTATCCTGTCATTCCAACGCTTTAAGAGCGACTCCCCCTTTTTTTTGTCACCTTACCTTGGAAAATGTATTGCCACCTTGATTCCATGTTACCATGTCAGTTTGTCCTTTTTTCCTTACGTCCAGTTGACTAGGTCTCTTCCCTACATTTTAAGTACCACGTCATTTTGCCCTTCTTTTTTTTCTCTTTCGCCCACCGTCAGGCGGAGCCCTGGGTCGCATTGGGTGGGCCGCGGCCCCCTTGGCAATGCATCTTCCCACAGGGAAGCAGAGTGTCCGGGGTTCTAAGCTTAACCATGCTTTGCTGTTTCCCCCACTAGGCCATCTCTGCCCTGGTGGCAGATGACTATCTCCATAGAGATTTCCTTGAAGCCTAAACATTCCTGTATTTCTCTCTCGTTTCCTCTTATCTTTTCTCTCTCTTGCATTCTCTCTCCATCTAGTTTTCCCTCTCAGTTTTCTCCACACCCCCCCCCCCCTTTATTTTACTTTTTTTTTCCCCCACATAGGACAAGTGCCTGTCCTCTGCAGTGTCGGGGATCATGGCCCTGAGGGTCCTTTCTTGGAATATTAAGGGTCTAAACTCTCCTGAGCAGCGGACCAGTTGCCTATCGGAATTCTGGCATCAGAGGGTTCATTACCACCTTGGATTCCTTCCTTGAGGGAACCTTGGTCTTGGGGGGGGGGACTTTAATCTATGCCTGGACATGCGGGTTGATTCCTCTTGTGGTGCCTACTCCATGACCGGAGGGGTGGGACGCCGTCTGCACAAACTACTCCACTCTCATCAATTGATAGACATTTGGAGGATTCTCCACCCTCGAAAGAGGGATTATACCTTTTACTCTGCAGTGCATGACTCTTACTCCAGGATCAATGTTTTCTTGCTTAAACACTCGTCCATTTTGTTGACCTCCAGAGCTGAGATAGGGCTCGGCAGTCCTTTTATGAATACGGTGACAAGTGCAGCCGTCTGCTCTGTGCTTTGTGGGGCTAAACTCCCTACTCTCACCGAAGAAGAGATAGAGGCCCTTTCTCAGCCCATCTCTGTGGAGGAATTTGGTGCCGCAATGGCGTCCATCCCACTGCGCAAAGCTCCTGGCCCTGATGGCCTCTTGGGGGGGTCTACTATAAGACCTTTCAGGACATCCTCGCTCCTCATTTCACTAAGGCCTTTAACGCCATCACTGATGACAAACAGGTCCCACTAGACATGCTGAGACATAGCTGTTCTTCCCAAATCTGAAAAGGACCCCTGTGACGGTGTTCACCATCACTGGGAGTGATAGACAGATAATTAATGGTTGGAATTGCTTCAGATGGGACAATAATATTTGTCAGCAATATCTTCATATAGAAATATGAAGATTTATTCCCACTTCACACTGGGAGACGTAGACTGTTATAGACCATTGCCATGAAGTTTGACTCCTAAATAATGTGTGTATCCCATGTCCCTGCATGCCAGACAGGCTTCCATATTGTTTTTGTATTGAAATGGAATGTGGATTGTGCCTGTCCCATTGTTAAATGGTAATGACCTCACATTAAACATGACATCTGGGATGACCCAAATAATATGGTGATTGATCTTCTTACAGTGTGAAAAACCATATGTGAAAATTCTTTATGCAAAAACATATAATTTATAACAATCGTGAAAAAAAAAATTATATATATATATATATATATATATATATATATATATATATATATATATATATATATATATATATAGTCCTCCAATTGCTCCAGATAATCTCAAATAGCCAAAGATCAAGCTTCCATCAATAGTGGATCTTCCATCTTGCTAATCTTAGACCGATATGTGTGGGTGAAATAGAAGAAATAGCCTCTTACCAGATAACACTAAACAGTGAGCCTTATTGGTGAATAGGCACTTTCCAAATGTGAACAAATGAAATCAAGTGAGGTGACACCTCGGTGGTACTGCAAACTTCTTACCAGAAGTATGTAGAGGGTAGGCATAAACCACTGTTTATACGGATGCACCAGATAGAAGGTATCCAATGGCGGCTTCAATGCGTGGGCTGAATGTTTCTCCACTCCACCATATCCAATTCACTGATGTGGCTGGCGATACTGTACTCTAATGTAGCTCCCCCATAACAAAAGATATAAAGTGCCAATAGTGCATTATCTTTTTAAAAAACTTTATTAAAAAAGAAACACACTTACATTGCAAATGGAAGGAACTGGGCATAAACAATGGTTCCAAGTGTACCGAACGTGACCGCCTGCAGTGCGGAACACGTGGTGTGGCGTGACGGCGTGGCTACTCCCTCCGACGCTTTTCTCCTTATCAGGCTTCAGCTGGGACCCATCGGAGGATGATATGGATGATAAGTCACCTGCCAAAGTGTTGGCACTGGGCCCAAGTGCCACCAGCCCATGCCCTGGACTTTCAGCAATTCCAGAGACTGGGGATTTAATAGATTTTTCTGCTGAGGAGGAACATCCCAGTGAGCCTACAGCAGAAGAGCGGGCATCCAGGCCTATTGCTGCTGACCTCTGCCTGCAACAATTGGTGACCCAGGAAGATGCGTGCAAGGCCACTGACTTTACAGTTTACTTTCCAGCAGAAGTGCTGGCAACAGGGCAGAGTGCTACCAACCTCTGCCCAGCACCCGCAAAAGCTACAGAGTTCCAGGAAGCAGGGGAAATTGGCCCCTTGCTCCAGCAACAAGCTAATGAAGTAAAGCTTCTACACCCAGCTGAAGCGCTGGCAGCCGGACACAGGGTGAGAAGGGATAGGAGGCTGCTGCCCTCCCTTCCCAACAGTCAGTCAGAGCGGAGGAAATTGTCTTTCCTCTCCAGCCAGGATCTGTGCATCTGGGAGACAGTACCGGAGAATGGTTGTCTCAACCTCCAGATGGGGGTAAGGAAGATGGAGGAGCTGACTCCCCTTCCCAGAAGCAGTTGGTGCCCCAGAATGATGACACCAACCCAGCAGAAGAGCTGGCAACAGAGCAGACTGCGGTTGGCCTCTGCCCTCAACACACAAAAGATGGAGTTCCTGTGGTAGTGGATTGGACTGCAGTCTTCACGTTTATAACCCAGGGATTCTGGACAGTCGGCCCAGATTCCCAACAGCCTGATGAAGTGAGCCCCACCACCCTGTCTTTTCTCCAGCGGCTGAAAAGACTTCCAGGAGAAGGGCCAGTCCACGCTTATCCCCAGCTACGGGTTATGTTCAACAGAGGTTGGCTGGGTGAGTAACACTGTTTTCTGGACAATTTGTTTGGGGTACTGGGTGGGTGCAGATATTGGGAGGGCCCGTGGATCACAGCCTACCTTACAGAGGTTGGAAAACCCCTTTCTCAGCTCCCCTTATGTCTAAGTCACCCTGTGTCTATTAGGGACACAGGGTGCCCAAGAAGCCCAGTCTAGCCTGCCCAAACCAGACTTCCACAGACTGATCGACTATGAGAGCTCCATGCACCTTGCCAGGACAAACTTACAAACTATGTGGAACTTTGTCAAGGAAGCTGCCATGATGGATTGACTCTTTGGGACTTGTTACCAGACTAACTCAGGCACAGACCAGTTGGAGGTCTGGTATCTGGTTAGTCTACCTTTTGGGGGAAGATATGAGACGGTGTTCACCGTCACTGGGAGTGAAAGACAGATAATTATTGGTTTGAATTGCTTCAGATGGGACAGAAATATTAGTCAGCAATATCTTTATATAGAAATATGAAGATGTATTCCCACTTCACACTGGGAGACTTAGACTGTTATAGATCATTGCCATTAAGTCTGACTCCTAAATAATGTGTGTATTCCATGTCCCTGCATGCAAGACAGGCTTCCCTATTGTTTGTGTATTGAAATGGAATGTGGATTGTGCCTGTCCCAGTGTTACATGTTAATGACCTCACATTGTTCTGTCCAGATGGCTAGAAAATTAGTTTTGGTTAATTCTGTTCCTGTATACACTTTCATCTGCATATGCTACTGTAATCAGGCAGAGGGGAGGGGTTGTGTACACTGTATGGGAGTGTAAAACTCTGTTTTCATTGGATTGTGAATGTCATGTCCTGTTCTCCACAAGGTCCACCTGGGCGGTAACCTTGTGGGAGAAAACTGTATTAAAGTATGTTTCTTGTTCAATAAAGCGTTCTACTTCACCTTCAGTTTAGAGTCCTGTCTCTTATTGGGGGAATCGGCTAAAAGGGATTGCCATGCTCTTCATACTCCCCTGAATCATCACTAAGCACTTGTAAGAGCTTGTACCTGTTCCTGCTTCACTCTTTGGGGAAAAAGAGGTTCACCCACTGGAACCTTGTCGTAGGTCCAGGGTGGGTAGGGGACGGCGAGAGCCCAACCAAGCTGCGGGGGTTAGTGGGGTCTGAGGTAGTTATGGTGTCTGGTGGAGTGCTTGGAGCCCTCAGGAAGCACTAGGAGCATCCGTCAACGAGGTACCAGGTCGGAGTGCCGGTTGATATGTTACAACCCCCTTTTGTGCAGGAGTTATAGACCAATTTCACTACTCAATTGTGAAATCAAGCTTTTCTCTGAAATCCTAGCGACCAGATTGGGTATGCTGATGCCATGCATCATCTCATTGGACCAGGTTGGTTTTATCCAAACACGTGAGGCCCGGGACAACACCGTACAAACCCTTTACATTATCGAGGGGGCACAGAGGTTACACACTCCACTGTTACTTTTGTCTACAGATGCCAAGAAGGCGTTTGACCAGGTGAGCTGGACCTTTCTCCATGAGACACTGAAACAAGTGCAATTACCGTCCCCGATGTTATCCTGGATAACTGCGCTGTATTCTGCTCCCACCACATCGGTTCACGTCAATGGTTATGGTTCGGAACCTTTCATGATAGCCAACGGCACCCGACAGGGCTGTACCCTGTCCCCGTTGCTATTTTTGCTGATGTTGGAAACTTTCCTCCAACATGTTCGAGATAACTCCTCAATTCAGGGAGTGCGTATAAAAGAATATCATCATAAAGTGGCTGCTTATGCCGACGACCTTCTTTTCTACATCACCAAGCCTCTCATCTAGCTACCTTCCTTGCTAGCTGAGATGAAACGCTATGCGTCCCTGTCCAATTTCAAGATTAACCTCCAGAAATCAAAGGCATTGAACGTGTCCCTTTCTGCAGTGACTATGAAAGCCCCACGCAAGAGGTTGGAACCAATGCGCTATCAATGGAATAAACTGTATTTGACTGAACTAATAGATATCAGAAGTAGAACTCATCAAAATAACGAAAAAAAGGTGAAAGGAATGATAGAAGACCACAAAAGGAGCTGCCAATTTTATAGTGTCACCACTATCAGTAAAGTATGAAGAAAAATAAAATAAATCGGCACTCCTAATGAGGGTAAAGGAATAGTATGATACTACAAACTGGTGCTGAGATGAGAAGCACACTCAGGGTATCCTAATGTAAATAATAAATATTATCTGCGCAAGGGGCACAGTAATATGTAACACAGATGTGTGATAATTAGAACAATAAATAAATTATGAAGCAATATTGGCAATAGAAGCAAACAAACAAAAAAAGTGCCTGGGTGCAGCGATATCAAAAACAGACCTAATAATGAAAATGGTGCCACCAATTGAGTGTGCTATAAAGTGAACAAGTGCAATGAATCAATGAACAGGCTAAAAATCGCGTGCCACTGAATAATAACGATGAAAGAGGCAGAGTGAAAGCAATGAATGCAATTATAAAAATATACAATATGGAGGGCGTGGCTTGGATGTAGAGCGGAGAGGACGTCTGCCTTGAGAGCTCCTTCCATCCTGAGAAATCGATAGTTCATACTTACTCAGGCTTTACCCCTAGCTGCTGTGGTACGGAAACCTGTCATTTTATGCCATCCAAAGGGAAGCAATCTGCGGCCCCGCGCGTGCCTGCTAAGCGCCAGGCCCTGCCCGCTACATGTCCGGACGCCATCTTGACAGAGCAGCTTCAGGCCTTGTTGAAGGAGATGGAGGAGGCGCGGGTTTCCAGTCCCCCTCCGGCTACCCAGGACAAGGGTGTTGGCGCTGACACGGAGGTCATCCTGCAGGCTATTGAACACAGCAAAACCCCCCTTCTGGTCCGCATTGACCATCTGGCAGAGGAGTGTAATCTTATCCGCTACGACCTCGACAAGATCTGTGGTCGCCTCACGGAAGCGGAGGACAGAGTGTCCACAACTGAGTATTCGACGGCCCGCCATTCTGGTATGCTCGATGCCCTCCAGCACAAGGTGGACTCTCTCATGGCTAAAGCCGATGATGCGGAGAACAGAATGCGGCGGAACAACGTCCGGGTGCTTGGCCTGCCTGAGGGATCAGAGGGAGAGTCCCCAGCTAACTTTGCTGAGAGTTTCTTCAAAAGGCTCTTGAACCTCTGGGAGGTATCGCCCACGTATGTAGTGGAGCGGGCCCATCGGGTCCCTATGGGCAGGAAAATCCCTGGCCCCCCCCCCATGACCCTTCCTGGTCCGCTTCTTGAACTACCGGGATCAGGATCGAATCCTGGGTGAAGCCCGTAAGCACCCGGAACTGCGGTTTGAGAATGCATCCATTCAACTCTACGCATATTTCTCGGCGGAACTTCAGAAAAAGAGGAAATCCTTTACCAATGTAAGACGCCGGCTGCGTGAGAAGGGAGTTCAATATGGCATGCTGTACCCCAGTCGCCTTCGGGTAACACATGGAGGCACGGTGCGGTTCTTCAACACTCCGGACAACGCTGATGCCTGGCTGCTGACCATACATTGAGGTGTGCGAGTACTGGCTCCTGGCGGTTACCCATCTGTGTTGCTGGCTTTATCCCATCCTGCCCGGATCCATGATGCTGCACCTCTCTGTTTTTTCCTCCTCTCCCTTTCCTCCTCTCCCACATTTCTTTGTTGTTATCCCCTTTTTTTTTTGCTTTTTTCCCTTTTGAGACCTGGATGATCTTAGTTTTTCCTGTTTTATCTAATCCTCCTGGTGATTTCCTGGATGCACCTACCTATGGGAGCTCTCAGGGCTCTCCTGTCTTGACGTTTCCATTTGTGATTTTTTGGGAACTGTTAAGATTTTATTTTCCTTCTCCCTCTCCTTCTGCCATAGACTGTGTGGTGGGGACACCCCCCTCCCCCCTGTTTTTTTTTTTGGGTGGAGTCCCCCACGTGCCCAATGTTCGCGGTCTAAGGTGACTTGTCCCCCTTTTTCTGCTGCAAACTCTGCTGCACTTGGTTCAGGGATGAAGCCGTACCAGGGCATTGTTGTTCTCCTGGTCGGCAGGGGCTATGTTTTTTGGGACTGTTTTGCTTTTTCTTTTTTTTTTTTATAATTTCTAAGTTTTTTTTTTCTTGGCTGCTTGCTCACTGTACCATTTATTGTACTCAGGTTTACTATTGTTTGTTCATTATCTCTACCGATTCATGCTTAATTTCAGGTCCGGTGTGCTTCTGGTAACTGGAGAGGGGTATGTGGAGTGAAGACCCCCCTTCCCGGAGCCGCTGCTGTCCTCCCTCCCTGGAATCCTGTGGTCAGTTTGTGTTTCGATCCCATGGCAGGGGGTATTAGGCTGCTCTCGTGGAATGTGCGAGGCCTGAACAATAAATTCAAACGTGCACTGCTCTTTAAGTATCTTCAGTCGCATAAACCGCACATTTTGTTCCTACAGGAGACGCATTTGCTTGGCAGCTCAGTTTTGGCTTTGCACCGGCGCTGGGTGGGACACTCCTTCCATTCCACATACTCCTCTTATGCAAGGGGGGTTTCTATACTTATTAACAAATCTCTGCCTTGCCATATAGACAGACTTGTATAAAGTACTCGAAATTTCTACTTGAGTAAAAGTACAAGTGCTCGATCAAAAAATTACTTGAGTAGAAGTGGAAGTGCTCGCAGAAAAAGTTACTTAAGTAGAAGTACTAAAGTATTCAACATTTTTTTACTTAAGTATTGCAAGTAGTTTTTTCAAAAAATTTGCTACTTAAGTACTAAAAGTAAAAAGTACCAGTAGTTTTGAAAAAAAATTTCTACTCAAGTACTGAAAGTAGAAGTACAAGTACTGTGTTATGTAGTTATTAAAGAAATAAGTCAAAAGTTTGAACATCATATTGTTTTTTAATTTTTCAAATGATTTATTCAAATGATTAACCTGTGTTTGTTAGTATTTTCTTGATGCACTTTAAGCGCTGTAGCACCATTTATTTGTTTGTTTCATATTTTCTTTTTATTGGAAAGATTTGGTATAGCAGCTTTTATTATACACAGCCTTTATTTTCGTATGCGCTGATTTACAAATGACATTATACACATTTTTTTGAGCTTTATGCAACCTGCCATCTACTGTTCTGGCAGTGGTAATTTTTTTAAAAGTAACGAGTAACTATGCAGCACAAAAAAAAAATACTTGAGTAGAAGTATCAAAATCATCGAAAAAATGTAGTGAAGTAAAAGTAGAAGTAGGAGAAAAAAATTCTACTCTAGGAAAGTACAGATACCGCATTTCGGTACTTAAGTACAGTACTTAAGTAGTTCTACTTAGTTACTCTACATCTCTGCATATAGAACAGGTTATAACTGACCCGAAGGGCCAATACATTATCCTGGCTCTGCGCTTTGAGGCTAAACTGTATGTTTTTGTCAACGTTTATGTTCCTCCTCCCTTCTCTAGCGCTGTACTGTATCAAATTTATGACCGCCTGGCTGAGTTCTCCACTCCAGGGATCTTTCTAGCCGGTGATTTCAATAACATCCTGGATGGGGCGCTGGACACGTCTAACCTGAACAGGCAGGCTTGCCCGGATTTTGTCAACTGGGCTTCCACCTTGCAGTTCACTGAGATATGGCAGTGGAAGAATCCCCACCTTCGCCATTTTTCACATGTGTCGGCACCCCATCGCTCGGGGTCACGTATTGATCTTGCCTTTTGCCCTCATTCGGCTCTCCCGTATGTGGTGTCTGCCGTGTACCTGCCTTCTGGCCTCTCGGACCACTCCTCTTTGGAGCTTGTGTTGGAGCTGGGAGGCCGGAGGGGGGGGCGAGTGCTGGAGGTTGGGTACTAGGTGGCTGTGGGATCCTGGAGTGGAGGAGGAAATGCAGGGCAAGATTCCTCAATATTGGGAACACAACGATCACACCTCCTCACCTCTAATTTGTTGGGATGTATTTAAGGCCACTATACGTGGGGATTACATCAGTGCTATTAAGACGGCCAGGGTGGAGGGCGCTGCGGAGTTGGTGGCATTGGAGGAGGGCGTGTCGTTGGCTGAGTCCGAGTTTGCCTCGAATCCGTCTCCTGGGGTGCACTCCTCCCTGGCCCAGGCCCAGAGGGCACTACATCTCCATGTGTCCTCGGCCACCTTGGCTGAGGTCGGCACGTTTAAAGCTAAAATCTTTGAAAATGGGGACAAGAACGGGAGACTCCTAGCTAACCTGGTGGCGGATTCTAAAGCGTAGACTGTCATTCCCCTTATTCAGATGCAGGCGGGTGGTACCACTTCTGAAAGGCTGCTATTTTAGAGGAATTTCGGAAATATCATCATTTGAACTCTGTGCCCTCCTCTCTGCAGGATGTGGTGGACCTGTTGTATCTTGGGGAGTTGTCCTTGCCAACGCTGTCTGGGTAGGAGGCTGCCTCTTGGAGGCGGACTTCTCCCTGGAGGTGGAGACGGCTATTCGTTCTCTCCCTCCCGAGAAAACCCTGGGTCCGGATGGCCTGCCGGGGGACTGGTACAAGATGTACATTGCTGACCTGGCCCCCAGGCTGTGCAGTCTCTTCCAGGCTTGCCTGGAGGCTGAGGCGCTGCCAGATTCTTTATTACAAGCCCATATAGTTCTGATTTTGAAACCTGGTAAGGACCCCACGCTCTGCTCGGCTTATCGGCCGATTTCCCTTCTCAATTATGATTTAAAAATCCTTACGAAAATCCTTGCCACCAGGTAGATGAAGGTACTCCTGTTCTTAGTTGATATTGACCAGACTAGATTTATGCCAGGGAAATCCACCGACATTAACATCCGCCGGGTGTACACACATTTACAGGTCCCTGCGGAGGATCAGAGTCAGAGAGTCTTGGTCTCCTTGGACCTCGAGAAGGCCTTTGATTCCGTCGCCTGGCCCTACCTTGGCGAGGTGCTCCGGTCCTTTGGCTTTGGTCCTACATTCCGTAAATGGATCAATATTTTATATAGCCAACCTCGAGCCCAGATCAAGTTGAGGGGCAGGGTGTCACCTGCCCTTGATATCCGGCGCGGTACCCGTCAGGGGTGCCCGCTGTCGCCGGCATTGTTTTCGCTGGCGGTGGAGCCCCTGGCGTGGGCTATTCGCGGGTCCGGAGAGATCGGGGGGGTTCGGGTGGGGCCCCTGGAGGAAAAGTTAGCGTTATATGCAGATGATATCATTCTGTTCCTTCAGGACCCGGGCCCTTCCCTCTGGTCTGCTCTGGCCCTGCTCTCGCGCTTTACTGAGCTCTCGGGCCTCCAAGTCAATTGGGGGAAATCTATCTTGCTCCCGGTTGACGTGGACGGATCCCTCTCTTCCCTTGTGTTGGGCGGACAGTGTCAGATACTTGGGGATCCTCCAGTCCTTCAAAGACAGGCTCAGGGCATGGGCGAACCTTCCGTTGACATTGATAGGGAGAATTAATCTTGTCAAGATGAAGTTGCTGCCCCCTCTATTCTATATTGTGCACCAGTTTCCGGTGTGGATCCCGAAACGGATATTTAAACAATTTCACTCCCAGATAACCGCCTACCTGTGGGGGGCTCGCCCCCCAAGACTTCGTTTATCTGTGCTGCAGCGGCCCTGGACTCATGGGGGTCTGGCTTGTCCAGACTTTTTCATGTACTTCATTGCTGGTCTGCTAACTCACGCCCACTGGCTTATATCTGATGACACTAATTCTGCAGTGGTACTTGAAGCGGCCCTACTTGGGTCCTATGAGGCGCTGCGCAATGTCCTTTCCCGTGGCCCCAGGGCCCCCTACCCCCTTACGGTCTCCATGAAGGCGGTTATTAGGGCTTGGTCATTAGTCTCTCCCTATGCTAAATCTGACCCTCGTTGGCTGTCTCCGAACATCCCCCTATGGCGAAACGCGGAACTGCCTGAATTTTACTCCATTCCTGATCCGTCTCTCTGGGCCACTAGGGGTATTCGGTGTCTTTCCCATATCTGTCTAGGGGATGACCTAAGTTTTGACCAGCTGAAAGACAGATTTGGTCTGCCCAATTCCTACTTTTTCCGGTTCCTGCAGCTCCGTCTTGCCTTCCGGACTCAGTTTGGGGGTTCCCCTCCTGATTTGACTCCGGCGGACTTTGAGCTACTCCTCCGGGATGAGGATCTTAAGAAGTTGCTCTCCTCCATATACAGATCCTCGATGCCTAGTGTGAATGTGGGTCTGGAGAGGTTGCGGGAGTTCTGGGTGGTGGAGGTGCCGGGCTGGATTCGGAGGACTGGATGGATGTCTGGGATTATCCGTTCAAGCATTTGGTCTCCTCGAGAGACCGCTTAGTTCAATTCAAGATCATTCATAGGTTTCACCTCACGCCCTCCAGATTGCACAGGGTATCTTCTGATATCCCGGATGTCTGCTGGCGTTGTGGCTCTGGTGCCCCTTCCTATGCTCATATGATCTGGCACTGTCCGTCCCTGCAAAGTTTTTGGTCTGAGGTCTTGAGCTTTATTGCTAGATTGACTACCATTACTGTTCCAGCCGGGATTGAAACCTGTATCCTGGGGGTTGTGAATGTGTTGGCCCACTCTGTTGCTACCCGCACCCTTTTGGGGCTTTTGCTCTTCTATCCTAGAAAGTTGGTGGTGATGCGCTGGAGGGAACCGGGGGCCCCAGTATTGTCACAGTGGAAGACTCTGGTGAACTCGATGGTACCATTATATAAAGCAGTTTACAAGTACAGGGGGTGCCCCAATAAATTCCACAAGGTCTGGGACCTGTGGTTGGAAGCTACAGATACTGTAGATGATCCATCTGCTCCAGATGTTAATGTGTCTTCGACTGCCTTGTAGGTTGCTCATGTCTATGTATGCTGATGTGATATGTTTATGCCTCCCTGACCACACTGGACCGTGGTAACTGGGCTCCATGTGCATTGGAATATCGGTGAACAGACCTGAGACACTAGCGGCCTCCTTTGAGCTGCAGCCACTGTTGGGGGGTTAGTGGGTCTATTTTTTCTTTTATTTTTGTTCTCTTTTTGTTGTTGTTTTACTGTTCTATGTTTTGTTAAGCCTGGGTATGCCCACACGGCTCTGTTTTGTATGCTGTTTTCTAGAAATACAATAAACAGAATTTAAAAAAAAAAAAATATATACAATATAAAATCCAGGAATAAATATATATGAACAATCATTCAAAAAGTGCAAAACAATGTAATAAGTGATGTTCTGACAATAGAGTGAGGTGAATAAGGTGATTTTAGTGACTCTTCTTTTCTATAGGTGGTGACTCGTGTGGTTAAAGTGTTGTCTGTAGAGACAGCGTATTCACCCAGGTGAGCTAAATCCTTATCTGAGTGTAATGGCCGCTCACCTCCAAAAACACTCAAATGAGTGTTTTGTGATGTAAACCACTGGCTGAAGGAGGGAGATGGAACCCAGTATTTCTCCACAAAGGTAGAATAGAGATCCAATCCTTTTCTACTTCTCCCAATTCCCAGGGCCAGAGAGCGGAGACCTCTCACTTCTGTTGAGGGGGGTTGCTGTCAGTGTTCTGCACCATTCCTTTAAGGATGTTAGTCCCAGTTGGTGGTCCTCCTGTATGGATCTCACTCATTCAAGGGACAATAAAGGGGGGCTCTCATAGTGTAGTAGTATAAAAGTAGTACTTTATTAAAAAATATAAACACTCACAGTAAAAAACAGCGTTGCAGAACCGCTGATGCAGTATATCCGATGCTTCCGATCTTGGCCGTAGACCGAAAGTGACGTTCACCAGCTCCTCCCGACGCATTGCGTCACAACCTCGTGACTTTATCAAGGGTGTGTTTGTCATCTCCGCACCAGTTTGCAGTATCATACTATTCCTTTACCTTCATTAGGAGCACTGATTTATTTTATTTTTCTTCATATGAAAGCCCTACGTCCACACTTTCCTTTCAGATGGGCCACGCGTCACATTCAGTACCTGGTCACAAAGATTTCAGCGAACCTGTCTGAGATCTTCTCTTTGAAATTTCGGCCCTTCCTTGGCACTCTGTCTAGTGACCTGAAGAAATGGGACTCATGTCGTGGTTTGGCCTTTGCAATGTCCTAAAAATGAATGCAATGCCCAGATTGCTTTACCTCTTACAGTCACTACCAATCAGACTGCCTCAAATTCTCTTACATTCGGTTCGCTCCGCGTTTATTAAATTTGTCTGGCATGGTAGGCCTCCTCGTCTTGGAGGTGACCTGCTGCTCCCGTCTAAGGCGAGGGGGGGCATAGGCTTTCCAGACCCCGTATTATACTGTACTCTTGCCCATAGGACTAGAGTCCTGGACTGGTACAGGCACCAGCCTCTTAAACTGTGGGTCCAGCTGGAACAGGACGCCTGTGGCGCACCACTCGCAGGACTGCCTTGGATGGGTAGACGGCATTTGGCCTCCATTACGGGGCATCCCTTGATAGGTGCCACTCTGGCTGAGGTGGATAGATTTTTTAGGATTGCCTCCCTGAAGGGTTTTCCCTCTCCTATGACGCCAATCATCGGACATTTGGGCTTTCAGCCCAGGCTTACAGACTCCAATTTTAGCCTTTTATCCACAAGAGGGCTTGTGCGCGCTTCACAATTCCTGAGCCCTGATGGATGGCACACGGACCACATTCTACCCCTCGGGCAACCCCCCTCTTTCCTTAACCATTGGCGTTCACTTCAAATTTCGCATTTTCTGCAATCTCTACCAAAACATACATTTTTCCTGCGGAATCTGCGCGCCTTTGAGGAACTGTGTCTGGATTAGGGCCCGTCCTGTGGTTCTCTCTCCAGCTCCTACAAACTTCTCTTAGAGCTCAAGGCGCAGTCTGAGCCCCCCTTTCTTGCAAAATGGGAGAGGGAGCTCGGCGTTACTTTTTCGGATCCCCAGAGGGATCATATACTTTATTTTGTGCACAAATCTGCTCTAAGTGGCAGGTATCAGGAATTTACTTATGAGATGATGACCAGATGGTACAGAACGCCATCGGTTATGGCCAAGTTGTTCCTTCAACAGAGTGATAGGTGTTGGAGGTGTCACTCTTCTGAGAGCACCCTCCTACATATTTTCTGGGACTGCCCTGTACTCGCCTCCTTCTGGGGACCGGTGCTCCGGCTTGTTTGGAGATTCACGGATGTGGCCCTGCAAAACGATCCAAAGGCAGTGTTGCTTAACTTCACGCTTATGTCGAAGAATAGATGTCATAAATCTCTACTTAAACACCTTTTGAGTGCTGCCCGTGCGTGCATCCCCGCTATGTGGAAACAGCAATCTGCCCCCACAATTTTACAATGGATTGCCAGGGTGAACTATCTTGAGCATATGGAGGATTACACATCGGCCCTTCGAGGGACGCGGGAGGCACATTGGACTAGGTGGATGCCTTGGAACCTTTTTCGAGTCTCGGAGGAGTACCTGCCCTCCTCTGGCTCTACATACTGAAACTGACGACGCTTAGGTTAATGTCACCTTTGAGGCTCATTGTTGGGCGTCATTCCTGCCATTCAGATCCCCTCTGGTCTCCCTCTTGTCTCCCCTGGGGGCATTGGGGGAGGATTTTCTCCTCCTCTCCCCCTCCTATTCCTCCCCTTCCCCTTCTCTCCTTTAAAATACTTCTCTCTTTCTTACAGCTCCTCTTATTTCTGTCTTTACTTTAATAATTGAAAAAGATTTCTGGATGCACACAGGCTCAAGCCTCTACCCACACGTGAGACTATTCTCCCTTGTCGTCAGTAATCAGTTGGTTTTCCTGTCAGTCCTAGGAGACGGCTTCCCAGTGCAAGTCTATCCCACTCTCATGGAGGTCCTGGGAATAGCACATACTATGCTTTTTTTTTCATACCATGTAGCGGTTAAAGTTGTTATATCTTTTACAATGTTCACTTTTGATAAGCCGTACCTAGGTGTTGTAACGGAAGACCCGTTGTTTCACTTACCTGCATATGTGCTTGATATCTGGGTTGTATTCTTTAAATAAAAAATGAAAAAAAAAAATGTGGTAAAGGTGTGAACAGACGAACAGGTCGCCGCCCTGCACACCTGAAGCATGGATGTCTGATGGCAAAAAGCCCAGGAAGCACTAGGCGCCTGAGTAGAATGCACCTTGACAGGGAAAGGTGAAGCCTGACCCTTAATGGAATAAGCCTGCACCACTGTCTGTCTGATGCATCTGAAAATAGTCGCAGCAGACACAGGCAGCCCTTTCCTTGGGCAAATTCGTGAGCACAAAGATCGAGTGAGACTTGCCAAAAAACTCAGACGCCAAATACACCTTGATCGCCCGAACAACATCCAAGGTATGCAGAGCAAATTCCTTAGGATGTTTTGGCTTAGGACACAAAGGAGGTAACATGATGTCCTCATTTAAGTGAAAACTGAAAACCACCTTCGGCGGGAAGGACAGATCCGGCCGAAGCACCACCTGTGAACCACCAGGTAAGGGAAATGACAGGACAACGCCGCCAGTTCCGACACCCTGCGTGCAGAAGTGATAGCCACCAAGAAGTCCACCTTCTGAGACAAGGCAAGCAGGGGAATCTCCTGAATACTCTCAAAGGGAGGCCTCTGAAGAACTAACAGCACCAAATTAAGGTCCCAAGGTGGTAGTGGAGGTCGCACCGGAAGTACTAAGTGTCGCACCCCCTGGATGAAGTTACGCACCAGGGAATGGGTGGCCAATGGCCTCTGGAAGAAAACAGCCAAGGCCGAGACCTGACCCTTGATGGTACCCAAAGCCAGCTTTTTATCAACTCCCCGTTGAAGGAAAGCCAAGACCCGAGCCACCGAATAGGAGCGAGGGTGGGTCCCAAGGGACTCACACCACGCAATATATAAGACTTCCACGTGCGATGATAAATCTTCCTAAAAGTCTTTAAGCAGAGTGGGAATCACTGAAACAGAAAATCCCCTGTCCTTCAACACGTGGCTTTCAACAGCCAAGCCGTCAAAGCCAGCGACTGTAAAGCAGGATGAAATATTGGCCCCTGATACAGAAGATCCTCCCTGAGAGGAAGTCTCCATGGGGCGTCTGCGACAAGCCTGATCAGGTCAGCGCACCAAGCTTGGCGAGGCTAGTCCTGAGCCACCAGAATGACCGGAATCCCTTTCGCCTCTATCCTGCGAAGAAGTCTTGGCGGCAACTTGAGAGAAGGAAAGGCATACATTAGCCGGTACTGGCGCCAAGGGGGCCACCAGCGCGTCTGCCAGAGGGTCCCGAGAGCGGGCCACAAACCTCTGTACCTACCCGTTAGTTTGAGATGCCAACAGATCCATGTCCGGCGTGCCCCAACGAAGGCACAACTGCTGAAACACCTCCGGATACCGGGGCCACTCCCCTGCATCTAAGGCCTGGCGGCTGAAGTAATCCACCTGCCAATTTTCCAGTTCCCGGAATGTGGACAGCGGAGAGATCTGGAACATGGCACTCCGCCCAACGTAGAATGCTTGCCACTTCCAGGGCTGCAAGGACACTCTTGGTGCCCCCTTGGTGATTGATATAAGCCACAGCCGTGGCATTGTGCGATTGAACACGAACTGGACAACCTTCCAGACGTTCGGTCCAGTGTGCCCGGCAAAGCCGGATCGCTATCAGCTCCAGGACATTGATCGGCAATAGAGATTCCTCTAGGGACCAGACTCCCTGAGCCGAGTCCTGATTGAGGACCCCCACCCGGACAGACTCGCATCCGTGGTGACAATTGTCCAGTATATAGGGAGGAAGGATTTTCCCAACCGAAGCATCGGAGACCGAAGCCACCAGATCAGGGACTCCTAGGTCCCGTGGCTTAGCCGAAGGTCGAGAGAATTTGGGTTTTTTTTTCACTTGAGAAGAATTTCTCAATCGTGTGGAATTGAGTGAATGGCCTCGAAGGAGGACACCATCAGTCCCAGCACTCTCATACAGGCCCGAAGGGACAACCAGTTTTTGGACATCAACAGCTGAACTGCTGACTGAAGCTTCTGGAGTTTTTCTGGAGGAAGAAACACCCTGGCTGAGGACGAGTCCAAAGTCAGGCCCAGATAGACCAGTGGGGGTAGGGGTCAGAGACGACTTCTGAAGATTCACAATCAACCCAAACTCCTCCAGAGTTCTCATGGTGACCGCCAAGTTTTCCGTCAGCAACGCAGGAGACTTCGAACGGAGAATCAGATCATCCAGGTAACCCAGGACCAATATCCCCGCTGCCGTAACAGCGCCAGGACCTGGGCCTACACCTTTGTGAAGACCCGGGGAGGGGAGGCAAGACCAAAGGGTAATGCCACAAACTGATAATGATCCTCTCCCACTGCAAGACAGAGAAACCGTTGGTGAGCGGCACAGATCGGTATGTGAAGGCAGGCATCCTTGATATGTATGGAAGCCAGAAAAATCACCGATGTAGGGAGGCCACCACCATGCAAATAATTTTCATCTTTAACTTTTGAGCGCGCACAAACACATTCAGTGCCTTCAGGTCCAGGATCGGACGCACCTTGCCCCCCTCTTTGGGAACCGTGAACAGGTTGGGATAAAACCCGTGAAAGCGTTCTGCGTGTGGAACTAAAACCACCATCACTCCTTGCTGTAGCAGGTCCTGCACTGCCCCATAGAGCACCCGCAAGCGATCCGGGGACAGGGGGACATTGGAAGGGAAAAACCTGACCGGAGGAATGGATCGAAACTCAATCTTGTATCCAGGGTATCAGGACAATATCCCCCCCCGGACATAATCCCCCCTGGACAACATCCCCCCAGATAATATCCCCCGGGACAACATCCCCCCGGAAAACATCCCCCCGGACATATGGTTAGGGTTAGAGGGGGGATATTGTCGGGGGGGATATTGTCCGGGGGAAATTGTCCTGGGGGGATATTGTCCGGGGGGGATATTGTCCGGGGGGGGGATATCGTCCTAGAATCGTATTCAGGCCGCACAACTTCCCGGACCCACCTGTCTGGGATCCGGGCCAGCCACAAGTCCGAGAACCGGCAAAGGCGTCCCCCCACCCCAGTCACGGGTGAGGGCGCACCTTCAGGCCGAGGGGGCCTTGTCCGCAGGCCTAGAGGAACCAGACATCTGTTTTCCAGACAAGGGATGCTTGGAACCACCCGAGGGAGCCTTGAACGGCTTTGCCTTATCGGCTGCCCCCGAGGAACAAAAATATTTTCTGTGAGCCAAAAAGGACGTACCCCGCCTATGCCAAGAGTTCTTACCAAACAGACAGTCTCCTTGAAAGGGGAGTTCCGTCAAGGCCTTCTTAGAAGCCTGATCCGCAGACAAACACTTCATCCAGAGCATATGCCTGATGACCACTGCCGAAACCGACAGGCGACCCAACAGGGAAGCAGTCTAGCGCGGCATCACAAGCAAATTGCAGCCCCTGCACCATCTGGTCCAACAGCTCCCCAAAGGCAGGAGGGACAGGCTTGCCCTCCACGTCACGACATAGCAGCTTCACCCATTCAGTCACAGTCTGTGTTACAATGGCCGCAGTAAAAGCAGGCCTCAGTGCAGTCCCTGCCAGGGAGTACATGTTGCGGGCCACAGCCTCTGCCTTCCTATCCTCTGGGTCCTTAAAGGATGGGGAATCTTCCACCGGAATAACGGTAGCCTTGTTAAGCCTGGAGACCGGAGGATCCACCTTAGGTGGTACCGACCACTTCTTTACCAGGGACTCCTCAAAGGGGTAGTGTCTAGTAAACCGTCTAGTTGTCCAAGGAAAACGTTTTGGCTGGTCCCATTTTTTTGCGAGCAGGCCAGCAAAATAAGTGGGGAAAGGAAAAAACGTTTCCACCCTGGAAGGCTTGCAAGTGCTGAAAGCAACCTGCGCCCCAGGAGCGACTACAGCCGCATCCTCCAATTTTAGGGTTTCACGCACAGAAACAACCCGTGCGCCCACCAGCACCTTATTTTGCGCAGCAGTAGAGGTATAAATCTTATCCTCACTATCAGAGCAGGCAGGGCGTGGGTACCAGACCTGGCCTGGGAGTCAGACTCAGAATCCGAGACATCAGAAGAGGCAGGGGTAGGAGGGGGTCGTTTCTTCGCACCCCGCCCTCTAAAGGGCACCTCCACCCGGTACACAAATGCTTCCAGAACTGGCGAAATCGCATCAGTGGACAGTTGAGATCCGGAAGGCCCTACGGCCTTCGTGAGGAGGTCAGGTGGGGACACATGGTCTACTAGTAGAAACCGCCAGCAAACTTTGAAAAATTGACAGAAAAAAATATGTTTTTTTTGTGTATGAAAATAGCGGTCCCACAGCGCTACAGCGCCCCCCCCCCCCCCCGGAGGTCAGGCACGCGCTGAAAACCCCCAGAGAGGGAGAGATTATGCCCCCAGAAACTCACTGTCCCCAGATAGCAGAAATTGGATTAGGCAGGTCTGCACGTGTCAGCGGCGGCTCAGTAAAAGGAAGTGAGCCAGGATGCTGCCCGGGGTGAAGGGAGGGGCTCCTCCCACCAAAAACGCCTCCAAGCACACCCACTAGCCTTCACAGCAAAAAATCCACAGAAAAATGGCCGAAAATGGGTGCACCAAGATGGCCGCCGTCATACCAGCAGATGGGGCTACAAGAAAATGGCGGTCCCGCGCGGCAACCAGGACCCACAGGGGGACCCCCGCCAGCCCTTCTAAGACCATCCAGCTGGAGGACCCCCCCGCACGATCGGCCGAGCGCCATGGCAAAACGAGGTCCCAGCCCCAGGTAGGCCCAACAAGTCCCCCACGCGGAAGCGGGGGGGGGGGGGGATCATGGACAGAGGGAAACCCAGGAGTGTGAGGGTCCGACCAACCCAAAGAAGGGCCCGCGTTCACCCTAAAATTTGCCAGGGAAGGGGGGGGGGGGGACGTTTACTCACCATACCAGGAACACAGACAGGCACCATCTCCTGACAGGACCCCTCTCCAACGAAGTGTGGGAGCTGTCGGCCAAATAGGAATGCTGCGACATAGGCCTAGACCCTGTCATGTGCGACCTTGCGAAATGTTTAACTCGCCGGGCCGTTCCCTGTCCAGTGGGACTATGTCACGACTGACTCAGCACGGAGCTAAGGACTGCATGTGCTTACTGGCCATCTGGGGTGACCACTGGATCTAGATTATCCAGCCCGTCGCCCAGATCTGGCATATTTGCTTGAAGATCTCACAGGAAAAAATTCTGGAAAAAAAGGCTAGCTAAAAATAAAATCTACATAAAAATATACTTTTATGCCAGGACCAAAGATCCCAGCAAGGAACCTAGGTCCTTACTCCTGACTAGGCAAATTAAAACTGACATCCTATGCAGGAAGAGAGAGGGTATACCCCCAGGGACTGCCCATAGGTGTAGCCAGAAATGTTTTTTTGCCTAGTGTCCTGCTCCGGTAGGGGGCGGTATAACCCTACTGATATGCATCAGAGGACTGCGTCCGTCAATGAACGATAGAGAAAACTGCACCACATTGATCTGAAAGCGCTTTACTGGGGGGGAAGGAAGACCAAAAGCACAATATAAATACCCTTGCACACCCCCTAAATTTAACTCAAAAAGTGACAAATGTAAAATATGAAAAAAAAAAAAAATGTGCTGCTGCTCAAATGTATAGGTGTACCACACACTGACTTCAAGTTTAAATAAAAAGTGATTCAGCGCTGCACTATATCCACTGAATGTTTGTAAAAAAAACAGGTAAAATAAAAAAGTCAATGTGTAAATGTGTCAATCTCCATTTCTCATTAATTCTGTGATGTGAAAAAACAACTCGTGCTGCACATCCCATCAACACTAGCAACTCACTAGCAATTTTTGACCCATGCAACAGGTCATATCCCTTAAAGGATATATTAAATATGCCAAAACGATAAGAAACTTCACTGATGTGATCTAGTGAAACACGCTCCAGGAAGTCCACAGAAATTAAAATGTGCACCATTTGCTGGTACACCACAGTTTAAAAGCATAAGATCTCCTTCAGACAGCCACTGGGGGCAATATGTATGAAGGTTGCATTTTATGGAGCAATTGGTGTGCATTGTATACAAATTCTACACTGCCCACTTAAGTACTGGGCTTGCTTACTCTATTCCCCAACTTAAAGCGGTAGTAAACTACACAGACAAGCCCCAGCACTCAGCTGATAACACAAACCATCCACAACTTTCGCAGTTCGTAAAAAGCAGCCGCTTATTACAAACTTTGAAAGTTGTGGATGGTCTGGTATAAATTAATTTTCATAAATGTATTTTGGTTACTGCGAAAGATACTATTTTCATCTGCAAATTCCATTGCATATGGTCCCTTATCAACCCCTCCAATAGTTTACTAACTATTGATGTTAGACTGACTAGTATGCAACTTCCAGGTGTATATCTTAGCCCTTTTTCAAATATTGGTATCATGTTTTCTTTTCACCAATCTGGTACCATTCCAGTCAGTAAGCTGTCCTTAAATATTAGAAACAATGGTCTGGAAATAATTTGAATAAGTTCTTTGAGGTGTAAGCCTGCCATGTACCTGATCGGAGATTGAATGATGAGGTAGGCCTCTCTTGTATCTCCAGCCCAGGTCTTGCTGAAGATGGAAAAGAGGGTATGGAGGGACAGGAGGAACACAAGTGCTGGCGGGTGTTGATAGTGCTTTCAGCAGGCGATGAAAGAGAGTGTACGATAGAGAGCTGTGAGAGTTCCATCATCCCAGTCTAGAAAGAAAAAAAATACACTGAATGGGGACTATTGTGGGCACTACAGACAAAAGAGACTCCAAAACAAAAGTCTAAAAAATTATTACTTTGTTACATATCAAGATAAAATAGAATTGCTAAAATAGATGGTTTGTACACATATAAGGACAGCTCAAGAATGTAGTTGCCAAATCCTTGACCAAAAAGCAGTAGTTAAATGAGACACCCAAAGTGTTTTAAAAGTAGAGGTTTGGAATCTTCTTCAGGGATGCTTATATGACAAGTACAGAGGTATTCTACAATATAGAAGCAGCAGTAAGTTTCATATATAACCATATGTATACAAACATTCATATGATGCACAATTTGAATAGTTACAAACCAGGCTGCATAAACTGCCTCCAAAAGGACAAGCCAAAGAGAGAAAAACCACAAAGAAATGTAGTACCACCTCAGGGGACACTCCGATAGATAGAAGGTACCGCAACAATCTGGCCTGCGAGGCCACTGGTGACACCGAGGCAACCTCAGATGGACCTCAAAAAGGCTGCATATAAGAATTATATGCGAACATAATGGGTCAAAATGAAGAAATTAGTATATTAGCAAAAAAATCAAAAAAAGTTAAGTGTATACGACATAGGCTTACATGGAACATGCCCAGGAGCTGGAGATGGAGCTGGTGTGTGTGTGTGTGTGTGTGTGTGAGTGTAAGTGCTATTCGATAAAGTAAACAGTACTGGCTTATAGATGGACAGCTATAGTTTAGCCATGCAGAACAGGTATTCAGATCAACTGTAGAGTAAAAAAAAAAGGGGGGGGGGTGATATAACTTAAACAGGGTGACATATAAGCTCCACAACAGCATGGATGAAAAGACAGGTAAGCAAAGTGCTACCTTTTGGATAGAAACAAATTTTTGCCATTCAACACATACCAGCATAGACGAGCAGTGTTCATGCAGCTAGGGTGAAAAAAACAGCATTGAAAGCATGCAAAGCCCAAGGCTAAAAAAAAGGCAGCCGTGGATTGAAAAGAGGCCAATCAGAGAGGAGAGGAGCAACTCCTAACCTGGGAGAGCAAAATAACTCAAAAAGAGGGCAGCTGCAAAGCCAAGCCGTCCGGCTTGACGTCATGCCACGTTCCCTGGGCTGCCGATGCACAGGAGCAGCTGAGAGTTGGATCAGGGGCAAGGAACAGAGCCCAGGCATCCGGCCAATCTAAGGCTTCAAGGCAACGGCCCAGAGCAATGGAGAGGGTGCACCATGGCGATGATCCAAGCCACTGGTGGAGAGAAGTGATTCACTCATCACACTGGGTGTTATATGGCCGTTATTTCCAACCAAAGGATTGCGGGGGACACACCCAGCATCACATCAGGCGGCCGAACAGGCCAGGACAGAGAGGCCCAACCATTGTAAGGAAAATAAAAAAAGGTGCAAAAACAAACAGATGGAGGCAGTAACAGGAGGCTTCAGAACAAAAAGTGCATATCTCAGCATTTTATGGTCAGCACTATACAGTGAGGATCGAGCGTTTGGGCACCCCAGGTAAAAATTTGTATTAATGTGCATAAAGAAGCCAAGGAAAGATGGAAAAAACTCCAAAAGGCATCAAATTACAGATTAGACATTCTTATAAAATGTCAACAAAAGTAAGATTTTATTTCCATCATCGACACTTTCAAAATTACAGAAAACAAAAAAATGGTGTCTGCAACAGTTTGGGCACAGTGCAGAATTTATAGCATTTTGCAAGGCTGAGACCTGCCAGTGTCATGGATTGTTCTCAATCATCGTCTGGGAAGACCAGGTGATGTCAATCTCAAAGGTTTTAAATGCCCAGACTCATCTGACCTTGCCCCGACAATCAGCACCATGGGATCTTCTAAGCAGTTGCCTAGAAAACTGAAACTGAAAATAGTTGACGCTCACAAAGCTGGAGAAGGCTATAAGAAGATAGCAAAGCGTTTTCAGATGTCAATATCCTCTGTTCGGAATGTAATTAAGAAATGGCAGTCATCAGGAACAGTGGAAGTTAAAGCAAGATCTGGAAGACCAAGAAAAATATCAGACAGAACAGCTTGCAGGATTGTGAGAAAAACAATTCAAAACCCACGTTTGACTTCACGATCCCTCCAGAAAGATCTGGCAGACACTGGAGTTGTAGTACACTATTCCACTATAAAGAGATACTTGTACAAATATGGTCTTCATGGAAGATTCATCAGAAGAAAACCTCTTCTACGTCCTCACCACAAAAATCAGCATTTGACCTTTGCAAATGAACATATAGACAAGCCTGATGCATTTTGGAAACAAGTTCTGTGGACCGATGAGGTTAAAATTGAACTTTTTGGCCGGAATGAGCAAAAGGTATGTTTGGAGAAGAAGGGGCACAGAAATTAATGAAAAAAACCTCTGTCCAACTGTTAAGCATGGGGGTGGATCAATCATGCTTTGGGGTTGTATTGCAGCCAGTGGCACAGGGAACATCTCACGCGTAGAAGGAAAAATGGATTCAATAAAATTTCAGCAAATTTTGGATGGTAACTTGATGCCATCTGTGAAAAAGCTGAAGTTAAAGAGAAGATGGCTTCTACAAATGGATAATGTTCCTAAACACACCTCGAAATTCACGGGGGATTACATCAAGAGGTGTAAACTGAAGGTTTTGCCATGGCCTTAACAATCTCCTGACCTCAACATAATTGAAAATCTATGGATAGACCTTAACAGAGCAGTGTGTGACAGCCAGCCCAGAAATCTCAAAGAACTGGTAGACTTTTGTAAGGAAGAATGGGCAAAGATACCTCAAACAAGAATTAAAAGACTCTTGGCTAGCTAAAAAAAAGCGTTTACAAGCTGTAATACTTGCCAAAGGGGACAGTACAAGATATTAACTCATTTTTTTGTTTTCTGTTATTTTGAAAGTGTAAATGATGGAAATAAAATCGAACTTTTGTTGACATATTATAAGAATGTCTAATCTGTAATATGATGCCTTTTGGAGATTTTTCCATCTTTCCTTAGCTTCTTTTTGCACATTAACACAAATTTTTACCTGGGGTGGCCAAACTTTTGATCCCCACTGTATGCATGTCCCATCATAAGGGTACTGAAACCTAGGAAAAAAACATAATTATACAGTGTGATATACACTTTTATTATTACATATCGTGAACAATAAACAGGCAAATGAACAAAACAGTGCAAAACTCAGTTCAGTGCAAAAGGTTAGGGGATGGCCCCAACCCTATATTGCATAGCTAAAAAGAAGAGTATTTAGGAATTGATCCTAATACTGTTAATTAATTCCTAATCCTAATTAGGAATTGATCCAAATTGATCCCGCAAAAAAAAAAAAAAATTGCAGATCGCCGCCATTACTCGTTAAAAAAACATCAAAAATGACAGAAATCTTTCCCTTAGTTAGTAAACGCAATAACTTTTGCGCAAACCAATCAAAATACGCTTAATGCAATTTTTTTTACCAAACATATGTAGCAGAAAACAAATTGGCCTAAAAGGTTAAAAAATTTTGATTTTTACATTTTTTTTGGGGAATTTCAAATAAAAAATGTGAAAAATATTGTTATTTTTTCAAAATGTAGGCTCTTTTTTTGTTTATAGCGTGAAAAGTAAAATTTGCACAGGTGATCAAATACCACCAAAAGAAATCTCTGTTTGTGGGGAAAAAAAGGACATTAATTTTGTTTAGGTACAGGGTCGCACGTCCGCGCAATTGTCCGTTAAAGTTACGCAGTGACGAATCGCAAAATAGGCCCTGGTCAGGAAGGGGGTAAAATCTTCCGGGGCTTAAGTGGTTAAGTCAAAGGTTATAAAAAAATGTTGCTGGTCTTGCAAAACGTTCTCAAACCAAGTTACTCTCAATCCAAGGTTTTACTGTATAAATAAATATATATATATATATATATATATATATATATATATATATATATATATATATATATATATATATATATAGTCCAAATCATTTGGTGGAGGGGAAATTATAGTGTGGGGTGGGTTGTTTTCTATGGTTGGGCTTGGCCCCTTAGTTCCAGTGAAGGGAACTACCAAAACATTTTGTACAATTTCATGCTTCCAACTTTTGGGAACAGTTTGGCAATACCCCCTTTCTGTTCCAACATGGCTGCACACCAGTGGACAAAGCACTTTCCTGACCTCCAGACCTACAGATTTTTATAGACATGGACCAGTCTATTGCCACCGATTTATACCGCAAGGAGTCCGCTGGCAATACACTGCTCCATGCAAATAGCTCTCATCCATCTGCTCTTGTCAAAAGTATCCCATACGCACAATATGTTAGACTGCGGAGAAATTGTACATATATTGAAGATTACAAAAAACAAGCTAAACAACTTTAATACAGACTGCTTGAAAGGGGATACAGCAGATCCTTATTACGCAAAGCTTACAATCAAGCATTACAGAAAGATAGAAGAACTCTACTCTTCTGTCCTAAGAATCGCAATACAAACCCTCAAACAGTCAAACTTATTACAAAATTTTCTTCGCAATCTCAACAGCTACGTGAAATCCTGTCGAAGAACTGGCACATTCTTAGACAGGACAACATACTCGCGAGGTATACGAATACTTACCCTGAGGTTGTCTTTAGAAAGGCCTCTTCCATCCGTGACAAACTAGTGTCCTTGCATTACAATCCAGAAAAAACATGCCGGCGAAATCCCTTTGGAATTTATAAATGCAATAAATGTGAATTTTGCCCCTGGATTAGGCAGGGCCAGCAATTTCTTTTACCTAATGGTGACACGTTTGTTCCAAGGTTTTTTGCAAATTGCTCAACACAGGGAGTGGTCTATCTGGCGTCTTGCCGATGTGGAGTGTTCTACATCGGCAAGACCATCAGAATGCTCAAACAAAGAGTTAATGATCATATATACTATTCGGGGAAGGGGAAAATGATCACCCCATATAGTCGGCACATTGATCTTTACCATAAATATGACACATCCTGTATATCCTTTATAGTGTTAGAAACCATACCCCCAGACCCCAGAGGGGGTAATTGGGACAAAAGAATATTGCAAAGAGAAGTTCTGTGGATAGAGCGTTTAAACGCAACAACACCACCGGGCCTTAATGAAGTTTTATCTTACAGAACCTTCCTGTAAATAGCCCTAGGGCTATTAGCGATGAGCGACCTTTTCTATTCTATACACTATATTGTGCTAGGGTAACCTCAGGGATTGCTCTCTTCAATGCAAGCCCAGATTACGTTCCTGGACCTTGGCCCTCCCCTATAACCAAGAACCTCCCCTTTTTCCCCCCCTCCCCCTTTCTTCCCCCCCCCCCCCCTCTTTTGATCATTATACATTTTATTCTCATTAGACCAGTTTTTTCTTTTCTTTTCTTTCTGTCTTCTGTGTTGTTTGTCTATTTATGTTGTTTTTAGGGATGTCTCTTTTTTTGTGCAACAAACACAATTGTCATGATGGTAATACGTTTCAATATATTTCTTTTCCTTTATTTCTAGGTTTTTGCTATATTTGCCTATGATGCTGATGCCCTTGTCTGTGGAGATAGCCATGATCGGCGCTGTCCCTTTTAGTGCCTGGAGGTGCGGCTGGTAGCGCCGTCACCTCACAGGAGCTTTGTTTTTCCCTCCCGCGGCCGTTGTTAGGATCTCCCTCTTCGGCTGTCTCCATCTAGCACGGCTCCGAGGTAGGGTTCAGCCCGGGACTGTGAGCGGGCGGTTACCCGCCCCTCCCTGTCACCGTAGTCTTCCTGGTAGTGGGTGGCGCGCTCCGAGAGGCTGACACTGTTCCCGCCTCTCGGACCCGCCCTTACTGCACCGCACCATGGGATTGGATTATTCCACCCACGTCCGCCCTATCCGGCAGCAGGGGGGGGACCTTATGCCGGGCTGTGCTGACGTCACACGCCATTCCGGCGTGCTGACTCTCACAGTTGGGGGCTATTTAGTCCAGACCGAAGCAAGCCTTCGGTCTGGAGCTTTCGTGGGAGGTCACGGCCGTCCAGCCGGCATTATCTTTCTTACCCTTTGATATTCACAGGTTAGTACTCTGCACCCTGAATGGTATGGCGCCAATACTTGCTTAGGATTTTCACACTATTATAGAACTGCAAATCCCCTCCTTTATCAAAATAATGTTCTCATACCCTCTCTATTATGTCTATTGGGTCCACAGGAGATTGTGTTTAGCTAATTAGTAGAGGCTGCCTGCCCGACAGCAAGCTTTTTGCTACAGGCTATTTTTGGACACCTCCTGGATGGCTTGATCCACCATACTAAGGTATATACTATGCATATTTAACTGCATGACGCCAATAAAGGCTTAGTATTATGATGCTTTTTGTAATTGCGAAATTCTTTTCCAAGATACATCCTTATACCCCACATTATGTTTATTTGGGTCTATAGGATGTTCTGTATCATCTAATAGAAGTCGTCCGTCCCAACAGCAAGCCTCTCCTCATTTGGATATCTTCCGGATGGTTTGAGCTATTATATATACCAAGGTTTGTTTTTGTCTACATTTCTATATGGGTGCTTTCCCTATCTGTCCCCCTCAATTTTAATCATTATATCTAAGTAGAGCATATTCTGGTCTACACCCCATTAAAACTAGCCCTTTGTTATAAAATAGTCTCATTACTATTTAATATTCATTTCATTCATTTTTTACATCTTTGTTCTATATTCTTACTAATAGTCTCTGGGCTGGACTTTAAGAGCCCCTTACTTACATCCCTACTTTTATAATTTTCGTCCCCTGTTTCTGCTTACAGGGAATACAGAATTACCCTTTTGGCATTCAGCTTCTAATGTCTATCTGTACTACAACAGTCAGCTACACTTCCCGTGACCTCACTTTTATTATTTTTATTTTTTAAGTACTAATGGGTAAGAGATTTGATATTGAAACTTTTATCAACATATATTCATTGTATGATACTCTTTCTCCTTTTGCTCATTATATTTATATATTTTTCTTACCAGATTAAGGATTGTTATCCTAAATATCCCCCCACCTCCTATATTGACACACCCCCTTCTCTCTTTTGGGGTGGGTCTTCTGGCACGTAACTTTGGATCTTCGCCCTCTTGTCTACTCCATGACCATAGGCATCGGCATCCATGCAATAGAGAACAGTGTTTCTATACACTGTGTTACCAATATTGCTACTTTGGTAAGATAACAAAAAAACGTGGCTAACTCAACTAGATGGGTTATGCTATTGATAATGTTGGTGTGATATTGATATTTTTATGTTTTATTCTCCTTCCATGTGTTTCAGGAAGGCATACACGCATGTACATATATGTATACCCTGCTATGTATAAATCCTAAATGCTTCTTTTTTTTTTTTATACATCTTTGTAGAACTGTTTCAGCCCCTATTTAACCTCCTGAAGAAGCGCCAATGGCGCGAAAAATGTAGAGTTTGTCCGTGACTGGAATACAGTATTCAATACCGAGCCTCCCCATTCTCACCGCCGATGGATTCGTCCAAAGAGCTTTAATTTGCTACATTAGAAATAACTAGAGGGCTATCCTAGCATCTTCAATCTGTACAAGCTAAAGTATGGTAATCTTTGTCCATAAGGCGGTGATAAAGGCTTCGGCAATTTAGATTATATGTGCCTTTTGAATTGCGTGCTTTATATTTATATTTGATTTCTGTTATGTCTTTATGCTCTACACTTGTGGTGATACACATATTGTATATACATGTTTTTTTAACAATTTCAAAATAAAATATTTCATTTTATGACACTAGTGTCCGAGTGTTAGTGCCAATAAAGTCCATTTGCCCTTATTCTCCCCATACATATTTTGATTAGGACGTGGCACATGCTATTTTAAGTGTCCACAGCGTCATCCTGTGCTGACATCTTTTCCCTCCCTTTTGACTTTCCTGACCTCAACCTGATAGAACACCTTTAGGATGAAATGAAGACTGCGAGCCAGGCCTTCTCATCCTACATCAGTGCCTGACCTCATGAATGCGCTTCTGGAAGAATGGTCAAACATTCTCATAGACACTCCTAAACCTTGCAGACAGCTTTCCCTGAATAATTGAAGCTGTTCTAGCTGCAAAGGGTGGGCCAACTCAATATTAATCCCTACAGACTAAGACTGGAATGCCATTAAAGTTTGTGTGTGTGTGTGTGTGTGTGTGTATAAAGGTGGGGGGCAATACTTTGGCAATATAGTGTATGTAATGAACATGGTATTGGTGCCTCAGAATATTGTGTATTTACTATTCATAGTTCATCGTTAATTCCATCACGATTGTTTTTTTTTTTCCCATTTTTAACCCCGAATTTACTGATTTTTCCAGTCTCCTTCGACTCGATTTGGCTTTTGCTATTGCGGGTGGCGATGGCCTCCTTGTGTGCTCCAGCACTCTGATGCCTTTTCTGAGAAGGTGTGGCCTGTGAGCATGTGTTGTGTTGTTGCCTGGAGATGTCAGGCAAGTCCAGTATGGCTTAACATCATTGTTGTAAGATATTTATTGGTTATATAACATGATCAAATACAGATGTATCATTACTATTTTGCTTTGGTTTGTTTTGCATACAAATGGTATTGTCATAATTAGAGATGGGCCGAACACCCCCCTGTTCGGTTCGCACCAGAACTCCCAAATCGGGAAAAGTTTTGACTGAGCCTCTATCAAAGTCTATTGGACCTGAACATGTAAAATCACAAGTCCCAGTTTTGAAGGCTTATATGTATGTTATTGGCCATAAAAAGGGTATGGGGACCGGGTACTGTCCTGGGGCTATGCGTCAATGCAATTTTTTTTTTTTTTTGAACGATTGTTTTTAAAGGAGCAGTGATTTAAATGATGCTTAAAGTGAAATAAAAATGAAAAAGGTATTTAAATATAGTGCCTGGGGGTCCCCTTAGTCTGCCTGTAAAGTGGTGCATCTGTATCATGTATAGAACCTGCTGCAGCTAAATTGACATTTCTGAAGAAAAAAAAAAAAAGACGACATTTAAACGAACTTCACCACTGCAAGCTATTGCCGGCAATATAAAAAAAAAAAACAAAAAAAAAACAAAAAAAAAACAGCATGGGGGTCCCTTCAGTCCATACGAGGCAAAATCCCCAAAATCCATTTCAGACCTTTATTCGAGCACGCAGCCTGACAGGCTAGGAAAAAGGGGGGACAAGTGAACCCTCAACATGGGGGGGTGCTTTGGGGCAGGGAGGGGGACAAGGCCCTCTTCCGACAACCCTGGGCGGTGGTTGTGGGGTCTGTGGGCTGGGGGCTTAGCGGAATCTGGAAGCCCCCTGCCAAGTCAACAACGAGTATAGGATTGCGTATATGGGATTGTATGGTTAGGTTTTCAATACTGGTGTTTTGTTTTTGTTTTTTTGGTTGAACCGGATAGACTTGGGTCTTTTTTCAACCTGACTAACTATGTAACAAGGGGGCCTCCTGATCCCAGCCCTGCTCTATGTGAATGAATAGGGGTACATTGTACCCCCTACTGATTTACCAAAAAAAGTATAAAAAATAAATGACAAGAGGCAGATTTTGGCAATTCTGACAATTTTGAAATCAACATGGGGACAAGGTGCTTTGGGGTGGCGGGGCAGAGCCCCCTCTGGCCCAAAGCATCCCCCCATGAGGGCATGTGGCCTGGTATGGTTCAAGAGGGGGGCACTCTCTCACCCCCCCCCCTTTCCTGACCTGCCAAGCTGTGTGCTCAGATAAGGATCTGGTATGGATTTTGGGGGGGGACACCACACCATTTTTTTTTTTTTTACATTTTAACATGGGGTTTCTCTTAAAATCTATACCAGACCCAAAGGGCCTGGTATGGACTGGTGGGGGGACCCCGCACCGGTTTTTTTTTTCCCCATTTCTTTTTTTTTTTTGCCGGTAATTTTTTTTTTTTTACTCTCAGCTGTCAGCAGGAAAGATTGCGGACAGCTGATGACTCATTTATTGTTAAGGATGCGGCGGCCGGCTTCCCGGCCCTGCTCCTTAACAACATATTGACTATGCGCTCGGTGGGCGAACATCAGCTCGATTTTCTTCGGCCCAAACGGTTTGCCCAACACTAGTCATAATCATGTACTATGTATTGTGAACATTCTGTACTTTTCCCCTAAAGAACCAGCATTGTCAGCTGTGGAATGCATCGAGTCTAGAAAGCCGTGAGGTGATGTTGACCGCACTATGAAAATCTAGCATTACAGATGTGCCTAACAGTTTTTGTTCCTCATCATCATGGCAATATAGTACACAATTTATATATTTATGGGATCAATATTGTAAATTTTAAATATTTTTATTCAGTTGTTACAATAAATTTTGTTTTATTTGTGAACAGTTACAATGGTGTTTTGTAAGTTGCACATGTGGTGCTTTAAAAGTCCATAAGTCCTTCTTTAAAGGTGCCAGCATGTTTTGACTTAGCCTTCTCACTTTTAATATATTTGAAAAAATGTGGGTTTTCTACTCCCCTTTAGCAATGTATCTCTTGTAATCTATTTTGGCTGCCCTGATTGTGCTCTTTCATTTTTACTGCATTTCTTGTAATTTTCAAATGCTGACAGACACCCTTTGGCCTTATATTTTTTAAAGGAGAGCTTTTTCATATTAGAATCGACATTTTTTTTCAGCAATAAGAATAGGAGTAATGAGAATACAGAATTAAAAAAAATGTCAAACATACCAAGTAAATTGACAGGCTCACATAAGAATTGAGCTAACAAAATCAATCTATAGTCACAGAAGGAGACAAGAAAAAATTACAGGTCTAGTGTAGAACATAATAAAGGAAGTCACTATGGTCTTCCACCCATCCCCACGCCATCGCCAACATGGGCGTGAGAGAACAGGGGGATAATAGACCGAAGTGAGGCCAATAGCACTGGAATGCCAGCTTATTAAGGCAGACCTGAAATATTTCAGATGCAATCACCTTTTTGTTGCTTTGTCTAAATATCCTCAGTATTATAAAAAGTAATGAGAGCCGGTCAAGGACAAAGAACCATAGAACAAAAACACGGAAAAGAAACAGATGAAAAGGGGAAGGAGTAGAAACAGATCCCGGAGGACAGCATTCGATCTAGCACTGACTGAAGTTAGCCAGAGCCCGGCAAAATTGAGGATTGAGAATGGGGCAAAGGCTATCCTATTATCAACCGTTATATGGGGGTTATAGTTGGTCTGCTGTGATCTCTTGAGGAATAATACATCCAGCCAGACCAGATGTCTTTAAATTTCTCACATTGGTCTTTAGCAGTATATATCTCTGCCTCCATGGTAGCATCCGCCTCCCTTCTCCAGTCTTAAATAGGAGGGATAGGTGGCTTGTTTCCAATACCTGGGAATCAGGGATTTGGCTGCATGAAGCAAGTGGGGAGTAACATCCTTTCACAGAGTTTTCAAGAGGATGGCACCCTGTGGAAGAGAAAGTGAAGGGGGGAGCTCTCTATGGGTTGTAAGGTCATCTTTCTGATCCATGGGGCGATGACCTCCCAAAAGACCTTAATCTTGACACAAGACCACCACAAATGGAGAAAAGTGCCCATTGTCCACACCCTCTCCAGCATCTGCTGTCAGAAGAATGTGAGCTAGACGGGATGGTATTATGTACCACCTGGTAATACATTTATATGAAAACTCTTCGATATGTGAACTAACAGAGGTAGAATGCAAAAATGTAAATATCCTCTTAACCTGAGAAGGGGTAAACTCCTGACCCAATTCTTTTTCCCATTCTTTAATATAATACAGGACCATTGAGGACTGTGAGCCCAGCACTAACCTGTACATTTGGGATAGTAAATGTTTAGGATCCGGTAGGTTATTACATAAGGTTTTGAAAAAGGTAAGGGTATCAAAAGACCGTAGAGGGGGCTGCAATTTGTGAAGAAAATCTGCTATTTGAAAGAGTCTCCAGATTGCAAAGGGAATAACACCTAAGGAGGATTGTAAGGTGGCAAGAGGCATTAGGGTACCCGGTGGGGCAAATTTAGCGCAAGCAACTTTCCCGTCCGAGCCCCAGGAGCCAAAAGAAACCTTGTTCTTCCCCTGGCGGAAACCAAGGACACCCTCCCAGGGGTGCCAGAGGGGATGTCTGGGGAGAATTGAGACCTGTCACATTCCCAGATAGCTAGGGAGGATTGGGTCAGGGGGGAGGTCTATAGTCAGATAGTCCTCTGGAGCCAACCGGAATCCAGGGGGTCCCCCCAACAGATTTCTGCCTGCCATTGTTTTTTCTAATGGAACCTATACTTTGCTAGCAGAGTCATGGCACCAGTTCCGGATACATATGAGGGACATGGCCTTATAGTAAAGGGCCACATCCGGAAAACCAACTCCACCTTCCGATTTTGGTCTACATGGAGATTATAGGCCAGTCTGGGGTGTTTGTCCTGCCATACAAAAGCCAGAAAAGCTCTACACAGTTATTTTGATAAAGTCTGTGGGAGGGCAATTGGTATAGTATATAAGATATAAATTATTCTGGGAAGGACTGTCATCTTAAGAACACTTATCCATCCAAACTATGTAAGCGGTAAACCTCTCCATGTCTGAAGGTCTTTCAGTATACCCGTCAGTAACGAACAATAATTAAGGTCGTACAATATAGTTGGGTCAGGGGAGATGTGGGTGCCAAGTATGGCAAAAACCCTGTATGCCACACAAAGGGGAAGGATTGCTGTAGGGACATCACCATTGCAGCTGGGATATAGATAGGCAGGAGCTCCGACTTCCCGAAATTGATTTTGTAATTTGAAAGTTGACCAAATTTCCATACTTCGGACATCAGTACCCGTAGAGCAACTAGGGGATTTGAGAGATAAAACAACAGGTCATCTGCGTAGGCAGATAGTTTATGCTCCATAGAGCCGTTACGGATCCCGGAAATGTATTGTTCCGTATATTTCCCAAAAATGGTTCTAGAACCAAAGCAAACAGTAGCGGTGAGAGCACACAACCTCGCCTAGTCCCATTGCGTATGACAAAGGAGTCAGAGAGTACACCATTAACTTTCACCCGAACCTTAGGTTCGTTGTAAAGGGATGTCACCCAACCTATCATACGGTCACCCAGGACCATCCCGCGCAATACTTCTAACATAAATACCCAATTTACCTTTTTGAATGCCTTTTCGGCATCCATCGACATTAAGACGCAGGGCATTTGCTCTGGCCCACTTTGAGCCCAATGAAGAATATGCAAAGCCCTAATTGTGATGTCTCTCGCCTTTGGGCCTACCATAAAACCCGTTTGGTCAAGATGTATTAATGCTGTTACATGATCTTGGAGGCGGAGAGACAAAATCTTAGCTAATAATTTGGTGTCCTAGTTCAAAAGGGAAATGGGTCTAGAACTTGCGTAATGTTGGGGATTTTTGCCTGGCTTGGGTAGGACCGTCACATGGGCAAGCAGGGCCTCAGAGGGCAATTGATCAGTGGCATTGATAGAATTGAAGTAGCTACAGAGTGGAGAGGCCAGGATTGGAAAAAAATGTCTTATAATAAGCGTTAGTAAAGCCATCTGGATCAGGAATTTTGCCTAGTGACAAACTAGAGTCCACTACACCTGAGAGGTCAGGGCAGGAAACTCGGAGGCTCTGAGATATGCTCTAACATTATCTACATGAGAAAAGGTTTCTCCCTGTGGAGAAGGTGGCGGAATGCTATACAAGGAGGCATAGTACTGTTGAAACTCAGCTGCTATGGAGTGAGAGTCAACAACCTGCCTATTCTGGACCATCAAACCATGAACATGACATAGGGCCTGTTTCCTTACCTGTCTAGCCAGAAGGCGGCCACATTTATTCCCATGTTGGTAAAAATGGTGTGCATAGTACCGGAGCTTATCCATGGCTTTGTGATCCAAACACTGGGAGAGGCTAGACCGTAGCACCTCCAACTGTTGGGCATCCACTGGAGTAAAATGTTTTTTTGTGCTTTACCTCAAGGACGTGAATCCTTTCTAATAACTCAACAAATGTATTTTTGCCTTTCTTTTTTTAATACGAGAGCCTTGGGATATCAGTTCCCCTCTGATGACGGCTTTATGGCCTTCCCAGACTGCCTGGGTGGACACCTCACTGGGGAAATTGAGCTCAAAAAGGGATTTTAGAGAATTTGAAACCGCTTCAATGACCAATCGGTCATCCAGAAGGGTCTCAAGTCGCCACGTCCTCTCAGTCCAACAAGCAGACTCCCGGCGAAAGACCAGTGTTACAGGGGAATGATAAGAGACTGTTATAGACTATCATGGAGGACCAAACTTCATAAAAAAAAAAAAAAAAAACTGATCCACGAAAAGAAGGTCTAAATGAGAATAAGTATCAAAAGATTTAGAGTAATAACTATAACCTCTGTCCCCGATATGCATCACTCACCAACTATCCACCAGATGGAGAGAACCCCCCCGAGGGTCGTTGAAAGAAAATTGATCGTGCGTGTTAGGGGCGTAAATATTGGCGAAAGTATACATGCGACCATGAATCCGCTCTTTAATGAAAAGGAAGCGGCCCTCAGGATCGGCCAGCATGGACTGCAGGGAAAGAAGGCAACTCTTTCGCACAGTTATTGAGACGCCTCTAGCCTCAGGGATAGGGGAGGTACCATGGAACTATAGGTTAAATGTAGAAAGAGGAATATGAGGCGCAGAGTTGGCCATGCAGTGCATCTCCTGCAGGAAAATGACATTGGGTGACAGATAATGCAGTTCCTGCCAGCGGTGACCCCTTTTACTTGGGGAACAAAGCCCAGTTATGTTATAGGACAAAATCTTTAAATCACCAGCCATAATTAGAGCATAATGAGATCATAAAACAGTACATAATACAGAATAACCCCATAAACCATGAGAAGGGAATCAGCCAAAGAGCCCGCCCTAGTAAGAACATACATTCCCAGACAGCCCAGGGAGGTGGCAAACAATACCTACATACATAGAATGTAATGGAAAAGGAGAAAGATAACACTACCTCAAAATTAGGAACAAATCTTCTAAACGGTGGATAGAAACGGGAGACAGGAAAAAACACTCCCCAAGGGCTAATCACCCTACTGCAAATATGCAGAAAAAGAAACCCCCAGGTTATAGGGCCTACCTATTACGGGGAGAATGACTGAGTGCATGAATGAGGCCTATAGAACATCCTGGACATATCAGGAAAAAATACTTTTAAATTGGTAATATAGTGGCAGCAAAAAACTGAAGAAAATAAAATAAGGGGGAAGGGGGGGGGGAGAGAGTAACATGCACAAGTCTCCATGTGACAACTGTAAAGTGTTTGAGGGTCCAACTAAAGAATCTACAGTAAGGAGGAACACATGTATGGAGCCCCTTTCAACTGAGGGGGGGTAATTTTCATTCAGGTGATACTCTCCATCTATATGTTAAAGGAGCAATTCACCTAACTAAAGACCCAGCAGAGAGTCCGGAAGATGGGGTGGCAGCCACACTCTGACTTTGACGATGTGGACAGTTCTTTCTATGGGATCTGGAAGATGCCTGGTGCCATTTTTCGGGTTAATGTGGCAGGAGTATCAAGCTAGTCAATCTCCAGTCAGGAAAATCAACTGAGGAGAGATCCAGCGATTCCACAAAGTGCTGCAGGTCATCTTTGGTGTGGAGAACGGCCGCCTTCCCATTCTGTGAAGCACTCAGCCGAAAAGGAAAGCCCTAGCGATAGGCTGCATCCACAGAATGCAAGGTTTCCAGTAAAGGTCGGACAGCCCTGCGCTGCATAAGAGTGCGTCATGACAAATCAGGAAACAGAGATAGCTGAACACCGCCAAAGTCAATAATTGGTTTGCCATGAGAGGCTTTCATAATCGCTTCTTTTAAGGAATATTTATGTAGCTTACAAATTACATCTCGTGGTCAGCATGTGTAACTTCAGGGAGACAGCGTATGGGGATATTCTGACGCCGATCCCTGTTTTCATAGTCATCAAGCTGGTCTAATAGGGAGTTTAGGACATCTTCATGATGTTTAGTAGTGTCTTGTATGGCAGCCACAGTGTAAAGAATATAATCCTGGCTAGCCTCCAAGTCTTCCACTCTATTGCCCAAAGCCACTGTTTCTTCCCTGAGGCCCTCCACTGCCTGTTTACATGAGAGCTCCACTGCAGCTATTAGTTGCTGTATATCACATTTAGTTGGGAGAGCTCTGATGTGTTCTCTGATTTCCCAATCTGTATCTGCTGCCTCAAGCTCTGATGGGGGAGAGAGCTGGCCAGCTGAGTGTGTGTAAGTGGATGGGCTGGAGTATCTCACCTGCGGTTTCGACAGCATTCTTGGGGAGCCGCCACTGTGAGCTGGGGAAGTATGTTGGGCTGCCTCATGTCCAGGCATCATCTTGGCTGCAGGCCCAGAGCCCGCGGAGTGAAGGGAGAAGAAGGACTGAAGCCCTCTAGTGTGTTGCCGGCCCATGCCAGGTGGTTGTGAGGCTGTGTGGTACTTAGGAAGCATCACTGGATGTACTGGGGAGAAGGGAGAAGAGTTGCCAAATTGCGATTATACCCAGGGATGTCGGAGCTCTCGGCCGAGATGTCCTCACTCCATGCAGTTCAGGCCACACTTATAGAGCTTTTTCTTATTAACCACTTAAGGACCAGGCCTATTTCTGGCACTTGTTGTTTACAAGTTAAAATCTGTATTTTTGCTAGAAAATTACTTAGAACCCCCAAATATTTTTGAAAGAATGTGAAAGATAATGTTACCCCGAGTAAATAGATACGCAACATGTCATGCTTCAAGATTGTGTGCGCTCGTGGAATGGCAACAAACATTGGTACTTTGAAGTCTCCATAGGCAACGCTTTAAAATTTCTACTGGTTACCAGTTTAGAGTTACAGAGGAGGTCCAGGGCTAGAATTATTGCTCTCGCTCTAAAGATTGCGGCGATACCTCACATGTGTGGTTTGAATATCATTTACATATGTGGGCGCGACTTGCTTATGCGTTCCCTTCTGCGCGCAAGCTTGGAGGGACAGGGCGCTTCAAATTTTTTTTTCTTATTTATTTTACCTCTTATTTTTACACTGTCCCTTTTTTTTGTAATAGAAATAAGCAGGAAAGGTCCTCTTTATTGTGAGATCTGGGGTCAAAAAGACCTCAGATCTGACATTTACACTTAAAAGCGAAATAAAATAAAAAAAAGTCTTTTTTTTCAGCACGAAAAAAGATGGGCCCTTTAAGGCCGTTGGGAGGAAGCAATGTATGATGTCGTTCCGGTCCTCCAAGGCCATAGAGTCAAGTGGGGACCATCTTGCCCTCACTCAACTTCCTGCCTGGGACATGGACAGACAGGATAGTTTTCCTCGCTACCGACGGCTCCGGTAAGCAGGGAAAATTACCGAAAAGTGGTGGTGGTTGGGGGGGGGGGGGGGTGGGGGGGGAGGTGACCAATTTTATGTGAAAGAGGACCGCCCGCCCTGTAAGAAAATACTGGGGTTATGGCAGCAGACACCGGTATTTAACGTCAAAGTACCGACGTAAAACTCCGGGGGGCGGTCCAGAAGTAGTTAATATGCCTTTTTACTGTATTATTCAGCCACCCAGGTTTAACTTTTTTATCTTTTACATTAGTTGTCCTATGGAATGCACTGAAAAATGCCGCTGTTTAATGTTTAATATTTCCCTAAAGCACGTTTTTTTAGTATCATGTAGTATGAAGTGCAGCTTAGTAATTTAATTCCCTTGTCCTACCCATGTGTCTCCCTTTTCTTTAATTTATTGCAAAAGTAATTATCATGTAATCGCGGTGATCTAAATTATCTAAATAATTACTCATTATCTCTAGTTTGGGCTTCCACCATTTGACACATGAAGTTGTCCTGCATTACACTCAAGAAATGACAACTCTTAGCTTAGTGAGCAATTTAATCTGCCCGATCTATATCAGGATAGTTGAAAGCCCACCATGACTAGAACATTCCCCTGCCGCCCCACCATTTCAAACTATGAAACGAGAGGAGTCTCCTCCACCTCTTTAACCACTTCCCTACTGATGCATTATAAAATTACGCTGGCAGGAATGCTCTGTCCCTCCGGGCTGACGCCATATGACGTCTGCCCTTCTTGCCACTCTCCCAAGCCCCTGGAGGCACACAGCATGGTGATCGGAGATGAGTCGTGTTCCTCTGGGCACAGCCCATCCCCGATCAGTGTTAAGAGCCAATAAAAAAAATGGCTCTTTACCATTTGACCGGCTTTGTCCAATCACAGCCGGCCACATACAGAGCGGCAATCGGGGATGGAGAGGGTCACTCTGACACAGTCCATCACCGATCAGGGTAAAGGCTCAAGAGCCAATGAAATTGCCTCTTCACCCCGTGACCGGCTGTGTCCAATCACAGTCGGTCACAGAATGTAAACAAACCATGGTAACTAGCTGTTACTGGGCTCTCCTGCTCACACACCGATCCTGTGTTGGAAGGAGATTGCGGTAACAGCTAGTTACCGACTACAGTGCACAATAATACACAGATTGCCCACCAATAAAGAGAACCTGTCATCGGAGTACCCGAGTACCTGTCATCGGAGTACCCGAGTACCTGTCTCCAGCCCATCAAGAAACCCAAGTACCTGTCTCCGGCCCATCAGAGTACCCGAACACCTCTCTGTAGCCCATCAGAGTACCTGAGTACCACTCTGCAGACCATCAGAGTACCCAAGTATCTCTCTGCAGCCCATAAGAGTACCCGAGTACATTTCTGAAAATGCAACATTCACTCCACTATCCCCTTTTCCTGAAGAATTGCCTGAACAGCCATTTCCCTACTTATAATACCACAAAAGAGTGAGAACGATTTAGCTGGAACATTTGAGCACAAATCAACAGTTTCCAGTAAACTTACTTTATCTTTCTTGCTGCCCAACTGTCTCAAGGTAGAGGCAACAATGTCCCCACTGGAAAGGACTGGCTGGCAACCCAAGTAGGCACTATTGGCTTCATTTAGAGGCTGTCTTTATGGTACCAGCAAATGGTGGGACCTTGTGCTGATGAAACTGCTCATCATATTGCAACCATGCATTGAGCTTCACTAATAGCATCCACATAACAGTAAAGCGTGTAGCTTTCACCGATGACACTGGTAATGATCAAAAAATGATTATATCCAGTTGAAAAAGGTCCCCCAGAATGAGATGACACCCAAGGTTTTTCTCATTAAATCAAGCATAGAGTCAGGGTGATGACATCACCTCATATTCAACTTTAAAGTGAAACATTGAATGTGGACAATTTCTTTAAATAACCTGCTTGGAAAATGTCCTAAACCTGCCTGTGAAGTAATGCATCTTTAGGATTTACTACAGCAAAAATTACATTAACCAGTTCTGACCCGGAAGGATTTGTCCCCCTAATGCAATTCAGCACTACCTTATTTTAATGGAAAAATTGTGCGGTCATGCGACACTGTAGCAGAATGAAATTTGTGGTTTTTTTCCCCACAAATAGAGCTTTCTTTTAGTGGTATTTGATCACCTGCGTGACTTTTATTTTTTGCGCTATAAACAAAAAAAAAAGAGCGACAATTCTGAAAAAATTAAAAAAAAAATATATATTTTTCACATTCTGTTATATAACACTCCCAAAAAAAAATCTATTTTTTTTAATCCTTTTAGGCAAATTTGTATTCTGCTACATATTTTTGGTAAAAAAAAAAAAAAAAAAAAATCGCAATAAGCGTATTTTGATTGGTTTGCACAAAAGTTATCGTGTCTACAAACTAGGGGAAAGATTTGTAATTTTTATTTATTTTGTTTACTAGCAATGGCGGCGATCTGCGATTTTTAGCGGGACTGCGACATTGCGGCGGACAGATCGGACCCCTAACAATAAAATGTGCACTGTTACTGTAATAATGACACTGGCAGGGAAGAGGTTAACCTAGTGGGTGATCAAGGGGTGAGCCTAGGGGAGTGTTTACTAACTATAGGGGGATGGGCTTGTGAAATGACCATAGAGACCTGTGATCCTATACAGAAGGATCACAGGCGCTCTGTGATCATTTCAGAGAGAACGGTCAGCTGCGTTTACAACAACCGACCGTTCTCTCTCAACGGGGAGCGATCGCGGATGGCCGGCGGCAATTGGTGCCGCCAGCCCCGTGCATCGGCATCCCCGCTGCCTAGTGGGAGCGGGCCGGTGCGTGCTGGCACCCTAGCACCAGGCGCGCGACCGACATAGTCTTAGGTTGATTTGCACAGGAGGGGCTGCCTGCCACAGTAGAACTGCAGCGGGTGGTCCGGAACTGGTTAAAGTAGAAGTCTATATTAACACTAAAATCCCTGCATCTATAGACCTCCATGATCTAACACTAACCTATCTAGCCCTGTAAAGAAAAGGTCAGTATACATACCTTTTTTGAGGCTAATCTGATCCGATCCCACACTGAGCTGTCAGCAGCAGCTTTGCTGTGGAGGCAGGTGCAGAAGACACATCCGACAATGGAAGTCTCATAGTAGGTTTATAGGTGATGTCACTCCCCATTCATTTCACAGCCGTTGTCGGCTGTGTCCTCTGCAGAGCTTCCGCCGCTGGAGACAGGATTGGATTGGCTTCAAAAAATGTATGTATACTGATTTCTTCTTTACAGGGCTAGATAGGTTAGTGTTAGATTGAAGAGGTCTATAGATGCAGGGATTTTAATTTTAGGGTGGACTAACACTTTAAGAAAGAAAAAACATTTTTGCTAAACAATACTTCGCGGCATGGCATCATCAGTTGCTAGGGCGCAGGTGGCTAGCCAGGACAACTTCCAATGTTGGTAGGAGGCAGATGGCTGCTTGCATTCTAGCACCCAAAGACACTTGTGGCCTGTGCAGCAGGAAGTTGTATCCACTAAATTAATGACTTGCTACTACAGCTGGAGGTTTGATTTGGTGGGCAGTTGAACACCTTACTTGATTCGACACAAAGTTTGCTTAAATCCGGAGTGTCCTCCTTAGAGTCATAAAGACCAATCACAGTGATCCCAAGGTACAGAAACACTTGTGGCGCTTTTCCACTGCATGGAACCGAACCGTTTGGCTCGCTTTTGTGCTTTTCCACTGCTGGTACCACATGGTATGGTGTAGGAACGGTTCGGTAAGGTACGGTGACGCTTTTCCACTGCATGGAACCGAACGGTACGGCTCTCAAAAACAGTACCACCTCGATTGTGGTTCCAAGAGGTACCATACCTGGTACCATATCCCACAATCCTTTTCATGCAGTCACTACTAGCCACTGATTGGTCAGAGAATCCCACCCACCCCGTTGTTATCCCACCCACTTAACTTTAGTGGAAAAGCAAACCATACCGTACCGTACCGAACCGTTCCAACACCGTACATGCGGTACCAGCAGTGGAAAAGCAAACCGGGCCAAGCAGGGCCGAGCCGGTACTTTCAGTGGAAAAGTGCCATTAGATCAGTCTAAAGATGGCTCATTTTAAAGACATTAATTGCTTCACTGGCCACCTGATTATTATATATAAACAAAGCTGCAAAAATAAGCATCCTCCATTTTGCCATTTCATAAGACACAGCAGTAGGCAAGTGGTTAAAGATTTTGTGCAGTGCTTTACAACATGAGGGCAGACAGTACATTTGCAATACAATTCAATACAGGAGGAATCAGAGGGTCCTGCTCAGAGCTTACAATCTATGAGGGAGGGTCAAGTTATAAAAAGGTAATAACTGTTGGGAATGAGCTGATGGAGAAAAGGAAGTACATTTGTTAGGTAGAGGCAGAAGTGTTTTCAGGAATCATCTAAAAGCAGACAGAGTACGAGATAGTCAGACAGATTTAGGTAGGGAGTTCCAAAGGATGGGAGAGGCTAGGGAGACCCCGGCATGTGGGGACAGATTGATAGTTGTGCCATCGACCTTGACAAAGAAGTCGGGTGAAGGGGCACATGGTGGAGGAAATATTGTGAGCTGGGTTTTGGATCGATTGAGTTGTAGGAGACTGATGGAGCGAGCTGAGGGGCAGAGAGATAGATTTGGGTATCACTAGGGTATAAATGGCATTGAAAGCCAATGGAGGCTGACACAGGGAGGAAGTTGTTGCTGGGCCTCTGTTCTCCTGGTCAGGAGCAACATCTGTTTAGGGTTACAAGAAAAAGTTTACACCTGCTAGATAGATTAGTGTGGTGGTACAAGTTTGTGCAAAAATCCTGCCTAAAGTCATTGGTAAGGGACCCAGTTGCAGAGAGTCATCTCCCATATTATTTTGAAATATGTTTCACCCTAGTCTTGCATCACCTCATTTGTTTTTCGAAGATACCCAATTATGTTTGTGATTGTACAAAAAAAAAATCTTCAATTTAAAAGCCAGAAGGGGGTCTCCTATGTCTGTGTAAGGAAATCTTTTTTTTTTTTAACTGGAAAGCAAACCAATTTGAAATATATTTCCTATGTAAATTTTTAAAAACCTTGGCACTCATTGCTCTCTTCATCTCCTCCATTTATTTTCCGTTGCTTCTACCTTAACCTTATTCCCCGATGTGCTATATCTTCAGCTTTAAAGTATGTTTCTTCCCAGTGAAAGTAATGTCAGGATGCGGTTTCCTGTAACTTGATTCAAGGTATTATGCAATACAGCCCACATGTCTTTCATTTTGGACCAGAGATTCTTACTGTAAAACATGTCTTTTGGAACTACGTTGTAGTGAAAAAGAAGAATAAAGTAGCGTTTTATCTGACAATTATGAAGCACAACATGTTGGCAGCAGATGAAGGACACACTGAACTTAAATTTAATAAATAGGTCCTGTGGGGTGCGCTATTTGTAGTATACAGGTGTGTGTATACATTTAAACATTTTTACAATTTAACAATAAAAATGGGCCTCCCAACTGTTATAGATGTTATGCTTGTTTATATGCAACTCTTTAATGCATCTCTGTTGTCCGCACTTCCTGTGTTGCGTTTCCTGTTCCTGCTAAGTATTATTCAATGAACATGGCTTCTGTGCAGTAATGGCTTGTGCTGTCTTTACTTACATCACATGAAACATAGTGTCAAAAGCAGGTCTTTTTTTCTTAGAGAAAAAGGTGCAGGAACTCACCCACCTACCCTAGGTCACACCTGTCTCCACCCCAACCTACCCCTAGAATCGCCCCTAGGACCACCCCTTGTCCCCACCCCTAAACACCTCCTAGCATTGACTTTTTTTTTAGAACAGGGAAGCAAGTATCATTTGGGAAGATATACAAGGTCATTTGTATGGAATTTGTTAATAAAAAGCAATTCAGTAAAAATGTACAAAACATTAGCAATATCCAGTGCTTACCAAAGTAAGCTCTGATGCACTTCCAGATATTACCATGTCCAGCAAGAGACAGTCCCCAATGTCCAGCAAGAGACGGGCCCCCACATACAGCAAGAGACAGGCCCCACGTACGGCAAGAGACGGGCCCCACGTACGGCAAGAGACGGGCCCCACGTACGGCAAGAGACGGGCCCCACGTACGGCAAGAGACGGGCCCCACGTACGGCAAGAGACGGGCCCCACGTACGGCAAGAGACGGGCCCCACGTACGGCAAGAGACGGGCCCCACGTACGGCAAGAGACGGGCCCCACGTACGGCAAGAGACAGTCCCCATGTACAACAAGAGACAGTCCCCATATACAACAAGAGACAGTCCCCATATACAACAAGAGACAGTCCTCATATACAGCAAGAGACAGTCCCCATATAAAACAAAAGACAGTCCTCATATACAGCAAGAGACAGTCCCCATATACAGCAAGAGACAGGCCCATATACAGTAATAGAAAGTCCCATATATAGCAAGAGGCAGTCTCATATACAGTAACAGACAGTCCACATATACAGTTAAGAGACAGTCCCTATATACAGAAAGAAATAGTCCCATATAGAGAAAAGACAGCCCTATATATAGCAAGAGACAGGGCACTATCCAGGCAGCATTTTTAGACAACCAAGCATTTCCTATATTCATCCAGCAGCAACATTGACAGTTTCAATATTTACCAAAATCAATGTACTTACCTCAGGCAAGCAAGCGTGATGTACCTCAGGCAGTGAGAAGTCAAAAGTCTCAGGACAGGACAACACATGGCAGCTCCTTCTCACAGGACCATCGGCTCTGCTACAAGGAGAGGCGGAGTGCAGCTGATATCATTCCGCCCTCCACTCTCTTAAGGCTGCAGCCGGCACTATAGGAGCTATGTCGGCTTATACGGCCATCAGTTCACTCTGCGGCAGCAGAAGAATTAGGCAAGCTAAAAAAAAAAAAAAAGTTCTGCTCCCTGGCAAAGGTGTCAGAACACCGTTCCAGAAGAAAAAAAAGCCCTAGTCAGAAGTGTCTGAATCCATACTGTTTCTACACATTTGATGCCAAGAGCCCGCTAGCCTTGATGTGAGAGTTCTTAGAAGTGATTGTGCAGCAGTGAATTAATAGATTTGTCACACGACTAAGAGAAAAAGATGCAAGCTGTGAGTATGGCTTTCTGAGAGATGAACCTATTCGGGATAAAATAGTTCTGGGTATCACCAGTGAAAGCACACGCTGCCACCTATTGAGACCAACAAACAACAATTGAGATATGTCGTGCCACAGAACTTACTGACAAACATTTGAAAGCTATGGAGCTGGATAAACTGATTGACAATATCAATGCAGCCTCTAAGCAACAGAAAATGTTCAATAGCCACCAACACAAGTTTCAGCACAAGAGTCGCCTACACCAATGTTTCTCAACTCCAGTCCTCAAGTACCCCCAACAGGTAATGTTTTCAGGATTTCCCTCAGATGAGACGGCTGTGATAATTACTATGGCAAAATAATGGAAAGCCTGAAAACATGACCTGTTGGGGGTACTGTGCATGTATGAGAGAAAGAAAGGTGCCCTGCATATAGGAAAATCTGTACTGCATGTGGTAAACCAAATCACTTTGCAAGAGTGTGTCTCTCCAGTAAAATGAAAGCATGGAAGCTGCACACAATTGAGAAAATGTCAAATCCAGAGGATGCACACCTGCTTAGCACTGATATGGTTTACTCCTCAGAATGCATTGGTACTGTAAACACAAAGGACAAAAAACGGTTTGTGAACCTTGAATTAAACATTATAATCCAACCATGCCAGCTGGACTCGGGTGCAATGTGTGATGTCATGAGTATAAAAGACAAAATTAAACTTGCACCCAGCGCACTCCTTCAGCCTAGTAGCACCAAACTAAAGTTGTATTCAGGGGAACTAATGAAATCATTGGCTCTTTGCCAAACAGAATGCAGCATATGTGATTGTATACACAAACTGAACTTTTTTTTAATATCAGATATTTTTTATTGTAAAAATCGTAACAGAAGTACAATAAGCACAAAGAAAAGTAAGACAATTACCGCTGAGTTAACCCAGCATATATAAACACATCTTCAATAAAACATAGACTTATCTGTATAATTTTCCAACCGGTTCCATTATAGTAGTATATGTATTGCATATAATCAAATACGGCTGCTAGAAAAAATATGTGAACCCTTTGGAATGATATGGATTTCTGCACAAATTGGTCATAAAAATGTGATCTGATCATCATCTAAGTCATAACAATAGACAATCACAGTCTGCTTAAACTAATAACACAAAGAATGAAATGTTGCCATGTTTTTATTGAACACACCATGTAATCATTCACAGTGCAGGGGTAAAAAAGTATGTGAACCCCTAGACTAATGACATCTCCAAGGGCTAATTGGAGTGAGATGTCAGCCAACTGGAGTCCAATCGATGAGATGAGATTGGAGGTGTTGGTTACAGCTGCCCTATAAAAAACACACACCAGTTCTGGGTTTGCTTTTCACAAGAAGCATTGCGTGATGTGAATGATGCCTCGCACAAAAGAGCTCTCAGAAGACCTATGATTAAGAATTGTTGACTTGCATAAAGCTGGAAATGGTTATAAAAGTATTTCCCAAAGCCTTGCTGTTCATCAGTCCACGGTAAGACAAATTGTCTATAAATGGAGAAAGTTCAGCACTGCTGCTACTCTCCCTAGGAGTGGCCGTCCTGTAAAGATGACTGCAAGAGCACAGCGCAGACTGCTCAATGAGGTGAAGAAGAATCCTAGAGTGTCAGCTAAAGACTTACAAAAGTCACTGGCAAATGCTAACATCCCTGTTAGCGAATCTACAATACCTAAAACACTAAACAAGAATGGATTTCATGGGAGGATACCAGAGAGGAAGCCACTGCTGTCCAAACAAAACATTGCTGCACGTTTACAGTTTTCACAAGAGCACCTGGATGTTCCACAGCAGTATTGGCAAAATATTCTGTGGACAGATGAAACTAAAGTTGAGTTGTTTGGAAGAAACACACAACACTATGTGTGGCGAAAAAGAGGCACAGCACACCAACATCAAAATCTCATTCCAACTGTGAAGTATGATGGTGGGGGCATCATGGTTTGGGGCTGCTTTGCTGCATCAGGGCCTGGACGGATTGCTACCATCGAAGGAAAAAATGAATTCCCAAGTTTATCAAGACATTTTGCAGGAGAACTTAAGGCCATCTGTCTACCAGCTGAAGCTCAACAGAAGATGGGTGTTGCAACAGGACAATGACCCAAAGCATAGAAGTAAATCAACAACAGAATGGCTTAAACAGAAGAAAATACGCCTTCTGAAGTGGCCCAGTTAGAGTCCTGACCTCAACCCGATTGAGATGCTGTGGCATGACCTCAAGAAAGAGATTCACACCAGACATCCCAAGAATATTGCTGAACTGAAACAGTTCTGTAAAGAGGAATGGTCAAGAATTACTCCTGACCGTTGTGCACGTCTGATCTGCAACTACAGGGAACGTTTGGTTGAAGTTATTGCTGCCAAAGGAGGTTCAACCAATTAAATCGAAAGGTTCACATACTTTTTCCACCTGCACTGTGAATGATTACACGGTGTGTTCAATAAAAACATTGCAACATTTCATTCTTTGTGTGTTATTAGCTTAAGCAGACTGTGATTGTCTATTGTTGTGACTTAGATGATGATCAGATCACATTTTATGACCAATTTGTGCAGAAATCCATATCATTCCAAAAGGGTTCACATACGTTTTCTTGCAGCTGTATATGCACAGGGCAATATAATTTATGTTAAGAGATTTCTTAATACGTCTTTCCAATTATAATCAGTAACCCGTATTGTCTAACTCTTTCTTTTACCTCTACCCCGGCTCAACACTACAGAACTATAGGAGGGTAGAAATCAGGGTAAAGAGGATTCTTGTCCCAAATAGATGAAATTCACCTTGTGGTTCTTGTGAACATGAACAAACTCTTTTTGTATGAAAGAAAAATAAACCACAACAAGAACACAAAACATTTTGCCTCTACATGTTAGAGCATTCCCTGGATTTTACACTCCCTAATCTTATTGGGGTTGAGTCAATAACACAAGACTTTACTTATCTACCATGTAAATACTTCAATCTCAAAACTATTCCTATAGTCAAGTAGAAGAGATTTTACCTCTTAGAATTCTGTTATGGACCAATTGTATCGGGGCTAGTCCAGGAACGTCTAGCCAGGCGTCCCAAATACGATCAAATTTTCTCCCTCAGTAGAACCTCATTTACCGCTTTTACCCATTCCACGTGTGTAGGTGGTATAGGAGAAAGCCATTTCCACACGATGAGTTTCCTGGCAATGAACAGTACCCTAAGGATAGCAACATATGTGATGGGTGTAAATAATTCTTCATTCAACCAACCCAATAAGCATAATGTTGGTTCCAATTTAAGAGTGAGATTCCAAATTTTATAAATTTAGTATAGTACTGTTGTCCAATATCGTATTAACTTTGGACATTTCCATAGCATATGAAGAAGCGTTCCATTATTTATCTCACATCTTGGACATAATGGGGTGAAACGGTACTCACCATCACTGGGAGTGAAAGACAGATACTTAATAGATACTGGGAATATGGTTTGGATTGCTTCAAGTGGGACAGTAATATTTGTCAGACATGTATCTCAAGAAATATGTGAGGACTATTCCTGTTTGATTCTGGACATGTTCATTGAAAGAGCTAGTCACATTGGCTTCTGTTCCATGTCCTTCAATGTCAGAGACAGGCTCTCCCTATTGTTTGTGTATTGAGGTAATGTGTATTCTGTTAAGCCTGTCTGTCCCATTGTTAATTGTTAATGAACTCACATATTGCTTCTGTCCAGATGGCTAGATAATTAGTTTAGGTTAATTCTATTTCTGTACACAATTTCATCTGCATAGGATAATGTAATCAGGCACCTGACCTGATGGGGTAATTTGATCAGGAGGGGGATGTGCTCATGTGGGTATGAATTGAGTGTGAAACTGTTCAATTGAGAAGGTTCCAAAACTTGTACAATCTAAGTTGTCGGCTAGCTTTGTATGGGGGCGTCTGGAGTCTGGAAAAACTGATATCTATGTTCACAACTAGGAGGAACCCGTATACTGAGGAAGTTCACAAGCACAGTGTGGGTCGCGGTTCCTTTACATGGGGACTCTCTTCTGCGCCATTTATGTAATTTATGTGGGGTGCGATGTATTATAAACAGCTGAGTACATTTTTGGGTTGATGAGAGTGACACTAAGTGCAATATCCAAAATACTGGCCCACTCCACCTCCAATATATGGCCTATGTCTTCCGACCAACCATCTCTGCATTTAAATGACATGGCTTTAGAAACCTGGTTCATAAAAGACCCGTATAGAGATGAGATCTGCCCCTTTTTGTTTGGTGATGTGATGAGTCGTGTAGGTATTGCGGGATTAGTTGGCTCACAATTAAATATTCTGGACTGAGTAGCAAGGGCATGCTTTAATTGTAAGCATTGAAAAAGTTATTTGGTAAGCCATATTTCTCTCTCAGCGATTGAAAGTCTTTTAATAGACGTCCACGGTACAGTTGTGACATATAGATCAGCCCATGCCTAGCCCATTTAGAGAAGTCTTCTAACTTATCCAGTTCAGAGTAGTTACTATTATTAACAATACGTGAGTAATTAGAGTAGCCCGTATACTGGAAATGTTGTTTAGTTACATACCAAATTTTATCTATTCGTACTAGCGTAGAATATTGGGACAATTTTCCAAATTCGCCCGCCTCTATACACTATGAGATTATTGTTTGATGCCACTGCGCTACTGGTGGATGCCACTGCTCTACTTGTTGTAGCCTGCTCTCACCAGAACACCTTCATTTGGTGGGCGCACTATCCTCCTCCTCTGACTCGGTTAGTGTCTCACTGCACTGTGGGCTGTGGTGACACTGGTGATGATGTGGCTGCACTTATGTGCACTAATGAGGCTGCACAGATGGGTGCTGATGAGCCTGCACTGATAGACACTGATCAGGTTAAACTGATGGTCACTGGTATTAACTGATAAGGTTGCACCTTAGGTGCTGATGAGGCTTCACTGATGTGCACTGCACAGATGGGGCTGCACTGATTAGCTACAATGATGTCCACTGATGAGGCAGCGCTGATAAGCGACACCAACGTGCACTGATAAGTAGCACTGATGTGCGTTGATAAGCTACACTGATGGGCATTGATGAGGTTCCACTGATGAGGTAGCACTGATATGCGGCACTCATGGGCACTGTGTGACACTGATGACACTGTTGGGCACTGTACAATAGCACACTCACTGAGAACTAACTCACTTTGGTCACAGATCACTCTCCTTCTCTCACACTCGGTCTTTGTGTGAGTGAAGGAGATCGGTCAGCGGTTAATGAGATCATTTGTTTACCATTTTAGATCACTTGTCATTGGACACAGCAATTACGTGGTAAAAGGCCGCTGTGATTGGCCATTTACCATGATCGATGATTGGCTGGGACAAGGGACATTGTGATCACAGATTCTCCCCAATGCGCGCCGAAGGGGCGCGCAGGAAGCATTTTTCTGAGAAAACTTCCATGAATGCCATCCCAGCAAAGTAAGCTTGTAGCCATCTTTCGACTATAGAGCGGGCGGGAACTGGTTAAAGTGCCTACATACCATAATAACAAACTTTTCATTCCTTCATAGCAAGACAATGCTACTCCACCATAGATACAATTTTGTGAGTGAGTGCTCTCCCCCTAGGACACTTCAGGCAGGTCGCCATGTAAAAAGTAAATAAAAATAGCTGAAAAAAGAAAAAAAAAAAGCCACAAAAAACAAATGCATGTAATCTGCAATATTTTACAATTTTGGTTTTGGGTTTTGATAGACTTTAACTACTCTCCACTGATAACCTAACTTATGGCATGGTTATACCCTGTACAAGGATGGGATACGCAGCAGTTTTCACAAAAAAAGAATGCAATACTGATATAACAAAAACTAAACTGTACTTCTAGCAAAATGAACAAAAATGATAGAAGAAAACTGCATTGCGATAAATGCATTGTGTGATATGTGATGTAAATGCACCCAACCCATCCCTTTCACCTCCTGGAAGAGTAATCCCTCCATAATCCGTGCACTCCAGTGAGGGCACAGAAAATGATGGCATCTTATCCTTAAATAATACATAAAAGGATTATATTTGATGGACATATGTATTTTTTCAACCTAAAATTGTAACTATGTCATGTTTATATAACTTTTAAAAAAATGTGATTTAACACATCATGAATAGAAGATCGAACGTATGATAAATGGAAGCATTATGTGGTGGTGCATGACTAGTACTGTAAAAGACATCATGAGTTTGGTTACAGGGACCTGACAGTTGAAATGCACAAGTGGTTGACTGGAAAGCTTACTTTTAAAATAACGTAAGAATTGTTAAAAATGATTCACAGTACTACCGAAACACAGTGCTGCCAGAACAAATATAAGCATGTAGCAGAATACCTTATCTTTGACATAGGCCAAAGCCCCTTCTGTTTAGTTTGCAGCATAACTCCCAAACAGGGGAAATGTTCTAACCTGAACGGCGAACCCCAATGAAGTCTATGGGTGCCGAACATGAAAAATCCAAAGTGCCCATTTTGAAGGCTTATATGCAAGTAATTGGCCATAAAAGGGGGCCCAGGTACTGCCCTGGGGGACATGTATCAATGCAAGAAAAAGTTTTAAAATAGATTGTTTTTTTTCAGGAGCAGTAATTTTATATAAGACTTAAAGTGCAACAATAAAAATGAAGAATTCCTTTAAATATAGTGCCTGGGGGGTCCCCTTAAAGTGTCTATAAAGTGGCACATCAGTCGCAAGCATAAAATATTCTGCAGCAAAAATAAAAACAAGTCAAATCCCATTAAAATGACTCGTGGTTACAATTGCCGGCAGCCACCTATTTAAAAAAATTAAGAAAAAAAATGTAGTGGGGGTCCCCCCGCCCCGGTTCCATATCTGACCCAGAGGGTCCGGTATGGATTTGGAGGGGAACCACATACCAGAATAAAATAAATAAATAAAACGGCGTAGGGTCCCCACTAAAATTAATGCCAGACCGTTATCCGGACATGCAGCCTGGCAGGTCAGGAAAGGGGGGGGTAAGACAAGCGAGCATCCCCCCCCCCTTGAACCCTACCAGGCTACATGCCCTCAATATGGGGGAGTACTTTTGGGCAGGGGGGCTCGGCCACGGTTGTTGGGGCCTGTGGACAGAGGGGGCTTATCCGAATCTGGAAAACCTCTTTAACAAGGGGGCCCCCAGTTCTCAGCCCCCTATGTAAATGAGTATCGGGTACATAGTACCCCTACCCATTCACCAAAAAAGTGTCAAAAAAGTTTTTGACAAATCCTTTATTAAAAAATAGTGTCCCTGGATGTAAATCCATCATAAATTGCACCCTGCCTCAAAGCACCCACCCCCCACATTAAGGGCATGTGGCCTAGTAAGGTTCGGGGGGGGGGGGGGGGGCACTCTATCGAAAAGGCCTGGTATGGACTGGGGGGTGGATCGTTTTTTTCTTAACCAATGCTTTTTTTGTTTCATTCAGCTGTCACTGGGGAAACCCATTGACAGCTAATGACCCATTGGTTGTCAGCTTCTCGGCCCTGCTTCTTAACAACCAGCTAAAGCCTCGTACACACGCAACGATTGTTGGCCGACCGATCGGCCGTCTTTTGTCCAGTGTTGTTGTGTTGGTTGAAATGTGCTCTAGACTGCACACGAATTTTATCGGCCAACAAAAACCAACTTCAGAAGTGATGTCATGTTCTGGCTTACTTTTCGTGTGTTTTTTCTTCTCTGAGCATGCCCAGTCTTGCTCATCACATTTTTGTCTGCTGAAATCTGTACTGACTGACGAACAATCGGCCGTTCTGTTAACGGCCAACAAAAATTTTATAGCATGCACACCAGATTTTGTTCGGCCGAAAAGTCGCAGTCGGTTGTCGGAAGCATCATACTAACAAGCCAACAATCAGCCGGACGTTGGCCAAAAATTCACGGCCAACAATCGTTGCGTGTGTTCGAGGCATTACACTGCGCTCTGATTGGGCAAAGCTTTGCCTAATCAGGGCGCAAAATCCACTGCGTAGCGCTCAGTGCATTGCAGGGTGTTTGTCAGAGCGAACACCCTGCAAATTTGGGTGTTCGGCCCAAACCATTCGCCCATCCTTAATCTTTGCGCTAAAGTGGTATTAAACTCAAAATCAAAAAATGTAACATATTGCAGCTTACAATTCATTAAATGTGGTGGCTGCACGTTTTTTCTTTTTTTTTCCTTTATTTTCACCTGGTGATCGAGCCAGAAAGGTTACTCGGCGGCTAAAGGCACCGAATTTAAAAAACTGTCAGTATTCAAATATGCAGATTTCGGCATTTTGAATACATTGAAGTGCAGTGGAGGGGTTTGGGGTCTTTTAGACCCCTGATCCTTCCATAAAGAGTACCTGTCACTGCCTATTACTGTCACAAGAGAAGTTTACATTGCTTGTGACAGCAATAAAAGTGATCAGATTTTTTTTTTTTTTAAAACTGTGCTAAAATGAAACAATAAAATAAAATAAATAGAAATGATTTTAAAGCTCCCCCATCGCCAAGAGCTTATTCACGAAAGAAAACACATACGTAAGTTGTGCCCGCAAATGAAAGAGTTGTTCAAACCACACACGAGAGGTATCGCTGCAATCGCCAGTGCAAGAACAATAATTCTAAAATAAAAAGGGCTACTCTAACTCTAAACTGGTAACCGTTAAAAATTTTTAAAGCGTCGCCTATGAAGATTTTTATGTACCGCAGTTTGTCGCCATTTCGCGGGTGTTCGCAATTTTGAACCTTAACATGTTAGGTATCTATTTACTCAGCGTGACATCATCTTTCACAATATACAAAAAAAATGGGATAACTTTTAGGTTTAGTTTTTTTTTTTTTAAATGCAGTGAAATATATTTTTTCCCAAAAAAATGGTGTGTGAAAGACCAGTGTGCAAATATCGCGTGACAAAAAATATTGCAACAACCACCATTTTATTTTCCAGAGTCTTTGCTGAAAAAAATATATAAAAAGTTTGGGGGTTCCAAGTAATTTTCTAGCTAAAAATACAGATTTTACCTTTTAACCGCTTGCCGACTGCGCACAGTATATTTACTACGGCAGTCAGCCCCGGCCAGGCAGAGTGATGTAGATCTACGTCGCTAGCCTGTGACCGGCTTGTGAGCCAATAGCGGGCGAGCGCTCGCCCGCTGAGGTGCGCGCCCGCCCCGGCTCGTTCACTGAGGAGTCCGCGCGTGTGACCGGCGGACCCGATTTCCGCCAGTCACACTACGATCGTCGGTAGAGAGGGAGAAAGTCAGGCGGCTTATGTAAACAAGCCGCCTGTCATTCTCCCCTGTGTAAAAATGGAGATTAGACGTTTCTACTATGTAGAACTGTTGATTTCTGTTTTTACAATAGTAGCCATGTCCCATCACAGTTAGAAATACGCCCCTAGGACACACTTAACCCCTCCCTCTCCAATACAGTTAACCCCTTCACTGCCAGTGTCATTTTTACAGTAACAGTGCATATGTATAGCACTGATTACTGTAGTAATGTCACTGGTAACCCCAAAAGTGTCAAAAATGTCAGTCAAGGGTCCGATCTGTCCGCCGCAATGTCGCAGTCCCGCAAAAAAAAAAAAAAAAAAAAATCGCAGATCGCCGCCATTACTCGTTAAAAAAAAAAACACCAAAAATCTTTCCCTTTGTTAGTAAACGCGATAACTTTTGCGCAAACCAATCAAAATAGGCTTTTTGCGATTTTTTTTACCAAACATATGTAGCATAAAACAAATTGGCCGAAAATGTTAAAAAATTTTGATTTTTAAATTTTTTTGGGGGAATTTCATATAAAAAAAGTGAAAAATATTGTTATTTTTGCAAAATGTACGCTCTTTTTTTGTTTATTGCGCATGATCAAAAAATCGCACAGGTGATCAAATACCACCAAAAGAAAGCTCTTTTTTTTGTGGGAAAAAAAGGACGTGAAATTCGTTTAGGTACAGCGTCGCACGACCGCGCAATTGTCCGTTAAAGTCACGCAGTAAAAAAATCGCAAAAAAACCCCTGGTCAGGAAGGGGGTAAAATCTTTCGGGGCTTAAGTGGTTAAACAACATGTGTCAGAAATGGGCTGGGTCCAGAAGTTGTTAAAAGTAATTATATTTTCTGCTGTTTACTGGCATGAAGTGGCTTCTAAGGGTTTGTTGATCTAGCTATTTTTGCTCCAGAAGTTGAGAGGTTTATCGCTGATATCTTGAACCATACTAGTCTAGAGCAATACCAACCTACCCTTGACCAGAGAACATTTATATCCATATGGTGGTAATGCCTGAAAGTGAAAGCCTTCTGGAACCGAATATACACAAAAAAATAAATAAATGGACCTTGGTGTATATTTAAAAAAAAAACCTAACACCCCTACTTATGTCAAGAACAAACTTATCATACTGTATATAGTTACAGAAGCACAGGGCATGGAAAACCTCAGTAATTTCCCAATCAAGAGCTCAAACATAGGGTCTCACAAACAATGTTCTCTAAAAAGCGGACCAATGTTCTTTTTATCCCACAATATTGATATCTCATCCCTTTCACTATGAATCGCTCTCTCTCTGAGACTTCATGACCTATCTGGATGCAATTCCTGGACAAGGGCTTTGAAAACCCCCTACCTTCCTGAAGTCCTCCAACCCTGCAGTACACTTACAGTTACCACATCTGGCTGTACTCCCTCAGTACCTGCATAACTGAAAGCCCTTGATCCTTCTACTTACATCTCTCTTTCTTTTCATTTATTTACTAATTTGTTTATCATTTCTATTCTACGTTATCTCTCTCTATCCCTTTCTACTCGCTGCATACTCCAAGAGTGAAACCTCTAATTCTGTATGATTTTTGAATCTTGACTTTTTCTGTTCACTACTATGAGGCACCCAGTAACAGAGCTGCCATAAGGGGGGTAGCCTACACACTTCTAGGGGCCCTAGGCATCCTGACGGCCTGACTGCCTGGCAGGGCCTGGGAGAAGGCCCATGGCTGTGCTGGCTTTTTATATGCATGCACCACAGAAGAGTCTGAAGCTGCTGCTCTGTCTCATTGAGCTCACATCTGGTTCATTACTGCCACCTCTGGCTACTTCCTGCATATGCATTCCTCGTGTGCGATGCCTGTACGGTATTCTGGACTGTACTCAGATCCAGCTCCTCTCTGTGTCTCAGCGACATGTGGAAACAAGAGCTGGAGCTAGGAAGACTGCCTTTACAAGTAGAGGCTGTTGTACAAGTGAAGGGAGGGGGCAGTTTGTGTACAATGGCAGCCAGGGGAAGGGGGCCGAGTGCGTACAGACGTGAGGAAGGGGGCCGAGTGCGTACAGACGTGAGGAAGGGGGCCGAGTGCGTACAGACGTGAGGAAGGGGGCTGAGTGCGTACAGACGTGAGGAAGGGGGCCGAGTGCGTACAGACGTGAGGAAGGGGGCCGAGTGCGTACAGACGCGAGGAAGGGGGCCCGAGTGCGCACAGACGCGAGGAAGGGGGGCCGAGTGCGTACAGACGCGAGGAAGGGGGGCCAAGTGCGTACAGTCGCGAGGAAGGGGGGCCGAGTGTGTACAGACGTGAGGAAGGGGGGCCGAGTGCGTACAGACGTGAAGAAGGGGGGCCGAGTGCGTACAGACGTGAGGAAGGGGGGCCGAGTGCGTACAGACGTGAGGAAGAGGGGCCGAGTGCGTACAGACATGAGGAAGAGGGGCCGAGTGCGTACAGACATGAGGAAGAGGGGCCAAGAGCGTACAGACGAGAGGAAGAGGGGCCGAGTGCGTACAGACATGAGGAAGAGGGGCCGAGTGTGTACAGACATGAGGAAGGGGGGCCGAGTGCGTACAGACATGAGGAAGGGGGGCCGAGTGCGTACAGACGTGAGGAAGGGGGGCAGAGTGCGTACAGACGTGAGGAAGGGGGGCAGAGTGCGTACAGACGTGAGGAAGGGGGCAGAGTGCATACAGACGTGAGGAAGGGGGGCCGAGTGCATACAGACGTGAGGAAGGGGGGCCGAGTGCATACAGACGTGAGGAAGGGGGGCCGAGTGCGTACAGGTGTGAGGAAGGGGGCCGGGTGCGCACAGGTGTGAGGAAGGGGGCCGGGTGCGCACAGGTGTGAGGAAGGGGGCCGGGTGCGCACAGAGGTGAGGGGGGGCTGAGTGTGTACAGGTGTGAGGGAGGCTGAGTGTGTTCAGGTGCTGGATTGGGCTGTCTCTTTGTTGGGTTGGGCTGTCTCTTTGCTAAATATATAAGAATGTCTGTTTTACATAATATATGGGGATGTCTCTTTGCTGATTGGGCCGTGGGGAATGTTGGTGGAGAGGCCCAGGTCTAAAGCTGTGTAACGGGCCCCAAAATTTCTGATGGCTGGCCTACCTAATAAGGTATGCTTATCCTAATATCAAAAATCCATATTCTCTACCTTGCACTCTACCTAGGATGCCAGATAGCCTGGTGTTTTAGGCCAGAAGCTGATTTACCTAGCTCAGACCACCTGGTTTCCATTCTAAGAAAGATTGCACCCCTTGATAATGTGTCATACAATACCACCATTAACAGTAGAAGTCATGGGCCACTCCATGTTGTTATACTGTTTGTTATATAAAAACTTTTTGATAAAAAAAAAAAAAAAAAAAAAAAAAAGCTATGATGCTATGCTATGAAACATTACCAAAGAAAAAAAACTGGAAAAAAATCAAATTTTTTCATCAATTTAGGCCAATATGTATTCTGCTACATATTTATGGTTAAAAAAAAAAAAAAAAAAAAAAAACTATATTTATTTTTTTTTTACTAGTAATGTGCATCAGCGATTTTTAGCAGGACTGCAACATTGCAGCGGACAAATTGGACATCTGACAGTGATCAGTGCTAAGAAAAAAAAAAAATGCGCTGTTACTGTACTAATGACACTGGCAAAGAAAGAGGTTAACATCATGGGTGATCAAAGGGTTAAGTGTGTCCCTAGGGGGGCTTAGTGTGTGGGGGCTGCACCGATGAGGGAAAGACAGACATCCTGGTTCCTGCTTAGCAGAATGGCTTGGAGAATGATCTCAGCATACAGAGTGCAATGGTCAACAACTCAAAGTAGAGGGAAATGCAGGGTAAAAATGGCCAAAATATTACATGTTTAATTAATTTTAATATAGAATTACCTTTTTTATTATATACTTCTACGTTGATGCAGAAAACTTTCTGTCTGGCATTTGCAATTCCACAATAGCATGGAAAATGCTTGTAGGTTACTTCTGCTACATATTGAGTTGCAGTTAACTATTTTTAGCCATTTCTATTTTTAGAAAGAACAATTTCTTCAATAGTACATTTTTATATACTGTAGTATCCATTTTTTTTTCAAATAAACAGCCTATGATTTCTTTTGCTGCAACAGTGGCAGGTCATATGAAATGAAGGAGAGTGTTTTTACATGCTGATGACATATCTTAGCATGCTGGATTGTTTTCAGAAGAAATTCCAGACATTCTATAAATCAAAGGCCAGGCAAAAAAAAATAAATAAATAAATGAGAGAGGAATTAGTGCAACTGCTGGATGAAAATTTAGCTAATGTTTAGTTGTTCTTGCTTGTTTATCTCAATACATCTACTAGTTTTACTTGCTCTTGGGGCAACACTTATTTAATAAAACAAAATCCTAATATCAGGTATGCACTGCTCATCCACATAGATTCATTAGGTTAATAAAATGCACAATGCATACAGATATAAAAAATGGAAGCCTTGACACGTTTTACGCTCAAGGTTCTTATTCAGAAGAACATTCAGGCTCCATTGACATACTGGCATCCCAGATCGCAGGCAAAATCGCTGAGATTCTACCCGAAATCCCGAATCACGGCAAATCATGGGATGCGCCACGCTTGGGGTGCCATTGGAAGTGACAGGAATCGTGCAGGCGTTCCACGATTTGCCATAACCTGGGACGCTAATATGTGAACGGAGCCTTGTTCATTCATATATACCATGGTTTTTGTTAAATATAAATTTTACATATGGTTATAAAGGGTAATGAACCAAGAAATGAAGACAAAAATATGAAATGTTATACAAGTAAACCAAATAAGTTATGGAAAAAATGGTGTCAACAGACAGTGAGACTGACATGCTTTTCAATAGCGTTAAAACTATAGATCGACCGATTATAGGCAAAGCCTATATATCGAGGGCCGATGTGGACTTTCCCCGATATAGATCGGAATCGGCTTTTTATTTATCGATATTGTCAATATTTCAGGGAAAGTGCATGTACCAGGGTGATGCCTGCAGCTAGAGGCATCACTCCGGTACCGGTGTCCATAGCCGACGGTCGGCTGTCTTGTAATGACAATCGATGCGGCTGAGAAGCCACTCCCGCTGTCATTCCAAGGAGCGGGAGGGGACGTCCCCCATCTCCCACGCCTTCCGTGGCTCACACGGGTCTCCCATCCCACCGGGAATCCTACCTTCACCGCCGCTGTCTGACCTGGGTCTCTATTTCTTTGAATTCGGCGCCGCGGCATACCCGGAAGTGATGTCATTACATGACATCACTTCCGGGTACTGGCGGAGCCGAATTCAAATAACTTACAGCTTTTAAAACAACCACACTTGGCGTTTTGAATGCTTAAGTGCAGAGGAGGGGTTTGGGGTATTTTAGACCCCCAGATCCCTCCACCACAGTACCTGTAGACATTAAAAAAAAAAAAAAAAAATCGGCCGATACCCGATGACCAAAATATCGGTATCGGCGGTAAAAAAAAAATATAGTTCGATCACTAGTTAAAACAAAGTTCATCAAATGTCCACCATTGTAAAACCCTATATACATCCCATTTTCCTGTAGTTTTTAGGCCAGTCTGTTAATGTAATGGGTCCTTTCTCTTCATCCTCACTAGTGGCAGTGGGGGATCCTTCCTCCCCAATTGAGAAGTGCTCAAGGACCTGAAAGTTCTGCATAATCCTAGAAGGCATCATTGGAGAACCTTCAAAGCAAGTGGGATGGATAATCTTGGCCATAATCCAATCCAAAAAGAGGAACAGTGGCCAAGAGATGGGTATACACTAGTAGAACTTTGTTCGAAACGGTTTGTTTTAAGAATGTTCTTTTCATTAAACAATACTCTGCTTTTACACAAATTTTGTGATAAAATTAAAATTTTGAATAAATTTCCACTGTCAGTCGCAGGTAGGGTGAATCTTATCAAGATGATACTAATGCCCCAGCCTCTCTATGCCTTGCATAATTCCCCGACTGTTATACCCTTCAAAACATTCAGAATAGTAAACTCTATATTTAGAACCTTGTTATGGGGAAAACGTACACCAAGAATTAAACTGGAACAACTGAAAAAGCCTAAGGATGGGGGGGTCTTGCCCTCCATAACCCTTGGCTATACTATGTAGTGGCTTATCTGCAACACTTATTTGGCCCCAACTTTGCAGTGGCGAAACAAGCTAAAGATCCTATGCCCTCTACGACACGCATTATACTTACCTATATCAAGAGAGATTCTAATTCTATCTCTAAAGGCCTTGAAACCCTTAGTTTCGCCAAACCAAACAGAATCCTGCCGACATGCAGCCTCTTTAAAAAAATCTGGAAAAAGGCCAAATACTTACAGCATGCTACCGGGTATATGAAGTACAGCCTGAGCTGGAACAATAACAATTATCCAGAGATAGCGAAATTGGTGCATGCCATTCAATGGAAGAGGTAGGGGATAGTATGGATGTCCCAGATCTTTCGAGTTGGGGTCCTGACACCTTTTGCGTCCCTGCAAGCTGAATACTCACTACCCAATCATATGCAGTTTTACTACTTGCAATTAAAACCTTCAGTCAGGGCGCAGGGGGAAATGCAGGAATGGCAGCTGTCTCCTACTCCTATATTTAATCTTATACAACTGACATACAGCTCTAAAGATTTTATATCTCAATGTTACAATATGTTAATATCAGAATTTCATAAAGGCCACCATAGTAAAGCGATTTCAAGCGACTAATATCAACTGAGCAATGGGAAGAAGCATATCAGGCGGTGGGTACTTGCTCTTTAAATGCAGCACAGAAGCTGTATATTCTTTTACGTGCTCACTATACTCCCCTGAAGCTGACTTGGTCTCCAAGTGTCTAAAAAGCCATTTTTAGTCAAGATAACTTTACTCTCCTCAAGAACTGGGTCTAGGAGGAATAGAGCATCAACACAGCCTCTTCCCCTGACAACAGTCCACCAGGCAAGAAAAAAAAAAAGCCCCTTCTGGACAGTCATCCCAAATATTTATATCCTCTTCCAACATGCACCCATGGCAATAAATCTCCTAAAGGTTGGCCAGGGAGACATACATATTCATAACTCAGAATTATATGCTCTTCTTACTCTATTGTCAGGGACATTCCCTAACAGGCAAAAGGAAGCAATAATCTGAGCATAGGGAATAAAACAATGAAAGCAGAATTTATTTATTTTTTTGATAATAAACGTTTATTGAATTTAAACATAGATATTTATACAACGTCAAGATTTCAAGGTGAAAATTGAGAGTACAATGTAAGAATCATACAACTTATAACAATAGAAAATGTATATGTTAACTGCCAGATTATAACTTTTCTATTCCTTATTTTATCTTCCTGAGAAAGTGAGCTTTACTTGTCTGGAGTTTAAACTCAAGAAAAAGTCTTACATAACCATGTATGTATAACCTGATAACCAAAGTAAAAACCTGACATAACAAACGGGGAGAGATGGGGGATTAAAGGGTGAATCATTCTATTGGACACCCTCTCTGCCTCTTGAGAGGGTGTCCGTACTGTCCATCACCTGGGAAAGAAGTATTTATTCTTTGAAGTGTGTGATGGGTTCATTTCCGTTTTACTCCACAAAAGGAAGTCTAATAATTGCTGTAGCTTAGGTTATTTGAGAGCATCTATACAGGAACCAGGGGGTCCATTTTTGGTCATATATTCTTTTAGTATTAGTTATAGTGTGATAATAGCATTCCATAGATCTGATGTCCTCAATTCTTTGAGTGACAAGTGTGAATGGAACATGTGGTTCTTTCCATTGCCTAGTGATTGCCCATAACATTGCTACACAAATCGTATGAATTAACCGCTTGCCGACTGCTCACAGTATATTTACTGCGGCAGTCAGCCCCTCACAGGCAGAGTGACGTAGGTCTACGTCGCTCGCCTGTGAGGCTCTGGGGAGCGAGCACGCACCCGCGGAGGTGCGCTCCCGCGCGGTCACGGACCCCCCCGCGCGTGTGACCAGCGGACCCGATGTCCGCCGGTCACTCGGCGATCGGCGGGGGAGAGGGAGAATGTCAGGCAGCTTGTGTAAACAAGCCACCTGTCATTCTCCTCGCTGTAAAGACACTGATCACATGGATCTAGTATGTAGATCCGTTGATCAGTGTCCTTACAGCTCAAGCCACAGCCAATCACAGTAGAAAGCACGCCCCTAGGGACACACACAGCCCCTCCCTCCCAAATAAAGTTAACCCCTTCACTACCAGTGTATTTTTACAGTAACAGTGCATATGTATAGCACTGATTACTGTAGAAATGTCACTGGTAACCCCAAAAGTGTCAAAAATGTCAGTCAAGGGTCCGATCTGTCCGCCCCAATGTCGCAGTACCGCAAAAAAAATCGCAGATCGCCGCCATTACACGTTAAAAAAAAAAACAACAAAAATGACAAAAATCTTTCCCTTTGTTAGTAAACGCGATAACTTTTGCGCAAACCAATCAAAATACGCTTTTTGCGATTTTTTTTTACCAAACATAGGTAGCATAAAACAAATTGGCCGAAAATGTTAAAAAAATTTGATTTTTACATTTTTTTTGGGGGGAATTTATATAAAAAAATTTGAAAAATATTGTTATTTTTGCAAAATGTACGCTCTTTTTTTGTTTATAGCGCAAAAAGTAAAAATCGCACGGGTGATCAAATACCACCAAAAGAAAGCTCTGTTTGTGGGAAAAAAAGGACGTCAAATTCGTTTAGGTACAGCGTCGCACGACCGCGCAATTGTCCGTTAAAGTCACGCAGTGCCGAATCGCAAAATACCCCCAGTCGTTTAGCAGGAAAATCCTCCGGGGCTTAAGTGGTTAAACGGGTTAGTTGTATGGAGAGTTCTGGGATACCTTTGAACAGTAAACACTGTGTTGCTGATAAAGTGAGATTTTTGCCTGTAACCTTCTCTATTAAATCGAAGGTCTCCGACCAGGTGTTTTGGATCTTGGGACAGTCCCAGATTATGTACCTTAGAGAGCCTAACCCATTGCAATCTCTAAAACAGTTAGGGGAGACCTCTGGATAAAACCGGTTTAATTTTTCGGGTGTAAAGTACCATCTTGTAAATATCTTAATAGCTGTTTCTCTCACTCCCAGCGATCTGGTGGAACCCCTTAGGTTCAGCCACATACTCTGCCAGTCTCCCACTGAAAAGGACTCTTGTAGTTCCAACTCCCAGTCTGTCATATATTTGAATTTTGTCTCAGCGTCACGTGTATTTAGAGTGGTGTAAAGAGTAGAGATATGGCCTCTACCCAATGGGTTTTTCAGGCAAATGTGTTCAAAGGTGCTCAGAGGCGCGAAAGCAGAACTTTAACAATTCCAGCTCAGGCTGACTACAGTCTAGCTATACCACAAACGTTTGACTAGGGACACCCTAGTTCATGGCATTGTCCCTAAAAATATGAAACCAATACGCTGGTTATCCTTGCCACCCACAAACTGCCACAACAGCTTTTGAGTTTGGTAAATTCCTAGGCCTTTATGGATGCTAGCAATGCCCCTTGATGCATTCATTTGTGCATACTTAATCTGGTCATCTAAGTTCTTTTTAGAAAAAAAAAAAAAAAGAAAGAACTGGTTCAAGACTTAAATACGGAAATTAAAAGTAAATTGAATTAACAGTATGTGTATTTGGGTTATAAAATGTGGTGTGCTAAGGCTTTAGAGGATTTACATATACTGCTACTTCTATGTAATCATTCTATTTTTTTTGTTTAAGTCCCGCAGAGAAAACAAAAACTGTTGGTGTAAGATAGCACAAAGGATTGAAGTCACTTGCAGGAGGCTGGGGTTACAGGTCACAACACAAGGCCTACTGATTTGGGATTAAAGTCAAGTTTCTGTAGTGATGGAAAAACCGTTTGACGCTTTTCCTCAATGACTCCTGTTAACACGAGCCAGCTGAGCGAACACAAACAGAGGTGCTGGAGCAGACACAAATCCTCACTTCCTCTGAAATTTCCAGTGTACTTTTTTCCTGCTGAATTCCAGACAGATGAAATTTTCCTGGCTCCCACCTATTGTTGGCAATATCTTTCATCTACATGAATGTAAATCAGGGAAAATTGAGGGTTTTCTGTGTGAATGACAGCAGACAAATTATCTCCCCTACATACTATTATATTTTGCAGCTCAGGTTTAATTGTTTATTGTAGAGCTCAGAGGAAAATCTTCGAAGCACTACAATGGGATTACTGTAGATGTGGTGAGTTGATTTTTCCAACAGAAAACTGTCACAAGTTATGGGGATGGTTGATGTTACTAATTCTCAATGGTTTTCTTTCTTCCATTTAGAAAAATATAAACTTTCTATTATACTCTCTAGTTACTTCTTTACTATCCCTGTGCTGTTTCTGTTACTGTCTAGCTATAAATCCATCTTTCTATCATTTATCATCTCTACTGTATCTGGAACCCTCTCATTTAAAGTTAAAGTTTGAAAAACTTTAGTGTGTGCAGATATATACCTAAAATGTCTGCAGTTGGTCTAAGCACCTGGTTTGACTTCAAGTAACTGTATTCCCCTGTACAGCACCATTCAGACAGAAATAAAGAGGGCAGCACTTGGGGCCAGTCAGGTGTCCTACATTCATATGTGCTGACAAGTAACATGGGCAAAAAGAGAGGGCAGAGGTGACCTAGCTGTGTTGCTAAACCACTTGCCTACTGGGCACTTATAACCCCTTCCTGCCCAGGCCAATTTTCAGCTTTCAGGGCTGTCACACTTTGAATGACAATAGCGTGGTCATGCTACACTGTACCCATATGAAATTTTTATCATTTTTTTCACACAAATAGAGCTTTCTTTTGGTGGTATTTAAATCACCTCTGGCTTTTTGATTTCTTACAAAAAAAAAAAAAAAAAAGAAAAAAGAGACAGAAAATGTTGAAAAAAAAAAAAAAAAGTTTTCTTATTTTCTGAGTAAATTTTGAAAATAAATACATTTTTCTCCTTCACTGAGGTGCGCTGATGAGGCGGCACTGAAAGGCTGCACTGATGGGCACTGATGAGGTGGCACTTATGGGCACTGATGAGGAGGTACTAATATGCCGCACTGATGAGCACTGATAAGTGGCACTGATAGGCGGCACTGATGAGCACTGAAAGGTGGCACTGACGGACGGCACTGATGGGCACTGAGAGGCGGCACTGATGGGCACTGAGAGGCGGCACTGATGGACACTGATGGATACTGACGGGTGGCACTGATGGGCAGCACCATCAGTGCCCACACTCCGTGCTCATAGTGCTGCTAGTCAGTGCCCATCAGTGCCTAGATGAGCAGGCACTGATGGGCACTGACTGGCAGCACTATGGGCACTGACTGTGGGCACTGATGGGTGGCACTGATGGCGGGCACTGTGGGAAGTTGTGGCATTTTTTTCCCCTCTTCTGTAATCAGGGCACTGGTGATCAGTGCCCTGATTACATTCCTTTGTGTCCCCTTACCGGTGATCTGCTCTCCTCTTCCTCACACTGCAGTCTCCGTGTGAGGAAGAGAGCTGGCGATGAGAGATGATCTCATATGTTTACATATGAGATCATCTCTCATTGCACGGTCCGATCATGTGGTAAATGGCCGCTGTGATTGGCCATTCACCACAATCTGTGGTGAATGGCCTCCCGGAAATTCGAGTCCGCGCTGTAGCCGTACTTCGGCTATAGCGCGGGCCGGAAGTGGCTAAATGCAAAAGAGAATGGTCAGATGACCAGGCTGACTGTGTTGAACGGTGTACATTTTAGGCTTGAATGGACAGAAAAAAACCATTGGAATCCAACACAGATTTCCTATACAGCTTGTAGTTAGCGGAGTTTAGCGGTTTGCCTGTTCAGCTTTAAAGGCATAGTTATATAGTCATATAGCTATGGCTGGATCGGGGGATTGGTAAAATTAACAGATCCACGGGCCTATCCGGTTTTGCTCTTTACATAGCTGTGAGGGAGCAGAAAAAAGGGAAAAAAAAAAAAAGAGCCTCCTGCAAATGCCTGTCAGTCTCCCAGTTAAGTAAACACAATTCATACAATGTATCTTTTCGTTCCTTCTGCCTGAGGAGGGAAGTTTAAGGCCCCTTTCACACATACGGTCCGTTCAGTTCATCAGTTCAGTCAAATCAAAATGTATCAGTTTTTCATCCGTTTTCCGTCAGTTGTCCTCCGTTTTCCGTCAGTTGTCCTCCGTTTTCCGTCAGTTGTCCTCCGTTTTCCGTCAGTTGTCCTCCATCCTTTGTCCTCCATCCTTTGTCCTCCATCCTTTGTCCTGCGTTTTTCGTCCAATCTGTTTTTTTGACGGATGAAAAATAGGGCATTCATCCGTTCAAAAAAAGGACATTGACGGAGGCGGATGAAAACGGATGTTAACTGATGATCATCCGTTGTCATCTGTTTTTACATAGAGATAAATTGATGTCCGTTTTTTCATCCGTCAATGGATGGATGAAAAACGGACAGCATGTGTGAAAGGGGCCTTAAAAGCACAATTGTTATAAGGTATCTGCCGATAACGATACCAATCCGGAAGTATTATTACATTATAAGCTCACAAAACAGTACTTCCGCATCGGACCGGCGATTTCACAAGGCAAAAGATCGGCATCGGGACCAAACAAATCGGATCGGTGCATCCCTAACTCCAATAGGAAAAAAATGTCTTCTGGTCCCCTATGGCAGTGGTCCCCAACCCCCAGGCCACAGACTGGTACCAGTCCATGGATCAAATGGTACCGGGCTGCCCAAGGAACATTAAATTATTTTCATTGTATTTACTGTGGTGTTTTTCTCTCGGATTTGTGCGACTTTCCATGGACAGGAGGTTAACCGGGAGCTGAGAGACGTCACCTAAAGCTGCACCAATACCGCGCATGCGCAAAATATCGTGATATCGGGGCGGTTTTAGGCAACGTTTGGAGCTGAGCGGCTGCAAGCGGGAGTGGCGCTGTAGCTTTGGTAAAGAGAAGGTGTGTATCGCTCTTCTCTCTGTTCACCGGTAAGCAACACACTTCGGGTGTCATGGTCTCCTATTACCCACAGATGGAACCGTCTCGTTGCAAAGAAGCTCAGGGTTTTCATTGATTTAGCGTTCTAGTGAGTTAAAATGTTAAATCACTTTATATTCATTTTTTGGTGTAACTGTATTTTATTTTAAAGGCATGTTTAAATACAATTAAATTAAAATTATTAAATCAAAACAATCTAAAATATAAACAAACAATCAACTTCCCCCCTCAGCGGGCCGCGGTAAAATTATCAAACGTTGACCGGTCCGCAGCGATAAAAAGGTTGGGGAGCACTGCTCTATGGCAATCAAATACATCCTGTTCCAAATTATTATGCAAATTGTATTTTTCTCATTTACCTAAATAATTGGTGTAAATAACAGTCAGCATAATTCACGTTATCAACTATTAAGAGTACAATTCAAATGTTATTGAACAAACCTCCTAATGATAACAGTATTGTAAAGAACTGAACATTTGTTGTATTTGCAGCATATTTACTAAAATCAAAAGCTATTTCAATCAAACTTATAACAACATTTTAACTTTTTAAACATTTTAACAGGTCACGTTACATTTTAACATAGGACACCTTATTTGATAGCAGCTTCACAAGTCTTGCATCCATTGAACTTGTGAGTTTTTGGACAGTTTCTGCTTGAATTTGTTTGCAAGATGTCAGAATAGCCTCCCAGAGCTGCTGTTTGGGTGTAAACTGCCTCCCACCCTCATAGATCTTTTGCTTGAGGATGCTCCAAAGGTTCTCAATAGGATTGAGGTCCGGGGAGGATGGAGGCCACGCCATGACTTTCTCTCCCTTTATCCCCATAGCCGCCATTGATGCAGAGGTATTCTTTGCAGCATGAGATGGTGCATAGTCATGCATGAAGATGATTTTATTACCGAAAGCATAGTTCTTCTTTCTGTACCAGGGAAGAAAGTGGTCAGTCAGAAACTCCACATACTTTGCAGAGGTCATCTTTACACCTGCGTTGACTCTAAAGGGGCCGACCAGCTCTCTTCCCATGATTTTGGCCCAAAACATGACTCCACCACCGCCTTGCTGAGGTCGCAGTCTTGTTGGAACAGGGTGGCTGTCTACCAACCATCCACTACTCCATCCATCTGGACCATCCAGGGTTGCACGGCACTCATCAGTGAACAGGACTGTGAAAATTAGTCTTCATGTATTTTTCTGCCCAATGCAGCCGCTTCTGCTTGTGAGCATTGGTTAGTGGTGGCCAAATAAAAGGTTTATGCACAGTTGCAAGACTCTGGAGGACTCTACACCTTGATGTCCGTGGGACTCCAGAGGTACCAGCAGCTTCAAATATCTCTTTGCTGCTATGTAATGATATTTTAGGAGCTGCTCTCTTGATCTGATGCATGGATCTGGCAGAAATCTTCCTCGATGTGCCTTTATCTGCACAAACCCATCTGTGCTCTGAATCAGCCACAAATCTCCTAATAGTGCGATGATCACGCTTAAGTTTTTGTGAAATATCTAATGTTTTCATGCCTCGTCCAAGGCATTGAACTATTTACCTCTTTTCGGCAGCAGAGAGATCCTTTTTCTTCCCCATATTGCATGAAAATGGTGCTCTGCTTAAAGAGGAAGTAAACTCAAAAAAAAAATCCGAGAAAAAAAAAGCCCTGTAAAGAGAAAGGCATAATGAGCTAGTATGCATCGCATACTAGCTCATTATGCAGTACTTACCTTAAAACGAAGCCCCCGCCGTGCCGCCACCTCAGCGACAGGACGGCGACATGTCCTGCCGTCCCGCTTCCGGGTTCGCGTCCTCCGGCCATCTGATTGGCCGGAGGCGCGATTACATCACTCCCGCGCATGCGCGCGGGAGCCGCCGTTCACGGCACTGAGCTCTGAAGGAACGGCACGGGTGGCCGTTCCCTCAGAGCGCCTGCGCCGATGACGTCATCGGCAGTTTGCGCTGTAAATATCTCCTAAACGGTGCTAGTTTGGGAGATATTTATAGCACCTATAGGTAAGCCTTAATATAGGCTTACCTATAGGTAAAAGTTATACAAGAGGGTTTACAACCTCTTTAATAATGTGGAACACCCTCCTTTAGTAGTTTTTCACTAAATTGGGCTCACCTGGCAATCTACTGTAATTATCACAGGTGTCTGAGATTGTTTTCAGTGGTCAAAAGAGCCCCGAGACACAATGCCATCCATGAGTTAAACGGAAAAACAAAATATTTAATCTTTGTGACACTTAAATAGAATTTGCATAATAATTTCGAACAGGGTGTAGTATTTGGATCAAAAATCTCAATTTTTGATAATTACAGACATAGTCAGTTATATCTGTGAATTTAGGAAAACATTCTGCTTTAAAAAAAAAAAATCAATCTGCTAAGCTGACTAAATGCAGCTCCTGAGAAAGTCTATTCCACAGCTATTGAAGGAATAGCTGTGAAGGATCGAGATTAAACCTCCTCTTCTCCAGATGCAAAGAGTGTCCCCTTGTTATTTTCAATTGTCACAAAGTGCACCACTTTTATATTGATACAATGACTGAAGACTTTTTTTTAATGAAGTGCAAAGCCTCACGTGACAATGTGGGTTCAAGGGTGGTTGTATCACTGCATAAAACATTAGCCGTTATTTAGGCAATGTTCTCCACATCTAGAGGGTACCAACACAAAGGGGTTGATTTACTAAAGAGTGTAAAATGTATTTTATTTATTTATTATTTATTTCAGGTACATATATAGCGCTGGTAATTTACGCAGCGCTTTTACATATACATTGCACATTCACATCAGTCCCTGCCCTCAAGGAGCTTACAATCTAAGGTCCCTAACTCATATTCATGCATACATAGTAGGGCCAATTTTATACAGGATCCAATTAACCTACCAGCATGTCTTTGGAGTGTGGGAGGAAACCGGAGTACCCGGAGGAAACTCCAGGCAGGTAGTGTCGTGGTTGGGAAAATCTGGTGACACTGTCCAGTGAAATCCATCAGCTTCTAACTTCAGCTTGTTCAATTAAGCGATGGAAGTTGATTGGTTTCTAAGCAGAACTGCACCGAGTTTTGCAGTCCATGTTCAGACCTGGCTATGAACAAGACATAATTGGCTATTCCTGAAATAGACTTTTCAGTAGCCCCTTTTCCAGTTCCAGGGGTAGTACTCTTTGTCCGTTGTATGCAGAGATGTATAGTAACTAAGTAGAACTACTTCACTACTGTACTTAAGTACCGAAAGGCGGTATCTGTACTTTCCTAGAGTAGAATTTTTTTCTCCTACTTCCACTTTTACTTCACTACATTTTTTCATTGATTTCAATACTTCTACTCCGATATTTTTTTTTTGTGCTGCATAGTTACTCGTTACAATTATAAAAATTACCACTGCCAGAACAGTAGATGGCAGGTTTCATGAAGCTCAAAACTTGTGTATTATCAGCGCATACGAAAATAAATGCTACTGTATGCATAAATAAAAGCTGCATTTGAAATAATAAAAAACAATATGATGTTCAAACTTTTGACTTCTTTCTTTAATAACTACATAACACAGTACTTGTACTTTTACTTTCAGTACTTGAGTAGCAATTTTTTTTTCAAAACTACTGGTACTTTTACTTTCAGTACTTGAGTAGCAAAATTTAAAAAAAAAAAAACTACTTTCAATACTTAAGTACAAAAAATGTTGAATACTTTAGTACTTCCACTCAAGTCACTTTTTGATCGAGCACTTCCACTTCTACTCAAGTCACTTTTTGATCAAGCACTTGTACTTTTACTCAAGTATGGGTTTTCGAGTACTTTATACAACTCTGGTTGTATGTGACTAAAAGTAAAACCAAAGCCTAACAAAACCTTGTGTGCTGGGTTAATTGCTACAAAATGATGCTTATGCTCAAAGCAGCAGATGACAAGCGTAATCCAGGAGTAGGTAGATGTCAAGTTAATCAGAGGACGATAATCAAAACTGGGTCATTCAAAGACAGGCTGGGCTAGCATCAAACGGAGTATAAAACTAATAAGAGTGCTACACTAGTGTAGATAGACCTATCACAAGCTCAGACAATGAGAATGCAGACATGGCCAGCCAATGAGAGCAGAGGAGGCGCTGCCACTAGCACATGGCCTGTTGCCTAGCAATAGAATTGGCAAAGTTGGGGGCATGTGAAGAGGTAGAGACAGGTGGCATGAGATGCTCCCAAAAATTCTTAGATCATGCAGCCACTTACAGTGCTGGTCTCTTATTAACTTTTGGAAAATTTGCTTCTAGATTACCAATCGTGATCACCATGAGAACCATTGTGAGACCTAGGGTTTGTTTATAAACTAATCTGCCAGCTAGGCTATCCCTCTGCCCCATACAAGAGATGCACCCGACAGCTGAAGATAGTGAACTACAAGTTTCATTGTGTAGTTTAACCACTTCACCTCCGGAAGATTTACCCCTCTTCATGAATGAAATGTTGCCATGTTTTTATTGAACACACCATGTAAACATTCACAGTGCAGGTGGAAAAAGTATGTGAACCCCGCCTAGACTAATGACATCTCCAAGAGCTAATTGGAGTGAGATGTCAGCCAACTGCAGTCCAATCAATGAGATGAGATTTGAGGGGTTGGTTACAGCTGCCCTGCCCTATAAACACACACCAGTTTTGGGTTTGCTTTTCACAAGAATCATTGCCTGATGTGAATGATGCCTTGCACAAAAGAGCTCTCAGAACACCTACGATTAAGAATTGTTGACGTGCATAAAGCTGGAAATGGTTATAAAAGTTTCTCCAAAAGCCTTGCTGTTCATCAGTCCACGGTAAGACAAATTGTCTGTCTATAAATGGAGAAAGTTCAGCACTGCTGCTACTCTCCCTAGGAGTGGCCGTCCTGTAAAGATGACTGCAAGAGCACAGCGCAGACTGCTCAATGAGGTGAAGAAGAATCCTATCAATGCAGTATATAAGTCAATGCAGGTCGCTCCAGGTCGCCCCAAAGAAGCTCCGGACCCTTTTTCTAAGTCGGAGCGACCTGTATCGCTCCTATTAGAACGGGTCCACAGCTTCTCTATGGCAGGCGACCTGTCAGGCGACCAGGTCGCCTGACAGGTCGCCCCAGTGTGAACGGGGTCTTAAACTAATAACACACAAAGAATGAAATGTTGCCATGTTTTTATTAAACACACCATGTAAACATTCACAGTGCAGGTTGGAAAAGTATGTGAACCCCTAGACTAATGACATCCCCAAGAGCTAATTGGAGTGAGATGTCAGCCAACCGGAGTTCAATCAATGAGATGAGATTGGAGGTATTGGTTACAGCTGCCCTACCCTATAAAAAACACACACAAGTTCTGTGTTTGCTTTTCACAATAAGCATTGCCTGATGTGAATGATGCCTCGCACAAAAGAGCTCTCAGAAGACCTATGATTAAGAATTGTTGATGTGCATAAAGCTGGAAAGGGTTATAAAGTATCTCCCAAAGCCTTGCTGTTCATCAGTCCACGGTAAAACAAATTGTCTATCCATGGAGAAAGTTCAGCACTGCTGCTACTCTCCCTAGGAGTGGCCGTCCTGTAAAGATGACTGCAAGAGCACAGCGCAGACTGCTCAATGATGTGAAGAAGAATCCTAGAGTGTCAGCTAAAGACTTACAAAAGTCACTGGCAAATGCTAACATCCCTGTTAGCGAATCTATAATACGTAACCCACTAAGGCCCCTTTCACACGGGCGTTCCGTATGTCCGTATATCACCCCATCCGTTTGCAGGTGATATATGGACATAATGCATGTCAATGGGATTGCGGATGTCAGCGGATGACCATCCGCTGACATCCGATTTGCGTCCTTTCAGTTCTGTTCCGTTTTTTGGAACAGAACAGAACCCTATTTTTTCTTCCGTTTAAAAAGCGTAAAGGACGCAAAATTGGATGTCAGCGGTGTCATCCGCAATCCTATAGACATGCATTATGTCCCTATATCATCCGCAAATGAATGGGATGATATGCAGACATACGGACCGGATAACATAAATGTCATCCGTGTCCGTGAAAAAAAAAAAAAAAGTGCCGGAGCGGATCGCAATACGGTCCACTCCGTGTGAAAGGGGCCTAAACAAAAATGGATTTCATGGGAGGATACCACAGAGGAAACCACTGCTGTCCAAACAAAACATTGCTGCACGTTTACAGTTTACACAAGAGCACCTGGATGTTCCACAGCAGTACTGGCAAAATATTCTGTGGACAGATGAAACCAAAGTTGAGTTGTTTGGAAAAAACACACAACACTATGTGTGGCGAAAAAGAGGCACAGCACACCAACATCAAAACCATATCCCAACTGTGAAGTATGGTGGTGGGGGCATCATGGTTTGGGGCTGCTTTGCTGCGTCAGGGCCTGGACGGATTGCTATCATCAAAGGAAAAATGAATTCCCAAGTTTATCAAGACATTTTGCAGGAGAATTTAAGGCCATCTGTCTACCAGCTAAAGGTCAACAGAAGATGGGTGTTGCAACAGGACAATGACCCAAAGCATATTAGTAAATCAACAACAGAATGGCTTAAACAGAAGAAAATACGCCTTCTGAAGTGGCCCAGTCAGAGTCCTGACCTCAACCCGATTGAGATGCTGTGGCATGACCTCAAGAAAGCGATTCACACCAGACATCCCAAGAATATTGCTGAACTGAAACAGTTCTGTAAAGAGGAATGGTCAAGAATTACTCCTGACCGTTGTGCATGTCTGATCTGCAACTACAGGAAACATTTGGTTGAAGTTATTGCTGCCAAAGGAGGCTTAACCAGTTATTAAATCCAAGGGTTCACATACTTTTCCCACCTGCACTGTGAAACCAATTTGTGCAGAAATCCATATCATTCCAAAGGGTTCACATACTTTTTCTTGCAACTGTGTGTGTGTATATATATTATATATATATATTCATTCAGCTGGCCATTTCTATATTAGTAAGCAATTCCCAAGAGCATTATTAATATGCAGAGTATTGAAAATTACTAGGAACTTTACAGTTTTATGGTTTCAACCTGGAGTATCATAGAATATGGAAGGGAAGGCATGAATTGATTTTCTTATAGTTAGATGGCTTACAGTGCAGTATATTTTAGTCAGTTATTTAGGACAGACTCTCTCTAATTTGCACTAGGAATGGAAACTTCCTTCATCCTATTTTTCCAGGTCTCTTTAATTACATAATTGCATAGTTATTCAGGTTGAAAAAAGACAGAAGTCCATCTAATTCAACCAAAAGCAAAAAAACGCCAATATACAGAATCCTATACCCACAGTTGATCCAGAGAAAAAAAAAATAAAACATGGTTCATTCCTTCCTGATATCCCAGGAGGCGATGAGATATTCCCTGGAGAAGCCCAAACCCATGCTATGGGTCCCACATATGAAGTTTCTGTTTTTGCAAAACCTTTTGTGTAGGCCCCATCCGCCAAGGGTATGTTCAATACTATTTCAAATACCCTATTAGGCCTATATTGAGCCCTCACTGTCTGCAACCCCTGGAGACTTTCAGGAATGAGAGCAGTAGGAGAAGAGTGGGAATGTCTATTCTTGATCTTCTCCTGCTGAGAATGAACCCAGAAGTGCTAAGCTCTGACCACTTTCGGGGTCACAATTGTCAAAACTAATTCCACAAATGGCAGGTGCAGGAGCAGATCGAAGATTGCAAACAAACATCCATGCATACACTCAGACATACACAGGTCTGTAATGGTTTACACGGGTCTGTAATGGTTTTTAAAACTAAGCAGCTAAGCTATAGAAAACTGAAAAAACTACACTTGCAGGGGTAGACCCCCCCCCCCCACACACACACACCTTTAAGGTATAAATGCTTGTTTTTGCCTGCGATGTGGATATCCCACACATTAAGGTATGTTGCAATCCGTGTCCCTGCTCCACGCTGTGGTCCCACCCGGTCTGTAGGCAGGTAGAGGTTAACGCTGCCCCGGTTGGGAAGGTTGGGATTAAATGTACTTCCCGGGTTGGTTTTCTTGGGTCCGACCTCCCGGTCCTGTGTACTATAAAAAAGAATGGAGGCTTGGACCCTGGGGGGGGGGGGGACGGGACCTACTAAATGGCTGTTGCTAAGAAGAGGGACTGGGCTTTGCCGGAGTCTGGATTGCCAGTGCCATGCCGAGGTAGGAACTCGCACTACCATGGGGGATTGCTGGGACTTCCAGTCCTCCCTGAGAAAACCAAGCATCGACTCTTTCCTATGCAGGTATGCTGGGGCAGCCTCAAGCCTGAAGTTAGGGATGTTAGGAAAAGGCTGCACTTTATTTCAGACTGTTGTCTGTGTATGTCAGCATGATAAGTTATTCAATTAAACGCGTTTAAAATGTTGTCCCTGCCTGGCCTGAAGTTACTAAATAGGTGTCATGTAAGTAACTGGCACAGATAGTTACAGCTCGGGTCACTAAACACATGGGGTTAGAAAGATAATGGTAAAGTGTTATTAAAGTGTGAAGATACAAGTGGTTACCAAGGGTAACAAACGTTTCTCTAGCAGCCTGTCATAAGTGTGTAGATGTGACAGATGAGATAGGCTCTTGCAGCAAGGTATATGTTGTCGGCACTCCTTCTGCAGTGATCTCTCTCTCATAGCACGGGGAGCAGATCTGCACTGCCGGGGGCCCTCAATCTGTACACAAGAACTGAAGCAAAAGAGTTAAATGAAGTGCACACATGGATTCAGCGCTAGGTGCAAGGCCGGAGCCCATATTGGTAATGAGAGTGAGGTATCAGTGATACACTGGACAGGTAGAGAGGACAAGGGCTCTGCATGTCCCTTCTAAATGCACAAGTGACTGTGGTGAGGTTTGGTACATCAGAGAGTTTATTCAAGTCAGTCATTTGTTCCAGTAAAGATACCCCCTGCGTAAGGTAGTGACTAGGGCTGAACAATAGTCGATGTGATATCGACTATCGTGCTGCGGGCGTGGGCGATAGTCACATCGCCGAAGATACGAGAGTAAGGCATAGGCATTAAGCAGGGAGAAGTCGGGACTCGGGAGGACTCACAGTGGTTGTAGCAGAACACAGCCCGACATCCCTCCCACATGTTCAGTCTGCCTGCCTGCAGCTAGCCTAGTTCTCCAGCTGATGGTAATATGATCCTAGAGTGAGGAGTTCAGCTCCTCCCTGTAACCAATCAGCGGCTCTCAGCACACTGACACTGAAGAACTGGAAACAAGCTTGTATTGTAACAGTTCAGAGTGAAGAGTCGAGTCAGTTCACTGAGTAGTTCAGTACACCATTGAACGTGTGGGACTGGACGGATGTCATGTCAGGCTGTGTTCTTCTACCTCCTGCCACCACTGAGTCCCGACTGTGCCTAATCCACACTGACTGTCACTGTCAATCCCTACAATAACATTAACCCTGGCCTGCCCTGGCTATATGGTGCAATCTGCAATTACAATCAGAAGAAGGCTGCGCTGCTGCAATACTTCCATGATTTCCTCTCAATATCGCAATATATATCGTTGAGAAAAAAATATCGCAATGTACTTTTTTTCCAATATTGTGCAGCCCTAATATTGACCCTATTCAAAGTGCCTAACATAGCCCAGAAGAAACCACCCCAGGGTAGGCCTCTCATGTGACCCTTGCTTGGCACCTTGCTTGGCACCCAACGAGAAGGAAAACAAGAACGCAATAACCACCCCATCACCTTGCCCATAGGCCTGCTACAGAACAGTTTTCTACTAACCCTTTGTTATATGGTATGGGAATTTGGTGAGTCCCAGTTAAGGACTCTACACTTGTTAACTGTTCTTTTAACACAGCACACCAAAATGCAGAGATGGTTCCTATCTGTAAGATGAATTTCATTGGGCAGGTGCATTGGGTGCTACTCAAAATTAAATGGAGCTTCACCAAGGATTGCAGATTACTGTGAAGCAAACTTTACAAAGCTAGGAGAGACAATGATACTTTTTTAAAGTTTCAGTAAAACTCTGAGGCAGCATGAAAGCCCAATACTGGGAAAGTTTAGATGTAGAATGATTTTATAGGAACAGAGAGTAGTTTTATGGTTTCAACCAATCTGGAACAATATGGATTATGAAGGATGGTATTTCATTCTAGACATATGAAACATTTGTTTCAGTCCGAATCTAAATTCAGACAAAATTTATGGTTATTCAGATGCACCTGAATTTCCGAACAACAATAGTAAGTGGTTTTGTTAAAGTTAGTTTCGTTTAGTTTATTAATTTTTTAAAGAATTCCAGATTTTCAGAATGATTCTAATTCAAATTGGTTGAAAATATATCGACTGTTTTGAATTCTGTTTGAAGAATAGGAATAGCTGGTTGTTAAGGAGCGGGTCGTAAAGCCGGCCGCTGCGTCCTTAACAACCACTGACTCATCAGCTGTCAATGGCACCCATGTTGAGGGCATGTGGCCTGGTATGATTCAGGAGGGGGAGCTGCTCGCTCACCCCCCCCCCCCACCTTCCTGATCTCCCAGGCTGCATGCTCGGATATGGGTCTGGTATGGATTTTGGGGGGGGGACCCTACGCCGTTTTTTTTTTTTATCTGTATTGCCGGGAGCCTGGTATGATTCAGTAGGGAGAGCCGTTCGCTCGTTCCCCTCCCCCCTTTCCTGCCAGGCTGCATGCTCGGATATGGGGGGGGGGGGGGCCCTACGCCATTTTTTTTTCTATCTGTATTGCCGGGAGCCTGGTATGATTCAGTGGGGAGAGGCGTTCGCTCGTTCCCCTCCCCCCCTTTCCTGACCCGCCAGGCTGCATGCTCGGATATGGGGGGGGGGACCCTACGCCATTTTTTTTTTATCTGTATTGCCGGGAGCCTGGTATGATTCAGTGGGGAGAGCCGTTCACTGACCTGCCATGCTCAGATAAGGGTCTGGTATGGATTTTGGGGGGGACCCTACGCCGTTTTTTTTTTTTGTTTTTCATTTTTTTTATCTGTATTTCTGGGAGCCTGGTATGATTTAGTAGGGGGAGCCACTGACTCGCCCCCCCCCTTCCTGACCTGCCAGGCTGAGTGCTCTAAAAAGGGTCTGCTATGGATTTTGGGGGAACCACGCCATTTTTTTTAATTGTGGCATAGGGTTACCCTTAAAATATGAAAAGGGGGGCATTCTATTTTTTTCCTTTATTTTACATTGCCGGAATTCTTTTGTTTATATTCAGCTGCCAGTGGAGAGACCCCCTGATAGCTGAGTCATCAGTTGTTAAGGATGCGGCAGCCCGCTTCTTAACAATCAACTATTCTTCACACAGAATTCAGATCGGACAATACATTTTGGACCGATCCGAATTTGAGTCGTTCAAGAAATTTGGAATTCCTTAGTAAATAAATGATACGAAATGAAAGGAAAAACAAAACTAAACGGATTCCGAAACAAATTCACAAAACAAAATTAGTAAGGCTCCGTTCACATGTCAGCGTATGGATCGCGGGCAGAACCGCCGCAGTTCCGCCCGCGATCCGGAGATTATTGCAAATCGCGGGACGCCTGTGCGTTGCCCGTTGATTTGCAATAGCCCCCCAAACGCTGAGCGATGTTGCCGCGATTTCCGCCTGCCGAATCGCGGTAACATCGCGCAAAAAAAAATCGCGGGACACATTACGCCCAAAAAAGTACAAGAGCTTCTTTGGAGCGTATTGCGTCCCGAGATTTTTTTTGCGCGATGTTACCGCGATTCGGCAGGAGGCAACATCGCTCAGCGTTTGGGGGGCTATTGCAAATCAACGGGCAACGCACAGGCGTCCTGCGTTTTGCAATAATCTCCGGATCGCGGGCGGAACCGCGGCGGTTCTGCCCGCGATCCATACGCTGACATGTAAACGGAGCCTTACATGACAAATGTATCCGAAACTAAACACATGTTTCTGTTCTGCACATGTCTATTCTCTTCTCATGTCGCAGTTAAATATTTACCGTATATATAACTCTCCTCTCATAAATCCTTCTCTCACTTTCTGAAATTGAAAGTTCCTTCACCCTTTTTTTAAGGCTACGTTTCCACTATTGCGGCTACAAAGTCGCGCTACTTCTAGCGCGACTTTGTAGTTTGACTTGTTTGCGGCTACTTCTGGGGACTTCAGTGCGACCTTCCTTCTATGAGGGACAAGTCGCACTGAAGTCGGCCCAAAAGTAGTGCAAAAACTATTTTTCAAGTCGGTGCGACTCAAGTCGCAGCAGTTAGAACGGGCCAAATTGAAATTAATAGCTTTTGAGTTGCAACAAGTCGCAATAGTGGAAACGGAGGCTAAAAGGTATCCGAAATGACATCATCCTATTGAAGCCCAAATCCATGTTACAGGTTTTACATATGAAGCCCTTGCCGTAGGTAAAATCTTTACAGGGGCCGCCTCTCCTCTCCAGCAAGACGTTTTCCTGTAAAATTGTAAAAGATAAAGCTCTGCACAGAACCTAGACTTTAGAAGAAATATTCCACACTATACATAGAATTATAATAGCAGAAATCTCTGCTTAGTCATGGTGGATATGAAACAGAATAAACTCTAGCAGCAGTATAACGGTCTTCAGATTCCATATTTACTTTATCAGGCTGAACTGGTTATACGTAGCTGGGAGGGTGTTCACTTGTAGTAAAATATGCATTTATAACTGAGAGGGACACTTCACTGGTGTATAAAGGAATATTAAACACTGGTTGTCTTTAACACATTGAGCACACAAACTCCCTAGTAAACTGTTACCCCGGCACTTGGAATTGAAAACTTTCAATGCTGCTGGTTCCTTCTCTCTCAGTGCTGCTTCCCTGAACTTATTCTTAAGGAAAGAGTTAATACTGGACAGTGCAGTCTGGAGCCAATCTGTTGAAGCTTGAAGAATGGAAGAGGGAAGGGTAGGGGAGTGCCTTGCCATTCTAGGGTTGTGTGCTTCTATTGATGCACACAGTGTAGGGAGACAATTCTAATGCATGAAAGGGGGACATCATTGAATAATAGAAGAGAAAGGAGCTACCCTGAAACAGGAAACCTGGGACAGCGGTCATGGTACCAGCCAAAGCAAGAACTTAGGCAAGGATTAAAAGATAAAGAAGCTGTATTCTCAGTAGGTGATTACATCAGCTGTTGAAAGTGCTCAAAGCATTTTTTATCTCAACCCTTCATATTCCTGATATGTGCCTGCTGTACCATGTACTTGTATGAGAAAGTATCCTGTGCTCTTTTTATTGCTTCCTACATGTGAAATCCCTAGTGTTCTTAGCAGTCCCCTTGCTTTCCTATTAAAAACTGACCACACTAAGCAGGAGAGCACACCATGGTCAGTTCTCTATCTATGCTGGGGTCTCATTGTACTCTCCTCCAATCCTCCAATGATTAGAATGGCCTGACACCCCCATTCCCCCGCTGCACTGCCATTTACTGGGAAGCTCAATGTGCTGCTGCTTCCCCCCCCCCCACCTCCCCACCTCTGCACAGCCATTTATTGGGAAACTTAGGGTGCTGCTGTTCCTCTGTACATTACAAGGATTGTAACAAACTTTGTTGCAGATTCCTACCTTTTGTTATTCTGAAGAAATCCCTGTGTGTTTTGTGTCCTTGTGGGAAAGTGACTCTAATGGGAGTGGTTTCATAATTATTAATCAGCTGCTGCACCTGCAGGGCTCTAATGAGGAATATTGCTGGCCCTGCATCCCTTTAGATGTGTTCCTATTGGGAGAATCTCAACAAAAATGTATTTTTTGGTGCAGGGGATGCCAGACTTAACCACTTTAAGACCAGAAGATTTGACCCCCTTCCTGACCAGGCCCTATTTTGCAATTCGGCACTGCGTTAATTTAACGGACAATTGCGCGGTCGTGCGACATTGTACCCAAACGAAATTTACGTCCTTTTTTTCTCACAAATAGAGCTTTCTTTTGGTGGTATTTGATCACCTGTGCGATTTTTATTTTTTGCGCTATAAACAAAAAAATAGGGACAATATTGAAAAAAAAAAAAACAATATTTTTCACATTCTGCTACAGGACATTCCCAAAAAATAAAAAAAATTCACTTTTAACATTTTAGGCCAATTTGTTTTCTGCTACACAAAAAAAAAAAAAGAAAAAAAATCGCAATAAGCGTACTTTGATTTGTTTGCGCAAAAGTTATTGCGTCTACTAACTGCGGGAAAGATTTGTCATTTTTTTTTTTTTTTTTTACTAGTAATGGCGGCAATCTGTTTTTTTTTTTGCGGGACTGCGACATTGCGGCGGACAGATCAGACACCTGACATTTTTGACACTTTTGGGGGGACCAGTGACATTTCTACAGTAATCAGTGCTAAAAATATGCACGGTTACTGTAATAATGACACTGGCAGGGAAGGGGTTAACCCTGTGGGTGATCAAAGTGTTAAGTGTGAGCCTAGGAGAGTGATTCTAACTGGGGGGGGGGGGCGTGGCTTCTGAAATTACCATAGAGACATGCGATCCTATATAGCAGGATCACATGGTCTCTGTAAAAATTCCAAGGAGAAGGACAGTCGGCTGTGTTTACAACAGCTGACCATTCTTCTCTCTCAGCGGGGAACGATCGCGGGCGTCAGGCGGCAATCGGAGCCACCCATTGGCCGGCAGCGCACACTCCCATCCCCCTAGACTTCCGAGAGCGAGCGCCTGTTTCCCCCAGGAGCGGCTGCCTAATGCAGTACATCTGCAGCGGGCGGTCGTAAAGAGGTTAAATCTTAGTGCAGACTTCTGGGAAATTCAGTGAGCCAATCACACAAGCAGGAAATTATATTTCTGGGGGGAATTATGTACACATTCTGTATACAGAGCACCTCCAGGTAGCCATATTTCATTGCATTTTTCAGAAAATGACAGAGCTGCAGATTGAAAGGTAATTTTTAATAACATGCAATTACAATATGACTTGTGTCGCATTTGTATAGCATATATATATATTTTTTTTTATTTGCTATTTTTTCCCCCCCACATCAGTGGAGTCAGCCTTAAACAATTAAGGGTTTGATATCATTTTAAAGCTGAACACACTGCATATTTTAAAGTGTGTTACTGCAACAACAATGTGAATGGGTCCTTAACCACTTCCATACAGAGCAGTTATACCCCCTTCCTGCCCAGACCAATTTTCAGCTTTCAACGCTCTCACACTTTGAATGATAATTACTCAGTCATGCAACGCTGTACCCAATCAAATTTTTTATAATTTTTTTCACACAAATAGAGCTTTCTTTTGGTGGTATTTAATCACCACTGGGTTTTTTATTTTTTGCGATATAAGTGAAAAAAGAGCGAAAATTTTGAAGAAAAAAAAAAAACATTTTGTTTTAGTTTTTATTATAAAATTATGCAAATAAGTAATTTTTGTTTTCATAAATTTGGGCCAAAATTTATACTACTACATATCTTTGGTAAAAATAACTCAAATTAGTGGTTATTTAGTCTGTGTGAAAGTTATAGAGTCTACAAGCTATGGTGCCAATCATTGAAAATTGATCACACCTGATGTACTGACGGCCTATCTCATTTCTTGAGGCCCTGGAATGTCAGGACAGTACAAATACCCCCCAAATGACCCCTTTTTGGAAAGTAGATATTCCAGGGTATTTAGTAAGAGGCATGGTGAGTTTTTTGAAGTCGTAATTTTTTCCCACAATTCTTGGGAATATGAAGAAATATATATATTTTTTTTTTTTTACACAAAATTGTCATAATAAGGCTCGGTTCACACTGGGGCGACACGACTCTGTACTACTTCGGGGGGCGACTTGTGCATTACCATGCACCACGACTTCGGAGCGACTTGCAGGGACTTCACATAATGGAAGTCTATGCAAGTCGCTCTGAGGTCGCCCCGAAATAGTACAGGACCCTTTTTTTAAGTCGGAGCGACTTGTGTCAATCCTATTAGAACGGGTCCTGTAGCGGTCAATGGACCGCGAGGGAGCGCGACTTGTCAGGCTGACAAGTCGCCTGACAAGTCGCGCTAGTGTGGACTGGCTCTAACAAGTTATTTCTCACACACAGTATATGCATACTTGCAATTACACCCCAAAATACATTCTGCTACTCCTCCTGAGTATGGCGATACCCCATGCGTAAGACATTTACACAGCCTGGCCACATACAGAGGCCCAACATTCAAGGAGCACCGTCAGGTGTTCTAGGAGCATAAATTACACATATAATTTCATTACAACCAGAAAATACACTATATTTCCAAAAGTATTGGGACACCTGCCTTCACACACACATGAACTTTAATGGCATCCCAGTCTTAGCCCATAGGGTTCAATATTGAGTTGGTCCACCCTTTGCAGCTATAACAGCTTCAACTCTTCTGAGAAGGCTGTCCACAAGGTTTGGAAGTGTGTCTCTGGGAATGTTTGACCATTCTTCCAGAAGCGCATTTGGGAGGTCAGAAACTGATGTTGGAGAGAAGGCCTGACTCGCAGTCTGTGCTCCAATTCATCCTAAAGGTGTTCTATCGGGTTGAGGATAGGACTCTGCAGGCCAGTCAAGTTCTTCTACCCCAAACTCCCTCATCCATGTCTTTATGGACCTTGCTTTGTGTACTGGTGCACAGTCATGTTGGAACAGGAAGGGGTCATGCCCAAACTGTTCCCACAAAGCTGGGAGCATAAAATTGACCAAAATGTCTTGGTATGCTGACGCCTTAGGAGTTCCCTTCATTGGAACGAAGGGGCCAAGGGAATGAATTTGAGTGCAGACTGCGATCCAGGCCTTTTCTCCAAAATCAGTGCCTAACTTCACAAATGAGCTTCTGGAAGAATGGTCAAACATTCCCATAGACACACTCCTAAACCTTATGGACAGCCTTCCCAGAGGAGTTGAAGCTGTTATAGCTGCAAAGGGTGGGCCAACTCAATATACAACCCTAAGAACTAAGACTGGGATACCATTAACTGCTTGCAGACGGACAACAGTAATATTACTGCGGCAGTGTGGCTCCCCTGGGTCCAGCAACGTAGACCTACGTCACTGGATTGCTAGTGATTCCGGCAGCAGGAGGAGCGACTCCGATTGCCGCTGTCCTCCCCCGATCGTCAGGGAAACGGTGAGAAGACCCGCCTGCTTATATAAACAAAGCAGGTTAGTTCTTCTTAGTGACAGACAGGAAGAGATCAGCAGATTCAGCAAAGCTGTGTCACAGAACCCCCCCCCCCCCCCCCCCACACACACACACGTCAGTAAGCATGAGGCATGCATTTAACCCCTTGATCACAAACAGTATTAATCCCTTCCCTGCCAGTGTCATTATTACAGTAACAGTGCATATTTATAGCACTGATTACTGTAGTAATGTCACTGGTCCCCCCCAAAAGTGTCAAAAATGTCAGTTAGGGGTCCGATCTGTCCGCCCCAATGTTGCAGTCCAGCAAAAAAAAAAAATCGCAGATTGCCGCCATTACTGTTAAAAAAAAACATATCTTTCCCGTAGTTAGTAAACATGATCACTTTTGTGCAAACCAATCAAAATACGCTTATTGCGATTTTTTTTCCCAAAAATATGTAGCAGAGAACAAATATTTTTGAGGGAATTTCATATAGCAGAATGTGAAAAATAATGTTTTTTTTTTTTCAAAATTGTCGCTCTTTTTTTGTTTATAGCGCAAAAATTAAAAATCACAGAGGTGATCAAATACCACCAAAAGAAAGCTCTATTTGTGGGGAAAAAAGGACAAAGTTTGTTTGGGTACAGTGTCACACGACAGGGCAATTGTCCATTAAAATAACGCAGTGCCGAATCGCAAAATAGGGTCTGGTTAGAAAGGGGGCAAATCCTTCCAGAGCTAAAGTGATTAAAGTTCATGTGCGTGTAAAGCCAGGTGTCCCAATACTTTTGGTAATATAGTGTCATTCAGCCACCACATCAAATGACTGGTAACCTGCAACATATTAACATTTTGTTTTAGGATATGCTCTGAATGTTATGGGGCAGGTATGTAATATAATATAAGTACAGATATGCATACTGATGTGAATTTTACGGAAAGGGGGGAAAGAATGAATGCATAAGTCCCGGTTCACATATGTGCGATGACAGACATTGCATGTGATTCGGAGTGCACTGCTCTGCAAATCATATGCGATATGTCTGTGCGATGCAAATTCAGCCATACAGATTACATGGCTAAATTTGCATTGCATTCGAACACAACTCACGCAGGACCCTTTTTTGGGTCTGCACTAGAATCGGATTGCATGGGTGTTCACACCTATGCGATCCGATTCATGTCTGAACTGACAGTTCGTACTACGATATGCGAACTGATATGGGGGTGTCATTAACTTTGCATTGACACGCCCAGCAATTTGCATATGGCAGTGTAAACTGCCTGCGAGTTGAATGCCATGCTATTACTCGCAATGGATTCGCAGGTTTCCCGCATCGCATATATGTAAAGCAGCAATAAATGTTAAATTTTTTTTTTTTTTTTAGTGTTTAAAATGTAAAATATAATAAAAAAATGTGAAGCACCCTATTGCCCCATGCACACACATCTAAACACAAATGTACATATAGGGAGTGCACCTTTATGTAAAAAACAATTGCACAACACATATTGGCTATAGCTGTGCACGTTGGAGTGAGAATAGTTATTCTAGGTCAGTCATTCACAGTGAACTCTAAACTGGTAAGCGGTGTCACTTAAAGCGGAGTTCCACCCTAAAATGATACTTACCTCCATCTTCTTGCTCCGGGTCACCTGAAAAACAAATGGATAAATCGCAATTTTTTTTTTTTCACTTACCTCGTTTTAGAAGAAAATATACTCACCTTACTTCCTCTTCCTCCCCTCGGCGGCCATGGCGATTCGTCACTTCCTGGCTTGCAATGATTCCTGGGAGCTGAACGTCATCGCTCCCAGGAATCAATGCGCCTGCACCGGCCCTGACGTCAGTTCCAGTGCAGGCTCACCATACCTTGCTAAACAGCTTCTGGGCATGGCCAGAAGCTGTGCAGGGATGACGCTGCAGCCCCGGAAGTGACGGCGGGGCCGGTGCAGGGCATCGTGGGACTGAAGAAGACGGAAGAGGACGCAGAAGAGGATCGCGCTGGCTTCAAGCTGCCCACACCTGAGATGGCAGCGCTGGACAATACATTTTCAAGGTAAGTATTTCTTCTTGCAGGTAAGTGCAACCCGGGACAGATCAGAGGCTATCCATTGTGGAATGCACTAGCCCTGACTGTCCCGGGGGTATTTTTATGTAATTTTTTTGGTTTTAGGTGGAACTCCGCTTTAATAATAATTTGGGTAACTGCAATTTTTCATTTTTTGGCAGGCGAATGCCGTTTTGAGACCTAACACATTTGATATCCATTTACTCAACACAACCTCACCTTTAATTTTGTAAAAAAAAATAAAAAATCAGGGATAAAAAAGTGTTTGTGTGCAGTAAAGTTAGTTTTGTGGTTTTTTTTTTTTTTTCGGAAAATATAGTTTTGGAGGAACAAGTACACAAATATCGCGCAACATAAAATATTTCAACCACATTTTTTTTTTTTTTATTCTACAGAGCCTCTGCTTTCAGAAATAAATAATATTCTGAGGGTTTTTACATAATTTTGTAGCCAAAATTTTACCAAGTGTGAGAAATGAAAAAATTGTTGGGAAGTGGTAATTATCTGTATTTGAATATTAATTTGAGAAGAGAATGATATGTAGATAGGCTTGTGGATGAAAATATACAATCACCCAATATTCGGGAGAAAAAACTGTGTTATGTTATGCAAACAAAGCAATGAAAGCAGCGGTTTTACAAATAAAGTAGACCTAGGAGGTCATAAATTTATTTTTAGTTTCCTATGAATGCAAGGAAAATTTTATTTTGGGAATCAATGCATATGCATTTCTGTGCCACTTCTGTAACGCGTCTTTGCATGTCTAGGTTTAACGTCGGCTGGGTGGGGGAAGTGCTTTAAGGAATCCTGAGTATAGGCGTACGCATAGCTCATAATGGCCGATAATGATTTGCTGAATACCATAGTATGTTTGGTATCAGCTGATGCTGCTCTGGCTGTGGAGGAGGATACTGTTCCGTGAGAATTACCTACCCGTGAGAAAAACCTACCCTCGTCACTTCCGGTTCACGGCAGTCTGTGTAACGCGAGCAGTTACATTAAAACAGCTGTGCTGCACTATGAGTCATCTCCGCTCCTGTCCCGGTCACTTCCCTGCTCTCGGCTACTAAATATAAAAGCGGCAGCGGCTGTATGAAAAGATAAATCACGGAGCCGCCAGCCGCTTTTATATTTACTAGCCAAGATCAGGGAAGTGACCGGGACAGGAGCGGAGATGACTCATAGTGCAGCACAGCTATTTTATGTCACCGCCGCGTCGGTAGGTTTTTTTAACGGACACCGAGATCGTTTCAGACTAGTGCGCATGCGCACTAGTCTGATCCTCAGCTCTTCCATTAGGTATCCGGGGGTCTGAGCATGCGCACTGCTGCGCTGCTCAGCTGTTCCTGGCCGAAAGTGACGAGGGGTAGGTTTTTCTCACGGGGTAGGTAATTCTCACGTTACAGATACCACTGCTAGTCCCTGTGTGCCTCAATTGCGTCCGCCACATGACTTTGTCTGAAGAACATGTTGGGATATCATGCAGGATATGGATATCTGGAACAGACGTCCGCCACATGTCTTTGTCTGAAGAACATGTTGGGATATCATGCAGGATATGGATATCTGGAACAGACGTCCGCCACATGTCTTTGTCTGAAGAACATGTTGGGATATCATGCAGGATATGGATATCTGGAACAGACGTCCGCCACATGTCTTTGTCTGAAGAACATGTTGGGATATCATGCAGGATATGGATATCTGGAACAGACGTCCGCCACATGACTTTGTCTGAAGAACATGTTGGGATATCATGCAGGATATGGATATCTGGAACAGACGTCCGCCACATGACTTTGTCTGAAGAACATGTTGGGATATCATGCAGGATATGGATATCTGGAACAGATATAGGCAAAGCAGAAAAGCTTTTATGTGCCTGAACAGCCTCATAGAGAAAAGGATGAGGCCCGCCACTTCACAGAGCCAGGTACTGTAGTTCCTTGGATGGTGGAGTTTCTACCCATTTTTTATATTTTGGGTCTTGGATCATTTCAAACTACCTCTAGAATGGTATGTGGACTAAAGCCCCGTACACACGAGTAGAAATTTGGCCGGGAAATTTTGTCCGACGACCGGTCTGCCGATTTTCGGCTTGTTAGTATGGTGCTTCCGACAACCGACTCAGACTTTTCAGCCGAAAAAATCCTGGTGTGCAGACTATAAAATTTTTGTCGATCGTCAAAACACGTCCGATTTTCATCTCATCAGTACAGATTTCGATGGGGAAAAATCTTATGAGCAAGACTAGGCATGCTCAGAGATGAAAGAACACATACAAACCAATCCAACACATGACATCACTTCTCAAGTAGAATTCTGTCGTGCGGGAAAATTTGTGTGCAGTCTAGAGCACATTCCAACCAACAGACACCACTCTGGACAAAAGACGGACGACCGGTCGGCGGAAATTCGTTGCGTGTGTACTAGGCTTAAGTCAACCACCAGTACCCAGGATGTTTATTAAGGTCATTGATGCCATTGCTGACCTTGCTGATAAATCTATTTTCCACAAAGTGGAGGGATGTCAAAATGGCTTTGATCAGTTGTCTTCCCAAATGTCTTGGGTGGCATCGACTGCAAACCTGTGACTTCGTGGGCACCCAGGGAGAGGGAAGTCTAATTTCAGTAACCACAAGCAGTACCACTCCCACAATGTCCAACTGGTCTGGATACAAATTGAGATCAACGTGCACTCAGGTTACCCAGACCCATGAAAACCATACCCAAATCCACAGCTCTGCTCAAGACTCGCCACTCTTACATACAGAAAATCAGGGAGCTGGCCAGTGTAGTCCATCTCCACCCACCATTGAAAGTATGGAAGAACATATCAGCTGCACTCTAGTCTTCACTTCCCCTAATCTTTTCAGCAAGCCGGTGGTGAAATGTGTTAATGATGGTTGGTTCTCAGGTGGAGACGTTGTATGCAGTCAATTTAATACCTAATAAATGCTAAGCTAAGATTAGAATGCAGTTGATAAATTCTTGCATTCGTACCCAGACCCATGTTATGATTCATACATCCTTCACCACACAGTTCTCCATAGGAAATTTTAGGAAAGCTGCCTTGTTGGGGTTTTAATACAAAATATAAATAGTGAAAATGTGTAAAAATGTATTAAGATTTTTAAATATTTTCATAAAAACATTAAATAAAAAAGGAACAGAACGTAACTGGTCACCCAGTTCTTGGTTCCTTTAGGCTCCATTCACACCTGAGCAAGTGTTTGGAGGCAGGCATTGACATCTAATAAAAACGCTTGTAATCTGCCAAAAAAGCAGCTCATGACTTTTTTTGAGCTTCAGGCGTTTTGCTCCAGACAAAAACGCTCATATGTGAACAGGGGCCATTGAAATGAATGGGATTTTGCTTGTTGGGCTGTTTGAGACTTCAGGGATGAGCGTTTTTCAGCTTGTAAAACAGGGCCTTATTATTCCCACATGGACCCATTGTGTAAAGCACAGAAAAAGGCTCATAGTGCAACAAAGTAACTTTATAAAAACAGCAAGTTAAAAACAAATTGTACTCACAAAGCAAGTGCTTAACCCAGCATTTAAGATAAATATTCTTCAGTAAATGTCTCACAAACTCTGAACAACTGCAAAAACTCCCATCACAAATCCAGTGTTTGCAGACTCCTTTCATATGTGCATCAGCATTACAGTGCCTAGCACCACCAACACATTTCATCACAACAGAAATCATCAGGAGCGGACAAGGCACTGTATTTCCATAGTAATATACTGTATATATCAGCATAAACTCCACACCTCAAGTCCATATTGGGAGTACATTGTGTATGAATCCCTCCCTTTAGTGGTCGCATCTATATTACATATTGGGATTGTACCATGTATTAATCACACTCCCTCTAATGGTCACATCTATATTACATTTTGGGAGTACATCATGTATAAACCTCACTCCCTCTGGTGGTAACAAATATATTGCTTTTTGGGAGTGCATCAATGTATTAAATCACACAGGCAAATCTAAATTCCATATTGAGATTACATTATGTATTAAAGCGGTTGTAAACCACTAGTTGCTTTTTTTTTTTGGACCTGCAAGGTAAAGACATAATGTGCTAGTATATGCAGTGCATACTGGCACATTATTTAAAACCTTCCTGAAAACAAAGCCCTCCAGCGAAGCAATGTAATCGCTGGTAGCAGCGTCCATTTTCTCCCTTCTTCCTTCTGGGTCCACGGATTACAGCGTTGTGCTCGTATAAGGGTATACGTCACTTTTGGCAATCTCCGCTCCCGCCCTACGCCTTGCGTCACAACCACATGACTTCTTCAGGCGATGCACATTGCACGGTGCACTTTTTCGGGGGTTTTCATGTGGATTTATGCACTTTATATTAGAGATGCTCCATTATATGTAATTATATGAATTAGCTTATTAGCGTATTTTTGCACTGTATAAGGCAGCGCAGCACCACACCATCTCATTCTCAATCCAGTGTGAATGATGTTGTTCAGTGATGTAATCCATGCATATCACAACAGTCTTTTTTAACAGTAACAATGTGAAACATGCAATAGTTCATACATCACAACAGTCTTTACCCGTCATGCAACCATTGCTAAATAACAAAGTACCGGAGTGGTGGGAATGTAAACACAGCACAAAGCATCACAAAAATAAAACCTTTAGACTCGGTTCACACTACCGCGACCATAAGTCGCCCCATGACGGATCGACTTTACCGCGACTTCAGCGCGACTTGTGAATTATTTAAAGCGACTTATATGATAGACGACTTTGTATTTGGCCAATCAGAATATGATGTGCTGTGACCTAATTCCCCTTTTCTGTTTTTTTTTTTACTCATTTCCTCATTGCCCACCAGTGCCACGTATCAGTATCCACCAGTGCCACTGCCCACCAGTGCCACGTATCAGTGCCACGTATCAGTGTCCACCAGTGCCACGTATCAGTGCCCACCAGTGCCACTTATCTGTGTCCACCAGTGCCACTCACACAGACCAGGCAGAGATAATGGTATATAGCAGGGGTCTTCAAACTACGGCCCTCCAGCTGTTCAGGAACTACAATTCCCATCATGCCTAGTCATGTCTGTGAATGTCAGAGTTTTACAATGCCTCATGGGATGTGTAGTTCTGCAGCAGCTGGAGTTCCGTAGTTTGAGGATCCCTGGTATATAGGAACTGTAGGCTTGACTGCAATGTGGGGAATGCCTGGCTAATCTCTTCTTCCTGGAAAGTCTGATAACAAGTCGCTTGACAAAAGATAAGGATCTGACTTGGAGGCGACTCCCATTGAAGTCTATTGGCAAAAGTCGGATACAAGTCGCCTTGAAGTAGTACAGGACCCTTTTCTGAAGTTGGAGCGACTTCAGTAGTGCATATTAAGACGGCTCTCATTAATTTACATTGCATTTGTTATGACAAGCGACTTGGGGCAACTTGAGGGCACACAAGTCGCCTGACAAGTCGTACTAGTGTGAATGGAGCCTTAGTATATAATTCCTAATTAAAAGCAGCAGAGAACTTCCATACATACAGTATCTCACAAAAGTGAGTACACCCCTCACATATGTAAATATTTTATTATATCTTTTAATGTGACAACACTGAAGAAATTACACTTTGCTACAATGTAAAGTAGTGAGTGTACAGCTTGTATAACAGTGTAAATTTGCTGTCCCCTCAAAATAACTCAACACACAGCCATTCGTTTCTAAACCGCTGGCAACAAAAGTGAGTATACCCCTAGGGGAAAATGTCAAAATTCGGCCCAATTAGCCATTTTCCCTCCCCGGTATTATTTTACTCGTTAGTGTTACAAGGTCTCAGGTGTGAATGGGGAGCAGGTGTGTTAAAACCCTTAACCCACTTGGGCATGGAGTTCACCAGAGCTTCACAGGTTGCCACTGGAGTCCTCTTCCACTCCTCAATGATGACATCACTGAGCTGGTGGATGTTAGAGACCTTGCACTCTTCCACCTTCCATTTGAGGATGCCTCAGAGATGCACAATAGGGTTTAGGTCTGGAGACATGCTTGGCCTGTCAATCACCTTTACCCTCAGCTTCCTTAGCAAGGCAGTGGTTGTCATCATGTTGGAATACTGCCCTGCAGCCCAGTCTCCGAAGGGAGGGGACCATGTTCTGCTGCTTCAGTATGTCACAGTACATGTTGGCATTCATGGTTTCCTCAATGAACTGTAGCTACCCAGTGCCGGTGTCGTGTCGAGGAATGCCCTCCGTCGGATAATGCCCGGGTCGGACTGCGCATGCTCCGTAAGTGACGTCACCCTGTCAGAACAGCTGATCGGCTGGGGTTGGCGCATGCGCAGTCCGTCGGGGGCACAATCCGACGAGAGACAGAGCGGGGAAGAATCTAATGTCAGATTCTAACTCGCTCTGTACGATGATTACACATATGAACATTCTAACTCGCTATATGTAACTAATACACATATGAACATTCTAACTCGCTATATGTAACTAATATATATATATATATATATATATATATATATATATATATATATATATATATATAGTGTATATATATATATAGTGTATATATATATATAGTGTATATATATATATATATATATATATATATATATAGTATATATATATATATATATATATAGTGTATATATATATATAGTGTATATATATATATATATATATATATATATATATATATATATATATATATATATATATATATATATGTATATATATATATATATATATATATATATATATATATATATATATATAGTGTATATATATATACTATATATAGTATATTATATTATATATATATATTATAGTAGTATAGTATATTATATAGTATATTATAGTATATATAGTGTATATATATATATATATATATATATATATATATATATATATATATATACACACTATACTATATATATACTATACATATACTATATATAGTATATTATATTATATATATTATAGTAGTATAGTATACTATAGTATATTATATAGTATATTTTAGTATATATATATATATATATATATATAGTATATTTATATATATATATATATATATATATATATATATATATATATATATATATATATATATTTATATATATTTATATATATATATATTTATATATATATATATATATATATATATATAGTATATATATACTATATATAGAATGTATATATATATATATATATATATATATATATATATATATATATATATATATATATATATATATATATATATATATATATATATATAGTTACTATATATATATAGCTATATATAACTCATTAAAGGGGCACCCTGAAATACTATGATCAGTACTCATATAGTATATTATAGTATATATATAGTATAGTATATTTATATATATATATATATAGTATATATATACTATATATAGTATGTATGTATATATATATATATATATATATATATATATATATATATATATATATAGTTACTATATATATATATATATATATATATATATATATATATATATATATATATATATATATATATATATATATATATATATATATATATAGCTATATATAACTCATATGGCACACATTAAAGGGGCACTCTGAAATACTACGATCAGTACTCATATGGGACACATTAAAGGGGCACTCTGAAATACTAAAGGGGCACGCGACTGCAATAATAAAAGGGCACTCTGGAATACTAAAGGGGCACCCTGAAATACTACGATCAGTACTCATATGGGACACATTAAAGGGGGCACTCTGAAATACTACGATCAGTACTCATATGGGACACATTAAAGGGGCACTCTGAAATACTAAAGGGGCAGGCCGACTGCAATAATAAAAGGGCACTCTGGAATACTAAAGGGGCACGCCGACTGCAATAATAAAGGGGCACTCTGACCGTGGGTCATAAAGGAGCTATGTGACTGGGACACATAACGGGGCACTCTGATAGGGACACTGATGTAAAGGAGGACTCTAACGGGAACACTGGATGTAAAGGGGGACTCTGACGGGGACACTGATGTAAAGGGGAACTCTGACGGGGACACTGATGTAAAGGGGGACTCTGACTGGGACACTGATGTAAAGGGGGACTCTGATAGGGAAGCACTAGATGTAAAGGAGCACTCTAATGGGGACACGGATGTAAAGGAGGACTCTGACAGGGACACACTGGATGTAAAGGAGGACTCTGACAGGGACACACTGGATGTAAAGGAGGACTCTGACAGAGGCACCGACACAGGCCAAATTACGGCGGGGGGACATGAACTGCATGACGGCGGGGACACAGGGTGGATGACGGCAGGGACAGGGGCTGAATGACGGCGGGGAAAGAGGCTGAATGACAGGGGGATACAGGCTGCATGATGAGGGACACACTGATGAGGCACAAATGAGGAGGCACTCATTGGCATGATTTAGACACAGATGGGCATGAGACACAGGTGGGCATAAATAGGGCAGAGATGGGCATGGATGAGGCAGAGATGGGCATGGATGAGGTAGGGGCGGTGCCCATCGGTGTGTACAGCGTGCGAAGAGAGAGCTAAACCAGACATGCAGCGTTCTGTTGACAAATGATCGCTCTGTCATTGGATGGAGCGATCACATGGTAAATGGCCCCTGTCGTTGGCCCTTTAACACAATCCGTGGGAAGCGCGATTCGGATGTCTCTGTACGCCCTCCCAGAATAGGCCGACCACGCTGTAGCCATCATTGGGCTATGCCCTGGTCGACAAGTACTTAATCCCCATAGTCTTAGCTATCCGATATTACCCGTAAAGCGGGGCTTTGCATTACTTATGTTCTGCAATATTTGGCCAAACTCGATCACAATGCCAGTCTCTGTGAAAATTAGGCATTGCCCCCAAAAAATGTGTGTGGCTACTGGAGGTCCTCTAGTATAAGTTTGCCAAGTATGGTGCCCTGAACCCCCGTGGTTTGGGCTCTACATTTATAGAAGCTTGGCCTGCTATGTTAATCTATGGCAGAGTCTTAGTCTGGAAATTTGAGGGGCTACAGCTAGGACCCCAAATGAGTCCGGGGGCCATATTTGGCACAGAGGTAGGGGGGTCCTTCCTTTACCACCCCAAACATTTTGGGGTTAGTTAGCTCAAAATTTCCTGATCAACTTTTTCTAGGGCCCCTTGAGAGTATGTGGCCCCCGGGCCATACGGCACAGCAGGGAGTGCTGGATACCATTGGACTATTCTGCGGTGGTCAGCTAAAGTCTACCCCAATGCAGGTCCCTGTGAAAATAAAGCATTGGCCCCAAACAAATGTATGTGCCAAATTTGGTGCCCCTGAGCACCGTGGTTTGGCTACCACAGGGCCCTACATTTAAGCTAGCCTGGCCCATTATGTTAATCTATGGTTCAGCCGCGATCAGGAATTTGAGGGGCCACAGATCGGGCCCCAAATTAGTCCAGAGGCCCAGAGGTAGGGAAGGTCTTCCTTTAACACCTCTACATTTTTGAGGTCGCTAGCCTGAAGTTTTATGGTCAGCTTTTTAGGGGGCCCCTTGGGAGTGTGTGGCCCTCGGGCACTAATGCGGAGTGGGGATTGGTGAGTACTGCAGGAATCTCTGGACTCTTAGCTATTTAACAATATTTGCAGAGCCTGGCTCTGCAGTTCCTATGTCCTGCGGTGGTTGGGCAAATTCCACCCCCATGAAGGTCCTCATGAAAATTAAGCATTGGCCCCAAAAAAATTTTGTGGCCCCTGGGGGTCCTCTAGTAACCCTATACCAAGTTTGGTGCCCCTGGGCAACATCGTTCCGCTACCGTGGGGCCCTAGATTTAGGCTAGTTTGGCCTAGCCTATGGTAATATATGGCGCAGTAGGGAATTTTGGAGGGGCCACAACGTGGGCCCCAAACATGTTCAGGGAACCTGGACTCTTTCAGGGCCTGGGCTGTGGCCCCCTCAAATTCCCACCCCCATCAGAGTCATGGATTAACATAGCGGGCCAATGTACCATAAATTTAGTGCCCTGTGGTACCCAAATCACGGGGGGATATGGTCACCAAACTTGGTACAGGGATACTAGCTGACCCCCAGGGTCACACACAAATTTTTTTGTGGACGATGCCTAATTTTCACGAGGACTGGCATGGGCGTCAAATTTGCACAAATACTGTAGAACATAGGTACCAGTGAGCCCTGCTCCGCAGGTAACATTGGATAGCTAAGAATATTGGGATTAATATGGTTTCCAGCAGTCCCTTCTCCACGGTACTGCCCCAGGGGCACACACTCCCAAAAGGCCCCTGAAAAAGTTGACCAGAAAATTTCAGGCTAGCTACTCCAACATTTTCAGAGTGGTAAAGGAAGATCTCCCCTACCACTGTGCCAAATATGGTCCCCTGGACTTGTTTGGTGCCCGAGCTGGGGCCCTGCAACTGTGCCCACTCGAAGATTGCCATACTGCACCAAGCTGACCTAAATTATGGGCCTAGTGGTACCTGAACCCTGGTGGCTAGGGGCCTCAAACGTGGCAGGGGCCACATGCTTTTTTCAGGACCTTAATTGTTACAGGGACCTGCATAGGGGTCGATTTGGCTAACCACTATGGAATACAGGAACTGCAGAGCAGCGCTATACAGATACTGCTGAATAGCTAAGAGTCCAGCTAAGAGTCCAGGGATTCCTGCAATATCCAGCACTCCCCGCTGCATGGTACGGGCCGAGGGCCGCAAACTCTCAAGTGGCCCTGGAAATAGCTCGGGCCCCAAATTAGTCTGGGGGGCCATATTTTGCATGGAGGTAGGGGAGGGCTCCCTTTACCAAGCATTTTGGAGTCGCTAGCCCAAAATGTACTGGTCAACTATTTCCAGGGCCACTTGAGAGTTTGCGGCCCTCGGCCCGTACCATGCAGCGGGGAGTGCTGGATATTGCAGGAATCCCTGGACTCTTAGCTGGACTCTTAGCTATTCAGCAGTATCTGTATAGCGCTGCTCTGCAGTTCCTGTATTCCATAGTGGTTAGCCAAATCGACCCCTATGCAGGTCCCTGTAACAATTAAGGTCCTGAAAAAAGCATGTGGCCCCTGCCACGTTTGAGGCCCCTAGCCACCAGGGTTCAGGTACCACTAGGCCCATAATTTAGGTCAGCTTGGTGCAGTATGGCAATCTTCGAGTGGGCACAGTTGCAGGGCCCCAGCTCGGGCACCAAACAAGTCCAGGGGACCATATTTGGCACAGTGGTAGGGGAGATCTTCCTTTACCACTCTGAAAATGTTGGAGTAGCTAGCCTGAAATTTTCTGGTCAACTTTTTCAGGGGCCTTTTGGGAGTGTGTGCCCCTGGGGCAGTACCGTGGAGAAGGGACTGCTGGAAACCATATTAATCCCAATATTCTTAGCTATCCAATGTTACCTGCGGAGCAGGGCTCACTGGTACCTATGTTCTACAGTATTTGTGCAAATTTGATGCCCATGCCAGTCCTCGTGAAAATTAGGCATCGTCCACAAAAAAATTTGTGTGTGACCCTGGGGGTCAGCTAGTATCCCTGTACCAAGTTTGGTGACCATATCCCCCCGTGATTTGGGTACCACAGGGCACTAAATTTATGGTACATTGGCCCGCTATGTTAATCCATGACTCTGATGGGGGTGGGAATTTGAGGGGGCCACAGCCCAGGCCCTGAAAGAGTCCAGGTTCCCTGAACATGTTTGGGGCCCACGTTGTGGCCCCTCCAAAATTCCCTACTGCGCCATATATTACCATAGGCTAGGCCAAACTAGCCTAAATCTAGGGCCCCACGGTAGCGGAACGATGTTGCCCAGGGGCACCAAACTTGGTATAGGGTTACTAGAGGACCCCCAGGGGCCACAAAATTTTTTTGGGGCCAATGCTTAATTTTCATGAGGACCTTCATGGGGGTGGAATTTGCCCAACCACCGCAGGACATAGGAACTGCAGAGCCAGGCTCTGCAAATATTGTTAAATAGCTAAGAGTCCAGAGATTCCTGCAGTACTCACCAATCCCCACTCCGCATTAGTGCCCGA